>NC_074698.1:3186048-3786048 GCF_029448725.1 Salvelinus fontinalis
TCCCAGTTCAAGGTACCTAATTTGTCTCAGAGGAAAGTGACAGAGTGGTGAGCAAAGAAAAGAGGATAATCCTTTTCTCAGCCTTTGCCTCAATTTTCATTCTGGAGAGTGACGGCGAGGGATTGAGTCACACACGCATGACCATGCAAGGAAGTCACATAACTTTCTTTTCCCCTAAGAGAGAGAAAATAAATATAGTTTGAGGAAACTTCACCGAAGTCCATCAAGTGTAGAGCTAACATATCCCTCCTTTGGTTGAGCGGCTTCCTTCACTAACGACCCTGGAAACGTACAATAGAGGCTCAAACTCATGTAGCTAGTGGAGCTGCATGAGAGAACACATTTCCATGTCCAGCCAATGAGAGCAATAAAACTTGGGGAAGAAAACTGTGTAGGCATGTCCCTTGATCTATTTCATCTACAAGGATCACAACAGAGCAATAGTCACATATGACATACAGTACAAGTTAACTTACAGGTACTGCTAAATGGGTGCCTCTATTATAGTGTGTGTGTGTGTGTGTGTGTGTGTGTGTGTGTGTGTGTGTGTGTGTGTGCGTGCGTGCGTGCGTGCGTGCGTGCGTGCGTGTCTGTGTGTGTGTGTGAGCACCACCTGCATCTTCCGCATCTCTTATACCTGAGATAGCAACCAACCCCATTAGAAGTGAACTAGAGAGATCCAAATCAAGGTAGGTAAATGTTTGTCTGATTTTTTTGGAAGCGAGCTGATTCCTCCCACACCAACTTGCAGGATCTCATGTACCATAAAGAATGGACTAATCTAGTGGCCCACTTAAATAGTATTGTAATGTTGGCCAGATGAGAGGTGGAGGAAGTGTAAAAGAGGAGAAAATGGGGTAAGATACTGCCAGCATGCTTGACTAACCTTCTGAAGTGCACCCAGTGGGTAAAAGGTACAATACAAGGCATTGAGTCTGTCACACCCTGATCTGTTTCACCTGTCTTTGTGCTTGTCTCCCCCCACAACAAGGGGTCTCCCACCTCCCCTCATTATCCCCTGTGTATTTATACCTGTGTTCTCTGTTTGTCTGTTGCCAGTTCGTTTTGTTCGTCAAGCCTACCAGCGGTGATCCCGTTGCTCATGGCTGCTTCTAGTTTTCCCGGTTTTGACCATTCTGCCTGCCCTGACCCTGAGCCTGCCTGCCGTCCTGTACCTTGTCCCACCACACTGCCATGCTGTACCGTTTGGACTCTGATCTGGATTACTGACCTCTGCCTGCCCTTGACATGTCGTTTTGCCTGCCCCCTGTTCTAGTAATAAACGTTTGTTACTTTGACACTGTCTGCATCTGGGTCTTGCATAAAAGCATTGAAAAAAGAGGCAAGTTTAAGTTTGTTCCACCTGAGCGAGTCTGACCACAAGTCAGAGAACACTATGATGACACATCATATGTGTTTGATGGATCGCGGGAAAAGAGCAGGAACAGGCTTTTGTAGACTACAGTCAAAGCTATGTCTTCCAATGGTGCGACTGCTGTCGGCATCCAAAGATTATACAACTTGAATAAACTCTCGGAGGTAAGGATGACAGCAGCGTGTAGTCTACGACAATACGGATATCACTTATTATTGATATCTACATAGCGCATTGATGTAAATCACACTGCTGCTCTCTCATTTAGCTATATGCTCCTTACGGATTGTGGTTGTTGTGAATGGCTGTTCACAAGTCCAAATGTGTATTTGAGCTCAATAATGGCTGAATTCAAGAAGTTTAAGCTGCCTATCAATCATTGTTTATGAAACCAGTGGACAGCCAGCGAAAAATGTGCTCTTGCAACAGCTGCAAAGCACGAATCCAGCTCTATGGAATAAAGTGGGGCATTTATCTATTTCATGCTCATGAAATAAGAAATCCATACTGTAGGCCTAATGTACACATTCCCAAAATCGCTAACTTTTGATAGACTTAAATGGGCAATCTGTAGATGCTACATCCTTTTTTGGACGTATAAATTATATACACAGTATACAGTACCAGTCAAAAGTTTGGACACACCTTCAGTACTAATTCAAGGGTTTTTCTTTATTTTTACTATTTTCTACATTGTAGAATAATAGTGAAGACATCAAAACTATGAAATAATATGTTCAGAGGAGACTGCGTGAATCAGGCCTTCATGGTCGAATCGCTGTAAAGAAAGAACTACTAAAGGACACCAATAAGAAGAAGAGACTTGCTTGGGCCAAGAAACATGAGCAATGGACATTAGACCTGTCAAAATCTGTCCTTTGGTCTGATGAGTCCAATTTATTTAGTTTATTTATTTAGTCCAAGTTATTTAGAATTCAAGGCACACTTAACCAGCATGGCTACCAGAGCATTCTGCAGCGATACAACAGGACAATCACCCAAAACACACCTCCAGGCTGTGTAAGGGCTATTTGACCAAGAAGGAGAGTGATGGAGTGCTGCATGAGATGACCATAGCCTCCACAATCACCTGACCTCAACCCAACTGAGATGGTTTGGGATGAGTTGGACCGCAGAGTGAAGGAAAAGCAGCTAACAATTGCTCAGTATTTGTGGGAACTCCTTCAAGGCTTTTGGAAAAGCATTCCAGGTGGAACTGGTTGAGAGAATGCCAAGAGTGTGCAAAGCTGTCATCAAGGCAAAGGGTGGCTACTTCATAGTTTTGATGTCTTCCCTATCATTCTACAACGTAGGAGATAGTAAAAATAAATAAAACCCCTTAGGTAGGTGTGTTCAAACTTGTGCCTGGTACTGTATATCCATTGATACTTGAAGAACATAACTTAGAAATGCCTCATGAGCTTAGTTCAACTGTCACACTCCATGAGAACCCAAAATGTAAGCTTGTTTTTCTACATGTTTGTAAACGTTGTAAATGTAAACAAATACTGTATTGATATCATGGATGGTCATGCGTCAATAGCTCCTTCTATTAATCTGAGAGTGATTGCATTTCTCCAGGCGCATCCCTCAGCTTTTTACCAAACCAGAGGCGGGGGAACCATTTTGTTGTGGTTTAATCTGTGGAGTTGCTCTTTCAACAGCTGCATATTGTCAAGATATCAACGTGTCACCAACAAAAAGGTAAACAATAGGCCTATAGCAATTGCAGCATATGGCATTCATTTTTCACATCTAAATAGCACTTTTCAGTTGTGCTCAAAGCATGCCATTCCATGAGCGCAGCATTTATTTTTCAACTCGACTCAATGAGACCAATCAGTCCTCCATGACAACAAAATCATTAACAACAGAGTAGGGCTGGTTAATAAGTCCTTAGTTTTGGGGTTATGCTCAGGTAAAAAAATATATATAATCTATACTTCCATAAGTCCCATTCTTGAAGATCAAGGGGTATAACATTTATTGGAATGACTGGAATTCTGATATACTTTTGGTTTTTAATGTAAAGACAAAATTAAATTGTATCCTTATATGTCGTAGAAAGTGATGGGTTAGAAGAAGCCTACATAACCAACCCATAAAGTAAAATGTAACATCCATATATGGCCAGCTATGTAAACTTCAACATTGATTTCAAGGTTTTACTGCTAACCTACAAAGCATTACATGGGCTTGCTCCTACCTATCTTTCCGATTTGGTCCTGCCGTACATACCTACACGTACGCTACGGTCACAAGACGCAGGCCTCCTAATTGTCCCTAGAATTTCTAAGCAAACAGCTGGAGGCAGGGCTTTCTCCTATAGAGCTCCATTTTTATGGAATGGTCTGCCTACCCATGTGAGAGACGCAGACTCGGTCTCAACTTTTAAGTCTTTACTGAAGACTCATCTCTTCAGTGGGTCATATGATTGAGTGTAGTCTGGCCCAGGAGTGTGAAGGTGAACAGAAAGGCTCTGGAGCAACGAACCGCCCTTGCTGTCTCTGCCTGGCCGGTTCCCCTCTCTCCACTGGGATTCTCTGCCTCTAACTCTATTACAGGGGCTGAGTCACTGGCTTACTGGTGCTCTTTCATGCCGTCCCTAGGAGGGGTGCATCACTTGAGTGGGTTGAGTCACTGACGTGATCTTCCTGTCTGGGTTGGCGCCCCCCCTTGGGTTGTGCCGTGGCAGAGATCTTTGTGGGCTATACTCGGCCTTGTCTCAGGATGATAAGTTGATGGTTGAAGTTATCCCTCTAGTGGTGTGGGGGCTGTGCTTTGGCAAAGTGGGTAGGGTTATATCCTTCCTGTTTGGCCCTGTCCGGGGGTATCATCGAATGGGGCCACAGTGTCTCCTGACCCCTCCTGTCTCAGCCTCCAGTATTTATGCTGCAGTAGTTTATGTGTCGGGGGGCTAGGGTCAGTCTGTAATATCTGGAGTACTTATATGTCTGTCTTATCCGGTGTCCTGTGTGAATTTAAGTATGCTCTCTCTAATTCTCTCTTTCTCTCTTTCTTTCTCTCTCTCGGAGGACCTGAGCCCTAGGACCATGCCTCAGGACTACCTGGCATGATGACTCCTTGCTGTCCCCAGGCCACCTGGTCGTGCTGCTGCTCCAGTTTCAACTGTTCTGCCTGCGGCTATGGAACCCTGACCTGTTCACCGGACGTGCTACCTGTCCCAGACCTGCTGTTTTCAACTCTCTAGAGACTGCAGGAGCGGTAGAGATACTCTTAATGATCGGCTATGAAAAGCCAACTGACATTTACTCCTGAGGTGCTGACTTCCTGCACCCTCGACAACTACTGTGATTATTATTATTTGACCATGCTGGTAATTTATGAACATTTGAACATCTTGGCCATGTTCTGTTATAATCTCCACCTGGCACAGCCAGAAGAGGACTGGCCACCCCTCATAGCCTGGTTCCTCTCTAGGTTTCTTCCTAGGTTTTGGTCTTTCTAGGGAGTTTTTCCTAGCCACCGTGCTTCTACACCTGCATTGCTTGCTGTTTGGGGTTTTAGGCTGGGTTTCTGTACAGCACTTTGAGATATCAGCTGATGTAAGAAGGGCTATATAAATAATTTATATATATATATTTTAGATTTTTTTATTTATCCTGCAATAGATGTCCTTCAATTGGTAACATACATTTGTGTCTTCTTCTAATGCCTCTTAGGGGGAAAGTAATCTAAAAGTAACTGAATGTAATCAGATTACCTTACTGAGTTTGGGTAATCCAAAAGGTACTTTACTGATTACAATTTTGGACAGGTAACTTGCAACTGTAAAGGATTACATTTAGAAAGTAGCCTACCCAACCCTGTCATATTACCATTTCAAATGATTAATCCAATGAGTAGGCTACTATATTGCAAAATCAATCATTTTTTTTATCCTTCAAGGACACCTTACCAGAAAAGAGCAGGTCATTTTACTATCGATCGCCACCACTTTATTGAAAGACGACCCTCCAAAACAATTTTTCAGTGCTGCAATCCTATCCTGAAAGGTTACCGTATGATGTGGTACTCATAATTTGAGCAGGAGACAAACCAAATATGGCCAGTTGGTTCTCAGTCTGAATTATTAATAAGAAGAAGTGAAAACAAATGTAATTATTCTCTTCACTTTCTCTCCATCGCCGTGCACAGTATAACTCCCCCTGGAGTCGATGTCCGTGCCGCCGTGGAAAATCAATTAGCATAAAACAAAAATCCCTATTGAAATCTGTCTGTTTAAAGTAGAGATATGTTTTGCATGGGTATTGTCTCAATTCACCACATCCGCCAATGGCATCCTTCCGCATCTGCGGTGGAAGGTGACCTACTGCGGTGTTTTTCAGACCATGAGACATCTCGAAAATGGCTATTCTCATGAAAACATCTGTAGCATCCAAACAGTTTGGGCTACACACTAATATGACACCTCTATGGAAAGATGAGACTCTCACGAAACACGTACATGTCAGTGTTTTGCTCTAGGGCGCATCACAGTCTTTAGGTAGCCGGTACCAGTTTAAAAAATGTATGGAAGTATATAAAAGTATATTTGGAAGCAGTTTTGTGCCATTTTGGGGGTGGGGTAAATATATACAGTATATATAATAATTTCCTGATCTTTCATATATCTCTCAGATATAGGACAGGACATTTTTAAAACAATCTTTCTTTTGATTTATTTTTCGACTATCTGTTTTTCCATGTATGAATCTGTTATTCAATTTGTTTCTATAGGCTAATAGCATTAAGGCCAAATTTAATGTTTCATTAAATATACATTTTTTTTACCATCATCTTTGAAATGCAAGAGAAAGACCATAATGTATTATTCCAGCCCAGGAGCAATTTAGATTTTGGCCACTAGATGGCAGCAGTGTATGTGCAAAGTGTTCGACTGATCCAATGAACCATTGCATTGTGTCATTGTGTCTAATTTGTTTATTAATAGCTTTTCATGTTCAAAATTGTGCACTCTCCTCAACAAATAGCAATGGATTATTTCACTGTAATAGCTACTGTAAATTGGACAGTGCAGTTAGATTAACAAGAATTTAAGCTTTCTGCCAATATCAGATATGTCTATGTCCTGGGAAATGTTCTTGTTTCTTACAACCTCATGCTAATCACATTGGCCTACGTTAGCTCAATCGTCCCGTGGATGGGACACCGATCCTGAAGAAGTTGTTAAAACAATTCCATATGTTAGCTTAGTTGACCCCCCCACATCATACCGGCAATTTACTTATTTTTTTTTGCCCACGTCCCCACAGGAGGCCTTTTGGTAGGCCGAATTTGTTCCTAACTGGCTTGCCTAGTTAAATAAAGGTTAAATAAAATACAAATAAATAAATAAAAGTCACAATATTAAGCTGGTTTACAAAGTGATATGTAAATCCTATTGTAATCCAGACAGAGTTAGGATAATAAGTGAACATTTACATCACCCACAGCCTGCATTCAGAATGACTGCCAGGGTAGGGTACATTTAATACTGAGACTACCTTTATCATATAAACAGGAACAACCATCTCAGTAACTGGTGCAATTAATCCAATGACTGTACTAACAGATTGGATTTATTAGAAAAATGTATGGTATATATCTTTTTGTAGCATATAATGAATGAACCAATCAATGTACATACAAAAGCACAGATTTTAAAACAAACAATTCTGAAAATCACCATGCAATAGAGCATGCTGAGAAATATGATATATGGTTCTATGTAGAACCTTTCCCTGCCTTACAAAGAATCCCTCTTGACTTTCCAAAGAATTATCAAAGAACCCTTTCCTCTAAAAACGGTTCTGAGGATGTTAAAGGTTCTAGGTACAACCTGTTGCCTTACAAAGAAGCCTTGTCTTCCACAATGGAATCTTCAGCTAAAAACGGTTCTTGGTAGAACCCTATCCCTCCGCAAAGAAGTATTTTGGAACACTTTTTTCTAAGCGTGTAGAGGTAACAAGGGACCATTTTTAAAAAGTGTGCAGACCAGAAATACAGTCTATAAAGCTGCCTGCTCAAATCTACACAACCCTAGAAATGCATACATGTGCGACTGATTATGAGAATACTTTTCAGACAATCACTGATGAAGCCGTATAAAACAACAGCACTCGATTCCCTTCACGCTAGAGGTGATCAAGAGGACAGAATGTCACCAAACCAGAAGGCCGTGTTTCTGGGCTCTGTCAGAGAGACAGCCAGAGACTGGCCCGTAGGCACCTGACAGACAGCCTAGCCCTCGGGAAGGGGTGGAATAGAGAGAAGGGTGTGCTGCTGTTGTCACAGACAAACTCATACTCAGTCACCCCTCCCTGGCTGTTGCCACAGTGTCACCGTAAATCACTGTACCCCTCCCACTCACTTTAGGGGCACCCTGCCTGCATTGTCATGCCCTACCGAAACGAGCGTGTCACCAGCACTGGCAAGCCCCCCACTGGAATGCCCTACTGACAGGTACCGTTGTAAAAGTGAGCTAAAAAAGGATGCCGTCGATTTAAATATAGCCCAGAGGTATTCACACATGGCATTGAGGCTATACCAGAACATGGACCTTTTGTACAGAAAGGTGCAGTGTGCCGGCTAACCCCTTCCTCAATGTCAAGGGAAACAGGCTGGGGGACAAATGTTCCTAAGTATCTTTTTGCTTGGTCACAAGTTTAAACGTATTATCACATATGTACAATACTTGTAACTGACGTGATCATCTCAATTTAAAAGGAACGCTAACCATCAAAATGGAAAATATGAATGTGATGACTCATTCAGTAGTAACCTAACCTGGAAACTGTGCCTTGGGTGTATGTACTATACTGTGTGTGTGTGTGTGTGTGTGTGTGTGTGTGTGTGTGTGTGTGTGTGTGTGTGTGTGTGTGTGTGTGTGTGTGTGTGTGTGTGTGTGTGTGTTTACAAAAATGCAACCTTGTGACATGAATGTTCAGAGAAAATAAAAAGTGTATTCTCCGATGTTTTCCTTCTCTAAAGTTATATTAGTGCATTTGTGACGTTGAAAGAAACCAACGTTTGTGAGGAGATGAGTCGTTTGTTAAAACCACAGTGAGAGATCCTTGGGGTCTAATAAAATAATTGAACATGTAATGAGGTATTAACACTCCTGAGATGTTGGGTTAACAATGCTGTTTCTGAAGTCTTCCTCAAGATAAATAAACATTTTAATCAATAATAAATTCCATTCCTCATCCTCACCATTATCCACATCGTCATGAATATTCTTCTCAAATTGACACTTTATGAATAATCTTGTCTGAAATACATTGGGTCCTTCCTAAATGGCACCCTATGCCCTATATATTGCACTACTTCAAAAGTAGTGCACTATGTAGGGAATATGGGGCCATTTGGGACCCAAACCTAGGCTACTGACGCTTTCATGACTTCCTACCTACACTGAAAAAATTGTACTTTGAATTTACTTAATTCAAATGTGTACATCGGTTCCACATGAACGAAACATGTTCGATAAACACAATTTTTTCTTTTTCAGTTTACTTATTTTTTTTTTGTCAAGCAAATATGTGTTCAAGTAAATGCATTGTACTGGAATAGAATAAATTCAACATGATTTGGTAAAGCTAATTTTATTTGAATTAAATGTGTAGCTTGAAATGGATTTGATCATGTTCCCTAAACCTGATCGTTACTTTATAATTAACATTATTTTATTGATGATATGACTCATAATTAATATCATCAATTATGGACAAGGTTCGACATAATTATTCATGTAAGCACAAGATGAAATGCTGCCATTTTCTACCTTAGTGTTTGTATTTACAAAAATGTATAGGGAATGTTAAAGATGTGTAACCAAGAAGCAAGAGACCATTTACATCAGTGGCGAAGAAGGCAATATATATATATATATATCTGTATAAAAAAAGAGTTGTCCTTACAATGGTTGTGCATTTTCTTACAAAATTAGGTTATTTTTCATAAGGAGTGACAGACAAAGAATGAGGTAGGTATGTGTACATATTGGTGCATGTTAATTCTATTGACTAAAAGTCACTACAAAGCGAAACTGAACTTTTTCCGTAAGCAGCAAAGAAAATGAAGGGCATCTACTCAAAACAACCATGCAAAATATCTAACAAAATCACGATAGCGCCATCTTTGGACATGCTCTTTCTGTTTTGAGTTTTTGTGAACAATCTAACAAGTTCAACATAAGTGAAACATACAGTGTGAAGCACAACACACAGTCTGAAACACACAATAAAACACCTCACTGAAACAGCCTGTTTTTAAATCAAGCAGCAAACTAGAGGGTTCTCTATAGGGAGAGAAATAACTAGGCAGTCAGCACAAATGGTGATAACTCTGGATAAGGGTCACTTATGTGGCAAGCTGAGGGAAAATAATATTCTACCTTCACCAACTAATCCCAGATAACATAACCAATAGATCAACAATAAGACAAGCATGGCTAATTTATCTCAACGACTTCAAAGAGCACAGGCCATCTTGCCATGAAGTCCTCTACCACGGGTGTGTCACAGACAACTTCACGCCTGCTGTATGCAAACGTCTTCTCCATTTTGAACTTCACTGTCTCTCTGTTGTTCCCTTTCTTCACGTCGGACGGTAGAGCTTTCCCGCTTGTCCCCGAGGCTCTCTTCTGTTTCTCCTGAGGGATATGTGGGGCAAACGTTCACTTCTGCTATCTTTGTCTTTTTAACACCATAGGCTGCACTTGACTTCCCTGCAGGTTTGTGCTTCAATGAGTTTATCGTCACCTCTGGACATCCCAGTCTTCTCAGGGCGAGTGCGGTAGTTCGCTTGTTTGTATTTCAAACTGGTTTTCCATGCTCCACATACAGTGAAGGAACACTTCTCAGTCAGATTTTTAGTAACCTAGTGGACTTTAATTTGGTGCACAATTGAGTCATATCAGGTCTTAAAAACTTCTTGCGAATATAGGGGGTGCTGTATCGACATAAATCGGTCTCCAGATTAAACTGCCTAGTACTCAATTCTTGCTCGTACAATATGCATATTATTATTATTATTGGATAGAAAACACTCTCTAGTTTCTATAGCCGTTGGAATTATGTCTCTGAGTGAAACAGAACTCCTTCTACAGCACTTTTCATGACAGGGAGTGAGATTTCAGAAATCTTGGCCTCTGTTCCCAGGTCAGTTGTAATGTCCCTGTAAATGCTATGGGGAAACAAACACTGCCTACGTCTTCCTCTAGATGTCAGTAAGTGGCGACGCTTTGAATGGAGTCGATTGCGCAATCAGGGCCTGTATAAAAGACCAATGACCAGAAGTACATTTCTTTTCGTCTCTGCGCCTGACGCATGATGGATGTCGGACTTCCAAGCTGTTGTTTAGCCAGTAATATTTCTCCGGTCATGTTTTTACTCGTTATAGGTGTTAAAAACATCATAAGGTAGTTAATTTAAACTGTTTTATAGCAATTTTTATCCGTTTAGGGCGATTTTATGGCATTTCTGTGTGACGCACTTCGAGGAGCTGGGCACTTTTCTAGTGCATGGTGAACGTTAGTGGCCATTTCGAAGGGACAAGAGGACATCTTTCGACCAAAAGACGATTAGACCGGAGAAAGGATTCATTGCCCAAGATTCTGATGGCAGTTTAGCTAATAGTAAGAACTATTTATGATGATAAATCGTTGTTCTGTCGAAAAATGTTAAACGCTTATGCCGCCATTTTCTTTGGGGTAGCTTCGCTTTGGCGCAACCTGTATTGAAAAGTAAGGATAATTTAAAAAATGTAATTCAGCGATTGCATTAAGAACTAAATTGTCTTTCAATCGCTGTCCACCCTGTATTTTTTAGTCAAGTTTATGAGTATTTATGTATAAGACTAGATCACTGTCCAATATGGCGCCCGACATTTTCTGACCAGTTTGGCTACTTTTCTCATTGTATAACCACGATTTTGGTGGCTAAATATGCACATTTTCGAACAAACTCTATATGTATGTTGTAATATGATGTTACAGGAGTGTCATCTGAAGAATTCTGAGAAGGTTAGTGAAAGAATTTATACATTTTGGTGGAGATAATGCTATCGCTCTTTTTGCCGTGAATCAATGCTGGGGTAATGTTTGCACATGTGCTATGCTAATATAACGATTTATTGTGTTTTCGCTGTAAGACACTTAGAAAATCTGAAATATTGTCTGGATTCACAGGATCTGTGTCTTTCAATTAGTGTACGCTGTGTATTTTTAAGAAATGTTTTATGATTAGTAATTAGGTAATACACGTTGCTCTCTGTATTTATTCTAGTCGAGTTGTGATGGTGGGTGCAATTGTAAACTATGATTTCTACCTGAAATATGCACATTTTTCTAACAAAACCTATCCTATACAATAAATATGTTATCAGACTGTCATCTGATGAGGTTTTTTCTTGGTTAGTGGCGATCAATATCTTTATTTGGCCGAATTGGTGATAGCTACTGGTGGTGAGAAAAAATGGTGGACAAAGAAATTGTGATTTTTGCTAACGTGGTTAGCTAATAGATTTACATAGTGTCTTCCCTGTAAAACATTTTACAAATCAGAAATGATTGCTGGATTCACAAGAAGTGGATCTTTCATCTGGTATCTTGGACTTGTGATTGAATGATATTTAGATGCTACTATTTAATTGTGACGCTAGGCTAGCTATGCTATTCAGCTTTTTTACTGGTGGGGGAGGTGGGGGTGCTCCCGGATCCGGGTTTCTGAGTCGGTAGAAGTTTTAAATGCACTTGGACAGTCAATGTACATGGGTAACGGAGAGTACGGCCATAATGTGGGTGCTTTAACTTGTAATGTTGCAAAAGTTGTGACCTACTTGACACCAATTCTGAACACCTCTTACATTTCCACATTCACACAATACTGACAAAAAGAACAGAAATACCTAAAGACTGAATTTTTTTTGGGGGGGGGGTATTAAAACAACCTCTTATAACAGTACTCTCCAACACTATATAGCCTTTGAATGGGTAGACAAAGCAGCACAAATGTAGTAGGCAAACTTCAAGGACCTGTAAATATACATTTGGTTCATGAAATTATTATTATTTTCATTATATAATGTTTGATTCAATTACTTATTGATTTATGCATGCATCCACCCATATGCACATACGTTTAATTATTTTTACATTTGTCAAATAATTTGAAATGTAATGATAAATGGACCCCCATAATATAAAGTAACACTGTTCAACTGCTAAAATGAACTCCACATCCCATTTCAATAAGTCTATGTCACCTTCGCACCGCGTTTTACAACATGGAGGCATCCACGGGCAAACTGTTAAACTGCATGATCTCAAAGGATTCGGTGTATAATCATAAAATCTCTAATATGTAATGAAAAACTTTTTTTACATGTCTGTTTTGATGCAAATACATGAACTTAAAAAATAAAAAAAATATTACCCCACAAGCGAAAAAAAATTGCCGCACTAAAAGCTGCTGCAAAGTGATTGCAGACGATGTCGTGCACAAGCACCAAAGCATTAGCTAGCTAGCAAGTTAGCTAGCTCAAGCAGTGTGCACTCCTCAGCAAACCCTAATTAGTTCTTGGCTTGGTAAATTTGAAGTTCTTAAACAATAAATAAATATCATGGTGTTTCGCCAACAACTTTACCTCCTTACAAAATGTTAATATTGACCTCGTCCCGTTTTACTGTTCATAGAAGCTAGCTAGCAACATTGGCTTTTACCTTTAGCTGCCACACCAATATGTTTCAGACTCGAGCACAAAATGAGGATAGGGAGCAATCACTAATACCGTTACTGCTTAAAATCCTGACTACAACCACACAGACAAACGTTAAATAAAATAATTCACCATTTATTTCACCAAATAATTCACCACTTGACCAAGATTCGAGGTACTGTCTTCTCCACTAACGAGCCAGCGTTCTTTCTGAAAGATTCTTCTCTGGCGTGGTTTGAATTGTTCTTCATTACTCATCATGAATTAACTTTATTGGTTCACACTCCCCCTACATGATTCAAACTAGTAGATCTGATTTTGCTTTGTGTTGCATTGATTGCAAGCAATGAAATCGCATTGAGAGGAGAAACAAAACATGTTTGAGTAAATCACATAATATGTTTTCAAAAATCTGTCAGCCTAACTTGTCCTCTGTTTTCAG
This sequence comes from Salvelinus fontinalis, assembly GCF_029448725.1. Classification (NCBI taxonomy): domain Eukaryota; kingdom Metazoa; phylum Chordata; class Actinopteri; order Salmoniformes; family Salmonidae; genus Salvelinus; species Salvelinus fontinalis. The sequence continues at coordinate 3,199,587 of NC_074698.1, forward strand.
TGTAGATATCATAGGAAGCATCCAGATCCCAGCCCTTCTCTGCTTTTAGATGCAGTTCTCCTCTTCTTCCCTATCCGACAACAAAGTAATATCTTTGGATAATCTAAATTATTAAAACATCTCAATCAATTAAACTGATAGCTTAATTAGAAGAGTTGAAAGACAGATCACATTATGGCTGCATGGGTGCTAAAAGCATTTAATAATCCCGTTCAGTTGGGTTCAGTCAACTGAGTAAAGATACATCCTTTATTAATGACATTCTCATCTAGACTCATCTTTAAAAACACATTTTCTGAAATAGAGGTGACACATTTTGTTTCTAATTCCCATAACAATTGGTTATGGTTGTCTATGTCCCTAGTTTTGTTTACAAGGCTTTACTTGTTTCTGGTGAATGTTACTGTTTGGGTCACATACACATACAATTGAAGTCGGAAGTTTGCAAACACTTAGGATGGAGCCATTAAAACTTGTATTTCAACCACTCCACACATTTCTTGTTAACAAACTGTAGTTTTGGCAAGTCGGTCAGGCCATCTACTTTGTGCATGACACATGTAATTTTTCCAACAATTGTTTACAGACAGATTATTTCACTTATAATTCACAGTATCGCAATTCCAGTGGGTCAGAAGTTTACATACACTAAATTGACTGTGCCTTTAAACAGCTTGGAAAATTCCAGTAAATGATGATATGGCTTTAGAAACTTCTAATAGGCTAATTGACATAGTTTGAGTCAATTGGAGGTGTACCTGTGGATGTATTTCAAGGCCTGCCTTCAAACTCAGTGCCTCTTTGCTTGACCTCATGAAAAAGTCAAAAGAAATCAACCAAGACCTCAGAAAAAAGTGTGTAGACCTCCACAAGTCTGGTTCATCCTTGGGAGCAATTTCCAAACGCCTGTAGGTGAAGGAAAAAGGAAACCGCACACTGCTCCTGATAGTATCACTGATCTTTAATAAGCTTACATATCGGCCTCACTGTTACGTTCGTTGATGGAATGATCTGACCAAGGTGCAGCATGGTAGGCGTACATCAACAATTTATTAAATGAACACCGAAAACAAGAAAGAATAAACGACACGTAAAGTTTTGTAGCGCTAACACAGAAACCAACCAAAAACAAGATTCCCACAACTTAAGGTGGGAAAAAGGGCTGCCTAAGTATGATCCCCAATCAGAGACAACGATAAACAGCTGCCTCTGATTGGGAACCATACTAGGCCAACAAAGAAATAGAAACATAGATTTGCCCACCCAAGTCACACCCTGACCTAACCAAATAGAGAATAAAAAAGGCTCTCTAAGGTCAGGGTGGGACACTCACGGCTTTTGTCAGAGCTTTTGAGCTTTTGCACAAAAGCTCTGACGAAGGCTGTGAGGCCGATACATAAGCGTATTTGTCACGTTCCTGACCTGTTTTCCTTTGTTTTGTATTCATTTTAGTTGGTCAGGGCGTGAGTTGGGTGGGTTTGTCTATGTTTGTATTTCTATGTGGGGTTTTGTGTTCGGCCTGGTATGATTCTCAATTAGAGACAGGTGTGTATTGTTTGTCTCTAATTGAGAGTCATACAAAGGCAGCCAGGGTTTCACTGGTGTTTTGTGGGTGTTTGTTCCTGTGTCAGTGTTTGGGCCACACAGGACGGTTGAAGGTTTGTTAGTTTGTTGTTTTGTAGTTTTGTAGTGTCGTGTTTGCTGTTTTCATTAAAAGTATGATTAATCACCAATCCGCATCTTGGTCCTATCCATGCTCCTCCTCGTTTGAGGAGGAGAACAACATTGACTGCCTTAATTAACAGAAACACCCACCACAAGAGGACCAAGCGGAGTGGAGAAGGGCAGCGACAGCAGCAGAGACAGACAGAGGAATGGACATGGGAAGACGTCTTGAACGGCAAGGGTTGCTACACATGGGAGGAGATCCTGGCTGGAAAGGATCGCCTCCCATGGGAACAGCTGGAGGCAGCGAGGAGAGCAGAGGCAACCGGAGAGAGGAGCCGAAGGTATGAGGGTACGCGGCTAGCACGGAAGCCCGAGAGGCTCACCCAAAAATGTCTTGGGGGGGGGGGCTAAAGGGGAGTGTGGCGAAGCCGGGTTGGATACCTGAGCCAACTCCCCGGGCTTGCCGTGGAGTGAGAGGGCGTCGTACTGGTCAGACACCGTGTTATGCGGTAAAGCGCACGGTGTCCCCAGTACGCGTGCTTAACCCAGTGCGGGCTATTCCACCTTGCCGCACTGGGAGGGCTAGGTTGGGCATCGAGCCGGATGCCATGAAGCCGGCCCAACGTATCTGGCCTCCAGTACGTCTCCTCGGGCCGGCGTACATGGCACCAGCCTTACAGGTGGTGTCCCCGGTTCGCCTGCATAGCCCAGTGCGGGCTATTCCACCTCGCCGCACTGGCAGGGCTACGGGGTCCATTCAACCTGGTAAGGTTGGGGAGGCTCGGTGCTCAAGAGCACGTGTCCTCCTTCACGGTCCGGTATATCCGGCGCCACCTTCCCACCCCAGCTCAGTACCACCAGTGCCTACACCACGCACCAGGCTTCCAGTGCATCTCCAGAGCCCTGTTCCTCTTCCACGTACTCTCCCTATGGTGCGTGTCTCCAGCCCGGTGCCTCCAGTTCCGGCACCACGCACCAAGCCTCCTGTGCGTCTCCAGAGCCCTGGACGCACTGTTCCTTCTCCCCGCACTCGCCCTGAGGTGCGTGCCCTCAGCCCGGTACCTCCAGTTCCGGTACCACGCACCAGGCCTAGAGTGCGCCACGAGAGTCCAGTGTGCCCTGTTCCTGTTCCCCGCACTCGCCCTGAGGTGCGTGCCCTCAGCCCGGTACCTCCAGTTCCGGTACCACGCACCAGGCCTATAGTGCGTCTCAGCCGGCCAGAGTCTGCCGTCTGCCCAGCGGTGCCTGAACGGCCCGTCTGCCCAGCGCCGTCTGAGCCATCTGTCTGCCCAGCGCCGTCTGAGCCATCTGTCTGCCCAGCGCCGTCTGAGCCATCTGTCTGCCCAGCGCCGTCTGAGCCATCTGTCTGCCCAGCGCCGTCTGAGCCATCTGTCTGCCCAGCGCCGTCTGAGCCATCTGTCTGCCCAGCGCCGTCTGAGCCATCTGTCTGCCCAGCGCCATCTGAGTCAGCCGTCTGCCACGAGCCATTAGAGCCGCCCGTCTGTCCCGAGCCAGTAGAGTCGTCCGTCAGTCAGGAGCCGCTAGAGCCGTCCGTCAGTCAGGAGCCGCCAGAGACGCCCGCCAGTCAGGAGCTGCCAGAGACGCCCGCCAGTCAGGAGCTGCCAGAGACGCCCGCCAGTCAGGAGCTGCCAGAGACGCCCGCCAGTCAGGAGCTGCCAGAGATGCCCGCCAGTCAGGAGCTGCCAGAGACGCCCGCCAGTCAGGAGCTGCCCTACAGTCCGGAGCTGCCCTACAGTCCGGAGCTGCCCTACAGTCCGGAGCTGCCCTACAGTCCGGAGCTGCCCTACAGTCCGGAGCTGCCCTACAGTCCGGACCTGCCGGAGTCCCTCAGCCAGGACCTGCCGGAGTCCCTCAGCCAGGACCTGCCGCCCCTTATCCCGGTGTTGCCCCTTGTCCCGGTGCTGCCCCTTGTCCCGGTGCTGCCCCTTGTCCCGGTGCTGCCCCTTGTCCCGGTGCTGCCCCTTGTCCCGGTGCTGCCCCTTGTCCCGGTGCTGCCCCTTGTCCCGGTGCTGGTCGCTCATTTAGGTGGTGTTAGTGGGAGGGTGGTCATTGGGAGGGGGATAAAGAAGCGGGGATTGATTATGGTGGGGTGGGGACCACGACCAGCGCCAGAGCCGCCACCGTGGACAGACGCCCACCCAGACCCTCCCCTAGACTTTGTGCTGGTGCGCCCGGAGTTCGCACCTTAAGGGGGGGGTTCTGTCACGTTCCTGACCTGTTTTCCTTTGTTTTGTATTCATTTTAGTTGGTCAGGGCGTGAGTTGGGTGGGTTTGTCTATGTTTGTATTTCTATGTGGGGTTTTGTGTTCGGCCTGGTATGATTCTCAATTAGAGACAGGTGTGTATTGTTTGTCTCTAATTGAGAGTCATACAAAGGCAGCCAGGGTTTCACTGGTGTTTTGTGGGTGTTTGTTCCTGTGTCAGTGTTTGGGCCACACAGGACGGTTGAAGGTTTGTTAGTTTGTTGTTTTGTAGTTTTGTAGTGTCGTGTTTGCTGTTTTCATTAAAAGTATGATTAATCACCAATCCGCATCTTGGTCCTATCCATGCTCCTCCTCGTTTGAGGAGGAGAACAACATTGACTGCCTTAACAGTATTAAAGGTCAGTGATACTATCAAGAGCAGTGTGCGGTTTCCTTTTTCCTTCATCTTGTTCTACTTTTACCATGCACCTGCAAAAAAGATTGCTCAGATGTGCGAGTGCCTTTTGAATTTCAAACGCCTGTAGGTACCACGTTAATCTGTACAAACAATTGTATGCAAGAATGAACACCATAGGACCACAAAGCCGTCATACCGCTCAGGAAGGAGACGCATTGTGTCTCCTTGTCACGTTCTGACCATAGTTATTGTGTGTTTTGCTTGTTTTAGTGTTGGTCAGGACGTGAGCTGGGTGGGCATTCTATGTTGTGTGTCTTGTTTGTCCGTTTCTATGTTTGGCCTAATATGGTTCTCAATCAGAGGCAGATGTTTTGTGTTGTCTCTGATTGGGAATCATATATAGGTGGCTTGTTTTGTGTTGGTGATTGTGGGTGGTTGTTTCCTGTCTTTGTGTTTTCTCTGCACCAGCTAGGACTGTATCGGTTATTTTGTATTTGTTAAGTGTTCACGTTTATCGTTCGTATTAAACGTGTTGAGCACTGGCTACGCTGCGTGTTGGTCCGATCCTTGCTACACCTCCTCTTCGTCTGAAGGCTGCCGTTACACTCCTAGAGATGAACGTACTTTGGTGTGAAAATTGCAAATCAATCCCAGAACAACAGCAAAGGACCTTGTGGAGATGCTTGAGGAAACAGGTACAAAAGTATCTATATTCACAACGAGTGTTACGCCCTGACCTTAGAGATCCTTTTTGTGTCTCTATTTTGGTTTGGTCGGGGCGTGAGTTGGGTTGGGCATTCTATGTTTCCTATTTCTGTGTGTTTGGCCGGGTGTGGTTCTCAATCAGAGGCAGCTGTCTATCGTTGTCTTTGATTGAGAACCATACTTAGGTAGCCTTTTCCCACCTGTGTTTTGTGGGTAGTTATTTTCTGTTTAGCTGTTTAGTTTGCCTGACAGAACTGTTCGTGTTTGTCGTTTTTGTTCAATTGTTTTTTTTATTAAATCATGAACACTTTAAACGCTGCACCTTGGTCCACTCTTCCTTCAGCCCACAAGAAATGTTACAACGAGTCCTATATCGACATAACCTGAAAGGCTGCTCAGCAAGGACGAAGCCACTGCTCCAAAACCGCCATAAAAAATCCAGACTACGCTTTGCAACTGCACATGGGAAAAAATATCGTACTTTTTGAAGAAATGTCCTCTGGTCTGATGAAACTAAAATAACTCTTTGGCCATAATGACCATCGTTAAGTTTGGAGGATAAAGGGGGAGGCCTGCAAGCCGAAGAACACCATCGTTGTGGGGGTGCTTTGCTGCAGGAGGGACTGGTGCACTTCACAAAATAGATGGCAACATGAGGACGGAAAATTATGTGCATATATTGAAGCAACATCTCAAGACATCAGTCAGGAAGTTAAAACTTGGTCGCAAATGGGTCTTCCAAATGGACAATGACACCAAGCATACTTCTAAAGTTGTGGCAAAATGGCTTAAGGACTACACAGTCAAAGTATTAGAGTGGCCATCACAAAGCCCTGACCTCAATCCTACAGAAAAAGTGTGAGCAGAACTGAAAAAGCATGTGTGAGCAAGGAGGCCTACAAACCTGACTCCGTTACACCAGCTCTGTAAGGAGGAAAGGGCCAAAATTCACCCAACTTATTGTGGGAAGCTTGTGGAAGGCTAACCTGAAGCGTTTGACCCAAGTTAAACAATTTAAAGGCAATGCTACCAAACACTAATTGGGTGTATGTAAACTTCTGACCCACTGGGAATGTGATGAAAGAAATAAAAGGTGAAATAAATCATTCTCTCTACTATTATTCTGACATTTCACATTCTTCAAATAAAGTGGTGATCCTAACTGAACTAAACAGGGAATTGTTACTGGGATTAAATGTCAGGAATTGTGAAAAACTGAGTTGAAATGTATTTGGCTAAGGTGTATGTAAACTTCCGACTTCAACTGTAACACACACTCACACACACACACACACACACACACACAGAGTCTAAAATGCTTCCAATTGAATGTGTCTCAGATAAAGAAGGAGAGTTGTTTTAAGCTAAATTGTGTCCCTGACAATGACTCTCAACCAGTGAGTCATCTTTGTAAAGCCAGTTGTGTAGGTTGGTACGACCACACAGTACGCCCCTCATTTGTGTCCTACAGAAAGTACACATAATTAGGTATGACATCACAGACAGCAATAGGTTCGTGGAAGAGCGCCGAGGACAGTTTCACCTCACTAATGAGCGGTTTGGTGACAGAAACCAAACAGGGAGAAGGCAAGAAGATACAATCAACACAATTAGAATGACGAGACCATAGGCCTCAGCAGCCCTAACAATCTGTTCCTATTATATAGCCCTGCGTATTGTTTGTAGTAATGTAATTACTGTTGGGATCAATAAGACTTTTCCTGGCACACAGGAAAAGCCAGAGAACCAAGAGGAAAAAATCATCGTACAGGACACAACTCAAAATGTGTTGTTGTGTCGCTTAGGCTTTTTTTTCTCAAATAAATGTAATGAAATAAAAAAAAACTATCTCCCAAGATTACTTTCCTAAGCTTCCAAATGCTATTTCAACTCTAATTTGATATGAATCACTAAAATAACATTCTTTAAGACCTAGATTCAATCCGGGCCCCAGAAGATATGCATTTTAGCGTGACTGACATTTAAATGTAATTTCCCATTAAGCCGACATATGCAGTGTTTACAGTGAATGCGGTCTTAACCCAAAAAGGTGCATAGCTGAAAAGGGCCAATCAGATTAAATCTAGCCCTAAATTTGTTCTGTGTGTTGGAATATCCCAAGAGGCCTACATTTTTTACAGCGATATAATGATAATGAAGGGGTTAAACATCACAGAGAAGACTGATATGATAAGTGCCTAGGAATTACTAGGTGTGAAGCTGTCACTTCCCTTCCCCAGAATCCTCCAAATGTTAAACATGACACAGGAAATCCTACAGGCTTTCCTCCTCATCCACACATCAAAAGTTTGTGATGTGTCTAGTCGAATGGCTGTCCGAATCTTCACAAAGCACTATCACCCACCCCTGTCATATCTCACCTCCTCGCACACACACGCGCGCATCTTCCACCTGACAGAGGGGAACAGAACTGCCAGATTGATGGTGGCAGATCCTTCTTTTCAGCACCGTGGCTTCCTTTGTCCTGTGAATTTTAAAACCCCCAGGCATACAGTTGCAGGCATAGTGGTTAAATGTGGACAGTGAGGATTTAGCATGTTACCACCAACAAAGCCAGGGGGACAACATCTCCTTTTCAATTAAATAAATAAATAATCATTTGTATTTATCTTTATTCATCACAGACAACGTTGAGACTGCCTATAGGGAGGAGGTCAGAGAACTGGCAGTGTGTTGCCAGGACAACACCCTGTCCCTCAATGTGAGCAAGACAAAGGAGCTGATCGTGGACTACAGGAAAAGGTAGGCCAAACAGGCCTCCATTAACATCGACGGGGCTGTAGTGGAGCGGGTCGAGAGTTTCAAGTTCCTTGGTGTCTATGTCACCAACAAACTATAATGGTCCAAACATACCAAGACAGTTGTGAAGAGGGCACGACAAATCTGAAAATCTGAAACGACAGTTTTTCACTTTGTCAGCTCGGGGATTCTATCTAGCAACCGTTCAGTTACTGTCCCAACGCTCTAACCGCTAGGTAATGCTGTCGCTAACCTCTGTGGGCTGGATAGCCTATACATCACACGAGGTTGGCGGCACCTTAATTGGGGAGGACATGCTTGTGGTAATGGCTGGAGCGGAATCAGTGGAATGGTATTAAATACATCAAGCACATAGTGTCCGTGTCTTTAATGCCATTCCGTTTGCTCCCTTCCAGACATTATTACGCGCCATTCTCCCCTCAGCAGCCTCCACTGCTATACATCTGGAGAGAGAAAGAAAGATGGGCACAAGCACTGTCCATGACACAAACTGTCAAACATTTTTTTGTGTCGTTTTAAAGCTAATTTCCTGCTATTCTAAACATTTTGCCATGTCTTGTGTGTGTCCGTGTGATATTGGAGTGCCTCAAACATTACAACAAAATCTATAGGCTAAAAAGCCCAGCTAAAAAACAGTAGCTGACATGGGCTCGTTGATCTGGATATTTCTTACAAGTTATAAATAGCTCTCTAAGGTCATGACATGAGGAAGAGTGCTGAAGCGCCACTCTTTTTCAAAATTGCACCGTGTGCATTCTATTATTACAACATTCCAGAGTGAGTTGAAAGCCCGATTGCGTTCCTGCTGACCGGGGGCGGGCCACACAGTTTGGGAACCACTGGGCTAGATGGTGGAGTAGGCCCTGCTCAGTAGGTTCATGCAATTTTTGTTGTATCTTAGTACTTGCACAGTTATAATAATTATATACACTGAGTGTACAAAACATTAGGAACACCTTCTTCATATTGCGTTGCACCCCCTTTTGCCCTCAGAACAGCCACAATTCATTGGGTCATGGACTCTACAAGGTGTCGATAGCATTCCACAGGGATGCTGGCCCATGTTGACTCCAACGCTTCACACAGTGGACCCTTCTTGATATACACGGGAAACTGTTGAGCATGAAAAACCCAGCAGCGTTGGGTAGGTAGTAGTGGGTGACGGTGTGACTGGCACCTACTACCATACCCCATTCAAAGACACCTACATCTTTTGTTTTGCCCATTCACCCTCTGAATGGCACAGATACACAATCCAAGTCTCAATTGTCTCAACGCTTACAAATCCTTATTTAACCTGTCTCCTTTAACCTGTCTCATCTACACTGATTGAAGTGGATATAACAAGTGACATCAATAATGGATCATAGCTTTCACCTGGATTTACATGGTCAGTTTGTCATGGAAAGTGATCCTAATGTTTTGAACCCTCACTGTATGTAATACAAAAAGAGACCATATCTAATGTTTACACACACTGCATAGCGTGTATAACATTCAACCTGCACTTAAAGCTGAGCGAGCTTGTGTAATACTTGCCTTTCAGCAGTTTACATATGGGGTGGCACAATCACCATCAAGCTCACAGTCTCACGTCAGAATAAGACGTTCATCCATGTTTCTCAAATGTCAAATTTCTATGGTGTTCCAAACGTCTAATTTCTAAGTGTTTAAGGTTAAGTTTAGGCATTAACTCCGATTTTGGTTAGGGTTAAGTTTAGGCATTAACTTTTTATTGCTGGATTCGAAGATGCAACCTTTGGCACCTGAGGCAGATAGCAAGCGGTCACGGTCAGAAGACATAGACACTATAGTTGCTAAAATGGGAAGAGGTCTATCCATGACAGGGCGTTGCTCTGCCTTCTCGACATCTCAGTCAACCTACAGGCCCTGGTGTTGTCGCACCTGGACTACTGGCCAGCTGTGTGGTCATGTGCGGTAAAGAAGGACATAGGTAAGTCGGTCCAGAACAAAGCAGCAAATATAGTACTTATATGTAGTGTCAGTAACACGCATGTCACCTCCTGGCTCAAAGTTGATTGACCGTATCACTATTGGTCGTTGTGCTAGGCATTGATGTGTTTAAGGTGCCGAAGTGTCTGTTCAAGCAGTTGGCACACAGTTCGAACACTCATCGGTACAACACAAAAGACACGCAACCAGAGGTCACTTCACAGTCCCCGAGAAAAGAGGCTAAGAAACGCACAGTATTATGTAGAGACATGACTACATGGAAGGCTCTGCCAACCCCAGGTAACTCAAGCTAGCAATAAAACCAGTTTTAGAAAAAACACATAAAAGAACTGCAGAAATGGGACTGTGATGAGACAGCCAGTTTATATATATTGTATTGTAATTTGCACTGTACTATGTATTAGACCTAGATATTGTGTGCAAATCAAATCAAACGTTATTTGTCACATGCGCTCGAATACAGTGAAATGCTTACTTACAAGCCCTTAACCAACAATGCAGTTAAGAACCCCCCCCCCCCCCCCCAAAAAAATAAATAAATAAAAGTAACAAATAATTAAAGAAGAGCAGTGGAATAACAATAGCGACGCTATATACAGGGGGTACCGGTACAGAGTCAATGTCTGGGGGCACCGGTTAGTCGAGGTAATGTAGGTAATCTGTAGATTTAGGTAGAGTTATTAAGGTGACTATGCATAGATAATAACAGGGAGTAGCAGCAGCGTGAATGGGGGGGGGGGCAATGCAAATAGTCTAGGTAGCCCTTTGATTAGATATTCAGGAGTCTTATGGCTTGGGGGTAGAAGCTGTTTAGAAGCCTCTTGGACTTAGACTTGGCACTCCGGTACCGCTTGCCGTGCGGTAGCAGAGAGAACAGTCTATGACTAGGGTGGCTGGAGTCTTTGACAATTTTTAGGGCCTTCCTCTGACACCGCCTGGTATAGAGGTCCTGGATGGCAGGAAGCTTGGCCCCAGTGAGCTACTGGGCCATACGCACTACCCTCTGCAGTGCCTTACAGTGGGATGACGAGCAGTTGCCATACCAGGCAGTATGCAGGATGCTCTCGATGGTGCAGCTGTAGAACCATTTGAGGATCTGAGGACCCATTCCAAGTATTTTGTATGTACTGATATGTAGGCTATGTATGACGTTTCGAATGTATGTATTTCATTCCTTGACTAAATCAAATCAAATCAAATTGTATTAGTCACATGTGCCGAATACAACAGATGTAGACCTTACAGTGAAATGCTTACTTACGAGCCCCTAACCAACAGTACAGTTTCAAAAGAATACGGATAAGAATAAGAGATAAAAGTAACAAGTAATTCAAGAGCAGCAGTAGAAAATAGCAATATATACAGGTGGGTAATGGTACAGAGTCAATGTGCGGGGGCACCGGTTAGTTGAGGTAGTATGTACAGTACATGTAGGTAGAGTTATGAAAGTGACGACAACAGAGAGTGGCAGTGGTGGGGATCCAGTTGCAGAGGAAGGTGTTTTTGTCCAAAGGTCTTTAGCTTATTGATGAGCTTTGAGGGCACGACGGTGTTGAACGCAGGGCTATAGCCAATGAATAGCATTCTCAAATAGGTGTTCCTTTGGTCCAGGTGGGAAAGGGCAGTGGTGAATGCAATAGAGATTGCATCATCTGGATCTGTTGAGGCGGTATGCAAATTGGAGTGGGTCTAGGGTTTCTGTGATGATGTTTGTTGATGTCAGCCACGACCAGCCTTTCAAAGCACTTAGACCAGCCTTTCAAAGCACACATGGCTACAGACGTGAGTGCTACGGGTCGGTAGTCATTTAGGCAGGTTACCTTGGCGTTCTTGGGCACAGGCACTATGGTGGTCTGCTTAAAACATGTTGGTATTACAGACTCGGACAGGGAGAAGTTGAAAATGTCAGTGAAGATACTTGCTAGTTCGTCAGCGCATACTCGCAGTACACGTCTGGCCCTGCGGCCTTGTGAATGTTGACCTGTCTAAAGTTCTCACTCACATCGGCTGCGGAGAGCGTGTTCACACAGTCTTCTGGTACAGCTGGTGCTCTCATGCAAGTTTCAGTGTTATTTGCCTCTAAGCGAGTAAAGAAGTAGTTTAGCTCGTCTGGTAGGCTTGTGTCACTGGGCAGCTCTCGGCTGTGCTTCCATTTGTAGTCTGTAATGGTGTGCAAGCCCCGCCACATCCGACGAACGTCAGAGTCTCAATCTTAGTTCTGTATTGACGCTTTGCCTGTTTGATGGTTCATCGGAGGGCATAGCGGGACTTCTTATAAGCTTCCGGGTTAGACTCCTGCTCCTTGAAAGCGGCAGCTCTAGCCTTTAGCTCAGTGCGGATGCTGCCTGTAATCCATGCCTTCTGGTTGGGGTATGTACGTACTGTCACTGTGGGGACGACGTCATCGATGCACTTATTGATGAAGCCAGTGACCTATGTGGTGTACTCCTCAATGCCATTGGAGGAATCGCGGAACATATTCCAGTCTGTGCTAGCAAAACAGTCCTGTAGCTTAGCATCTGCTTCCTCTGACCACTTTTTTATTGATCTAGTCACTGGTGCTTCCTGCTTTAATTTTTGCTTGTAAGCAGGAATCATGAGGATGGAATTATGGTCAGATTTGCCAAATGGAGGGCGAGGGAGAGCTTTGTATGTGTCTCTGTGTGTGGAGTATAGGTGATCCAGAGTTCTTTCCCCTCTGGTTGCACATTTAACATGCTGATAGAAATTTGGTATAACTGATTTAGGTTTTCCTACATTAAAGTCCCCGGCTACTAGGAGCGCCGCCTCTGGGTGAGCGTTTTCTTGTTTGCTTATGGTGGAATACAGTTCATTCAATGCTATCTTAGTGCTAACCTCTGACTGATAAACAAATAAAAAACACAATCGGTCATGTAAAACGTCTGCCTTCTGCTCCGGTCCCATCTTAATCAATGAGGTTCTGTGCATTATATACCACGTCTAAGGGCTGTTCTTATGCACGACGCAACGCGGAGTGCCTGCACACAGCCTTTAGCCGTGGTATATTGGCCATATATCACAAACCCCCGAGGTGCCTTATTGATATTATAAACTGGTTACCAACTTAATTAGAGCAGTAAAATAAATGTTTTGCCATACCCATGGAATATGGTCTGATATACCATGGCTGTTAGCCAATCAGCATTCAGGGCTCGAACCACCCAGTTTATAATTAAGCAATAAGGCACGAGGGGGTGTGGTATATAGCCAATATATCACGGCTAATGGCTGTTCTAAGGCACGACGCAAAGCGAACCACCCAGTTTATAACATGTATTATGTCATGTTTCATGTGGACCTCATGAAGACTAGCTGATGCTTTAGTAGCAGCTAATGAGGATCCTAAAATGGTTTAAATACCGTCCACAACACCCTAGCAAACCCGGAAACAACTTGAAGGTAACAGCGCTCACTGTTGCAAGTTTCCACAGCCTCTCCCGACTTCCTGAAATATGAATGGACATCGAATACTGCCTCACAGGTGACCTGGTTGCAACCACACCCCATGATATATATATATATTTTTTTTTATATTTTTTTTTTACCTTTATTTAACTAGGCAAGTCAGTTAAGAACAAATTCTTATTTTCAATGACGGCCTAGGAACAGTGGGTTAACTGCCTGTTCAGGGGCAGAACGACAGATTTGTACCTTGTCAGCTCAGGGATTTGAACTTGCAACCTTTCGGTTGCTAGTCCAACGCTCTAACCACTAGGCTACCCTGCCGCCCCAGGGTTGGGGTGGCACAATAGGATCAACAACAGTGCCCCTGAGGAACAGAATGTCCTTTATTGTTCCCCCCCAAAAAGTTATAAAAACACTATACACAGAGACAATCATGATTCAGTCCTATGTTAACAAAATGTGCAGATTCAGAGATACTATTAGGTAATGATGACCTTTACAGGACACACAAGTCAACATATACCATATTCTACCAACTGTGGTACAAGAAAATAATTTCAAAACCCTAACTTCTCCACAAGGTGCTTCTGGAAGTATTTTTATGATGATTATTGTGTTGTTTTGGACATACAGTATACACAGTCACCTTATTGGCACCTTTGATAAAGATGAAGAAAAAATACTGCAAAAGAAATAGTAACAATACTGAGCTATATTGTATGCTCATAAAAATTTAAAAATGTAATAATTTTATACTAATACGGCATTCTTTTTCATAATGAAATAATACAAATGCATCTGGTTTCCAAGCCTTCTTCTCTTATTTGTTAAACGAACTTCTCTTGTCCACCAAGGGTGGCTGAATATCCTCTTCTCTTCAGTTTGCTCCTCTACTGATGTTGGAGAGCGAGGTAGTAACAGTGTTCCTCTCCCCAAGTCTCCCTCTTTACATTACAGTGAGCTTCCCAACACCCTCGTAGAGTAGGCCATACATCATCACATGGGATATCATTGCTTTAGTGTTGCAATATGTCAGATGTCAGATAGACTTACTCTATTTGTAAGAAAGGCTTTTGTCATCTCGTCAATCTTTCTAGCTCCTCTATGAAATGATTTCAGCCTGCCCCTTACTTTACCTCGGCGAGATAAAGGATAGGCTTATGGCCAAAACTTCTGTTTGTGTATGCGGAGGCATCATGCCTATAGGTGGCACAGAGGCACGTTCCCCCTCAGATTTGTCCTGTTCATTTATTTTTATTTTTATAATAATACTTTTTCTTCTCTGTAATACCACTAGCCCCCTATCAATTTCATGAAGTTGGCTTTAGCTAGCCTAGAGAGTTTCCCAACCTCATAACTAGCTACCAAGTAGCCATTTTAGTCTATCAATGAAGTTACATTTACATTTGTGCATTTTAGTCATTTAGCAGAGCGACTTACAGGAGCAATTAGGGTTACGTGCCTTGCTCAAGGGTATCTTGACAGATTTTTCACCATTTGCCGAGTACCTACAAGAGTATCTAGCAAGAGTAGCAAGAGTTGCTAGCTTGTCTAACTATGTTAGTTGGTATGCCTGCTGGCAAGGTTGGTAGACTTTAGAAAAGCAAACAATAGCTAAATGTACAGAATAAGACTCCTATTCCTTTCAAACTTTTAGCCAGATTTTGGCAGAGATGCAGGCCTAGCCCCCTTCTGGACCAAAACTTTTCACGTGAAAATGCGATTTGGATATAATGGCGCTGGAGAAGATGGCTGCCATTTTACGGTCTCCTAACCAACTGTGCTATTTTGTTTGTTTCTTCACATTGTTTGTAACTTAATTTGTACATAATGTTGCTGCTACCATCTCTTATGACCTAAAAAAGCTTCTGGATATCATAACAGCGACTACTCACCTCGAACTGGATGAAGATGTTTTCTTTAATGAGTTTGACGCGAAGGATATACTGCTTCTCCGAGACCAGGCACAAATCCCTGTCATTCGCTTGAAGAAAAGACGGAAATACAGGGGGCAGAGATCGGGGTGCCATGTGAGAATTCATTGGCGAGTGGGTAACCCGCCTCTACATCCATTCTATTGGCCAACATGCAATCACTGGAGAATAAACTTGATGATCTCCTATCGAAACTATCCTAACAATGGGACATTAAAAACTGTATCTTGTGTTTCACAGAGTTGTGGCTGAACGATGACACAGTTAATACAGTTAATATACAGTTGGCTGGGTTTTCCGTTCATCGGCAGGACAGAACAGCTACGTCTGGTAAGATAAAGGGTGGTGGGGGTGTGTGTCTATATGTCAATAACAGCTGGTGCGTGATGTCTAATATTAAGGAAGTCTCGAGGTTTTGCTCGCCTGAGGTAGAGTACTTATGAAAAGCTGTAAACCACACTATCTACCGAGAGAGTTTTCTTCTATGTTTTTCATAGCCGTCTACTTACCACCACAAACCGAAGCTGGCACTAAGACCGTACTCAACCAGCTGTATAAGGCCATAAGCAAACAAGATCATTCTCATCCAGAAGCGGCGCTCCTAGTTGCCGGGGACTTTAATGCAAGTAAACTTTAAATCTGTTTTACCTCATTTCTACCAGCATGTTACATATGCAACCAGAGGAAAAAAACTGTAGACCACCTTAACTCCACACACAGAGACATATACAAAGCTCTCCCTCGCCCCTCCATTTGGAAAATCTGGCTATAATTCTATCCTCCTGATTCCTGCTTACAAGCTAAAACTAAAGCAGGAAGTACCAGTGACTCGTGGAATACGGAAGTGGTCAGATGCTAAGCTACAGGACTGTTTTGCTAGCACAGACTGGAATATGTTTCGGGATTCCTCCAATGGCATTGAGGAGTATACCACGTCAGTCACCGGCATCATCAATAAGTGTATTGACGATGTCATCCCCACAGTGACCATACGTACATATCCCAACCAGAAGGCATGGATTACAGGCAGCATCCGCACTGAGCTAAAGGTTAGAGCTACGCTAATCCTCAACACGGGGCCCCTCAGGGGTACGTGCTTAGTCCCCTCCTGTACTCCCTGTTCACCCACGACTGCATGGCCAAGCACAACTCCAAACCATCATTACGTTTGCTGACAACACAAACGTGATAGGCCTGATCACTGACAATGATGAGACAACCTATATGGAGGAGGTCAGAGACCTGGCCTTGTGGTGCCAGGACAACAACCTCTCCCTCAATGTGAGCAAGACAAAATAGCTAATCATGGATTACTGGAAAAGGAGAGCCGAACACACACCCATTCACTTTGACTGGGCTGTAGTGGAGTGGGTCGAGAGTTTCAAGCTCCTTGGTGTCCACATCACCAACAAACTACCATGGTCCAAACACACCAAGACAGTCATGAAGAGGGTACGACAACAACTCTTTCCACCTCAGGAGACTGAAAAGATTTGGCATGGGTCCCCAGATCCTCAAAAGGTTCTACAGCTACCCCATCAAGAGCATCCTGACCGGTTGCTTAACTTCATGGTATGGCAACTGCTCAGCATCCCACCATAAGGCACTACAGAGTAGTGTGTACGGCCCAGTACATCACTGGGGCCAAGCTTCCTGCCATCCAGGAACTATATATTAGGCGGTGTCAGGAAGGCCCAAAAAATTGGCAAAGACTCGTCACCCAAGTCATAGACTGTTCTCTCTGTTACCGCACGGCAAATGGTCCCAGAGCGCCAAGTCTACGTCCAAAAGGATCCTTACCAGCTTCTACCTCCAAGCTAAAAGACTGCTGAACAATTAATCAAATGGCCACCCGTATTATTTACATTGACAGGAATGGAGGGTTTTAAGTTAAGTGGTACACTTACCTTAAAAATGGTGTTATAAAAAAAGTGTACAAATCTTTAATCAATGACAATATGATTACATTTGACATAATCACTTATTACTGACTTTTCAATATGACACAACCTTGGATTTGAAATCAAAAACCTCTGGATTTGGGTTACGCTGATCTTTCTGCTGCACCACAAAGTCTGTAGCATTCTTAGAAGTCCCCTACACATTACATTACCTATAATACATCTCTGCACTATTTTAGTTATCAGTTAATCTGACTATTCTCGCATTGTTTATTTCATTGACTTATCTCAGCAAGTTGATGGTTTCTGTATAGTGTTGGTGGGCCATGTAATTCTGTTTAACTGTACTCCTGAATCACTATGATAAATATAATCGTTGTTCTTGATCGTATTATACAAAGCTGAGATTTACTATGAAGTCCAAATTGTGGGAATACAGGTGAAACCAGTCACTGACACAGACATGGTGGAGCAGCAGGAAGATCGGAATGCCATGAAGCAAGAAGTTACTCAAATCCCAGGTGAGTAAATGCTGTATAATAATGACTGATTAAATAAACGTACATGTGTCTAATATGTACGTGGTAAAAAACTGCAGCTATTTTGTGACGTTCTGTGGACATCCTTACGACTTTTTGTTTGCAGGGTATCATGGGAAAATGTTCATCCACTTGTGTAAAGTTGTGATCACGTGAAAATCCACACGTGAAACTTTATATGAAATATCATCACATGTAAAGTGTTCCAAAACCACGTTTTCACATGTGAAATACAATTTTGCATGTGCAAAACATGTGGAAATGTCACATGTGAAATCATGTGTTTTTTCAAAAGGGGAACAATACACATGTTGGGGCATCAGGAGAGATAATGCAGTGCAATGGAGAAAGGGAAGAAGGGGTAAGGGGATTTTTTTGAGTGGCCAGCCTAAATGACATTAGAATTATTTATCTTTAGGTTCCCATACAGTATATGACATGGGTCAACAGCTTTCAGTGGGCCTATCTGGCAAATTATTGCTTTCATTGAACCATATCACAGCTTCACAGGCATACATAAATCGAGAAGCATGTCTCACTTGTTGTTTTGATAAAAGCGAAAGTGGAATGCAAGGTAATTTGCTCTCAGGAGGAAAAACAAAAGTGAAGAGAGGAGAGCAGTAAAGTGTGCAGTAACGTAGGATAGTCTATGCGATCGCATACTGGAGTTTGTTCTATTAGCCTATGGAGGCTGAGAGAGACACACCGCAAACAAAATATTTCAAATTCTGAAAGCAGTCGGTCGGACTGAGTGAAGTGGAATCGGAGCTGAAACACCCCAAGAGCGATAAAGACGGTGGACCCGCACTGCGTTAAGAGGCTACCGGTGTAGTTTTGTCAAACACATCATATCACGCGATTTCTAAAGCTGAGCCCGCGGAGCCCTCTTCCCTTTTCGCTTTTTGGAGCGCAGCGGGCAGCTTTTAATTCATGCTCTCTTTTTCCTCGGAGACAGGAGTGTGGCGTATGTTGCCTAGCAATTATAAGTTAAATGGTATTTTGGAGAACTCAGCATTAAGAAAATAAATATTGGAGCACCGGACCAGTCGCACATCGGAAAAACAATACTTGAGAGGACAGTTATGAAGAGGGGTTGAGAAAGGACGATGCAAAGGCTGTCAACGCTTTGAAGTTCGCGAGACCCGACCTCAATCTCTGACCGACTTTCAATCGGCCCACTGAATGAATTATTGGATACTTCGGACGGAACCTGTGATGTTCGTTTAATGTACACGGAGAATAAGAGTTATTTACGTGTAGGCTATTAAAAAAAGCACGCAAAACGCAGTAGCCTGGAAAGTCCATTCACTGGAATATATAGCGTTGTAATACAGAAGGAAATAGACTACGGAACTACATAGTACAACAAATATTTCCAAAGAAACGTTTGAATTTCCTCTGAAATGGACTGACACCGATCAAACCAAACATATCTCGATAAGATAATGACCGGCAATTTAGAGGCTTATTGGGACTTCAGAGTTGAGAAAATGCATAACGATAAGTAACTGACTGACAGTTGGTGTTTCATGTGTGCAAGATTCATTCCAAAAGTGGTGTGATATCCTCTCTTGTGATGATTGAGTATCCCTACTCTGGTACCGGAGGCATCTCGTGGTAACACAGTAGCTGCGGCAAGGAAGGAGTGGAGTTTGGAGATATCAGCAAATAAACGCACAGAAAAAAATGTGGCTGCGAATTCTTCCGCAGGTATGTCAGGTGCATGCGAGATGCTTTTAAAATGATTGTTGTCGTTTCAGTTAACTGTTATGTTGTAAAAGTTGGTTTTGTTGGCTCAGCCGAGATTGTGTTTTAGACTCTCACTGCTTGGGACTTTGATTATTATATATATATATATATATATATATATATATATATTCAAATCAAATCAGATTGAATGTGTCACATGCGCCGAATACAACTAGTGCAGACTTTACCGTGAAATACGTACTTAAGAGCCCTTCCCAGCGATGCAGAGTTTTAAAATAATAATACAAATAAAATAGTAACATGAGGAATAAAATAAAATACTCAAGAATGGAGCTATATACAGAGAGTCGGCTACCAGTAGGCCTACCAGACCAGTTTTCAGAGTTACGAGGTATTTGAGGTAGATATGTACATGAGAGAAGGGTAAAGTGACTAGGCATCGGGTTATATAATAATACGAGTGAAATAACGAACAGAGTAGCAGCAGCAAATGATGAATGTAAAAGTGTGTGTGCGCAGTATGTGTGTGCGTGTGTGTTTTTCGTTTACTACTCATGTAAAGAACAATATCTAGTGAACAATATAATTTTTCAAATGCACGTTATTTTGGCACTGGAGCTCTCGAGCACTACTAACTACTATGATTAAAAGGGATATTGCTAAATATGGTTATATACATTATTTTGTTGATTCATTCACTTAGCTTGTGTTCAAGAATACCAATTCCAGGGATATTCAAATCGCCTAAAGACAGAGATAACTTGTCGTCACCTAAATCAAAGTTTAGCTATATTCCACAACAGCATTCGGATCTTAATTTAAACGTATAGGCTAATAACAACAGATAATCCATTTAAAAGCCCGACCCACATACTTGGACATGAATGTATTGTTACATTTCAGACATTCTTTCGGTGTTTTTGTGGCTCGCCTGATTTAGCCTAATTTGGGAGAAGATTACGCGTTGTCATTACACGTTTGAATGAGGGTCAAATTTAAAACGGTTGAATTAAATATGACTGTTTTCTTATACAATCATCACATCCGCATAGCCAACATTACCTGCGCAGATTGAAAGCAACGAAGGCAACAAAACAACTATTCAGCCTTTACATAGGCCTAGTTGTACGGGATTCTTCTGTCTTGAATTCCAGGGTTGTGTGTCTGATCATACCTTCTTTGTGCGGTATATTCAAAACAGTATCAACGTAGACACCACAATGCATTGAGAATGAAACTCATGCAGGTGCAGTAGGGGATTAATTTCTACACAGGCACTGCCTGTGAATCACACTAATCCTATTGCTTGAGGTAAATCTGGCATTTGTCCAATGGGGAGAGAGGAGGGAACGCTACCCAGGGCTAGGAGGGGAAGTGATTGACAGTTTTAAATGCAGTGAGATTGGCATTCTAATTTAAGCAGAAAAGACAACCTGGACAATGAGGAAGTGGAAATGCAAATTAAACCAACGATGCATATCTGATTGCAGATCAATCATCTCCAGTAGCTAGACAACATGCACATATTCAGATCACTTTTTGTTTTTACTGGGCAACCATCCCATGTCTTTGATTTTCATATGATCATTGGATATGTTAATTTGATTATGTTAAATTGAATCACCAACATAATGTTATTTTTATACTCTGAATTTGCCAAACCGTCTGACTCTGTAGACATTATTTTCCTCTCCACCAAACAATACATTTTACGTTTTCGGATGAATCACTAACATTATGTTATTTTTATACTCCCAATTCGCCTTGCAGACAGACTCTGTAGGACTACAACTTTTTCCCAGTCTACCAAACTTTTAAGGACAGTCCTAAACAGGGCCCTCTTTCAGAGGCAAACAGATCCTTGTCCCTTCATCAGGTGTGAATGTCAGTGAGACTCTAGTCTGTTCAGCCTCTCATATAAACTCTTCCTCAATATGATATCAATGTCTACTTCTTCAATTAAATATCTCAATGTCCTCCTATTTACAGTCTGGGTCTGTCTGTCCCCGCTGATCTAATTAACTCAACACAGAGCCCTCAGATGGAAGGGACCAGACCACAGAGTGGACATTCCCATTCAATTATACCTAATTCTAGTACAGTAATTCTATTTCAATGGGCACAGAAGCTACAGAGATTTAAATCCTCCCACCCAACCATATCACATAGCTAATTACCAATGGCTGCTTGGCTGACAGATGGAAAAATGGCTTTTGAGGAATAACAGTGTGTGCTAGCACTATACTTCAAGGTTCCCCAACAGGTGGCCCACGGGCCAAATTCGGCCCGCAGGTGATTTTATTTGGCCCTCAATTTTTCTGAGAAAAAACATATATCTACATTATCAGTCAAAAGTTTGGACACACCTACTCATTTAAGTGTTTTTCTTAATGTTTTACTATTTTCTACATTGTAGAATACTAGTGAAGACATCAAAACTATGAAATAACACATATGGAATCATGTAGTAACCAAAAAAGTGTTAGAAAATATATTTTGATTTGTTTATTTGACATCCTTCAAATTATTCACCATTTGCCTTGATGACAGCTTTGCACACTCTTGGTATTCTCTCAACCAGCTTCATGAGGTAGTCACCTGGAATGCATTTAAACTAACTGGTGTAACTTGTTAAAAGTTCATTTGTAGAATTTCTTTCCTTCTTAATGCTTTGAGACAATCAGTTGTGTTGTGATAAGGTAGATGTGGTATACAGAAGATAGCCCTATTTGGTAAAAGACCAAGTCCATATTATGGCAAGAACAGCTCAAATGAGCAAAGAGAAACGACAGTCCTTCATTACTTTAAGACATGAAGGTCAGTCAATCCGGAAGATTTGTGCAGTCGCAAAAACCATGAAACTGGTTTGATAAAACTGGCTCTCATGATGACCGCCATAGGAAAGGAAGACCCAGTTACCTCTGCTGCAGAGGATAAATTCATTGGAGTTAACTGTATCTCAGATTGCAGCCCAAATAAATGCTTCACAGAGTTCAAGTAACAGACACATCTCAACATCAACTGTTCAGAGGAGACTGCGTGAATCAGGCCTTCATGGTCGAATTGCTGCAAAGAAACCACTACTAAAGGTCCCCAATACTAGCAAGAGACTTACCTGGGCCAAGAAACATGAGCAATGGACATTAGACAGGTGGAAATTTGTCCTTTGGTCCAAATTTGAGATTTCTGGTTCCAACCGCAGTGTCTTTGTGATACGCGGAGTAGGTGAACGGATGATCTCTGCATGTGTGGTTCCCACCGTGAAGCATGGAGGAGGAGGTGTGATGGTGTAGGGGTGCTTTGCTGGTGACACTGTCTGTGATTTATTTAGAATTCAAGGCATTCTGCAGCGATACGCCATCCCATCTGGTTTGCGCTTTGTGGGACAATTGTTTTTCTCGAACAGGACAATGACCCAAAACACACCTCCAGGCTGTGTAAGGGCTATTTGACCAAGAAGGAGAGTGATGGAGTGCTGCATCAGATGACCTGGACTCCACAATCACCCCGGCCTAAACCCAATTCAGATGTTTTGGGATGAGTTGGACCACAGAGTGAAGGAAAAGCAGCCAACAATGCTCAGCGTACGTAGGAACCTCTTAAAGACTGTTGGAAAAGCATTCCAGGTGAAGCTGGTTGAGAGAATGCCAAGCATGTGCAAAGCTGTTAACACTTTTTTGGTTACTACATGATTCCATATGTGTTATTTCATAGTTTTGATATCTTCCCTATCATTCTACAACGTAGAAGATAGTAAAAATAAAGAAAAACCGCTAGGTAGGTGTGTTCAAACTTTTGACTGGTACTGTATATCCATTAAAAACTACTTTCAGTGCGCACTAATCCTGTGTCCCTGTCGCTAGAGTAGTGAGTTCAACTAGCTTAGGCTGCCTTCTATTTGAAAGAATGGTAACTACACTGGGCAGCTAGTTGGCAGAGTCAAAGTAGACTTGAATAATATATGCCATTTAGCAGACGCCTTTATCCAAAGCGAACTGGGTACATGGTAGTGGAAACAGATCATCGAAACAGGATTACAATTTTGATATCATGAATGGTCAGTCCTTGCATCTGTAGCTCTGTCTATGAATTTGAGAGTGGTTACATTTCTCCAGCCCCATCCCTCAGCGTTTTACCGAAAGAGGAGCAGGGAGACACTTTGTTATTGTTTCTACTGCTGATTGCTACTTTAAAAAGTTAAGATGCAGATTAAATACACACCAAAATATGTTACAGATACTATAAAAATGTCCCATCACTCAGACAGTTAGTGAATACACAGCATGCAGAACAGCAAACAATCAAACCATCCAATATATTTTAGAAAATATATTTTTACATCAAAATAATAACCACAGTTGTTATAGAGGGTGCAACAGTTCAACACCTCAGGAGCAAATGTCAGTTGGCTTTTCATAGCTGAGCATTCATAGGTTGAGAGAGAGGGAGACGAAAGAGCAGGACCGGGACAAGTTGACACATCCATTTAAACGGGTTAAAAAAAATTGGAGGAACAACAATTCCACTCCGATTCCATTTATGGATGGGTGCATCTTTGAATTCGCTGTTGAATGGCCTGCTCCTTCTCCATTTTCGGAACACCTGTAACGGCTGTCCTCATCTGAGGAGGAGTAGTAACAAGGATCGGAGGACCAATGTGCAGCGTCGTACGTGTTCATGCTTTTTATTAACGAACGAACACAGAAACAAAAACAATAAACGACACGTGAAATACAAACCAAAACAGTTCCGTGTGGAACAAACACGGAAAATAACCACCCACCTCCAAAACACAATAGAAAACAAGCTCCCTAAATATGGTTCCCAATCAGAGACAACGACAAACACCTGCCTCTGATTGAGAACCATATCAGGCCAAACGAAAAACCCAACATAGAAAAACAACCGTAGATAACCCACCCAACTCACACCCTGACCATACTAAAACAAAGAAATATCAAAAGAACTAAGGTCAGAACGTGACAACACCATCCCACTCCCCCAAAGGGATCGATAGTATATCTTGGTTCGCACTGTGATGATTGTGATTCTGAGCCCTCAGGTTCATGGGTCAAAGTCATATAAGGTTTTCAAAGTAACAGTAAAATGAAACGGCAATTACAAATCCCTAAAATGCTTTTTTATGTTCATTGGAGTGTCACCTTTGCCCTTATATTAGTTAGATTCAAAAATTAAGCCATTACATCATTTGTATTATGGTTCATATGAATGTACCCTAGTAAAATGTAATTCATAAAACTAAAGTGTTATAATCACAAGGTTATATATCCATGCTTAGACTGGCAGAAATATAACTACCCAGAAAAAATGACATTATTTTATTTTGACTACCACATATTTGATGTGTCACAGTTTTTTTACAAAAACTGCCTCCTGAAATCTATGAAAATATATTTCACTTTAATCTTTAAGATTTGTTTTTGTCTCTTTGAGTCAACCAAAACACAGTTATTGTATTTTAATATAAAATACTGGTGTTATACTGTATGACACTATTTTGTTACCCTGAATGACACATATCACTACGGCCCACAAATATTGAGTAAATGTGATTCCTTCAGCAATAACAATAATGATCCTATGAACTATTATTAGTAGCAGCAATAGAATTTTTCTTTAAGCTATTTTTTAAGTTATAAAACTGTGTAAAAAACAGGACAAGATCTTTAAAATGTGCACGCTAGCTGAATTTATAGTTGAAGTCGGAAGTTTATATACACTTAGGTGGGAGTCATTAACTCATTTTTCAACCACTCCACAAATTTCTTGTTAATAAGCTATAGTTTTGGCAAGTCGGTTAGGACATCTACTTTGTGCATGACACATGTATTTTTTCCAACAATTGTTTACAGACAGATTATTTCACTTATAAATCACTGTATCACAATTCCAGTGGGTCAGAAGTTCACATACACTAAGTTGAATGTGCCTTTAAACAGCGTGGAAAATTCCAGAAAATGATGTCATGGCTTTGGAAGCTTCTGATAGGCTAATTGACATCATCTGAGTCAATTGGAGGTGTAACTGTGGATGTATTTCAAGGCCTACCTTCAAACTAGGTGCCTCTTTGCTTGACATCATAGGAAAATCTCAATAAATCAGCCAAGACCTCAGAAAAAAGATTGTAGACCTCCAGAAGTCTGGTTCATCCTTGGGAGCAGGAAGGAGATGCGTTCTGTCTCCTAGAGATGAAAATACTTTGGTGCGAAAAGTGCAAATCAATCCCAGAACAACAGCAAAGGACCTTGTGAAGATGCTGGAGGAAACGGGTACAAAAGTATCTATATCCACAGCAAAACAAATCCTATATCGACATAACCTGAAAGGACGTTCAGCAAGGAAGAAGCCACTGCTCCATAACCGCCATAAAAAAAGCCAGACTACGGTTTGCAACTGCACATGGAGACAAAGATCATACTTTTTGGAGAAATGTCCTCTGGTCTGATGAAACAAAAATAGAACTGTTTGGCCATAATGACCATCGTTATGTTTGGAGGAAAAAGGGGGAGGTTTACAAGCCGAAGAACACCATCCCAACCGTGAAGCGCAGGGGTGGCAGCATCATGTTGTGGGGGTGCTTTGCTGCAGGAGGGACTGGTGCACTTCACAAAATAGATGGCAACATGAGGAAGGAAAATGATGTGGATATATTGAAGCAACATCAAGACATCAGTCAGGAAGTTAAAGCTTGGTCACAAATGGGTCTTCTAAATGGACAACGATACCAAGCATACTTCCAAAGTTGTGGCAAAATGGCTTAAGGACAACAAAGTCAAGGTATTGGTGTGGCCATCACAAAACCCTGACCTCAATCCTATAGAGCATTTGTGGGCAGAACTGAAAAAGCGTGTGTGAGCAAGGAGGCCTACAAACCTGACTCAGTTACACCAGCTCTGTCAGGAGGAATGGGTCAAAATTCACCCAACTTATTGTGGGAAGGTTGTGGAAGGCTACCCGAAACGTTTGACCCAAGTTAAACAATTTAAAGGCAATGCTACCAAATACTATTAATTAAAATGCCTTTATTAGTATGGCATGTCCAATAGAAACAAAGTTTTTTAAAAACCTTTGTTTCTATTGAACATGCCATACTAATAAAGGCATATTAATTAATTATATGAAGTGTGCCTTGGTCCTCCTTTCTTTTTGATGACCAATTTACCCCTTTTACCAAAGAGCACCTTCTATCTACCAAAATGTACTATAGTGTACCTTAGTAGTGCTTCCCTTCCTCCTCTTTCTACTACCAAATACTAATTGAGTGTATGTAAACTTCTGACCCACTGGGAATGTGATGAATTAAATAAAAGATGAAGTAAATCATTCTCTGTACTATTATTCTGACATTTCACATTCTTAAAATAAAGTGGTGATCCTAACTGACCTCAGTCAGGGAATTTTTAATATGATTAAATGTCAGGAATTGTGAAAAACTGAGTTTAAATGTATTTGGCTAAGGTGTATGTAAACTTCTGACTTCAACTGTAGATCGCTTATGTACTGGAGAGAGAGAGAAATTACCCACACAGATAAAGAAGATGGGTTTTACTATGCAACATAGTTTAACTGACACATGAGGTATAATTTCATTCACTTAGGATTAAATGAGAATTGAACATTTCAAAGAAAGCATTAATTAAAAAACATTCCAAAAACATTGTGCAAATAAACTAGTTTTGCTTAAAATCATCACGAAACAGTAGATATCTTTCTCAAAGTAATATCATGACATTACATCACATCAGGCATTTGAAAGAAAATGCATAAAAAATTATCCCACCAACAACAACAACAAAAAAACATTTCTGTATTCTGAACATCAGAATATTAACCAAATCCATTGTCTGAACATCAAATGGAACTCATCAAAGTTCTCAAACTGAACTCATCATTCAATAACATCTTTAAAACATGGATTTATTTTTAGATTGCTTGTGTATGTCGTTTTATTGTGTAAGCCTATGTAGTATTATGTAGCCTAACTTTTGTGTAACTTGGAATTTGGACTAATAAAGCTCTGTAAACTTTTCCCAGTCAGAGTAGCAGAGTTTTGAATTCCTTCGATTTGTAGTAACTGGGTCTGAAATACCTTAAAATGCCATAAAATGATAATACAGGTATCCCTCGTTTATCGCGGGGGTTACGTTCCGAAAATGACCCGCGATAAGTGAAATCCGCGAAATAGATATTTTTTTTTTTTTTACAATTAGCAACTATTACATGTATACAAATACAGTGACTCACGTGTAGGCCGTTTCACTGCTCTTCAGAGCGTTTCGTCGACATTATGGGTTTAGGAGATGTTCGAAATTACAAGATAATTTGGCCAACTTAATGTAAATTTGCCAAGCTGTTTTATGTACGTACACATAACTGCACGAGACGACAAAATGATAGCACAATTCGTAGCATGTTTTGATACAAGAAGCGGGAGTGAGTTTTTAGCGAATCAGAATGCAGAGCACAATGCACCAAAAAAAAAAAAAAAATGCATTATGAAAATCCGCGAAATAGCGAATCCGCGATAAGTGAACCGCGAAGTGGCGAGGGATCACTGTATTCCGTATTCATAAAACAAGTAAATATGAATTGCATTATTAAATGTTGAAAACATGGGATAACAAAGCTACTGTCATTCGGCGTAATGGGTGAAACTTTTGTTGTGCTGAAGGACAAAAGCGTGATACTGAAGTACGGATTTCATGCATAAACATATTTAACAGGCATTTCTTTGCTCACCTATATAAAGTAATGACATTGACCTACAAATTTATCCTGACTTTTCATATTTAATATAGTATTTTATAAAATAATAACATTAAAAGTATGTTTTCTGTGTTTTTTTTTACAAAGGTTACTTGAGGGTGAAAAGGTGAAATCATCAAATATTTCAGCGAGATTTACTCACCTCATCACATTGATAGAGGGTCTTCAATGGGTCTTCTTTGTGGGTCTTCTGTGATTACCATCATGTGATATGCTTTAAAATGTTTTTTTACCTTGATGAAGCGCTAAAGTCCGGACAAAAGTTATTCAAGTTTTTAAATATTCTTTAGATACAGTATGCCACCCATTATTCTATATATTGTTGCAAACACTTAACACAATTATGCCATAGGTGTTCATTTATCTTTTTATGTTAAATGAATGGCCTTTGACCCCCGACAGCGAGTTATGGTCTTCACTGATCTCACGCTCTGTCAGCTCCATCTGTGGCATATAGGGGCAGGACTCGGTTGTATACTGATGGTCGTGAGCGCAATCTAGATGGGCCCAGAGCTCTTTAGCGATGGTCCCGGTGGACTTCTTCTCCACTGCAGTACAAGAACACTCTGGCACCCAGGGGTCAGTTTGGCAAGCAATACTAACCGTTCTTTCTTATTGGTAGAAAATAATTAAGGCATCTATTAGGCTATAGTTATATTCAAGAATCACAGCATATACTTGAAATAAACAATAGCCGTATAAATAATATGGATTTGCATGTACCACCTGCCTCCTGCACAGTCTCCTCCAGAATGAAAACATTTTCAGGGATGAAGATGTCATCCTGAAAACAAACAAACGTTTTGTTAAGACAACAGAACCCAAATATATCAGTTGGCATTAACAAGCTACCTGTCTTGTATGCTTTGTCAACGCACGCACGCTCACACACACACACACACACACACACACACACACACACACACACACACACACACACACACACACACACACACACACACACACACACACACACACACACACACACACACACACACACACACACCTAGCAAATACAGGGACATTTATTTTTCAGCAAACAGTAGCTATGTCAACTTCAGTCTAGCTAAATAAGGTGGAGCTAACAAAACATTACAAAGACAAATCTGTCAACAAAATGTATTACAGTACTGGTGGAAGCCAGCTACAGTAACTAACGTTACCTAATAACGGGTACATGGATAAACTGTGTTGCAATTTTAGTCATGACCGGTTAATGTTACCTTAGGCTCCATTGCATTGACTCGCATCACCTCCTCCGTTCAGTCGCTTTTGCTTGACTCCAAAGTCAGCGATGTTGATGATGGTCGGTCGGTAACCCCTACACCATAACATCGAAAGTGCCCTTCATCGTGAAGTCTACCTCTGCAAAATTCTGTCTGCATATACTGCTAGCTCGAGCTGGCACGTCCTTCCTCTTCAGGACATGGAGCCACTTCTTCAAAAGTTGTAGGTCCTTGGGCAGCCGA
The DNA here is from genome assembly GCF_029448725.1 of Salvelinus fontinalis. Lineage (NCBI taxonomy): Eukaryota > Metazoa > Chordata > Actinopteri > Salmoniformes > Salmonidae > Salvelinus > Salvelinus fontinalis. Next base: position 3,229,103 of record NC_074698.1, read on the forward strand.
TGGTAGTTTACCTAGGGATTTTCTTTGAGACAATTCATACAGCCTGGCGCTATACAGTTCATGTTTGAATTACTACTTGCTGTTGCCCTCTTCGTTGTCCGCCCCTAACCTCACTCTCTTCGATTCACTCCCCGCACGAAAACTCAATACCACAGACAATTTGCTGATTCCTGCCAGTGACGCACTGGCGTCAGTCATTACTTTGGCAATTTAAAATGGCGCTGACCTTAGCTCAAATAAACCTTGTCGGCAATCAAAATACTAAATATATAGAGGTTATGTTAAATGCACATGTTTAGTATCAGTGGATTGAATACATATCTTGCTTAGATTTACTTCCTAAAGTGTTTCCATTCCCCTTTAACACTGTGGGGAATATGATACATCTATGGTTTGACCTTTCGAGACACATGATGTGCGTGCTTCTCTCCCGACTCCCGTCACCTAAAAAGCTGTCCATTGTCTATCACGGCTGCGTCTCAAATGTTACACTATTCCCTGTATAGTGCACTACACCAAGCGGCTGGCTTTACGTTGATGACAAGGTATATGTTCGACGCCGCAAGGCTGAAATCCTCGAAAGCGCTTGCATCAGCAGCTCCGCTTGACAATATTAATCAATGGTAGCCAGGTTGCCAGCACACACATGTTTTAAAGCCCACCTTCCCCAAGCCAAGGTGACTGGACTGATTGCTGCAGATGGTGTGATGCTTGATCAGTCAAAGTTTGAAGCCCGGTAATGAACCAATATTCCACTATACAGTATGTCATACTGGGCTATACTTTAGGTGAGGCTGCCAGGTGTATCTATCAGTGCAGTTAGGAGTCTATTACAGTAGATATGGGAAGGCAGTGGTTACACTCTGCGGGAGTGAAGTACAGGTTATCTCTGTTAAGGTCAGGATGGAGGGGTTGAAGGTCAGAGGGGGGCGCTCTTATCTGCTCAGGGTCATGTTCAGTAGAGCACAGCGTAGCAAACCGTTTTCCAACGGAAAACAAAAATCAGTGTTGTTATTGGACATGTTCAGGTACAGTAGTACTTCTCAGTTTCACTCCATTTTGAAAACTTCCCCCAATGAACAGGACCCTGGTCATGCACAGCCCTGAACCTATCGCAGTGACGGATAGCTCAATGTCAGGATTAGAGTGCTGCTGCAGATTTTATTAGATGTTTTCTCGTCTAGCCCATGAGAAATCTATGCCACTTCTGTGCAATTGGTCCCAAGGTACAGCAAGCAACTGGAGGAGAAATTCTAACCACTTGTTTTGATTGAGTCATAGGATATCAGGCTTCTCTAGACCACCACATCTAAAATCCTGATAAAAATAGATATAAAGTAGAAATTAGGATTTGGATTGCAATACATACATTCAGAGTTCCTCAAACCAACACAATGTGTAAAAAGAAATCGGGAAATGGTTTGAAACAAAAAGATACGGTTACGACACATCACATCGACTGATGGCTTAAGATGTACCGGTAGTTGCAGTCTTTGGTTAACCTGTTTGGGCTGCACGCTGAATATTGAAAAAACTGGAAAATGTGTGCACATTTTCAAACGGCCTCCTAAGAAACTTTTTATTTTCCAATATGCATATATTTACTACTGTTGGATAGATAACAGACTGTAGTTTCTAAAAAGGTTTGAATTGTTTCTCTAAGTCGAACAGAAATATTTTTACAGCCATTTTCCCAGCCGAATTGAGTTTCCCAAAATGCGATGTGTCTCTTTAAGACCTTCTCTATAAAAGGCCATTTGACTTGGGACCATAGGGACACGTCAGAGGCGTACGTCAGACTGTAATGCGGAAGTGAGAATTGAAAGGAGTCGAATATCTCGTCCCTGGACTGAATAACAGAACTTCTTGTGAGAGCTGCGCAGTTAAAATAAAAATCCGGGCGCGAAGGATAATTTGATCTCGGCTTCTGGAACAAGGTAGGTAACGTTGAATATGATGCCTGACTACGATATTATTTGCTACATGTCACAAAATCATCCTAAAGTAGGTTTTTTCAATATACTTTAATTATATTATTGCAATTTATTCTGGACTTTAGATGTGAAACGACGGAAGAATTTTTTGAAGAAACGCTTTCTGGCGCAGCAATGCTACCGTGCTAGCTAACCAAAGAGGGAAATAATTCGTTCTGGAACCCAACTAAAGACTCTACTGGACATTGGACCCCGTTACAACATTCTGATGGAGTACCAAGAAAGATAAGACCCAATTTGGGATGCTTTTTCATATATATGTCGAACTGTTGAATGCTAACGCTGCTAACTATGCTAGGCTAGCGCTTGACTAGAATCAATGCTGCCTTATGCTAGCTTATGATGTTAGCTAATATAACGATATATTGTGTTTTCGCTGTAAAACACTTCAAAAATCGGAAATGTTGTCTGTATTCACAAGATATCTGTCTTTCATTAGTTATCCACCATATGTTTTTCTGAAATGTTTTATGAGGTGTAATTAGTAGCCGACGTTGGTGTATGTATTTTCTCTGGCTACTCCCGGCTGGATTCAGACTGTAGCTATGTATTAGCATTTTTGGGTAGCATCAATGTAAAACAGATTTATAGCTAAAATATGCACTTTTTATGAACAAAACATAGATTTATTGTGTAACATGTTATATGACTGTCATCTGAGGTCGTTTTTTCTGGGCTCTTTAGGTTGGTTTTAGTTTATTTCGGTTGGTTGTGCATGCTACTTCAATCATAATTCATACTTCATAATCATAATTCATACGTGTCTGTCCACTTTTGTATTTGGTGGTGAGCTAACATAAATATATGTGGTGTTTTCTCTGTAAAACATTTAAAAAATCGGACATGTTGGCTGGATTGACAAGATGTTTATCTTTCAAATGCTGTATTGGACTTGTTAATGTGTAAAAGTTAAATATTTTTAAAAAATAGATTTTGAATTTCGCGCTCTGCAGCTGTTGTCATTTTCGGTCCGAGGTCGGGCTTGCACCCCAAACAGGTTAACTACATATTGATTGCCTCCTTTGTAAATTAATTCTATAAAAACATAACCAAATCGGAGAGGACAGGACATTAAGTACCAAAGGTAATCAAATGCGGATGATGACAGTGATAGTCGCTCGGAAAAGCCTTTGCTTCTCCACTCCCTAAGCCCCTTACAACATGAGCCCTTGTAAAATTCTCAGAAAATGGGTCTGATCAATTTCAAGTGAAACCTCATTACCTTGGCCTCATTACCGTGGCAGTGTTGACAGAGAGCTGGGTATTTAAAGGGGCAATCTGAGACTCAAACAAAAACAAAGTGGCCACCACTTTTTAAAATGTAAAAATGTATTCACTATCCCCAGATTGCCCATTTAATAGAATGAAGGAAATAATTCCTGGCAAGCCAAACTACGATCCATCTGCTGGCTTGCATGGCTGTTCTTTATCACACTATGCTCACAGACGCATGTATAGAAGCACTTAAAGACACTGTAGGAGCACACACTGGGTTGCGTCCCAAATGGCACCCTATTCCGAAAGGGTCCATAGGGCTGTGAAAAGTAGTGCACTATGTAGGGAATTGGTTGCCATTTGGGTCGCATATTCTCTCTCTCGTTTCCATAGGAGTGTTGTATGAAACTGATATGTCAGTCATAAGGCCAATCAGTTCTGTGAAAAGAGTTGGTGGGGAGACGGTGGTGTATTAACCAGGTTACATAGAGATGATGGCTATACTGTAGCAAGGTCTTAACTGTTGTTTGTAGGTATAGATTATATGTGGGCCACACTGTATATTTGACCTTAGATAAAGCAGCACTGCAACATTGGAAAATAACTGTTACATGCTGACCGGACCAGACACGTCGCGTGCGCGAGCGTTGCAAAATAAATGTCGAAATTAGAGGTCGACCGATTAATCGGAATGGTCCGATTGATTAGGGCCGATTTCAAGTTTTCATAAGAATCGGAAATCGGTAATTTTGGACACCGATTTTGCCGATATTGCCGATATTTTTTTTTTTTTTTACACCTTTATTTAACTAGGCAAGTCAGTTAATAAGAATACATTCTTATTTTCAATGACGGCTTAGGAACGGTGGGTTAACTGCCTTGTGCAGGGGCAGAACGAAAGATTTTTACCTTGTCAGCTCAGGGATTCAATCTTGCAACCTTACGGTTAACTAGTCCAACTCTCTAACCACCTGCCTCACGAGGAGCCTGCCTGTTACGCAAATGCAGTAAGAAGGCAAGGTAGGTTGCTAGCTAGCATTAAACTTATCTTATAAAAAACAATCAATCAATCAATCATAATCACTAGTTATAACTACACATGGTTGATGACATTACTAGTTTATCTGGCGTGTCATGCGTCGCATATAATCGATGCAGTGCGCATTCGCGAAAAAGGACTGTCGTTGCTCCAACGTGTACCTAACCATAAACATCAATGCCTTTCTTAAAATCAATCCACAGAAGTATATACACTGCTCAAAAAAATAAAGGGAACACTTAAACAACACAATGCAACTTCTGTCAATCACACTTCTGTGAAATCAAACTGTCCACTTAGGAAGCAACACTGATTGACAATAAATTTCACATGCTGTTGTGCAAATGGAATAGACAACAAGTGGAAATTATAGGCAATTAGCAAGACACCCCCAATAAAGGAGTGGTTCTGCAGGTGGTGACCACAGACCACTTCTCAGTTCCTATGCTTCATGGCTGATGTTTTGGTCACTTTTGAATGCTGGCGGTGCTTTCACTCTAGTGGTAGCATGAGACGGAGTCTACAACCCACACAAGTGGCTCAGGTAGTGCAGCTCATCCAGGATGGCACATCAATGCGAGCTGTGGCAAGAAGGTTTGCTGTGTCTGTCAGCGTAGTGTCCAGAGCATGGAGGCGCTACCAGGAGACAGGCCAGTACATCAGGAGACGTGGAGGAGGCCGTAGGAGGGCAACAACCCAGCAGCAGGACCGCTACCTCCGCCTTTGTGGAAGGAGGAGCACTGCCAGAGCCCTGCAAAATGACCTCCAGCAGGCCACAAATGTGCATGTGTCAGCATATGGTCTCAAAAGGGGTCTGAGGATCTCATCTCGGTACCTAATGGCAGTCAGGCTACCTCTGGCGAGCACATGGAGGGCTGTGCGGCCCCACAAAGAAATGCCACCCCACACCATGACTGACCCACCGCCAAACCGGTCATGCTGGAGGATGTTGCAGGCAGCAGAACGTTCTCCACGGCGTCTCCAGACTCTGTCACGTCTGTCACATGTGCTCATGTGCTCAGTGTGAGCATGCTTTCATCTGTGAAGAGCACAGAGCGCCAGTGGCGAATTTGCCAATCTTGGTGTTCTCTGGCAAATGCCAAACGTCCTGCACGGTGTTGGGCTGTAAGCACAACCCCCACCTGTGGACGTTGGGCCCTCATACCACCCTCATGGAGTCTGTTTCTGACCGTTTGAGGAGACACATGCACATCAGCTCTTCCCTGTCCTTCAAGCATTGCGCTGTTTATGACTTCAAGCCTATCAACTCCTGAGATTAGGCTGGTGTAACCGATGTGAAATGGCTAGCTAGTTAGCGGGGTGCGCGCTAATAGCGTTTCAAACGTCACTCGCTCTGAGACTTGGAGTAGATTGTTCCTCTTGCTCTGCATGGGTAACGCTGCTTCTAGGGTGGCTGTTGTCGATGTGTTCCTGGTTCGAGCCCAGGTAGCAGCGAGGAGAGGGATGGAAGCTATACTATTACACTGGCAATATTAAAGTGCCTATAAGAACATCCAATAGTCAAAGGTATATGAAATACAAATCGTATAGAGAGTAATAGTCCTATAAATCCTGTTTGGGCGGCAAGTCCGAAATCGGCCGAAAATGCATACAGCTGCATGGCGCGAAATTCAAAATCTATTTTTTAAAAATATTTAACTTTTACACATTAACAAGTCCAATACAGCATTTGAAAGATAAACATCTTGTCAATCCAGCCAACATGTCCAATTTTTTAAATGTTTTACAGAGAAAACACCACATATATTTATGTTAGCTCACCACCAAATACAAAAGTGGACAGACACGTATGAATTATGATTATGAAGTTTGAATTATGATTGAAGTAGCATGCACAAGCCAACCGAAATAAACTAAAACCAACCTAAAGAGCCCAGAAAAAACTACCTCAGATGACAGTCATATTACATGTTACACAATAAATCTATGTTTTGTTCATAAAAAGTGCATATTTTAGCTATAAATCAGTTTTACATTGATGCTACCCAAAAATGCTAATACATAGCTAGAGTCTGAATCCAGCCGGGAGTAGCCAGAGAAAATACATACACCAACGTCGGCTACTAATTACACCTCATAAAACATTTCAGAAAAACATATGGTGGATAACTAATGAAAGACAGATATCGTGTGAATAAAGCCAACATTTCCGATTTTTGAAGTGTTTTACAGCGAAAACACAATATATCGTTATATTAGCTAACAACATAAGCTAGCATAAGGCAGCATTGATTCTAGTCAAGCGCTAGCCTAGCACAGTTAGCAGAGTTAGCATACAACAGTTCGACAGATATATGAAAAAGCATCCCAAATTGGGTCTTATCTTTCTTGATATTCCATCAGAATGTTGTAACGGGGTCCAATGTCCAGTAGAGTCTTTAGTTGGGTTCCAGAACGAATTATTTCCCTCTTTGGTTAGCAGGCACGATAGCATTGCGGCGCTAGAAAGCGTTTCTTCAAAAAATTCTTCCGTCGTTTCACATCTAAAGTCCAGAATAAATTGCAATAATATAATTAAAGTATATTGAAAAAACATACTTTAGGATGATTTTGTGACATGTATCAAATAATATCGTAGTCACACATCATATTCACCGTTATCTACCTTGTTCCAGAAGCCGAGAACAAATTATCCTTCGCGCCCGGAATTTTTTTTTAACTGCGCAGGTCTCACAAGAAGGTGTGTTATTCAGTCCATGGACGAGATATTCGACTCCTTTCAATTCTCACTTCCGCATTACAGTCTGACGAACGCCTGTGACGTGTCCCTATGGTCCTAAGTCAAAGGGCCTTTTATAGAGAAGGTCTTAAAGAGACACATCGCATTTTGGAAAACTCAATTCGGCTGGGAAAATGGCTGTAAAAATATTTCTGTTCGACTTAGAGAAACAATTCAAACCTTTTTAGAAACTACAGACTGTTATCTATCCAACAGTAGTAAATATATGCATATTGGAAAATAAAAAGTTTCTTAGGAGGCCGTTTGAAAATGTGCACACATTTTCCAGTTTTTTCAATATTCAGCTTGCAGCCATAACAGGATAATTCCTATAATAACTACAGCCTAAAACTTCTTACCTGGGAATATTGAAGACTCATGTTAAAAGGAACCACCAGCTTTCATATGTTCTCATGTTCTGAGCAAGGAACTTAAACGTTAGCTTTCTTACATGGCACATATTGCACTTTTACTTTCTTCTCCAACACTTTGTTTTTGCATTATTTAAACCAAATTGAACATGTTTCATTATTTATTTGAGGCTAAATTGATTTTATTGATGTATTATATTAAATTAAAATAAGTGTTCATTCAGTATTGGTGTAATTGTCATTATTACAAATAAATACAAAAAAATTGTCTGATTTAATTGGTACCTGCTTTTTTGGTCCTCCAATAATCTGTACCGGTTTCGGCGTTGAAAAATCATAATCGGTCGACCTCTAGTAAAAATCCATGTTATTCAATTATTGCACCCACACTGCTTGCGCGCGCCAACGAGCGTCTGCGATGCCAAGGGCTAAAATAGAACTCCTTTCTATTTCTGACACACATCGCGCTGAAAGTTTTGCCTATCCCACCTCCTCATTGGTTTATAGAAGCAGGTACCCATGTGCCATCTCCTCATTGGTTAAACCCACGTGGGTGATTGAAAGACGAACTGTTTTGCCGGTCGTCGTGGTAATACTATGAAAGCGTAGATGCCAATCACCATAAAAGTTCAAAGATGAAAAAGCCTGGAAGGAGGAGAGATGACTAGAAACGATTCGGTTGACCGTTTTATGTGTGGATTAATTGTCGGAGTAGAGGACCTTGTTATTTTACCTGAAATGCACATCTCAATGTTTATATCCCAAGACAAATTAGCTAGCAACAGCAAGCTAGCTAAATAGGACAAATTATCTAGCAAGTGCAATTTAACTAGCTAAATTGCCATACATGTTTAATGCTTTTTGACCTGTCCCCAAATTAATGTCATTGGTTCAGGGTTTGTTTTGATATTTTAACAAGACAGGAACAGCGTCAGGAACAGCGTCAGGAACAGCGTCAGGAACAGCGTCAGCACCGGGTAACAAAACAACATGCAAACATTAATCCTGAAGCGAGGGAACAGAGTTTAGGAACAGACAGATATAGGGGAGGTAATGACTCGAGATCGACCGATTATGATTTTTCAACTCCGGTACCGATTATTGGAGCACCGAAAAAAGCCGATACCGATTAATCGGCCGATTTTTATATACAGTGGGGAGAACAAGTATTTGATACACTGACAATATTGCAGGTTTTCCTACTTACAAAGCATGTAGAGGTCTGTAATTCTTGTCATAGGTACACTTCACAAATCCAGAAAATCACACTGTATGATTTTTAAGTAATTCATTTGCATTTTATTGCATGACATAAGTATTTGATCACCTACCAACCAGTAAGAATTCCGGCTCTCACAGACCTGTTAGTTTTTCTTTAAGAAGCCCTCCTGTTCTCCACTCATTACCTGTATTAACTGCACCTGTTTGAACTCGTTACCTGTATAAAAGACACCTGTCCACACACTCAATCAAACAGACTCCAACCTCTCCACAATGGCCAAGACCAAAGAGCTGTGTAAGGACATCAGGGATAAAATGGTAGACCTGCACAAGGCTGAGATGAGCTACAGGACAATAGGCAAGCAGCTTGGTGAGAAGGCAACAACTGTTGGCGCAATTATTGGAAACTGAAAGAAGTTCAAGATGATGGTCAATCACCCTCGGTCCTGGGCTCCATGCAAGATCTCACCTCATGGGGCATCAATGATCATGAGGAAGGTGAGGAACTACACGGCAGGACCTTGTCAATTACCTAAAGAAAACCATTAGTAACACACTACGCCGTCATGGATTAAAATCCTGCAGCGCACGCAAGGTCCCCCTGCTCAAGCCAGCGCATGTCCAGGCCCGTCTGAAGTTTGCCAATGACCATCTGAAAGATCGAGAGGAGTAATGGAAGAAGGTCATGTGGTCTGATGAGACAAAAATAGAGCTTTTTGGTCTAAACTCCACTCGCCGTGTTTGGAGGAAGAAGAAGGATGAGTACAACCCCAAGAACACCATCCCAACCGTGAAGCATGGAGGTGGTAACATCATTCTTTGGGGATGCTTTTCTGCAAAGGGGACAGGATGACTGCAACGTATTGAGGGGAGGATGGATGGGGCCATGTATCGTGAGATCTTGGCCAACAACCTCCTTCCCTCAATAAGAGCATTGAAGATGGGTCGTGGCTGGGTCTTCCAGCATGACAACGACCCGAAACACGCAGCCAGGGCAACTAAGGAGTGGCTCTGTAAGAAGCATCTCAAGGTCCTGGAGTGGCCTAGCCAGTCTCCAGACCTGAACCCAATAGAACATCTTTGGAGGGAGCTGAAAGTCCATATTGCCCAGCGCCAGCTCCGAAACCTTAAGGATCTGGAGGTCTGAATGGAGGAGTGGGCCAAAATCCCTGCTGCAGTGTGTGCAAACCTGGTCAAGAACTACAGGAAACGTATGATCTCTGTAATTGCAAACAAAGGTTTCTGTACCAAATATTAATTTCTGCTTTTCTGATGTATCAAATACTTATGTCATGCAATAAAATGCAAATTAATTACTTAAAAATCATACAATGTGATTTTCTGGATTTTTGTTTTAGATTCCGTCTCTCACAGTGGAAGTGTACCTATGATAAAAATTACAGACCTCTACATGCTTTGTAAGTAGGAAAACCTGCAAAATCGGCAGTGTATCAAATATTTGTTCTCCCCACTGTATATATTTGTAATAATGACAATTCTGTACAGCAATTTGAGATATCAGCTGATGTAAGAAGGGCTTTATAAATACATTTGATTTTGATTTGATTTGAATTACAACAATACTGAATGAACACTTATTTTAACTTAATATAATACATCATTAAAATCAATTTAGTCTCAAATAAATAATGAAATAATAACCAATTTGGTTTAAATAATGCAAAAACAAAGTGTTGGAGAAGAAAGTAAAAGTGCAATATGTGCCATGTAAAAAAGCTAACGTTTAAGTTCCTTGCTCAGAACATATGAAAGCTGGTGGTTCTTTTTAACATGAGTCTTCAATATTCCCAGGTAAGAAGTTTTAGGTTGTAGTTATTATAGGACTATTTCTCTCTATACCATTTGTATTTCATATACCTTTGACTATTGGATGTTCAAATAGGTACTTTAGTTTTGCCAGCCTAATCTCGGGAGTTGATAGGCTTGAAGTCATAAACAGCGCAATGCTTGAAGCAGAGCGAAGAGCTGCTGGCAAATGCAGGAAAGTGTTGTTTGAATGAATGCTTACGAGCATGCTGCTGCCTACCCCCGCTCAGTCAGACTGCTCTTTCAAATCAAAGACTTAATTATAATATAATAACACACAGAAATACGAGCCTTAGGTCATTAATATGGTCAAATCCGGAAACTATCATTTAGAAAACAAAATGTTTATTCTTTCAGTGAAATACGGACCGTTACGTATTTTATCTAACGGGTGGCATGCCTAAGTCTAAATATTGCTGTTACATTGCACAACCTTCAATGTTAAGTCATAATTATGTAAAATTCTGGCAAATTAATTACGGTCTTTTTTAGGAGGAAATGGTCTTCACACAGTTCACAACGAGCCAGGCGGCCCAAACTGCTGCATATACCCTGACTCTGCATGCACAGAACGCAAGAGAAGTGACACAATTTCCCTAGTTAAAAGAAATTAATGTTAGCAGGCAATATTAACTAAATATGCAGGCTTAAAAATAGATACTTGTGTATTGATTTTAAGAAAGGCATTGATGTTAATGGTTAAGTACACATTGGTGCAACGACCGTGCTTTTTTCGCGAGTGTTCTTGTTAAATCACCCGTTTGGCGAAGTAGGCTGTGATTGAATGATAAATTAACAGGCACCGCATCGATTATATGCAACGCAAGACAAGCTAGATAAACTAGTAATATCATCAACCATGTCTAGTTAACTAGTGATTATGTTAAGATTGATTGTTTTATATAAGATCAGTTTAATGCTAGCTAACACCTTACCTTGGCTCCTTGCTGCACTCTCATAACAGGTAGTCAGCCTGCCACGCAGTCTCCTCGTGGAGTGCAATGTAATCGGCAATAATCGGTGTCCAAAAATGCAGATTACCGATTGTTATGAAAACTTGAAATCGGCCCTAATTAATCGGCCATTCCGATTAATCGGTCGACCTCTAGTAATGACACAGGTGATAGAGTCCAGGTGAGTCCAATAATCGCTGATGCGAGTGACGGGGGAAGGCAGGTGTGCGTAATGATGGTGGCAGGAGTGCGTAATGCTGGGGAGCCTGTCGCCTTCGAGTGCCAGGGAGGGGGAGCGGGGCCAAGCGTGACAGATATCTAATGTAAAGATAATTCTAACCTGTGCATCGACTATTACAGTTTAACTGGTAAAACTGGTAATCCAGAAACTCATGTAATAACACGGACATCATTATTAACTGTCTCTTATCTATTCCTATTTTCTTTTCCTATTTAATACTTTACTGTGACCGTCCCATAATCTGAATCTGATTGGTTTACTCTTCATGTTCTTAAGGTTTAGGGATGGGGCTTTGTCGGTAGATAGAATGATACAGAGATGATTTTGTCCAATATGTGCGTTGTGAAACTGGACATCACATGATATTTGCTGTCAAGTCCTTACATAACTAAACATGGCTAAATCAAATAAATACCAAAGCAATAAAGTGACTATTTCTGGACAAATATAATATTTTATTTATTTTTCAAATGCCAGTCATCGTGTAGTCTATTTTCAGTACAGTACTCAATGGCTATAAACCTTAGAGTCTAAGGGATAACAGTCTCATAATGTCTGAATAGAAATCTATGGGCCAGTTTCCCAGACCCAGATAAAGTATTCCCCTGGACTACAAACCATGTTCAATGGAATTTCTGTTACATTTGAAAGTAGGCTTAATCCAGGACTGGGAAACCGCCCCATGCCTTTTTCAAAACATAATTGCTTCATGATTCTTACATAGGTCTTGAGTTGGAGAGTGAGTAAACGCAATAAATGATACGTTTGTTCATACTCTTGTATGTCCGTATGCTTTGACTACAAAGCTATATGCAGTGTGCAGAGTGTATCGTCCAGGTATTTTATCCCATTAGAAACATACAGTGCCTTCAGAAAGTATTCACACCCCTTAACTTTTTCCACCTTTTGTTGTATTACAGCCTGAATTAAAAATTGATTAAATTGAGATTTTGTGTCACTGATCTAGGCCCAATACCCCATAATGTCAAAGTGGAATTTTGTTTGTAATTGTTTGTGGATCTTTTTTTTTAAGCTAAAGTGTCTTGAGTCAGTAAGTATTCAACCCCTTTGTTATGGCAAGCCTAAATACGTTCAGTAAAAATGTGCTTAACAAATCACAAGATAAGTTGCATGGACTCATTCAGTGTTTAGTAATAGTGGTTGAAAAGATTGTTGAATAACTAACCTATCTCTATACCCCACACATACAATTATCTGTAAGGTCCCTCAATCGAGTAGTGAGTAAAGTGATACTGCAGAAAAATTGCCAAGAAAATGTACTTTTTGTCCTGAATACAAAGTGCAATGTTTGGAGCAAATCCATCACAACACATCACTGAGTATCACTCTTCATATTTTCAAGCATGGTGGTGGCTGCATCATGTTATGGGTATGCTTGTCATCGGCAAGGACTCGGGAGTTTTTGGGATGAAAAGAAACGGAATAGAGCTATAAGCACAGGCACAATCTTAAAGGAAAACCTGGTTCAGTCTGCTTTCCAACAGACATTGGGAGACGAATTCACCTTTCAGCAAGACAATAACCTAAACCACAAGGCCAAATCCACGCTAGAGTTGCTTAACAAGACGACATTGAATGTTCCTGAGTGGCCTAGTTACAGTTTTGACATAAATCGTCTTGAAAATCAATGGTAAGACTTGAAAATGGCTAACAATGACCAATAATCAACTTGACAGAGCTTGAAGAATTTTTAGAGGAATAATGGGCAAATATTGTACAATCCAGGTGTGCAAAGCTATTAGTCAAGGGGTATGAATATTTTCTGTGGGACTTTTTTGTTGTTGTCCCATGCAGCTTTGAAGCTTGTCAAGGTTTTTTGGTTGACTAACTACGAGAAGACTTCTTTCCCAACTACGCTTCCTTAGCCGATATAACTCAGGGGAGGACAAAGGCAGCGCATCTCCATTCCTGCGCCAGGGTTTCACCTGAGCCAATTACCCACTCAAATCTGTATATTAATTAAATTATGGTGCACAGTCTGAGAGCAGCAGTTTCCAGGCTGGTGCCATAACAAAGCTTTAGGGAGCCAACCGTGGTTTGGTTGACTTTTCCGATAAGTTACTTAAATTAAGTTACTGTATGATTGCTTTGTTTTTAGCAGAGTGCATACTCAGTTTCCCGCTAACACAAACTCATCAAAGCAATTGTTTGCGGTTCCCAAAAGGGTTATCTTGTCTATTTTTCCTTTTGTTTGATCAGAGGACTCGAGTGTAGTTGGGTTTATTTGTGGATATTTTGTATTCTTATTATCAGTGCAATTACATAGCCTCAAAGCAGCTCACAAACGAGCTAATTGGGAAAGGAATTGGGAGATATCTATGTAGGGCAAAGAGACACTCTAGCCGTGTCTCAGTAGTCTGTAAATAACAAGCCTTTTCACTCAATTGTTATTGATGTGAACTATATTGAAACAAAAATACAAAACGCAACATGCAATTTCCAAGATTTTAAATTTAAATAAATAAATTAGGCCCTAATCTATGATTTCACATGACTGGGCAGGGGTGCATCCATGGGTGGGCCTGGGAGGGCATAGGCCCAGCAAATCAGAATGAGTTTTTCCCCACAAGGGCTTTATTACAGACATAATTACTCCTCCGCACCCCCACATACGCCTCAGACGATCCCACATGTGAAGAAGCGGATGTGGAGGCCCTGGGCTGGCGTGGTTACACATGGTCTGCAGTTGTGAGGCCAGATGGACGTACTGCCAAATTCTCTAAAAAGATGTTGAAGACAGTTTAAGGTAGAGAAATGAACATAATTATCTGGCAACAGCTCTGGTGGACATTCCTGCAGTCAGCATGCCAATTGCACGCTCCCTCAAAACTTGAGACATCTGTGGCATTGTGTTGCGAGACAAAATTGCACATTTTAAAGTGGCCTTTTATTGTCCCCTGCACAAGGTAATGTGTAATGATCATGCTTTTTAATCAGCTTCTTGATATGCCGCACTTGTCAGGTGGATAGATTATCTTGGCAAAGGAGAAATGCTCACTAACAGGGATATTAACAAATTTGTTCACCAAATTTCAGAGAAATACGCTTTTTGTCTGTAAACTTCAGGGATTTTTTTTCAGCTCATGAAACACTTTAAATACAATTATAAACGCAACATGTAGTGTAATTCTGAACAACTATAGGGAGTAGCTAACAAGAGGTACTTTTACAAGTTCAGTATGTTATTTTTGTTGTTCTTCTAAGTTACTTGCTTCTCCAATTTACTCCAACTTCTACTGTGGAAACCGGATGCACTTGAGCTCAATTTCGAGTCTCATAGCAAAGGATCTGAATACTAAATGTGATAAATGTGATATTTCAGTTTATATACATTTGCAAAAATATTGAAAAAAAATGTTTTTGCTTTATTAATTATGTGGTATTGTGTGTACATTGATGATAAAAAAAAATGTAAATGACATGGCAGTAACGTAACACAATGTGGAAAAAGTCAAGGGGTCTGACTACATTCCGAATGCACTGTATATAGAATGGTTTATTTTAAATTTAACCTTACAAAGTATCGATGGCAGCTGATGTTGATTTATTTGACACGATTCATATAAATACAATGTGCACAAAAAAATACATATTTTAGGTACTGTGTAAAGACAACGGCTTTCCCACACCACATGTCCTGCAAGAATCACCTTAATTACCTTTCTATTAGTAGACAGCATTTTTACTTTAGCCGAAATTGAAAATGAAAGGCTTTTAAAATATCCACAATTGTTTGAATCGTTGCATTAATCAAGTGTGAAACATTATGCGGAATATGGTTTAGATAAGAAACTCCTGTATAGTTTCAATTGCTATCCTTATTTTGTTTGTCGGTAACTATGTTATTTACAGTATGCTAGTAGCTGCACTCACACATGAAGCAGGAATGTAGCTTTGGCCACACCACATCCAAGGCTAGTATAAACAGAAAAGTTGCAAATCTGATGTTGAAGCAAGATCTTACTAAACATTTTACTAATGTAAGTCTTCACTATGCTACACACTCCCGCCCTTTTGCTCTCTTTCCCTCTCCCTCTCTCCACCCCCCCCCCCCCCCCCCCCCCCCATCTCTGCTGTAATGTTTATGGTGCACTGTGGATTGTCCAGAGGCCTGATAACCCGTGCTTGGTCAGGCTGTAAACACTGGCCTCCTTCCATGACACAGTGACATATTTATGGTCCTGTGAGTGGGGACTTTTGTATATCCCAGGTCTCCCGGTATCTGTCACAGGCTCGAGGCACCTGGGATATGCAAGAAGTCAAGTGGAAGCGTTTGACTCCTTGTTTCGTTCCCTCGTGTCACAACGTCTCAGAGAGACCGTAGCTATCCAGATGAACGTCATCGTTTAGTTTCTCCAGAGGGAAGACTAAAAATACAAAGGAGAGAATCAGTCTGTATGGTGCATGACCAGGGGATCTTGTCAACGTACCATTCCGACTTCTGATTTATTTGAACATGTACTGGTACAATCACCTCCATTCCCAAACGTACACATGCACTCATATGCAAGCACAAACGCAGACCTTCACACACACACACACACACACACACACACACACACACACACACACACACACACACACACACACACACACACACACACACACACACACACACACACACACACACACACACACACACAAGACTGCCCGAGGGGCTGCACTAGAATTAGAGTAGGGAGATGTATGCAAGAGAGAAGAGAGCACTGTGCCATTTTACCGCCATCCTTGATACAAGCCTGAGCATCCTCCATTAATTACCCACAGAGACAGCAGCTCCTCGCCGTGCCAGAGCTGGCATTAAATATATTGACTTGCTGGGCTACCGTAGGAGCTGGTGTCATTCTCATTTATCACAATTAGCAACCCTACAGCAGCGATACCAGCCCAGAGTCAACCGCAACCGCAAGGTCAAGTGAAAAGGCAAAGTCGAGAGGCATACTTAGAGTGTTTCCCAAATGGCACCCTATTCCCTATGTAGTGCACTACTTTTGACCACAAGCCATAGGGGACGCAGGATAACGATTGATCCGACAGTCCCCCCTCAGGGGTATCAAAATTGGAAGAAATAGGGATAGGGTTCTCTCATAGCCATTTTTTCTCTCAGGGCTTTGATTCCCTGGTGTCCACAGTAGCTATCCCACTGTGTGAGAGGACGTTTATTTTTGGACATTAGTGTGTGTGGTGCAGTTTCCGCTGTCTCTCATGCTTGCACTCACTATCACACACACCCTCACCCACACCCTCACCTACACTCTCTTTCTCTCTCTCACACACACACACACACACACACACACACTATCACACACACCATCACCTACACTCTCTTTCTGTCTCTCTCTCTTTCTCAAACACTCACTTTCAGACACACCCTCACAGACACTCTCTCTCTCTCTCTCTCTCTCTCAAACACTCATCTTCACACACCCTCACCGACACTCTCTCTCAAACACTCACCTTCACACACACTCTCACCGACACACACTCTCTCTCTCTCTCGCTCTCTCTCTCACACACCGACACACACTGTCTCTCTCTCTCTCACCGACACTCTCTCTCAATTCAATTCAATTAAATTGACATTATTACTTACATTGTCAAGTATACATATCGAAAAATAAAAATAAAATAAAAATATATATTTATATATAAATAAATGGTGGGACCAACAGCAATAATAATAGTAGTAGTGGACATGGGATTACCATTAACAACAACTACAACAAAATATTAATCAGAACAACAATACATTAAATCAACGGTAGTAGACCAGTGTCAATATGACTGAGAAGACACATGACATGGTATGAAAAACAAAACAAAACGGGAAATATTATCAACATTTTTTCCACATTTCACTGGCTGTCCCTCAGGTTGTGGCAGTAGGACACATATTTGGCTGCCAAAACTGCACCTTTTGGCTTTTCACCCAATAAATATTTGACTTTTTCTTCAGCTTTTCTAGTTTCAAATTCTTTGTATTGAATTATAATTTTGGGAAAGAAATATTCTCTTAGGTCTGAGTATTTGTCACAGTGTAATAGGAAATGCAGCTCTGTCTCTACCTTTCCCCTGGAGCAGAGTGAGCACAGCCTGTCCTCTCTGGGCAGCCAGGTTTGTCTGTGACGAACGGTCACAGACAAACCGCTCTATAGCCAGACTGTGCTCACTGAGTCTGTACCTAGTCAATGTTTTCCTCAGTTTTCTATCAGTCACAGTGGTCAGATAGTCTGCCACCATGTACTGTCTGTTTAGAGGCAAATAGCAATGAAGCTTGCTTAGATTTTTTGTGGTGTCTTTCCAATAGGTGATGTTTTTTTCTTTTTGTTTTGTGATGATTTGGTTGGGCCAGATTTTCTGAGTGCTGTCCTGAGGCTCTATGGGGTTGGTTTGGGTTGGTGACCTGAGCCTCAGAACCAGCTGGCTGAGGGGACTCTTCTCTGGTTTCATCTCTTGACATTGTAGAGCTGTGTGATGGAATGTTTTGGGGTCACTTGTTTTTAGATGGTTGTAAAATTTGATGGCTCTCTTTCTATTCGAATGAGGAGGGGGTATTGGCCCAATTCTGCTCTACATGCGTTATTTGGAGTTTTCTTTGCACTTGCAATACAGTCTTGCAAAACTCTGCATGCAGTATTCTGAATGGATGTTTGTCCCATTTGGTAAATTCATTTTTAGAGATTGGACCCCATACTTCACTGCCATATAGAGCAATTGGTTCTATAACTGATTGAAAAATGTTGAGCCAGATTCTAATTGGAATTTCGATTTTGATGTTCCTTTTAATGGCATAGAATGCTCTTCTTGCTTTGTCTCAGCTTATTCACATGCCATGTGAAAGCTACTCGTGTTGCTGATATTTAGTCCTAGATATGTGTAGTTTTTGGTGTGTTCTAATAGAACTGTGTCTAAATATGATTTATATTTGTCATCCTTATTTCCGGATCTTTTTGAAATATCATGTTATATGTTTTTTTTAGGTCAACGGTCAGAGCCCAGGTCTGACAGAACCTGTGAAGACGATCTAGGTGCTGCTGTAACCCCTCTTTAGTGGGAGACAGCAGCACCAGGTCATCTGCGTACAGCAGACACTTGATTTCAGTGTTGTGTAGGGTGATACCAGGTGCTGCCAATTCATTAATGTAGATGTTAAATAGTGTTGGACTTATTGGGCAGCCCTGTTTCACTCCCCGTCCTTGAGAGAAGAAGTCTGTTTGCTTGTTGCCAATTTTAACCGCACATTTGTTTTTAGTGTACATTGATTTTAAAAAATCATATGTTTCCCTCCAATACCACTTTCTATTAGTTTATAAAAAAGACCTTTGTGCCAAATTGAATCAAATGCTGTCTTGAAATCTACAAAACACGAGTAGATTTTGCCTTTGTTTTGGTTTACTTGTTTATCAATTAGAGTGTGGAGGGTGTAAATGTGGTCTGTTGTACGATAATTTTTTTGAAATCCAATCTGGCTTCTGCTCAGGACGCTGTCAAGGAAATGATGTAGTCTGCTATTTATAATACTGCAGAGAATTTTCCCCAAGTTGCTGTTAACGCAAATCCCTCTATAATTATTTGGGTCAAATTTGTCTCCATTTTTATAGATTGGTGTGATCAATCCCTGGTTCCCAATAATCGGGGAAAATACATGCAGGATAATGTTGAAGAGTTTGAGTATAGCCAATTTGAATTTGTGGTCTGTATATTTGATCATTTCATTGAAAACAACACCAGCAACACAGGCCTTTTTGGGTTGGCTATATCATTTTTTTTGTATATCTTTTTCTCTCTCTCACTTCCCCCCCGCCCCTCCTGTGATAATAAGGCAGGGTAAACAGTGGAGCGTCATAATGCCCTTTATGTGTCAACATCATTAGAGCCTTAAACAGAACAGACAGCACCACAGCATGCAGGCACAGTGCTTGAGACAACATGGCCGTCCTGCTGAGAAGAAAGGGATGCAAACTCTTCATCCAGCACCCACCCTTATTGGTGGGCATCAGTGACAAGGGTCCGTCCTTGTTACTTACACCCACGGAGCATCCTCTGTTCCTGCTAGTTAGTTAGACAACCACCACTACAGGTGCCATGGCAAGCTATTTACATTTACATTTAAGTCATTTAGCAGACGCTCTTATCCAGAGCGACTTACAAATTGGTGCATTCACCTTATGACATCCAGTGGAACAGCCACTTTACAATAGTGCATCAGATCTTTTAAGGGGGGGGGGGGGCAGAAGGATTGCTTTATCCTAGGTATTCCTTGAAGAGGTGGGGTTTCAGGTGTCTCCGGAAGGTGGTGATTGACTCCGCTGTCCTGGCGTCGTGAGGGAGTTTGTTCCACCATTGGGGGGCCAGAGCAGCGAACAGTTTTGACTGGGCTGAGCGGGAACTGTACTTCCTCAGTGGTAGGGAGGCGAGCAGGCCAGAGGTGGATGAACGCAGTGCCCTTGTTTGGGTGTAGGGCCTGATCAGAGCCTGAAGGTACTGAGGTGCCGTTCCCCTCACAGCTCCGTAGGCAAGCACCATGGTCTTGTAGCGGATGCGAGCTTCAACTGGAAGCCAGTGGAGAGAGCGGAGGAGCGGGGTGACGTGAGAGAACTTGGGAAGGTTGAACACCAGACGGGCTGCGGCGTTCTGGATGAGTTGTAGGGGTTTAATGGCACAGGCAGGGAGCCCAGCCAGCAGCGAGTTGCAGTAATCCAGACGGGAGATGACAAGTGCCTGGATTAGGACCTGCGCCGCTTCCTGTGTGAGGCAGGGTCGTACTCTGCGGATGTTGTAGAGCATGAACCTACAGGAACGGGCCACCGCCTTGATGTTGGTGGAGAACGACAGGGTGTTGTCCAGGATCACGCCAAGGTTCTTAGCGCTCTGGGAGGAGGACACAATGGAGTTGTCAACCGTGATGGCGAGATCATGGAACGGACAGTCCTTCCCCGGGAGGAAGAGCAGCTCCGTCTTGCCGAGGTTCAGCTTGAGGTGGTGATCCGTCATCCACACTGATATGTCTGCCAGACATGCAGAGATGCGATTCGCCACCTGGTCATCAGAAGGGGGAAAGGAGAAGATTAATTGTGTGTCGTCTGCATAGCAATGATAGGAGAGACCATGTGAGGTTATGACAGAGCCAAGTGACTTGGTGTATAGCGAGAATAGGAGAGGGCCTAGAACAGAGCCCTGGGGGACACCAGTGGTGAGAGCGCGTGGTGAGGAGACAGATTCTCGCCACGCCACCTGGTAGGAGCGACCTGTCAGGTAGGACGCAATCCAAGCGTGGGCCGCGCCGGAGATGCCCAACTCGGAGAGGGTGGAGAGGAGGATCTGATGGTTCACAGTATCGAAGGCAGCCGATAGGTCTAGAAGGATGAGAGCAGAGGAGAGAGAGTTAGCTTTAGCAGTGCGGAGCGCCTCCGTGATACAGAGAAGAGCAGTCTCAGTTGAGTGACTAGTCTTGAAACCTGACTGATTTGGATCAAGAAGGTCATTCTGAGAGAGATAGCAGGAGAGCTGGCCAAGGACGGCACGTTCAAGAGTTTTGGAGAGAAAAGAAAGAAGGGATACTGGTCTGTAGTTGTTGACATCGGAGGGATCGAGTGTAGGTTTTTTCAGAAGGGGTGCAACTCTCGCTCTCTTGAAGACGGAAGGGACGTAGCCAGCGGTCAAGGATGAGTTGATGAGCGAGGTGAGGTAAGGTAGAAGGTCTCCGGAAATGGTCTGGAGAAGAGAGGAGGGGATAGGGTCAAGCGGGCAGGTTGTTGGGCGGCCGGCCGTCACAAGACGCGAGATTTCATCTGGAGAGAGAGGGGAGAAAGAGGTCAAAGCACAGGGTTGGGCAGTGTGAGCAGAACCAGCGGTGTCGTTTGACTTAGCGAACGAGGATCGGATGTCGTCGACCTTCTTTTCAAAATGGTTGACGAAGTCGTCTGCAGAGAGGGAGGAGGGGGGGGGAGGGGGAGGAGGATTCAGGAGGGATGAGAAGGTGGCAAAGAGCTTCCTAGGGTTAGAGGCAGATGCTTGGAATTTAGAGTGGTAGAAAGTGGCTTTAGCAGCAGAGACAGAAGAGGAAAATGTAGAGAGGAGGGAGTGAAAGGATGCCAGGTCCGCAGGGAGGCGAGTTTTCCTCCATTTCCGCTCGGCTGCCCGGAGCCCTGTTCTGTGAGCTCGCAATGAGTCGTCGAGCCACGGAGCGGGAGGGGAGGACCGAGCCGGCCTGGAGGATAGGGGACATAGAGAGTCAAAGGATGCAGAAAAGGAGGAGAGGAGGGTTGAGGAGGCAGAATCAGGAGATAGGTTGGAGAAGGTTTGGGCAGAGGGAAGAGATGATAGGATGGAAGAGGAGAGAGTAGCGGGGGAGAGAGAGCGGAGGTTGGGACGGCGCGATACCATCCGAGTAGGGGCAGTGTGGGAAGTGTTGGATGAGAGCGAGAGGGAGAAGGATACAAGGTAGTGGTCGGAGACTTGGAGGGGAGTTGCAATGAGGTTAGTGGAAGAACAGCATCTAGTAAAGATGAGGTCAAGCGTATTGCCTGCCTTGTGAGTAGGGGGGGAAGGTGAGAGGGTGAGGTCAAAAGAGGAGAGGAGTGGAAAGAAGGAGGCAGAGAGGAATGAGTCAAAGGTAGACATGGGGAGGTTAAAGTCACCCAGAACTGTGAGAGGTGAGCCGTCCTCAGGAAAGGAGCTTATCAAGGCATCAAGCTCATTGATGAACTCTCCAAGGGAACCTGGAGGGCGATAAATGATAAGGATGTTAAGCTTGAAAGGGCTGGTAACTGTGACAGCATGGAATTCAAAGGAGGCGATAGACAGATGGGTAAGGGGAGAAAGAGAGAATGACCACTTGGGAGAGATGAGGATCCCGGTGCCACCACCCCGCTGACCAGAAGGTCTCGGGGTGTGCGAGAACACGTGGGCAGACGAAGAGAGAGCAGTAGGAGTAGCAGTGTTATCTGTGGTGAGCCATGTTTCCGTCAGTGCCAGGAAGTCGAGGGACTGGAGGGACGCATAGGCTGAGATGAGCTCTGCCTTGTTGGCCGCAGATCGGCAGTTCCAGAGGCTACCGGAGACCTGGAACTCCACGTGGGTCGTGCGGGCTGGGACCACCAGGTTAGGGTGGGCGCGGCCACGCGGTGTGAAGCGTTTGTATGGTCTGTGCAGAGAGGAGAGAACAGGGATAGACAGACACATGGTTGACAGGCTACAGGAGAGGCTACGCTAATGCAAAGGAGATTAGAATGACAAGTGGGCTACACGTCTCGAATGTTCAGAAAGTTAAGCTTACGTTGCAAAAAATAAGAATAAAATACAAGATCTTATTGACTAAAATGATATAGTACTGCTGGCTGGTGAAGTAGCCTGGCTAGCAGTGGCTACGTTGTTGAAAGTGAAGCTGGCTAGGTAACCTCGACAATTTCACTAAATTTCTCTAAACTACACAATTATCATGGATACAAGGACAGGAAAGACAACTAGCTAACACTACGCTAATCAAGTCGTTCCGTTGTAATGTAAGTTTCTACAGTGCTGCTATTCGGTAGAAGTTGGCTAGCTAGCAGTGTTGGCTAGGTAGGAGGACGGCAGCGCGGCAGGCGAAAAATAGCTGGCTAGCTAACCGATAATTACTCAAAGCTACACAATTATCTTAGATAAAAAGATAGCAAAGAAAACTATGTAGCTAGCTAACACTACACAAGTCAAGTCGTTCCGTTGTAATGTAATCGTTTCTACAGTGCTGCTAATCGGTGGCTAGCTGGCTAGCTAGCAGGGTTGACTACGTTACGTTAGGGCGAGAATACCTGGCTAGCGAACCTCAGCGAACCTTGATAACTACACAATTATCACCGATGCAAAGACGGCTATGTAGCCAGCTAAGTAGCTAGCTAAGATCGAACAAATACAAATCAAAGATAGCAAAGACAACTGTGTAGTCAGCCAACACTACACTGATCAAGTCGTTCCGTTGTAATGCACTCGTTTCTACAATGCTGCTATTCGGTGGCAAGCTGGCTAGCTAGCAGTGTTTGGCTACGTTGCGTTACGTTAGGGCGAAAATAGCTGGCTGGCGAACCTCAATAACTACACAATTATGTTTGATGCAAAGACGGCTATGTAGCTAGCTAAGATCAAACAAATCAAACCGTTGTACTGTAGTGAAAATGAAAATCAGACCGTTGTACTATAATGAAATGTAATGAAAAGTTTATACTACTATTCGGTAGACGGTGGACGTTTGCTAGCTGCTGGGCAGATAGCAGTGTGGACTACGATAGACGACGGAATACGATAATTACGCAATTATCTTTTATACACAGATGGCTAAGTAGCTAGCTAAGAAGAAATTGCTAAGGTTAGACAAATTAAACCGTTGTACTATAATGAAATGTAATGAAAATGAAATGAAAATTTATACTACCTGCAGAGCGAATGCAAATGCGACCGCTCGCTCCAAACCGGATGTTGTCCCGCAGCTATCTACCCTGTCATTTCGAAACAGGTCGGTCGATGAACACAAATTACAGTACAGCCCAGCTGCGAGGGTGGAGGTAGCTGTTTTTTTTGTCAGGCGTCGAATGAATAGAGAGATATGTGTGTGGTAGATATAGGCCTATTAATAGTCTCCCTAAGTGTTTAATGAGGAGAACAGACACTTGGCCACTGAAATATGTACCCGGGAGAATGTCAGAACCTGGGGTCCACTTTCAGCTGGCAGTTTGAGGTTGTGTCTGCCATCCCCCGGCCCCGGCTTACCTCCAGATATCAGTGTTGGATTTTGCAAGACAGGCGTCCTAGATTTACTCCGGCTGCCCTAGCTGTGCCTGTGAAAGCAATCACCAGTGCAGGATGCATTCTCCTGAAGCTCAAAGACTTATGTGTGCTATTACTTTGTCATCGCTGTATGCTTCCTGTTCTGTTGGGGTGCTCAACAAAACATCTGCGAAGCTTCTGTTTGAAAAGTGGGACGTTGGAACAAACTTGGAGATATCTGGTAATTGAACAAACAAGGCATTCATCACTGTCTACTTGCGTTTGTTTTTCTTTCACTCCCTCTCTCCCATTGGTTGTAATGTATTGTTTGTTGCGTCTGGTAGAGGCAGACCAAGTTCTACATCCCATCGCTCACATCGCAGGGCCGGCGAGGCTGCACGCTGTTTTTTTTATGGGCTGGTTCACAATTTGTTGTCCGAAATACAGTGTAAGTCTTCTCCTGACTGTTGCATGTTTGGGCCCCGAGTTCACCTGCTTTGACGCACACCATGGAGGAATTAACAGCTTACGTCCATGGCTAGCATAAGCCTAACGCTAGGCTGGAGGAAGATTTGTGCAGTGACCATTGAGATCTGATTATGTGCTAGGAGAGAGACAGAGAGAGAGGCAGAACGAGAAAGAGAGGAGGAGGCAGAGAGGGAGAGCGAGAGAGGGGCTGTTTAAAGTGACTGGAATGTCTTGTATCGTCAGGAGACTGAGACCAAGGCGGAAAGTTTTAATCCTTGTGGTAATTTGAAAGCACTTTGTCTCTCCTCTTTCCCCTTCAGAGGTGTTTATAGTGGTTGATAAAAGTTGATCTGCCCTCAGGCCTAGAGCATGAAAACTCAGTTAAGTGTATGGCCAGACCAAAGTGACTTTGCAGAAAATGTCCAACTTACTGTATTTTACCTCACCATCACATCCTCTCCCAGGTGAACTTTCTCTCCCCTAGTGGGAATATCGACTAGGTTTTTTAGAATACATTTTGAGAAGATTTTAGGAGCCACAAACTCTTCCGGTGTGATTCATTTCAGAAGTTCTGCTGGTGTGCTGAATGTCAAGCAGGCCCCCTTTTCCTGCTGGTCCCAGACTATCGACTCATTCCCGGTGAGCAGCCTGCTCACTTTACATAAGTGAAGCTCAGACACTGTAGCTAAGAAAACAGCCGCTCCTTATGGGCCACTAAGGCAGCCAGACGCACCTTACCCTCAACCGCTGGAGGTAGTGGCTGTCAAGGTCTGCATCCCAACGGCCCCCTATTCTCTATATATAGCACTATGGGCTCTGATTGAAAGTGGAGCACTATATAGGAAATAGGGAGCCATTTGGGACTCAGCCAAGAAGTCCCGCTCTCGTCCTTACCACTTTGATATGAATGGAGAACAGAGTAAATGCTGAGCCAAGAGAGGAAACTAAGCTAAATGGAGGGAAAGGCTTGTCTGGGTTGATGGAGTCGTTAGCCAGGGGTATGTGTTTGTGCTTGTGTTTGTGTGTGGGGTGGGGGGGGGGTCTCTAGCACCTGTCATCAGCCACTCAAAGATCCGCACAGAGACAGCAACATCCCCTTACATGGGCCAACATTGGCCACACTTCCACTCCCTATCCCAGCTGTCAAGCTTCAAGAAGGCCCGGTCCCTGGCTCTTGAGATAAAGAAGGGGATAGAGGGTTTGCTGGGGGAGGAGGAAAATGGGGATGGATGGATAAGGGGGCTTAGCAGCCATCCCTGCAGCCACTGCCAGAGCGAAGACATATGGCGACAGAGACCTCCGTGGCCGTTTAACCAATCTGCTGCATCGGAGTCCATTACCTTCCACTCTACAGCTGTATTCCACCGGCTTCCACCTTTTTTTTGTATCTCCCCATCCAAACATCATCATCCGCCATTACAGAGTAGTATGGCTGGAGGCGGTTGTTAGGATGTGTGCTCTTCTAAATCATAGGGTAAAGTGGAGATGAATAGTAAAGGGGCTTTTGTAATCCTTTGAGAGTGGAAGGTAATTGGGTCCTAATGGGAAGATTAGGTATTTAGATTTCAAGTATACATATCAAAATGAAGTATTAAGTATTTGGATGAAGTGTACATAGCAACATGTGGGACCATCACTGCCATTCGCTCCTCTACATCTTGGGCTGGAGTGGAGCTGAGATATTTATTCAACAAAGGGCTTGTGGAATCTTTTGAGTTGGAAATCATTCTAATGGGAACATTATGTATTTGGATTTGAAGTGTACAGTACATAGCAACATATAGGACTCTCTTTACTGCTGGTCGCCTAATGTCCATGTGAGGAAATGTATGATTCCATTTGGACAAATAAGGGAAGTCTGTTGCTACCACATTTGATCAGTGGAGGCTCCTCAGAGGAGCAATGGGAAA
The DNA here is from genome assembly GCF_029448725.1 of Salvelinus fontinalis. Taxonomy (NCBI): domain Eukaryota; kingdom Metazoa; phylum Chordata; class Actinopteri; order Salmoniformes; family Salmonidae; genus Salvelinus; species Salvelinus fontinalis. Next base: position 3,255,844 of record NC_074698.1, read on the forward strand.
CATTCAAATTCCAGGCATATGCGTTGTTAGTGGCTATGACGTAGGGTTCAGCCAGGAGTTGATGGCCAGTCGGAAGAGAGAATGAAAGGGTAGGAGGGACATTCCAGCTTCAAGTGGTGTCAGATTTCACACCCTGCTTCACACAGGCAGAAGAATCAGGGCTACCGCTCAATGTAAGCTATTTTGATCTACCGTGTCCACAGATACACTTACAAGTGAAAATGTTGGTCGGAACCGATACCAGAACCACACAGGTCCCCTAAACAAGGGACTTTACATTTAAGAGGTTTATTAATTTACTGCCACATGGGCCCGCCGGTGTAACTGCTAAACTGTTTGCTGACTGTACACTGTACTGCATGATTGCATGAACACGATAGTTTTAGTAGCTATGTTGACTATGACGGTACCTAATATGGTGACAACAATGTACTTTCATTCATAGGCTACATAGCTACTAAAACTATCGCGTTCATGCAATCATGCAGTACAGTGTACAGCCAGCAAACAGTTTAGCAGTTACACCGGCAGCCTCATGATGTGTTAGGAAAATATGACTATTGTGTAGTAGCCTAAACCTATCGATGTTACATTGAGCTGGGTGAATGGAATATGAATGACAGTCATCCAATATGCTGTAATAGAAATAAGGCCATGCTCGTAAAAAAAATAATTGGCCTCCCTCATCTTAAACGGCACTGACCGCCATTGCATCTGGCGGAGGACAGAGAAAATAGCAATCAATGAAAGATTGACAGATCAATGCCAAAGCTGATAGAGACGTTTATCTCCATGAAGGTTACGTCTAAAATTATAATTTGCCCGTTAACCAACATCAGAGCAGAAAAACTGTAGACAGAAAGGAAGCCCTGTTTACCAGTGAAGCAGAAATCTCCCTTTGAGCTTAGCTGGGCTATATGTAATATTGATGCCTTGTGGGCATTTTATGTTTGAGGAGGCTATATTCGTCTTTGCTCTTTATGCTGCAGCCAATATGTTCTTGTTACTTTCAGGTGCATCATCAGCAACTTGCCACTAGAGTGGATCAAGTAACTGCCCTATGCGTGAAACACTGACCCATATAAGCACTGAGGTTCGTATAAGAAAGGTCTTGAACTGAGTTTGATACAATCGATCAAAAGTGAAATCCCCCTTTCATCCTAAAACCCTGTGCTGTCATTCTTTTAGAAGGTAACAGATGATTTTTATTTTAGTGGTTAGGTTTGACTTTCATTGTGTTCCATGCTGTTATCGCCCCCTAGTGGAGCTTTCTGGTATTTAGGAGCACGAAAACATGAAGTGGAGTAAAATAGGCATTCTGCACGCAGCCGGGCAGCTTAAAACAACACTACGGCACAGGTATTTCAGTGCAGCCTTGTCACGCTTCAGCCTCTGAAAATATTAAACTAATAACACACATACAATTACACGTTTCCATGTCTTTATTGAACACACTGTGTAAACATTCAGGGTCGGAAAAGTATGTGAACTCTTGGATTTAATAACTGGTTGACCCTCCTTTGGCAGCAATAACCTCAACCAAACGTTTCCTGTAGTTGCGGATCAGACTTCCACAGCGATCAGGAGGAGTTTTGGACCATTCCTCTTTACAAAACTGTTTCAGTTCAGCAATATTCTTGGGATATCTGGTGTGAACCGCTCAAGAGGTCACGCAACAGCATCTCAATCGGGTTGAGGTCAAGACTCTGACTGGGCCACTCCAGAAGGCGTATTTTCTTGTGTTGAAGCCATTCTGTTGTTGATTTACTTCTGTGTTTTGGGTCGTTGTCCTGTTGCATCACCCAACTTCTGTTGAGCTTCAATTGGTGGACAAATAGCCGCACATTCTCCTGCAAAATGTCTTGATAAACTTGGTAATTCCTTTTTACGTCGATGATAGCAAGCTGTCTAGGCCCTGAGGCAGCAAAGCCGCCCCAAACCATGATGCTCCCTTCACCATACTTTACAGTTGGAATGAGATTTTGATGTTGGTGTGCTGTGCCTTTTTTTCTCCACACATAGTGTTGTTTGTTCCTTCCAAACAACTCAACTTTAGTTTTATCTGTCCACATAATATTTTGCCAGTAGCACTGTGGAACACCCAGATGCTCTTTTGCGAACTTCAGACAAAACTTCAGACTTGTTTTTTGGGCAGGAGTTGCTTCTTCTGTGGTGTCCTCCCATGAACACCATTCTTGTTTAGTGTTTTACATATCATAGACTCGTCAACAGAGATGTTAGCATGTTCCAGAGATTTATGTAAGTCTTTAGCTGACACTCTAGGATTCTTCTTTACCTCATTGAGCATTCGGTGCAGTGCTCTTGCAGTCATCTCTGCAGGACGGCCACTCCTAGGGAGAGTATCAACAGTGTTGAACTTTCTCCATTTATAGACAATTTGTCTTACTGTGGACTGATGGACATCAAGGCTTTTAGAGATACTTTTGTAACCCTTTCCAGCTTTAGGCAAGTCAACAATTCTTAATCCTGGGTTTTCTGAGATCTATTTTGTTCGAGGCATGGTTCACATCAGGCAGTGCTTCTTGTGAATAGCAAACTCACATTTTGTGAGTGGTTTTTATAGGGCAGGCCAGCTCTAACCAACATCTCCTCAATGATTGTACTCCAGGTTAGCTGATTCCTGTCTCCAATTAGATTTGGAAAAGGGGTTCACATACACTGCTCAAAAAAATAAAGGGAACACTTAAACAACACAATGTAACTCCAAGTCAATCACACTTCTGTGAAATCAAACTGTCCACTTAGGAAGCAACACTGATTGACAATAAATTTCACATGCTGTTGTGCAAATGGAATAGACAAAAGGTGGAAATTATAGGCAATTAGCAAGACACCCCCCAAAACAGGAGTGATTCTGCAGGTGGTGACCACAGACCACTTCTCAGTTCCTATGCTTCCTGGCTGATGTTTTGGTCACTTTTGAATGCTGGCGGTGCTCTCACTCTAGTGGTAGCATGAGACGGAGTCTACAACCCACACAAGTGGCTCAGGTAGTGCAGTTCATCCAGGATGGCACATCAATGCGAACTGAGGCAAAAAGGTTTGCTGTGTCTGTCAGCGTAGTGTCCAGAGCATGCAGGCGCTACCAGGAGACAGGCCAGTACATCAGGAGACGTGGAGGGGGCCGTAGGAGGGCAACAACCCAGCGGCAGAACCGCTACCTCCGACTTTGTGCAAGGAGGTGCACTGCCAGGGCCCTGCAAAATGACCTCCAGCAGGCCACAAATGTGCATGTGTCAGCATATGGTCTCACAAAGGGACTGAGGATCTCATCTCGGTACCTAATGGCAGTCAGGCTACCTCTGGCGAGTACATGGAGGGCTGTGCGGCCCCACAAAGAAATGCCACCCCACACCATGACTGACCCATCGCCAAACCAGTCATGCTGGAGGATGTTGCAGGCAGCAGAACGTTCTCCACGGCGTCTCCAGACTCTGTCACGTCTGTCACATGTGCTCATGTGCTCAGTGTGAACCTGCTTTCATCTGTGAAGAGCACAGGGCGCCAGTGGCGAATTTGCCAATCTTGGTGTTCTCTGGCAAATGCCAAACGTCCTGCACGGTGTTGGGCTGTAAGCACAACCCCCACCTGTGGACGTCGGGCCCTCATACCACCCTCATGGAGTCTGTTTCTGACCGTTTGAGCAGACACATGCACATTTGTGGCCTGCTGGAGGTCATTTTGCAGGGCGCTGGCAGTGCACCTCCTTGCACAAAGTCGGAGGTAGCGGTCCTGCCGCTGGGTTGTTGCCCTCCTACGGCCTCCTCCACGTCTCCTGATGTACTGGCCTGTCTCCTGGTAGCGCCTGCATGCTCTGGACACTACGCTGACAGACACAGCAAACCTTCTTGCCTCAGTTCGCATTGATGTGCCATCCTGGATGAGCTGCACTACCTGAGCCACTTGTGTGGGTTGTAGACTCCGTCTCATGCTTCCACTAGAGTGAAAGCACCGCCAGCATTCAAAAGTGACCAAAACATCAGCCAGGAAGCATAGGAACTGAGAAGTGGTCTGTGGTCACCACCTGCAGAATCACTCCTGTTTTGGGGGGTGTCTTGCTAATTGCCTATAATTTCCACCTTTTTGTCTATTCCATTCGCACAACAGCATGTGAAATTTATTGTCAATCAGTGTTGCTTCCTAAGTGGACAGTTTGATTTCACAGAAGTGTGATTGACTTGGAGTTACATTGTGTTTTTTAAATGTTCCCTTTATTTTTTTGAGCAGTGTACTTTTCCCAACCTACACAGTGAATGTTTAAATGATGTATTCAATATAAACAAGAAAAAGACAATTTGTGTGTTATTAGTTTAAGCACATTGCGTTTGTCTAAGGTTGTGACTTAGATGATGATCAGATCTAATTTTGACCAATTTATGCAGAAATCCAGATAATTCCAAAGGGTTCACATACTTTTTCTTGCCACTGTATATTATTGTCTGTGCAGTTGAAGTCGGAAGTTTACATACACCTTAGCCAAATACATTTCAACTCAGTTTTTCACATTTCCTGACTTTTAAAACTATTAAAAATTCCCTGACTAAGGTCAGTAAGGATCCCCACTTTATTTTAAGAATGTGAAATGTCCGAATAATAGTGAGAGAATGATTTATTTCAGCTTTTATTTCTTTCATCACATTCCAAGTGGGTCAGAAGGTTACATACACTCAATTAGTATTTGGTAGCATTGCCTTTAAATTGTTTAACTTGTGTCAAACGTTTCGGTTAGCCTTCCACAAGCGTCCCACAATAAGTTGGGTGAATGTTGGCCCATTCCTCCTGACAGTAACTGAGTCAGGTTTGTAGGCCTCCTTGCTCGCACACACTTTTTCAGTTCTGCCCACATTTGTTGTATATGGGATTGAGGTCAGGGATTTGTGATGGCCACTCCAATACCTTGACTTTGTTGTCCTTAAGCCATTTTGCCATGACTTGGAACTATGCTTGGGGTCATTGTCCATTTGGAAGACCCATTTGCGACCAAGCTTTAACTTCCTGACTGATGTCTTGAGATGTTTCTTCAATTTATCCACAATTTTCCGTCCTCATGTTGCTATCTATTTTGTGAAGTGCACCAGTCCCTCCTGCAGAAAAGGACCCCCAAAACATGATGCTGCCACCCCCGTGCTTCACGGTTGGGATGGTGTTGTTCGGCTTGTTTGAAAAACGAGTTTTAATGACTCCAAACTAAGTGCATGTAAACTACCGACTCCAGCTGTATTTTGCAGTTTCACAACATAAATGTTTTTGATTTTTTGATTCAAGAAAAGTCACGCCTTGGGAGTTTTTTTGAAGACTCAGTTGTTAGCTATCTGTCTAGTTTTGCATGGGAACGCAACTCCAGGGCAGAATAAACCCCCAGAGTGTAATCAAAGTCTAAAGAAATATGTTTTTGTGATGTCTATAATAGAGGACATGCATGAGAGACTCCACTTATCCCCCTAGCTTTGTCCCCATAGGAGAACCCTTTTTGGTGTTGAAAAATATTGTACCTTGCATTTGTGAAAGGGTTCCACTTGGATCCAAAAATAGTTATTTTCAGAGGGTTATCCTATGGAAGAACCCTCCTATTGAAGAACCCTTTATGGTTCTAGGTAGTACTTTCTTTTCTAAGAGTGTTTCATATCTACTAGATATCTACTAGATCCAGGACAGGGCAGGGGCTGAGCGTCAGCTGGTTTCTGTTCATTAGTTCCCTTAACTCATTGACTGACCTTCGACAACCAGGTATGTAGGCTACACCTACTGAGCAATCATTGGCAGTAATGGATCACGATACCAACGAAAGAAGAGATAACCAGCAGACAGTGCAGCCCCTCTCAGTTGCCCATTGCTGACCCAGTTGTTTGGAAGCTTGAAGCGAGATAGAAAATCATGTAGGATGGTACTCTAATCACATCTCTCTGGCACCGTTTATAATTCAACATGGTGTCACTTGGCCTTGATGTGTCAAAGAATCAGTTTGTCAGGCTCATCTGTCATGCTAGCCTAATTGTGATGTCTATAATAGAGCAAGACAAAATATCATGCTAGCCTACCTGATTAAATAAAGGTGAAAAAAAAAAAAAAGCTAGCCTAATTGTAGCTAGAATGCATACTGGCATGTGACAGAAAAATTACGTATTTAACTGATTTGTTTGATATTAATAGTTAGCAATTAATACTTAACAAATAGGAAGACATTTCTGTCCTGCTAATGCTGTGTTTTTATGGTATCCACTCTAGTTGCCTGCAGCTAATCTGGGCGTATGGTCACTAGAGATGGCTTGAGATGACAAATGAGTGAAAAGACTACATTACATAGACAAGAATGTGTTTTACCAGAGATAGTTTAGGAGTGGAACAATCTCCCATTGTCTCAAAATCATCCTTGCATCTGAGAAACTAAGACAAGGCGGGGTTAAGACAACACCCCCCGTGCAGATAACGACAGGATGAACCCAGAGTGACTTATGACGCCCCTTGGTGCTGCATGGGAAGGGTGGAAACAAGCATGACAAAGCATTCTTAGTGTCAGCTGTATAGAGAACTCTGCATTTGTGTAAAGGTTAGGTTACTCGGTCCAACACTCAAGGGTGTGGTGTCGACCAGCCACATTATTGCAATAACTAATCGATATTAAATAAAGATGATTGTTTGAAGAAATGACAAAGTCTCTCTCAGTGGCCGACACTTATCAGTACCAATTAAACTGTGAAAGGGCAGTACATTTTGTCACAGGGCAAATATGATCAGATATGATAGGGGTTTGTATGACGTCAGACTTTCTGCTGTCACATGCTCTCCGGCAAACATCAAAGCAGTAAGTAAGCTGTTACTACAGGGTAGCTAAGTAAACTAGCCAAGGATGTCTGACCTTCAAGACTAGTAGCCTTTGCCATCACCAAGGACCTTTTGACAACTACTGCAGCATTTGGCCCTTCTATTTTCATGTGTTTTTGATTTTTGGGGGGGCTAATGATGCAAAGAAGGCAAACAGCTTTGATTTAGTCTGCTTCTGAGCACTGAAATATTTCACCATTTGGTTGTATGGTTCAAACTGGGTCCGTGGGCTCAGTACTGTTTATTAGAATTGCAAATAACTTCTAATAGGGAAGTTGTTATGTTTGTATTTCGAAGCTGCTTTCTTGTTAGCTATCAGATGGAGATGGAATACATTCTCAAAGCATGAGGCTCATGTTGGTTATACACTTTAAATGCCTAAACAAAGGCAGCCTAATTATTCATAGGTTACATTTATATTGGAAAGAGGCAAATGCTACATCTGTAATAGAGCAACTGATTAACACATTTCCTTTGATGTGCCTGACCTCGAACCAGCGGTTTAATAATTACAGTTAGTCCACTGTAGATTTGGATGAGATCAAGGACAAAGACCTATCAAATTACTACAATGACAACGCCAATACTGCTTTTGACAGTTAAGTTTTGAGCAATGTACATGAGGGAGGAATATATATATATATATATATATATATATATATATATATATATATATGTATACATATATATATAATAACACGAGGCATCAGATTAGGTTTTGACCATGACTAAACGATGCAGCATTTGCTCATTTCATTATTTTGTTACCTTTAAATCAGGCTTCAAGTGGTGGAAGCAATTTAAAGTATTCATAACTCTGGGTCATATAGCACATTAATTCATGTCAATATAATTAAATTGAGTCTCCGACAAATTAACTTAGTGCCACACTAATAAGGTGTCTGTGATAACACTGAAGAAATCGTCGCTCTTGTGCTCCTTGAAGTGGAGGATCACAAATGGGCATGTTACAAGTGAACACAACCACACACACCAATGCAGTATACTGAGATACTAGAAAACATTAAGAACACCTAATATTGAATTGCCTTTTGACCTCAGAACAGTCTTAATTCTTCGGGCATGGACTCTACAAGGTGTCAAAAGCGTTCCATAGGGATGTTGGCCCATGTTGACTCCAATGCTTCCCACAGTTGTGTCAAGTTGGCTAGATGCCTTTTGGGTGGTGGACTATTCTTTATACACACGGGAAACTGTTGAGTGTAAAAAACTCAGCGGCATTGCAGTTCGTACCACAAACCGGTGCCCCTAGCACCTACTACCATACCCCGGTCAAAGGCATTGAAATATTTTGTCTTGCCCATTCACCATCTAAATGGCACACATACACAATCCATGTCTCAATTGTCTCAAGGCTTAAAAATCATTCTTTAACCTGTCTCCTCCACTTCATCTACACTGATTGAAGTGGATTTATCAAGTGACATCAATAAGAGATCATAGATTTCACTCTTCAAAGGGGGAGAAACTCTAGACCCAAACTGTTACAGACCTATATCTATCCTACCCTGCCTTTCGAAGGTCTTTGAAAGCCAAGTTAACAAACAGATCACCGACCATTTCGATCCCACCGTATCTTCTCCGCTATAAAATCTGGTTTCTGAGCTGGTCATGGCTGCACCTCAACCACGCTCAAGGTCCTAAACGACATCTTAACAGCCATCGATAAAAGACAACACTGTGCAGCCGTATTTATCGACCTGGCCAAGGCTTTCGACTCTGTCAATCACCACATTCTTATTGGCGGAGTCAATAGCCTTGGTTTCTCAAATGACTGCCTCGCCTGGTTCACCAACTACTTCTCAGACAGAGTTCAGTGTGTCAAATCGGAGGGCCTGTTGTCCGGACCTCTGGCAGTCTCTATGGGGGTGCCACAGGGTTCCATTCTTGGGCCGACTCTTTTCTCTGTATTCATCAATGATGTCGCTCTTGCTGCTGGTGTTCTCTGATCCACCTCTACGCAGATGACAACATTCTGTATACTTCTGGCCCTTCTTTGGACACTGTGTTAACTAACCTCCAGAACAGCTTCAGTGGCCTCCAACTGCTCTTAAATGCAAGTAAAACTAAATGCATGCTCTTCAACCGATCGCTGCCTGCACCTGCCCGCCTGTCCAGCATCACTACCCTGAACGGTTCTGACTTAGAATATGTGGACAACTACAAATACCTAGGTGTCTGGTTAGACTGTAAACTCTCCTTCCAGACTCACATTAAGAATCTCTAATCCTAACTTAAATCTAGAATCGGCTTCCTATTTCACAACAAAGCATCCTTCACTCGTGCTACCAAACATACCCTCATAAAACTGACTATCCCACCGATCCTTGACTTCTGCGATGCCATTTACAAAATAGCCTCCAATACTCAGTGCCATCCGCTTTGTCACCAAAGCCCCATATACTACCCACCACTACGACCTGTATGCTCTCGTTGGCTGGCCCTTGCTTCATATTCATTGCCAAAGCCACTGGCTCCAGGTCATCTATAAGCCTTTGCTAGGTAAAGCCCCGCCTCACTGGTCACCATAGCAGCACCCATCCGTAGCACACGCTCCAGCAGGTATATTTCACTGGTCACCCCCAAAGCCAATTCCTTCTTTGGCCGTCTTTACTTCCAGTTCTCTGCTGCCAATGACTGGAACAAATTGGAAAAATCACTGAAGCTGGAGACTCATATCTCCCTCACTAACTTTAAGCATCAGCTGTCAGAACAGCTCACAGATCATTGCACCTGTACATAGCCCATTTGTAAATAGGCCATCCAACTACTTCATCCCCATATTGTTATTTATTGATTTATTTTTCTCCTTTGCACCCCAGTATCTCTACTTGCACATGCGTCTTATGCACATCTATCACTCCAGTGTTTAATTGCTAAATTGTAATACTACGCCACTACGGCCAATTTATTGCCTTACCTCCGTAATCTTACCTCATTTGCAAACACTGTATATAGATTTTTTCTATTGTGTTATTGACTGTACGTTTGTTTATTCCATGTGTAACTCTGTGTTGTTGTTTGTGTCGAACTGACTTGCTTTATCTTGGCCAGGTCGCAGTTGTAAATGAGAACTTGTTCTCAACTGGCCTACCTGGTTAAATAAAGGTGAAATATATATCATTTTTTTAAAGAGCAGAGTCCGAAAGGTACAGAACAGCAGGCAGGCTCAGGGTCAGGGCAGGCAGAATGGTGAAAACCAGGGAAACAGGGACTAGAGGAAGACAGGAGAATGGGAAAACCGCTGAGGGGCTTGACGAACCAAAACAAACTGGCAACAGACAAACAGAGAACAACAGAGAACACAGGTACCTGGAGGGGGGTGGAGACAAGCACAAAGACAGGTGAAACAGATCAGAGTATGCCACCTAAACCCATTCATTATGGCAGGGGGGAAATTAAGAGCAATTCGCTCACCCCATCCATTTGAAGATAAATAACCTTTTAGCGCGGAGATCCCGCTAGCGGGATCAAATTCAACAACATCCGGTGAAATCGGAGTGCTCCAAATTCAAAACACAAAATCGTAATATTAAATTCATGGAAATACAAGTGTCGTACATGATTCTTTAGCATAGAATCTTGGTAATCGAACTGCTTCGTCAGATTTCAAAAAGGCTTTACGGCGAAAGCATAGCATTCAATTGTCTGAGGACAGCGCCTGACATTAGCATATTTTCCAAACCAGCACAGGTGTCACGAAATAACAAATAGCGATAAAACAAATCACTTACTTTTGAAGATCTTCCTCTGTTTGCCATCCCAAGGGTCCCAGCTACACAATGAATGGTCGTTTTTTTCTCGATAAAGTCCTTCTTTATATCCCAAAAACGCAGTTTAGTTGGCGCCATGGAGTTCAATAATCCAGTCCTTCAACATGCATAAAAAGGATTCCAAAAGGTTACCAGCAAAGTTCGTCCAAAAGAGTCAAACAATGTTTTTATTAATCCTCAGGTTGTCTAATATCTAAATAAATGATACTATTTCAGACGGAGATTACTATGTTCAATAACAAAGGAAAAGAACGAAGAGCGCGCCCACGTTCATGCGCGCAAAAAGACTACTTTTGCCCTGGCGCTCAACTTGGAAAGACTACAAATACTTCTTCATTTCTCAAAAAAAAAAGCATAAAATCTTGTATAAAGACTGTTGACATCTACTGGAAACCATGGGAACTGCAATCTGGGAGACGGAAATTAGATCTTTCAATAGCATTGCATTGGAAGTCATTCGGAGCACCAAAAATGCTTTTCCTGGATCAATTTTTTCTCAGGTTTTTGCCTGCTATATCAGTTATGTTATACTCACAGGCAGTATTGTAACAGTTTTAGAAACTTCAGAGTGTTGTCTATCCAATGCTACCAATTATATGCACATCCTGGCTTCTGGGCTTGAGTAAAAGGCAGTTTACTTTGGGCATGTCAGACAGGCGGAAATTCAGGAAACTAGCCTTACTCGCAGAGAGGATAAGTCATGTGCTAGCCGTTAAGCATGAGGGAGTTCAATCATATTATGTACTGTATCTTGAGTGTGAGAGGCGGGACATCACTTGTATATGTTGATTAAAAAAAATATATGACATATGTTTATGTGCTTGTTTGGCTCTCATTAGCTGCAGCACAAGCATTTCATATAGCAAGCACCCATCACTTTATAAAGCAATAGACACATTGCCTTTGGTAACATCATCTTCCCATGCGTAAAGTTGATTGCAATGTTAAAAACAATCGTTTTTCTCTTGTTGCTAACTTCACCTAATATTTCAAATTCCACCCTTAATTCAGTTGTCAAGCTAAATCCTGGCACTAGGACAGACAGAAAGGAGCAATGGGAAGATTGTGGGTAGTGTGAAGTTCAGGGCATACGCCATTGTTTTTGCAAACTGGATCAACCAATCAGAGAGAGACTGTGGCAGCTTGAATTTATAGATAATGCTCTTTAATTTTTCTGCCTGACCGATTGGGTGAAAATAACAGAATGTCTGGTATTTGGATGATGCTTGTGGTATTTCTAGTTTTTGTCATTATATCACATAGGATGATGGAGGATTAGTTGTCTGTGATGTATTAAGACACTTTAATACACATAAGATCCATTTAGTGGTTTAGTGTGCTAATACAATGTTAATACATGAATATCCCGCTCTCTGTTGGCCTCTGTAGAATGTTGTCCCGCACAGGCACACACAGAGCTTACTCTCGTCCCTGGGGGAAGGGGTTTGTTGAAACCAAACCTCTTAAGCCTCCCTCGAACCTGAGGGTTAAGGGGATCATGACAGGGGGTGATGCTCTCTCGTGTTTGGGGGATCAAGGTTTGGGGGTTGTTCGTCAGGGTTAGTGGAAGAACAACAATCCTTGGATATCAGTCTGTCCAAAGCAGGGATCGTCTCCACTATCATCCAACTCTATTTGTTCTGAGAACCAACCCGTCAAACAGCCAGCCAGGCACTGTACGATAACACTGATGGTTGTTTTTGTTGACTGTAGTCAGCAGCAGTGAACCCATTCTTACTACATGCTCCAGCCACTGGCTCCATGCCTCTGTCTGTGTGCCAGTCAAGCCTCTTGTTACGCAGCCTCTCCAAGAGGAAGTTGGGCCAATGGTGGTGGATGGGGATGAGAATTGAGAGCGTGAGGACAGCATTGCCATTTGTAAGGGCCCAGCGTAAATATTACATGTTGTTGGTGCCTGGTACCTATTGTTAGACCTCGATTATTGTCACGCCCTGACCATAGAGAGCCCTTGGTTCTCTATGGTGTAGTAGGTCAGGGCGTGACTAGGGGGTGTTGTAGTATGTCTATTTCTATGTTGGTGCTGATATGGTTCCCAATTAGAGGCAGCTGTTTATCGTTGCCTCTGATTGGGGATCATATTTAGGTAGCCATTTCCCCACCTGTGTTTTGTGGGATATTGTTTGTGTTTAGTTGCCTGTGTGCACGGCATTACTTCACGTTTCGTTGTACTTTATTGTTTTGTTTGTTTCATGGAGATTAAAAATATGTGGAACCATACTCACGCTGCGCCTTGGTCCGCTCATTCCGACGATTGTGACAATTATCAATTTTACAGCTGGCTGCAGTTGCTTCTCCCACGGTTGTTCTCAGACAACCCCCTGTGTGTGGCTCAGTCAGTGACCACAGACACACGCGGAAACAGACACACACATACATAGGCACGCACGCACACAGACATGCACCCAGAGTAACTCTCTCCAATTAACACATACACACACACATGCATGCTATATCTAATTGAAGAGGATTTTATGAGGTGCCGTTCAACTTGCATGGAAAGGCTCCTGGCAAGGCAGGTAGAACCCTGTCTGAAACGTTGGATAGGGTAACAATAGCCTTCGTATAAACATCAGTTGCATCATGGTTGTGCAATGTCAATGCCGTTTTATGTAGTGCAATGTCAATACCATGTGCTAATGCCTTGTTGGTATTTAAGGAGGACCAATGTGAATCGCAAAACAAGGTAATTGGGATAAACTCATGTTATTTGTCTCGACTTAAACCAAGATTCCAAGAATGTTTTCCCCTGAAATCAGTGTCCAAACATGGTACAAAATGCAATTGCCTTCCAGCTTTGTCCCATTGTTATCCGGATTTACCATCAAAAGTTTCCCGGAAGTAGGAGAGCCACGAATCATGCTGAGAAGCCTGGGAGAGAGTCATGGGTTTCCGTGGTGCAGTGCGGAGAGGGAGGGATTTCAGGCACTTGACTTCTCTACCCGGGCAGTTGTTCAGGCAGCTTAGAGGTTTGATACTCTGCCAAGACTGAATCACTTTCTTTTTTTTCAAAACCTGTATCTGTATTCACTCACTAGAGTGTGTGGTCAGGTAATACATTTGTAGAACCCCGTTTTGTGTGAGACCTTGAATATTTTGTTGGGTTTTGATCAAGCCACAGAGTGATATCATGTTTGCACAGACAGTCAGACACCGTAAGGTGATCAGTGGTGGATACAGGAGTGAAGATTGCCTCTCCGGGTGTTCTTTCACGTCCTGATAGGCTGTGACCTGGGCGTGAACCTGGCTTCAGTCACCACACAGGTGCATTGCTGATTGGTTACGAGTGCCATGCCCTGAGCTGTAAAGGATGCCGGAGCTGAAATCCTACTTTATATTCAAATGAAGATACAATACTGGTTTTGGTCGGATTCTGACCCTTTCTGTCCAAAGTGTACACTTGTACACTCATCCCACTCATGGAAAACAAGATTGGAAAAGAATGGAAAACAACATTGTGTCAGTCACTCTGCCTTGATTGCAGGCCTGCTGCCAGCCAGTGTATCAGATGTAAAGCCAATTGGGCCAGTGTTATCTGGTGAACTCCATTAGACAGTCCACTTTCATTCACAGTCAACAGGAACTCGATAGAAGATCAAGAGCCATTTCCTTGTTGACCCCTTTCACCTTAGCAATTGCATTTTGACACATACACTACCGTTCAAAAGTTTGGGGTCACTTAGAAATGTCATTGTTTTTGAAAGAAAAGCACAAAAAAAATGGTTGATTTAAAATAAAATCAAATTGATCAGAAATACAGTGTAGACATGGGTAATGTTGTAAATGACTATTATAGCTGGAAACGGCTGATTTTGAATGGAATATCTACATAGACAGAGGCCCATTATCAGCAACCATCACTCCTGTGTTCCAATGGCACGTTGTGTTAGCTAATCCAAGTTTATCACTTTAAAAGGCTAATTGATCATTAGAAAACCCTTTTGCAATTATGTTGGCACAGCTGAAAACTTGTTCTGATTAAAGAAGCAATAAAACTGGCCTTCTTTAGACTAGAAAATGGCCAGAAACAAAGGACTTATTTCTGAAACTCGTCAGCCTATTCTTGTTCTGAGAAATGAAGGCTATTCCAAGTGAGAAATTGCCAAGAAACTGAAGAGCTCGTACAACGCTGTGGACTACTCCCTTCACAGAACAGCGCAAACTGGCTCTAACCAGAATAGAAAGAGGAGTGGGAGGCCCCAGTGCACAACTGAGCAAGAGGATAAGTACATTAGAGTGTCTAGTTTGAGAAACAGATGCCTCACAAGTCCTCAACTGGCAGCTTCATTAAATAGTACCCGCAAAACACCAGTCTTCTAGGCAGAGTTGCAAAGAAAAAGCCATATCTCAGACTGGCCAATAAAAGATTAAGATGGGAAAAAAAACACAGACACTGGGCAGAGGAACTCTGCCTAGAAGGCCAGCAGATATTTTCCGCTACAATAGTCATTTACAACATTAACAATGTCTACGCTGGATTTCTGATCAATTTGATGTTATTTTAATGGACAAAAAATGTGTTTTTCTTTCAAAAACAAGGACATTTCTAAGTGACCCCAAACTTTTGAACGGTAGTGTACATTTCCATTATTGAAGATTGTTGTTAATGAATGTTTTCTGAAGCATCAATGCATGTTGTATACTGTGCATGGTTTATGAAGGCTTCATTCATACCAAAGTGGTAGTTTATTTAAAGTGAAACCAAGAAGAATAGCTCATCACACGCATTGACTATGGACAGTCAGAATTAGATTATGTTTCAACCCTTCTGGCAACTGCAGAATGGGAGCACGGCTATGGTGGCCTGTTGTAATACCATCTATTGTTCATTGTTTACAATTTTAGGCTAAGCTGTCAGGGGATTTGCTCATAAAATGAACACGGCTCTGCTGCCAATACAACCGTGCCTACAAAATGTGTTCCATCGTTCTAGTTCTGTTTTCATTGCTTTGTGTAAGTTGATTTTACCCTTCTCTGTTAGATATTCTGTCGACTTAACCTCAGAACTCGCAACTCGGCATTTCCACACTTAAACAGACCCTCACTCGTTTCATCCCCTGTCTGGGACGCGAACCCTCCATGATCCCCCCCCACAGTTCTCCAATATCTGTCCCTCAACCATCTGAGACCCCTGCCACTGTCCCTCCCAAGAAAAAAGAAAAAGTACAATTAATTCCATTCCCCACCACCAAGAACCCCCCCCCCCCCCCCCAATGCACCAACAACCAAGAATATTAACTAAGGAGAAAAAAGAAAAAGACAAAAGAAAACAGCAAACAACAATGCAAGAAACGGAATCAGCCTCAGGCAAACCGGCATTAGCTGTAAAAACACTGCCCCTCAGTGTCATTCAAACTTACTTTTTAATATGTTTTATTTTGACTTTATTTTTGACCATCATTCTATCTCCCGCACAGCAACTCCACTCCCATTTGTCTCCGATTCCACATCCCAACCCTCAGCTTACCTCAGCCCATCCCACCTATCTCTGCTGGCCACCCTCTTCGGAATTCTATGCAACATATATCATTCAACTATGCTGTGATGTTTAACGTACAATTTCAATCTACTATCTAATCGAATAGAATCCACAGATTGCGAGTTGAAGATAAATACTTTTACTAAAAGTATTAGTATATTAGTAATTGACTGACCCGGTCTCTCCCGATCTCCTAACAGTACTATATCTAGGGTCAATTTTAGATCAATGCTATGCATTTTCAGCCATTCCTGAACCTGACACCAGAAACAGGCTACCTGAGGGCAATACCAAAATAATTCTGTATCCTCACAACAAAATCTGCAGAGCTTCGATGATTTTATGCCCCAAGTATTCAAAAACATTTTGGTGGCAAGAATTCTACATAATAATTTAGCAGAAAAGCACAAAGTCTTGAATCTTGCGTAATTTTATATATCAACTCATACACCCTGTACCATGAAATTGGTACATCAAAAAAAAATTGTAGCCAGCTCTGCAATGCTTGTTTGAAAAAGAGAGATACTTTGAAAAATAGTATCATTTTCAATTAATTGTAAAAAAAAAAAAAAAAAAAAAAAGGCAAAATGGCTATTTTTAAACAATGGATAAGCTTTTCTTAGTAATCTACTTGAGAACCATTTAGAGTTCAAGTAAAACTTTTGAGTAAGTGAAGCTTTTAGAGTGAGGTTTAGTGCTTTTACATTTAATAATCTCAACCCACCAATTCATATTCATTATATAGATAGGCACGCTTTGTTTGTCTGGTTTAGCGTCCCAGTTAAAGCAAAATATTTTTTGATCAAATGATTTGAAAAACAAATCATCAGGAATAGGCAGCTCCATAAGTAAGTGAGTAAACTGAGATATGACTAAGTAGTTAATCATGGCAATTTTTCCATAAATAGACAGGTATTTATGTAAGGTGCCTCACTAGGACGAGGTAGGTGCAAGAGTCAGGAGCAGGAGAGCACTGAGGTCCAAATAGTAAAATATTTATTTGGAAGTCCAAAGCACAACAAAACTGGTCAGGAAACAAACCCAACGAAGGCGCCCAACAAAACAGGAATTCGAAGTGACAACAGGAGGGAAAAAAACAATCTACTCCTAAATATATCACAACGGCACAGACGACCATCAGAATAGCCTGTGGCGCAATCTAGCACACGCACCAAACAAACACAGAAATAATCCCGCACAAAATAACAGCAGGTAACGAGGTTAATAAACCCACAGAAATGAACTCAATAGAACACAGGTGTAAGAAACAGACACAAACGAAAAAAGAAAAATGGATCGGTGGTAGCTAGTAGGCCCGGCGACGACGACCGCCGAGCACCTCCCGAACAGGGAGGAAGTCGAGGAAGTTGGAAGTCGTGACAATTTACCTCTCCGTGGTTGCAGGATCTTGTCTATTTTTACAAGTTTTCAAGGAGCAGAATTGGTACAACAGTCCATCACGAGTGGGACAAATATTAGCAATATTAGCAATTAGCAATGACTTTCCAACCACATTTGGTTCCTTGGAAGATATGGGAATAAAACCATACAGTATGTTTCCTGATGTGTAAAACATTTTTTTTATGTTCTGAGAACAGAAGTGAACATTTAGCCTGTTCTGGGAACATTTATTTTTAGGTTGAAGGCAGGTTCTGAGAACATTTTACTCTAGTTCCTTGAACGTTTTTATGGGAGGTTTTATTTAAAAAAAATGTATTGTGACTCGGCATCATTGAGATTCAAACCTATAATCTTCTGTTCTCTATACATGGAATTAGTCCACTGCACCACCAGGATGGAGCTAGGTCATCATTCAAAACTTTTCAGTTTAGTCTATTCAAACAGACCCCATTTCAAAGGATACAAGCACACCTGAACACACTAAACAAGATAGAGGATAGAGAGAGTTTTGTTGATGCTGAGAACAGAATGCATATTTTTCTCAGTAACATTCTTCGAACGTTCTCTTATGGTTTTTATGAAAGGTTTTCTTAACGTTCTCGGAAACAATTTGAAAACATTACTTCAAATAGAACTGTGAGGAAACCTACAGGTAACGTTTGCCGAAGTACTGAAATTCCCAAAGAAGAACGTTGTTTCTTAATGGTCTTGGAACAATTTCAGAACATTACTTTAAATAGAACCATGAGGAAACCTGAAGGAACATTATTTCCTAAGTCCTGAAATTCCTACAGTAGAACATTTGCTCTTAACATTCTCTGAACTATTTGAGAACATTCACGATTTTACATTCCTTAAACGTTACCAAATTGAAATAAAATGTCTGAACCATGTCTGAACTTTTAGGAAACATTCTGTTAACGTAATGAAATACCAAGATTTTTTTTTTTTTTTGTCAAGTTACTTAAATGTGCTGGGCATGTTCCAAAGCCAAGTAACTATCCTGCACCATTCCCAGAAAGTTGTGGAAAGGTTGTAGCAAAATAACCATAGGACAACCACACACTCACCAAACTTTAAGAAGCATATGGTTCTCAGAACGTTATGTGCTAACTCAGTAGCTACCTTTAAAAAAAAACGTCTCAGCCCGTAGAGTGTGACAGTTATTTTGTGATAGCTTTACTCATGGTTGGCATATAGGTTCCATTTTCCCATTGCGTGCAGTCAGTTTTACTGAAGTGAACCAGAGCGAACCACATGAAGTCAGAGGTGACAACAGCTTCTGCTGGACACAGCACCTTTAGGTTATAAGTTGAACTCCCCCATGCCTACTCCTCTGTTCTGCTCTGTTGAATAACTGACTGAGGGTAGAAGGCTGGCTTCCTGTGTTTTTCTTCCCTCCTCTCCCCTCCCCTCCTCTCCTCTCCTCTCCTCTCCTCTCCTCTCCTCTCCTCTCCTCTCCTCTCCTCTCCTCTCCTCTCCTCTCCTCTCTGCAATGTAGTACTCACGCTGGGCTATGTGTAACTCAGATGTTTGTTGGGGGAGTGTGTGAGTATGTGTGTGTCTGTGCGTGCGTTAGTGCCAGGGTGAAACCAAAAATAATTTTTGTTCCGTTCCACTGTTCCGACTAGCAAAATAAAGTTCTGAACCGGTTCTAATTTTTAAAAAAGTACAGGTTTGTATTGATCCTTTCTGTTTCCTTTTTAACCTGTGATATCAACCGTTTTTAAAGCCGTTTTTTATTTAGCTCATTAAATTACTTCACTAATCAGTACGGATAGAGCAGGCAAGCTAGTTGTTTACATGCGTGATGGACAGATAAGTGTAGCCTATGGCGCAAGATGTGACTGAAATGTTGCGGGTGGGAAGAAAGCGAGAGAGGTTTGGGGAGGAGGCTTGATGCGCTGGGCATCTTGTTATGACATGCATTGTCTGAATTAGAAACCACATATTTGTACCTAGGAGGAGCGGCTTCTATAGAGGAATTTTAAATGTCCTTTGAGCTAGTTAGCTAACAAGCTTGCGTGGTTAGACTGGCATCAGAATGAAAGGGTCTTACCTTTTTGTAGTTAATAAATCCAACGTGAAACGTTATAACTTGACCTATAGTCTCCTTAACTAGCTTTGAAAAATGTAATCCATTCTTCTCTAGCTAATTTAAAATCTCTCCCTATTTTCTGAATAAAGCGTGTAATGCTAGTACTATGCTTTGGAGGGGGAGGGGAAAGTAGCCTAAACATGCACAAACACTGGCAAAGTTTTTCAGCTTGAAGGCAGACACCGGAATATGTTTCTGAGTGACAGAGTGAAGGCTTTGCATTGGCGCTTTGTTGCGTTTTTTTTGTATGGATCACTTTCTGTTCCGGTTTTTGGTTCTGTTCCCTGAACCGATTCACACCCCTGGTTTGTGCTCAAATTCATGAGTGATATGTGCCTTGAGATCTATTTGCTAGAGGTGCAGTTTGTGAGTGACAGAAGTTTCTTTACTCTTTACCTCAGACATTCTTTCTAATTATGGTTTGAGAGTGATTGACAGATCATCATTTTCTGATTCAGCAAAAATCCCCCCTGGGATGGGTTCTTCTCAGGCTTTTGACATCATGAGTGGAGATTTCCATTCAACTCCACCCAAACTGAGATGAGCAGAATGTCTCATTCAGAGTTGGCAGGAGACACTGTTGAAATATGAGGGAAAATGGAAAAATCGCAGTATTGAACCTTTAAACTGCCAACTGCACTTTTAAAGTATACATGTTTAAATACATGCACACTCACTCCTGCCCACTTTGCTTAGGAGAGGAAGAGAGTGGTATAGAAGACCACATGGGCATAAAGAGTCAATGATCCCTGGATATATCTGCATGCCAACCTGCTCATGACCCCTGGATATATCTCCATGCCAACCTGCCCATGACCCCTAGGTATACAGTATATCCGTGCCAGCCCAAGGCTTTGGGGAGATTTACTTCACACTCTGCCACAGTGAGGGCTGTTGTAAAATAGAAAAAATACCGAATATCTCTCTCTCTCTCTTACCACCCCAAACTGCATTGTGTTGGGCTTTGGGCGGAGACTTACGCATGCTGCTGGATTCTTTTCCAATCAGAGGATAAGGAAGGACTATGAATATATAGGTACTACAACAACTTGGGATATAGGGATAAAGACCACAAAGTCTCCATCATTCTGTCACCGTTACTTTTCATTTCTTTTACCAACCATTTACCAACTTATTCAAATGGTTTATGAAGTGGGCATCACTTAACACAGAAGTGTTATGCGCTTGGTAAAATATTCCTCATGTGTGAAAGATACCTGCTGTGCATCATCTTCACACCACATGGCTGTGTCTGAATTGGTTGAGGGAATTCAATTAATTGATGTTGTACTATTGCCAAACATGCTAATTATGCAAATGTCAGTCATAAGAATAACTTTTCATGAATGTACGCTTGTGTTGCACTATCAAGGCTGACACAATTCTTGTGAAGATCGATTGGTCAAATATTCTGCCAGCTTATTACTATAGAAGACTGCATGCATTCTTAGAAAATGACCATGGAAAAGCAACCGATTTTATCAGACAGTTCCATTACTATCCAACGCAGAATAGTCATTTAACACTTGAGAAAGATTCCACATCTTGTGTTTAAGCTGAAGGTTATGCCAGAACATGCTCCTGACACAGAGTATCATTTTGTTGTGATAATGAATCACAGAGGATAAAGAATGTTTCGAGTGCAGCTCCTTGTGACACACTCTGAACTCTCCTTCCATCAACAAGGACACCAGCAAAGCAAACAAGCAAGCAGATGAGGTTACATAAAGCCCCATTAATGTTCTTAAGCAGATGAGGCTATTTTGAGTGTACTGGCTCAACAGCAGATCAGGCTCATGTGTGTGTTTTTTCTTTTGAATTCTTGCTTCTTCCTCTCTTCACGGATTATTGCGTTCCAATTTCAGCACATTATGAAATGTAGGTCACAAATCAATTTAGAGTGTCTCGTGTCGGAAACCTCAGAGGAGGGATGGGGGGAGGAGAAGGGGAGGGGGGGTCTTAGATTAGTCTCCCCCTCTTCTCCTCTTATCTGTGTGGGTGTGTGGGCCCTGAAATACATTTTTCCTCAATGAAGGGCCTCAGGCAGGACCTGCTGTGCTTTTCTAGTAGCCTGTGGCGCTAGTGGCTCTTCACACACAACCGACCACTGAAAGAATGGGCGGTTTGGGTTTTTGAAATACAGCCAGCATGAGTTCCATTTAGCCATCCTTGCAACAGGTTGAAAACATTTATTTCCACCAACAATTTGGCTCGTGGGTGATTTTATTTGCCCCCCCCCCCCCACCCCAAAGTTAAAAATAAATAATTTCAATTGAATTGTTGGACCGGAAATCAGCTCCAAGGGATTTTAATTTTGGAAATCTTTTCCAAAGTATTCCTACGCATACAGGTAACTTTTTTTTAAATTATTTTTTTATCTCACATTTGTTTAACCAGGTGGCCAGCTGAGAACAAGTTCTCATTTACAAATGCGACCTGGCCAAGATAAAGCAAAGCAGTGCGACAAAAACAACAGCACAGAGTTACACATGGGATAAACAAACATACAGTCAATAACACAATAGAAAAGTCTATGTACAGTGTGTGCAAATGTAGTAAGATTAGGGAGGTAAGGCAATACAGAAGCCATAGGGGTGAAACAAAAGTTGAGTGACACAAATTGTCACGCCCTGGCCATAGAGAGGCTTTTATTCTCTCTTTTGGTTAGGCCAGGGTGTGACTAGGGTGCTGCTGTCTATTGTTGCAGCTGTCTATTGTTGTCCCTGATTGGGAATCATACTCAGGCAGCCTTTTTCCCCACCTGTGTTTTATGTGTAGTTATTTTTTGTTTAGTGTCTGCACCTGACAGAACTGTTTCGTTTTTTCTCTTTGTTATTTTGTTCAAGTGTTTTTTGAGTAATGAAGATTCATGAACACTTATCAAGCTGCGTTTTGGTCCATGCCTTCCGACGAGAGACGTTACACAAATATACATTTTCACAAAGTCTGCTGCCTCAGTTTGTATGATGGCAATTTGCATATAGTACAGAATGTTATCAAGAGTGATCAGATGAATTGCAATTAATTGCAAAGTCCCTCTTTGCCATGCAAATGAACTAAATCCCCCAAAAACATTTCCACTGCATTTCAGCCCTGCCACAAAAGGACCAGCTGACATCATGTCAGTGATTCTCTCGTTAACACAGGTGTGAGTGTTGACGAGGACAAGGCTAGAGATCACTCTGTCATGCTGATTGAGTTCGAATAACAGACTGGAAGCTTCAAAAGGAGGGTGGTGCTTACAATCATTGTTATTCCTCTGTCAATCATGGTTACCTGCAATGAAACACGTGCCGTCATCATTGCTTTGCACAAAAAGGGCTTCACAGGCAAGGATATTGCTGCCAGTAAGATTGCACCTAAATCAACCATTTATCGGATCATCAAGAACTTCAAGGAGAGCGGTTCAATTGTTGTGAAGAAGGCTTCAGGGCGCCCAAGTAAGTCCAGCAAGCACCAGGACCATCTCCTAAAGTTGATTTCAGCTGCAGGATCAGGGCAACACCAGTACAGAGCTTGCTCAGGAATGGCAGCAGGCAAAGACTTTTGTCGGATGGCTTGGTGTCAAGAAGGGCAGCAAAGAAGCCACTTCTCTCCAGGAAAAACATCAGGGACAGACTGATATTCTGCAGAAGGTACAGGGATTGGACTGCTGAGGACTGGGGTAAAGTCATTTTCTCTGATGAATCCCCTTTCCGATTGTTTGGGGCATCTGGAAAAAAGCTTGACCGGAGAAGACAAGGTGAGCGCTACCATCAGTCCTGTGTCATGCCAACAGTACAGCATCCTGAGACCATTCATGTGTGGGGTTGCTCCTCAGGCAAGGGAGTGGGCTCACTCACAATGTTGCCTAAGATCACAGCCATGAATAAAGAATGGTACCAACACATCCTCCGAGGGCAACTTCTCCCAACCATCCAGGAACAGTTTGGTGACGAACAATGCCTTTTCCAGCATGATGGAGCACCTTGCCATAAGGCGAAAGTGATAACTAAGTGGCTCGGGGAACAAAACTTTTGGGCACGACTGTACAGGTACAGTGATCGGTAAGCTGCTCTGACAGCTGATGCTTAAATTTAGAGAGGGAGATATAAGACTCCAGCTTCACTGATTTTTTTCGTTCCAGTTATTGGCAGCAGAGAACTGGAAGGAAAGCCGGCCAAAGGTGGTGTAGGCTTTGGGGATGACCAGTAAAATATACCTGCTAGAGCGCGTGCTACAAGTGGGTGCTGCTATGGTGACCAGTAAGCTGAGATAAGGTGGGGTTTTACCTAACAAAGACTTATAGATGACCTGGAGCCATTGGGTTTGGATGAATATGTAGCGAGAGCCAGCCAACGAGAGCATACAGTTCGCAGTGGTGGGTAGTATATGGGGCTTTGGTGACAAACGGATGGCACTGTGATAGACTACATCCAATTTGCTGAGTAAACTGTTGGAGGCTATTTTGTAAATGACATCGTCGAAGTCATGGATCGGTAGGATAGTCAGCTTTATGAGGGTATGTTAGGCAACATGAGTGAAGGAGGCTTTGTTGCAAAATAGGAAGCCGATTCTAGATTTAATTTTGGATTGGAGATGCTTAATGTTAATATGAGTCTGGAAGGAGAGTTTACAGTCTAACCAGACACCTAGGTATATGTAGTTGTCCACATATTCTAAGTCAGAACCGTCCAGAGTAGTGATGCTAGTCGGGCGGGCGGGTGCGGGCAGCAATCGGTTGAAGAGCATGCATTTAGTTTTACTAGTATTTAAAAGCAGTTGGAGGCCATGGAAGGAGTGTTGTATGGCATTGCAGCTCGTTTGGAGGTTTGCTAACACAGTGTCCAAAGAAGGGCCAGATGTATATACAGAACTGTGTCGTCTGCTTCCAAAACAAACAAAAAAAGAAGGAATCATAAAGTGTCTTAATGGAATGGTGGGCCACCACAAGCCATAACAGCTTCACTGCACCTTGACAAGTGTCTGGAACTCTCGTGAAGGGATTCACCATTCACCATTCTTCCACCATCATATGGTATTTTGTTGACGGTGGTGGAAAACCGCTGTCTCAGGCGCCGCTCCAGAAACTCAAGTGTTCAATTGGGTTGAGATCTGGTGACTGAGAAGACCATGGCATATGGTTTACATCGTTTTCGTGCTCATCAAACCATTCAGTGACCACTCGTGCCCCGTGGATTGGGCCATTGACTCCCTATTGTGTTCCCATAGCCATGGTAGCCAAAACAATGGCCTGCCCAGCGTGTTTATACATAATGGGATGATAATTGCTTAGTTAACTCAGGAACCACACCTGTGTGGAAGAACCTACTTTCAATCAAATCAAATAAATGTTATTTGTCACGTGCCGAGTACAACAGGTGTAGATCTTACAGTGAAGTGCTTACAAGCCCTTAACCAACAATGCAATTAATAAAGATATGGTTTTAAGAAAGTATTTACTAAAATAAACAAAAGTAAAAAAAAAAATATATATATATTTTTTTTTAATTGCAAATAGTCCGGGTAGCGATTTGATTACCTGTTCAGGAGTCGTATGGCTTGGGGGTAGAAGCTGAAGCCTTTTGGACCTAGACTTGGCGCTCCGGTACCGCTTGCCGTGCCGGCAGCAGAGAGAACAGTCTATGACTAGGGTGGCTGGAGTTTTTGGCAATTTTTAGGGCCTTCTCTAACACCGCCTGGTATAGAGGTCCTGGATGGCAGTAAGCATGGCCCCAGTGGTGTACTGGGCTGTACCCACTACCCTCTGTAGTTCCTTGCGGTCAGAGGCTGAGCAGTTGCCATACCAGGGGGTGATGCCACCAGTCAGGATGCTCTTGATGGTGCAGTTGTAGAACTTTTTGAGGATCTGAGAACCCATACCAAATCTTTTCAGTCTCCCGAGGGGGAATAGGTTTAGTCATGCCCTCTTCACGACTGTCTTGGTGTGTTTGGACAATGATAGGTCATTGGTGATGTGGACACCAAGGAACATTAAACTTTCAAACTGCTCCACTACAGCCCCATTCCTGAGAATGGGTGCATGCTCAGTCCTCCTTTTCCTGTAGTCCACAATCACCTACTTTATCTTGATCACGTTGAGGGAAAGGTTGTCATCTTGGCAACACACTGCCAGGTCTCTGACCTCCTCCCTATAGACTGTCTCATCATTGTTGGTGATCAGGCCCACCACTGTTGTGCCATCGGCAAACTTAATGATGGTGTTGGAGTCGTGCTTGGCCATGCAATCATTGGTGAAGAGGGAGTGCAGGAGGGGATTAAACACGCACCACTGAGGGGCCCCTGTGTTGAGGATGAAGGACTATGGTGGTCTGCTTGAAACATGTTGGTATATCAGACTCGGTCAGGTACAGGTTGAAAATGTCAGTGAAGTGACTTGCCAGTTGGTCAGCGCAAGCTCGGCGTAAACATCCTGGTAATCCGTCACTGGTATAACCTGTTTTAGTTTTTGCTTGTAAGCAGGAATCAGGAGGATAGAGTTATGGTCAGATTTGCCAAATGGAGGGCGAGGGAGAACTTTCTACGTGTCTCTTGGTAAATAGTTTGGTCTACAGCTTATCATGAGATACTCTACCTCAGGCGATCAAAACCTCGAGACTTCCTTAATATTCGATTTTGTGTGGCAGCTGTTATTTACAAATAGACACAACCCCCCCCCCCCCCTTGTCTCACCGAAGCAGGTGTTCTATCTTCCCGATGCACCGAAAACCCAGCCAACTGTATATTATTTATGTAGTCGTTCAGCCACGACTCGGTGAAACATAAGATATTACAGTGTTTAATGTCCTGTTAGTAGGATAGTCTTGATCCATTTTATTATCCAATGATTGCACGTTGGCTAATAGGACTGATGGTAGATGCAGATTACTCACTCACTGATGGCTCCTTACAAGGCACCCCGACCTCCAATATCTCCCTCTCTTCTTCATGCGAACGACAGGGATTTAGGCCATGTCGGGGGGCTGAAGTAAATCCTTTGCTTCCGGCTCGTTAAAGATATCATCTTTGTCCAGTACGAGTTGAGTAATTACTGTCCTGATATCCAGAAGCTCTTTTTAGTCATAAGAGACGGTGGCAGAAACATTATGTACAAAATAAGTTACAAATAACGTGAAAAAACACACACAATAGCACAATTGGTAAGGAGCCCTTTAAACAGCAGCCATCTCCTGTGGTACCATCTCAGATATACAATATACTTTGTATCCCTCGTTTACTCGTGTTTCCATTATTTTGGCAGCTACCTGTACATGTGATTGTATACAAATGTAAGCAAGGTTTAAAATTTGCTGTCTACAAATGATTTGTAATTATCTTCCGGCCCCCTGACCATTCGCTCAAGAACAAATCGGCCTGCGGCTGAATCTAGTGTATGATTCCTGGCCTATAGGGATATTTATGTATCTACTGCATGCGTTTCCCTAGGTATGTAAATAGCCAAGGTATTCAGAAGGGAAAGGGTGCAATACATGGGAATATATTCTTTATAGCCCACATGTCATAATTTACATTCATGTTTGTACTTCAGGTTCAATGGAACAAGTCCTGAATGTTATAACTACGCTGCTTGTTCATCATACTGTACATCAGGGAACCTTATAGGGAAATAATGTATATAAATAACATGTTCATGTCACAAATGTAAAATATGTGCATAAAACCAACATATGAAATGATTGCAGTATTTTATGATGCTGAGACTGGGAGTATGTCTGATAGTCAATAAATTTGATGCATGAACATATTTTTTTTATTCAGTGAACAGCATAGAAGGGCACTATTGGTAGCTTGGGGATATTGTCAGCCTTTTTGTGTGGGAGGTTGGCTGACTCATGCTAGACACTAGACACTAGATACAGTGTCGGCCTATGTTTCCCTCGTCTCAAGTGGACAGTGAAATCCACATCAGTATTATTAAACTTATGTATAACAATTGGTTTTACCCCAGTTCCAGAAATAGACTGACGAGACTTGTTTTCTCTTTTCCTGTTCAGGTGTTGACCATCTGGGCTGTGGTGATTTCCGGGACAACGGCTGACCTGACCTGTGATACACTGCTACTGCTGTCCACCAATCTCACTGGTGAGGCCCTCCTCCAATCGTATAAGGACGGTTTTCTATGTGGGCGGGGAATATGGTGGAGGAACATTTTTGATGTTCTATCATGTTAAATAGGGAGTTGAACTCATTCTGAGTTCTTCCCATCACTGAATAGGCACGGGTGGAATACTGTACATAGGCAACAACAGTCATTATTGGTCAGTCCACAGCATCAGTGGAAAACAGGAATGTAATTGGATGTGAATGTGTTCCCAATCGAAGTCCATGTGCACTCTATAGTCCCAACCACCTATGATGACATAAAGCTTTCAAATATCATTTTTTTTTAATGGGGGGCTGAATTGATTCTGCATGTGTTTTTCTGCTGCTCATTAAGAAAGATAAGATTTCGGTCTAGTAGGTATGGTTTGAGGTGGATGTGTTGTTCACTATATTGTACCTCGGTAGTTATTTTTGTTTGTCCTTATTGAGTCACAGTAGCAAAAAAAAATCCCTCAGTATAGTCTGAATTAATTAAGATGAATCAAGAAATATATAATTAACTTAAAAGTTTTGCCGAGGAGGTCTTAGTCGCGCAATTTGACATTTGTCTGGTGCAGTATTTCTCAAGTATTTTTTTGTTGTTGCATGGAAACTAGAAGTGCACTGCGGTGCTACTACGCTCGAGACTGATTTCTGAGAACACGTCTACAACTTCAGCAAGCCGTCGAACTATCGTAAAATAAAGCACTAGCTACAGTACACACTGTTTATCAGTGCATAAAATCACTAGCTAATTCCATCTCTGTGGTTGTCAATAAAGCTAGCTAGTAGCTAGAAGGAACTTAGCATAGTTAGCAAAATCAGCTTATCAAGCAAAAGCTTATCAAGTCACTCGCGAGTGGCAAAGTGCTTTGGTGTCTTTGAGTTTTTACAACTTTCTCATGATCTATTACCAGAGTGTATGTCTGTCTGGCAGTGTTTCATAGGGAATCATGTTACAAAACATGCTGCGGTGGGACACAAGATGCTCGCTAATGGGTTCTGAAGTTTTGAATATTGAATCATGGCAGTTGGTATGCATGTGCGCATTGTCTTCATTTGTAATTTTGCCCAAAACAGTGGCAGACTCGAGTGATTACTATCAAACACATCAGCAAGTTGCCACACAATAAGTTTAGGGGCCAAGTGGTCTTTCAACATAACATTGGCGACGTGTTGTCTTATGTGTAACAAGTCCCAGGCACTCTGTAATGTGGGCAGGTCTGTCACTGCCTGTGGGTTCTATCGTATGATTAGATTGAGCGCGATCAGCATTGCTGTTTCTCTGTGCATGACAATTCTCCCTTGGCGTTACCATCTGCGTGAATGGGCAAGTAGGCATGATCAAAATCAAAACCCAACAGCTTCTATAAATCTCGCAAATCTCCATTTTGGAAGATACTGACTTTATGACCATAATTATGCTATTTACACTTTGTAGTACATGCTTTTAACAATAATCAATGTTTCTGACTATTATCGATGCAACATAGGCCATTGTCAACCAGAGAAATATATATATTATTTCATTTTTTATGTCTAGTTGCTCTTTAAGACTTTCCTAGAGTGAGCTATACAATATACAGTACAGTAGCTTTGGTCAGAGAGCACTTGAGATGTTGAGGTGAAAGGAAGACACTCCGAGATGAAATTGTGATGAGATGAAAGTACCCCGCTCTGCACTCAGATAGAAGAGGTTGTTGTGAGATGTGCTATTACCTCTGTCAGTAGTGCCATTCTTATTGTTCCCAGATGGTTCAATTGGCCAATCACAAATCACAGTTCACCCTTCAGTTATAAAACGGCATTGGATGTGTCTTCAATGGCATCCTATTGGCTTTAAAAGTACACACATTTTGACTAGGGCCCATAGAGCTCTGGATAAAGTAGTGCATAACAGTATATGGGCTCCCAAGTGGTGCAGCGGTCAGAGGCGTCACTACAGTACCTGGTTTGAATCCAGGCTGTACCACATCCGGCCGTGATTGGGAGTCCCATAGGTTGGCGCACAATTGGCCCAGCGTCGTCCGGGTTAGGCCGTCATTGTAAATAAGAATTTGTTCTTAACTGACTTGCTTAGTTAAATAAAGGTTACATTTTAAAATACAAGGAATAGGGTCAAAATTAGAGCACTATAAAATTAATAGGGTGCCATTTCGGACACAGACATTGTCTGAAGCTGACTTGACTACATGACAAAGGTGTGAGCAGAAGATTTCCATAGGCTGTGGGATCTTTTTGCATGAAAAGTTTATCAAGACTGTCTAATCGTCTGTGATGGGACTTAGAGTTGCACCTCAGTTACCCTCAGTATCAATCTAGGAGTAGTCTGTGATGATTGCATATTCTTTTCCATAAGGATTAGTCCTCCCACCCCTCGCACCCTTCACCCCTCACTTTCACTTCAAAAGGCCAATCAAAAAGATTATGTAGAGCGGTTGCTTTGTGCTGTATGTGTAAACGCAGTGTGTTTGAGGACATTGGTGGAGCTCAGATTCAATAAGCTCTATGATGATGGATTATCTCTAAGTGATCAGAGACTGCATGGGGAAGAGATGTCAGGTTATAGAGCACACTTCATAGTCTTTATAGCTTCCAACATTATGAGGGTTTGACTGACAAGATTCTAGACTCATTTGACCTGTAATGAAACAACAGTTTGACCTGTAGCACAAACCTTCAGACAGGTGTACAGTTGGCTATACAGAGGGCTATGAAAGGTGAAGAGCTTAATCATCGGAGCATTGAGAAAATCATGTCAAGCACATTATCTAGTCATATCACGGATGAAATCATCCATATCTCCCACTCACCATGATGGTGTTTAAAATGGGATTCAATGTGAATCTTTATTTTTTGTCACTTCTTTGATTCCCTTTTACCCAGTCTGTTAAAAGATGGTTACTGAGAAAGGATGCCAAATATATTTTCTCTACACTTCATCATACATTTTTAAATGAAATTGTCAGCCAGCACAGAGGATAGGTTATTTTGTGTGTTTTTCAGAGGTAAAGGTCAGAAATATTGCTGGATTTGGAGTTTACAAAGACATTTTTTTTTTTACGTTTTCTTTCTTCAACTGTCATTCTCATTCTCATGAGGTCACCGCCTTCTTCTAGAGAACTCTTGGAAATCAATAACGAAAAGTTCTGAGATGACACATCAGGAACGGGAACATAGTCTGCCTTGTTCACCTCTGTCAGCCATCAGAGATGTTGTTTCCTTGTCCTTTTCAACTTCCACATGAAAGGGGAAAACACATCTTAGGGATGGGCATGAATGACAAATTACAATGACAAAATACTACTCCAAAATACCCTAAAAACCAATGTATCAAAATAAAATATAACATTCTTTTGCAAAGTATTGTATTTAATTAAAATACATGTATTATGTATTTTAACATATAAAATTACATTTGCAAGTAGCCGAACACCAACTCTCAGTGGCACATAAATTGACTGGGTGCACTCTTGGCAAATTCACTTCCCTCCAGGAACCCTATTATTTTTTTTGTTTGGATGCAGTGTGTACAATTGGGAAACTCACTACCCAGCTAGCACATAACGTTGTGAAACACGTTGCGTACAACCTTCCCACAACTTTCTGGTAATGGTGCAGGATGGTTGCTTGGCTTTGGAACATTCTCAGCACATTGAAGGAACTTGACAGAAAATAAATGTTATTTTCTTGGTATTTCATTTCCTTTAACAGAACTCTAGTAGCCGAACACCAACAACATTCTCAGTAACAGAAACTCCTTACTTACTATGACTGTGATTTGTTGAATGCACTTTTACTCTGGATAAGAGTGTCTGCTAAATGACAAATGTAAAGGTATATGTGAAAAGTAACAACTGCAAAGCACATTGTCAAAGGCCTAGTTTCAATAAGAATGTTTTAGATATACAGTGCATTCGGAAAGTATTCAGACCCCTTGACTTTTTCCACATTTTGTAACGCTACGGGCTTATTCTAAAATGGATTTTAAAAAATGATACAAAATCCTCATCTATCTACACACATAATGACAAAGCAATTTTTGGGGGGAGTTATTCAGACCCTTTCCTCAGTACTTTGTTGAAGCACCTTTGGCAGCGATTACAACCTCCAGTCTTTTTGGGTATGATGCTACAAGCTTTACACACCTGTATTTGGGGAGTTTCTCCCATTGTTTTCTGCAGATCCTCTCAAGCTCTGTCAGGTTGCATGAGGAGCATCGCGGCAAAGCGATTTAAAGGTCTTTCCAGAGATGTTCGATCGGGTTCAAGTCCGGGCTCTGGCTGGGCCACTCAAGGACATTCAGAGACTTATCCCGAAGCCACTCTTGCATTGTCTTGGCTGTGTGCTTAGGGTCGTTGTTCTGTTGCTCTAGTCTGAGGTCCTGAGCGCTCTGGAGCAGGTTTTCATGAAAGATCTCTCTGTATTTTGCTACGTTCATCTTTCCGTCAATCCTGACTGGTCTCCCAGTCTCTGCCGCTAAAAAACATCCCCACAGCATGATGCTGCCACCACCATGCATCACCGTCGGGATGGTGCCAGGTTTCCTCCAAATGTGATGCTTGGCAATCAAGCCGTAGAGATCAATCTTGGTTTCATCAAACCAGAGAATCTTGTTTCTCATGGTCAGAGAGACCTTTAAATGCCTTTTGGCAAACTCCAAGCGGGCTGTCATGTGCCTTTTACTGAGAAGTGGCTTCCGTCTGGCCACTCTGCCATAAAGGCCTGATTGGTGGAGTGCTGTAGAGATGGGAGAACCTTCCAGAAGGACAACCATCTCCAAAGTGGAATCTGGAGCTCTGTCAGAGTGATCATCGGGTTCTTGATCACCCCTCTGACCAAAGCTCTTCTCCTCCTAATGCTTTGTCTGGCCGGGCGGCCCAGTCTAGGAAGAGTTTTGGGGGTTCCAAACGTATTTTATTTAAGAATGAAGGAGGCCACTGTGTTCTTGGAGATCTTCAAAGCTGCGGTACCCTTCCCCATATCTTTGCCTCGACACAATCCTGTCTCGGAGCTCTACGGACAATTCCTTCGACCTCATAGCTTGGTTTTTGCTCTGACATGCACTGTCAACTTTGGACAGATGTGTGCTTTTCCAAATCATGCCCAATCAATTGAATTTACCACAGGTGGACTCCAATCAGTTGTAGCAACAGGATGCACCTGTGCTCAATTTCGAGTCTCATAGCAAAGGGTCTGAATACTTATGTAAATAAGGTATTTCTGTTTTTAATATTTAACACATTTCCAAACATTTAAAAAAAATGTTTTCACTTTTTTTGATATGGGGTATTGAGTGTACATTGACGAGAAAAAAAAGTTATTTAATCCATTTCAGAATAAGGCTGAAATGTAACAGAAGGGGTTTGAATACTTTCTGAATACATTTAGCTCATTTAGCACTAAGAGTGTCTGCTATCAGACTTTTGATACCAATTTAGGGTGAAAGGGGACAACAAAAATATGAACAGCTGTATAAAAAAATGGTATAGAAAAGTATTTTGAAAATAGAAATGACAGATTTAGAAAGTATCTTGTTGTTAGAAAATACTTTGGTGTGTAGTTCAGCCCAGTGTAATACAAAACGCAAAATATAAAATGTGAAATACTGCCCATCTCTGACAAGACTAAAGCTTTGCAAATAAACTATGCAAATACATTGGGGTTCTAAAATTCTTGACACCCTTGAAAAGATGCGCAAAAATGACTGTATAAAAGATATAATTGAAATACTGATATACAAAAAATGGTGGGAAATTATACACTGCTCAAAAAAATAAAGGGAACACTTAAACAACACAATGTAACTCCAAGTCAATCACACTTCTGTGAAATCAAACTGTCCACTTAGGAAGCAACACTGATTGACAATAAATTTCACATGCTGTTGTGTAAATGAAATAGACAAGCGGTCCTGCTGCTGTGTTGTTGCCCTCCTACGGCCTCCTCCACGTCTCCTGGTGTACTGGCCTGTCTCCTGGTAGCACCTCCATGCTCTGGACACTACGCTGACAGACACAGCAAACCTTTTTGCCACAGCTCGCATTGATGTGCCATCCTGGATGAACTGCACTACCTGAGCCACTTGTGTGGGTTGTAGACTCCGTCTCATGCTACCACTAGAGTGAGAGCACCACCAGCATTCAAAAGCGACCAAAACATCAGCCAGGAAGCATAGGAACTGAGAAGTGGTCTGTGGTCACCACCTGCAGAATCACTTCTTTTTTGGGGGTGTCTTGCTAATTGCCTATAATTTCCACCTTTTGTCACCTTAGAAAAACTTTTTCAAAAAACAAGCCTGAAACCTTTTCTGAAGACTGTTGACATCTAGTGGAAGCCCTAGGAACTGCAATCTGGGAGGAATTATTTTGAATATCCCATAGACTAGCATTGAACTAGCCTGTGACCTAAAACAAAAGTAAAATCCAGATATATTCTCCTCGGGTTTTTGCCTGCCATATCAGTTCTGTTATACTCACAGACGTTATTTATTTTATATATAACAGTTTACTTTGGGCACGTCAGTCATCCAATCTTCCGAATACTGCCCCCTAGCCCAAAGAGGTTTTAACATCCCATATATTACACCTCAATAACTGTCCTGGGGTATTGGGATATTTTATTTTAGACAAGAGGAAAGAGTTCCTCCCATTGGTCCTCCAACACCACTTTTAGCAGGAGCTGGTCTCCCATCCAGGACTGACCAGGACCAAATCTGCTTAGCTTCAGAGGCAAGCCAGCAGAGGGATGCAGGATGGTATGCTGTTGGCTATTGTTATGGTAGCTGGTTTATTTTTTTTAAATGCCTTCCTCACCATCTTAAATAAGCATGCCCCATTCAAGAAATGTAGATCCAGGAACAGATATAGCCCTTGGTTCTCTCCAGACCTGACTGCCCTTAACCAACACAAAAACATCCTATAGCGTTCTGTATTAGCATCGAACAGCCCCCGTGATATGCAACTTTTCAGGGAAGCTAGAAACCAATATACACAGGCAGTTAGAAAAGCCAAGGCTAGCTTTTTCAAGCAGACATTTTTTCCTGCAACACAAACTGAAAAAAGTTCTGGGACACTGTAAAGTCCATGGAGAATAAGAACACCTCCTCCCAGCTGCCTACTGCACTGAAGATAGGAAACACTGTCACCACTGATAAATCCACTGTAATTGAGATTTTCAACAAGCATTTTTCTACGGCTGGCCATGCTTTCCACCTAGCTACTCCTACCCCGGTCAACAGCACTGCACCCCCCACAGCTACTCGCCCAAGCCTTCCCCATTTCTCCTTCTCCCAAATCCAGTCAGCTGATGTTCTGAAAGAGCTGCAAAATCTGGACCCCTACAAATCAGCCGGGCTAGATAATCTGGACCCTTTCTTTCTAAAACTATCTTCTGAAATTGTTGCGACCCCTATTACTAGCCTGTTCAACCTCTCTTTCGTGTCATCTGAGATTCCCAAAGATTGAAAATCAGCTGCGGTCATCCCCCTCTTCAAAGGGGGGGACACTATTGACCCAAACTGCTACAGACCTATATCTATCCTACCCTGCCTTTCTAAGGTCTTCGAAAGTCAACAAACAGATTACCGACCATTTCGAATCCCACCATACCTTCTCCACTATGCAATCTGGGTTCAGAGCTGGTCATGGGTGCACCTCAGCCATGCTCAAGGTCCTAAACAATATCTTAACCGCCATCGATAAGAAACAATACTGTGCAGCCGTATTCATTAACCTGGCCAAGGCTTTCAACTCTGTCAATCACCACATCGGCAGACTCGATAACCTTGGCTTCTCAAATGATTGTCTCGCCTGGTTCACCAACTACTTCTCTGATAAAGTTCAGTGTGTCAAATCGGAGGGTCTGTTGTCCGGGCCTCTGGCAGTCTTTATGGGGGTGCCACAGGGTTCAATTCTTGGACCGACTCTCGTCTCTGTATACATCAATGATTTCCCTCTTGCTGCTGGTGAGTCTCCGATCCATCTCTACTCAGACGACACCATTCTGTATACTTCTGGCCCTTCTTTGGACACTGTGTTAACAACCCTCCAGGCGACCTTCAATGCCATACAACTCTCCTTCCGTGGCCTCCAATTGCTCTTTTATACAAGTAAAACTAAATGCATGCTCTTCAACCGATCGCTGCCTGCACCTGCCCGTCTGTTCAACATTACTACTCTAGACGGCTCTGACTTAGAGTATGTGGACGACTACAAATACCTAGGTGTCTGGTTAGACTGTAAACTCTCCTTCCAGACTCACATCAAACATCTCCAATCCAAAGTTAAATCTAGAATTGGCTTCCTATTCCGCAACAAAGCATCCTTCACTCATGCTGCCAAACATACCCTCGTAAAACTGACCATCCTACCAATCCTCGATTTCGGCGATGTCATTTACAAAATAGCCTCCAATACCCTACTCAATAAATTGGATGCAGTCTATCACAGTGCCATCCGTTTTATCACTAAAGCCCCATATACTACCCACCCCTGCGACCTGTACGCTCTTGTTGGCTGGCCCTTGCTTCATACTCGTCGCCAAACCCACTGGCTCCAGGTCATCTACAAGACCCTGCTAGGTAAAGTCCCCCCTTATCTCAGCTCGCTGGTCACCATAGCAGCACCCACCTGTAGCACGCGCTCCAGCAGGTATAACTCTCTGGTCAACCCCAAAACCTATTCTTCCTTTGGCCGCCTCTCCTTCCAGTTCTCTGCTGCCAATGACTGGAACGAACTACAAAAATCTCTGAAACTGGAAACACTTTTCTCCCTCACTAGCTTTAAGCATCAGCTGTCAGAGCAGCTCACAGATCACTGCACCTGTACATAGCCCATCTATAATTTAGCCCAAACAAATACCTCTTTCCCTACTGTATTTATTTATTTATTTATTTTGCTCCTTTGCACCCCATTATTTCTATCTCTACTTTGCACATTCTTCCACTGCAAATCAACCATTCCAGTGTTTTACTTGCTATATTGTATTTACTTCGCCACCATGGCCTTTTTTTTGCCTTCACCTCCCTTATCTCACCTCACTTGCTCACATTGTATATCGACTTATTTTTCTACTGTATTATTGACTGTGTGTTTGTTTTACTCCATGTGTAACTCTGTGTTGTTGTATGTGTCGAACTGCTTTGCTTTATCTTGACCAGGTCGCAATTGTAAATGAGAACTTGTTCTCAACTTGCCTACCTTGTTAAATAAAATAAATAAAAAGAGGCAACAGTACCACCAGTGCACTGAGGAGTGGCGCCTGTCTCTAGTAGATGTGTGATATTTTATTTCTTGATAGAGTTTTTGAGACCAGTGTGACGTGTACACTCTGAGAGCTACAGTAGGGTGACTTGCTGGAGGACAACTGACTTTGACTTCTCTTCAGTTGCGTTCAGTCAGACGCACTGACCCTGTCTGGTAGAATAGAGGGCATTGACCTCTGCTACTGTACAGAAGAACATGAGATGGGGCTTGGTCTTGGGAGATGGGTGATCTATTAGATTTCCTATTGAATACATACAGTACTGTAAAATGGTTTACTGAGATGGAAAAGCAAATTCAATACTGTGTATCTCTATGGGTTTTCGATGTATCAGAGAGATCAGCTTGCACTGTATTGGCTCTGAGCCTGTATAGGTTGCAGGGCATGGTATCTCATCGGCCTGGTCCTTTGACATTACATTTACATTTAAGTCATTTAGCAGACGCTCTTATCCAGAGCGACTTACAAATTGGAAAGTTCATACATATTCATCCTGGTCCCCCCGTGGGAATTGAACCCTGGTCCCCCCGTGGGAATTGAACCCACAACCCTGGCGTTGCAAGCACCATGCTCTACCAACTGAGCCACACGGGACATAATTTTTATCTACCCATGCAGAGATTCACTGAACCTGAAAACTCCCTTAACCAAGGGCATAGGATCACTAGGGGCCTGAAGTCTCTCTGGAATGATTGTCTGAATCCCAAATGGCACCCTATGTAGTGCACTAGTTTTGACCAGGGCCCATAGGGTTCTGGTCAAAAGTAGTGCACTATGTAGGGAATACGGTGCAGCTTCTCTAATTATAACTATTTATAAAGGATAGACTGTCATAAGCAATGTCCAGAGCCTGTTCCCTGTTAGGGGAGGATGTTATGGTAATGTTTGTGGAGAGTTGACACAGTCATCACGAGTGAGTACGTCCCTGGGGAGTTCCTCTATTATAGAATCATTCTGAGGATGGATTGTAGGACTTGTGTTATCAATGGAGTGTCCCACATACTGTGTGTGCTGTCTGCGTGACCTACCCTTTAACTTGCAGACAGCATGTCCTCACAGTGCTCACAGCGTGTGTGCATTCGTGCTAAGTGCTTGGATATGTGTCTGTGTGTGTCTTACTCTGAACATAACACAACCGTTTATGTTGAAATCATGTTCTCGGGGACAACTTCTTTCATGTCAGCGGATGGCAGCCACAGAGGCAGTTGGGGGGAACAGACTGACAGCCTAAGAGACGCCTTTAGGGGCTGTGAAAATGCAATCGTAACTATCAACCATCACCTCAACATTACATGGCCATCCAGCAAGGCCAAGTCTCATGAACATGAACATGAACGTGGACTCCCGCCAAAATGGGATATGAACACACCAAAGATACGGGTTCTATCATGGAAACAGTTAGCTGTGTTTTGAGGATGAAGTGGGTTGTGCGTTTGAGCCACTACAGTGTACTGTGTGACCTCTATATTCCCGGCTCAGGACTTGAGGATGATCTAAGATGAAATGAAAGAACGGTCTGTCCATTCATATGAGACTGCCTCTGACTTTATCACCTAATTAAAAAACAGCCCAAACTGCCTGTACTTGATATATATTTGAATATATATTTATGTTTTATTTACATAGACAGCAGCCTCTGTCCAGTTGTCCTTTGATGTAAGTTCAGTGAGGGGAAAAGAGAAGGTAGACGGGCATGAAATGATGTTGGGAAGGAACTATTTGACAGTCATGAGTGCTAGGTTTCCTTCATGACGAGATGCGACGTGGCCCTGGCTCAAACGAAACATGCGCCATGGGTTCCATGTACCCTGCACTATTTGAATAATGCACCTGTACATCAAAGCATATGCCGGAGAGAAAAATTGAATATTTCCATGTATATATTATGGATAGCATGAAACGAAGTGCTGTGGAAATGTACGGGGAGAGGAGTGGGATGAGGGGGTGGGTGAGGGATAAGGGGAATGGGGCGTAAGGAATGGTCGGTTACAGTGTCAAGCATCATTTTACTGCAGATGTTAATCTAAGACGATTCTGCTTTTGTCTCTCGTGTTCCACCTTGTCAGATTGTTTAAATTATTTCACAAGTGTTTTGCGTTTTGCGTGCCTAATTGTCTATGTTGACTGGTAACACCGTTTTAAAGGTAATGGAGGACAGAATACAAAGAAGATAATTCCAAGACTTTTATGACATGAGTCTCTTTCTTTTTCTTTCTTTTTGGTCAGCATTGATCAGACACATATCCATCTTCATGTCGAACCTGAATAGGACTATAAATGAATTGTAAATGGCATATGGTTTTATTCATGCGTTTCCTGTATATTTTAGTGGTGCATTAATATATGATTTCCCTCTTGTGTTGCAGCACGTACGTTGGCACTGTGGAATCTGACCCTCACGCCCAGCAATGTCACCGCCGGTGAGTACAGTAGAAGTGTTCATGTGGTCCCAAAGTGTAAGCGTGTATAGCCTGGTATCAGTTTACGTGTCACTTTTTGATGCTCTCGCAAAATATATGATTCACTGTGTGTAACACCAAAGAGCTGCATGCATTTAGATAGAGAGAAAACTTTTTTTTTTTGCATTTTCGATCAGAATCCGTTTTGGTTACATTTTGCTTTTGATTTTTGTAAAGAGAGTAACGGCAAATACATTGATTATCATGTTTCAACTTGAATCAAACCCTGGACGTTTAATGTGTATAAGTCAGAACTATACAAATTTTAAAAAATGGTATTGGTCACATATTTAGCAGATGTTATTGCGGGTGTAGCGAAATGCTTGTGTTCATACTTCCACCACTCCCCATTGTGGCTAAATTATTAGGATGGAAATTGCATTGGGACAATAATATTAGACAATTTAGCCAGTACACTTTATTTTATGGTCCTATTTTTGTTGATATTCGGTTTAATGTCACATCCCGCTGTGCTCTTCCAAAAAAGAAAGATACTGTAATGACCTGGCTGGATCATAAAGGAACAATTGTCCAGACAGAGGTTTGAGTTTACGAATTTACGGTTTATTAACCCAACTCCACACAGGCTACTGTTTGGCCGTAGCCCACGCCAAATAAATGAAAGATACCCTATAAAACAACCGTGACATTCTCTTGTGAAGACCAGACGTAAGAGAGAGAACATGGTCTTAACTTGCAATGCTCCATCCCCCATCCAAACCCCCCACCACGCCACTCCACCAACCGCCAGGATGCCCGGCATCAGAACATTCCAGGCATTCTCGTGATTGACAGATAGCAGGTTGATTGGCATGCCAGACCCCGCGAACACTGAGTACTGGTAAGTACAACACAACCAACTAATAGCATAACACACAGCTGTCTGTGCGGGTCACTACACAGCCCCCCCACCACAAAGTCCCTCGTCCCAGGGAACAAACAAAGTCTCTGAACGAACCCGGAGGTCTCCTTTGCCTGCGTGGCCGTGATGGTCGCAGAGTATCCAGATGTGAAACAAGGGGCTCAGTCTGTGGCAGGGGACTGCCTCTCTGGGGCCCAGGGGATGAAGGCAAGGATATGGGGGACAAGGATGTGGGAATGGGGAATATAGTCCGTGGAACCACGTGGTGACACAGGGTGGGTGACTGGGGGAGTGGGCTGTCTGGAGCCTTGTCTGTGGCACCTGGGGGTGGGTGCCTGGAGAATGTCATTGCCAGAGTGGGGAATTGTGGGGGTCCCTGGGGTTTGGGGAGAAGAGGCCCCTCTCTACGGGGCTAACCTGTCCCGGCTCAGTGCCACCTTTCTCCCCCTGGGAGGAAGCTGCCCCCGGTAAACAACCTCCCCTACCGTCTCCAGGACAATGCAGGGCCCCACCCAGTGGCTGTACAACTTGAGGCTTCTGCCTTTCTTAAGGGGCTGTAGACCCAGACCAGCTCCCCAGCCACAAAGTGCCTTCCCCGGGTGTGCACGTCATAGTTACTCTTCTGCCTCACACCTGCATTCACCAGCTGCTCTCTGGCGAAGGTGTGGGCTGTCTCCAGGTGGCCCTGTAGTCTCCGGGCATACTCCGGCCTGGGGGAACAGCAAGGCTATCCAGGGGCCAACCAAACACCATCTCTGCAGGGGTGCAGATCTCTCTCCCAAGCATGAGAAGGGCAGGCGTGCAGGAGGTGGAGTCTTGGACAGCGGAGCGGCATGCCATGAGGACCATAGGCAGGTGCTTGTCCCAGTCACGCTGGTGTTTGGCAGAGACGATGGCCAGTTGCTGTCCAAGCGTTTTGTTGAAGCGCTCCATCAGGCCATCACTTTAAGGATGGAGAGGAGTAGTGCGGGTCTTGTGCATACCCAGCCTCTCACACATGGTGACTCAAGGTTTCTGCTGAACATCCCCGCTGTCAGGGTATCGACGATGGTTTCTGCCTCCTGGTCAGGCAGAGCATAGGCCTCGGCCATTTTGTGAAATAGTTCATGGCCGTGAACACCCTGTGGTTTCCACTGTCTGTGGTGGGGAACGACCCAACTACATCCACTCTCACCCTCTCCATGGGAGCCCCAACTGGGATCTGTTGGAGCTGAGCATGAGAGCGGCCTGGAGGGCCCTTTCTCGCTGTGCAGTTGTCACAGCGGCGACAAAAGTCATCCACGTCCCTCTTGTGCTGCCCCCAGTAAAAGCTCTGACGAAGGCGGCGGAGTGTTTATGTGACCCCAAAGTGTCCAGTCCCCATCCCCCATGAGTGCTCTGGAGCATCGCCTCCCGCTATGCTTTTGGGACCACCACCGGCCACCTCTCCTCTCACGTAACTGACTCCTTCCATGCCCGCTGTAGCACGGCATCAGCCAGCCGCAGTTTCTCAAACTTTGACCACAACCCTTTGGTCGCGAGTGAGAGCGCTGCCACCTTTTCCCATGGTGGCCTTAGCTGCACCTCTACCCACTGTAGCACCGGCTGTAGGTCTGTGTCCCATACCTGCTGCTGCCCCCATTCAGCCACGTCGACAGTCTGCAGCTCACAGCAGACAGGCCCACTCGCCCGAAACACTGTGGCACAGAGCCCCTTCCCTGCACACAGCTCTCTCTCACGGCCCGCTCTCCGCCCACAGTGGCGGCTCTGTCTGCAGTACAGGGCCGATGGGACATGGCGTCGGCGTTGGAGTGGCGTGCCCCTGTCCTGTGCACCACTGTAAAGTCGTATGACTGAAGCTCCTCCAACCAGCGTGCCACCTGCCCCTCTGGCTCTCTGAAAGACATGAGCCACTGGAGAGCAGAGTGGGCAGTCCTTACCGTAAAGGGCAGGCCACCCAGGTAGTAGTGTTGGATGGACGTGTTTGATGGAAGCCACAACAGCAAGGAGCTCCCGCCGGGTGACACAGTAGCAGTGCTCATGTTTGTCAAATATTTTGCTGAAGTACGCCACCACTCTCTCTCCCATCTGGCCCCACCTGGGCCAGCACACCACCCATGCCCACATTGCTCGCGTCTGTTTCCAGAATAAAGGACAAGGTGAGATCAGGGGTGGGCGAGCACGGGGGCCTCGATCAGTGCACGTCTGAGGGTGTTGAAGGCCTCCTCACACTCCACTGTCCAAGTGAAGGCCTTGTTATTCGGTAGCAGCAACGCTTGAGAAGCCCCGTACAAACCTCACGAGGCCAGGCCCAGGAAGCTCTTCAGCTGATGCTGGTCGGTGGGGGTGGGCCAGTCTCGGATAGCCCCCTCCTTGTTCTCCATAGTGCTGATACCCTCCTTCCCCACTCGGTGGCCCAAGAAGGACACCTCTCTCCTCACCACTTCTTGGGGTGGGGGCTTCAGGCCTGCGGCAGCCACCCTCTCCAGTACATGTCTTAGCGCCCCTAGGGCTGATTGGAGGGAGCTGCCATTGGCCAGGATGTCATTGAGGTATACCAGACACTGCTTTCGGGGGATGCCATCCAGCACGCTGTCCATCAAATTCTCAAAAGTAGCTGGAGCACTGCACAGGAAGAAGCACAGGACCTTGAACTGCCAGTGTCCTCTGTTAGTGGAGAACGCAGTTTTGGCTCTGGCCTCTGGGGAGAGGGGCACCTGTCAGTAGCCACTGCGGAGGTCTATTGAGGAGAACCAGGAGGACCCCCTAACCAGGTCCAGCGACTCATCGATACGTGGTATGGGGTATGAGACCTTCCTGGTTCTCATTCAGCCACCTGAAGTCCGCACAGAACCTCAGCTTGCACCCCTTCTTAGGAACCTTAACGACTGGACAGAGCAGGGCACCCCCTCCACAGTGACAGGGACATGACAAAAGTCCCCAACACAGGTCCGGCACACCATAACAACAGGCTCCATCCGCTTGCCCTCGTCTGCTTCTGGGGGACTTGGATCCTTGCTCCCCCGTCCGTGTTGGTGGGATCCTCCTGAACATGGTGGTGGTTGGGAAAGCGAGCCAGGGGTCCGCACTGCCTCGTCTATGCGGACCCCAAGCCTTTTCCCTCAGGTCTGGGGGACATGGGAAATCTGGCGCAGATGGCTTGGCTGGCCACATCCCCAGCAGACCCTGGGACCAGGGCGTGTGTTTCGTGCTGCCTGTAGCGACACCGCACGAATGATTTCAGTCATTACAGCCACCCATGCAGGCTTTTCCGGCTCTGGGCTGCTCTGCCCCGCAGCCCGCACAGTGGGTCTGTCTCCCTGCACCACCACCAAAGCCACAGCTGAAGCCCCAGCCCACACCAGCTCCCTCTCCAAAGCCATCTCCAAGGCTATCTGCAATGACTCAGGATGAGCCAGCTGGGTCTGTATGC
This sequence comes from Salvelinus fontinalis, assembly GCF_029448725.1. Lineage (NCBI taxonomy): Eukaryota > Metazoa > Chordata > Actinopteri > Salmoniformes > Salmonidae > Salvelinus > Salvelinus fontinalis. The sequence goes on from NC_074698.1 coordinate 3,299,556, forward strand.
GCAGCTCCGTAGGAGAGAGCGCCTGTATGAACTGGTCCCGTGCTAGCTCTCTCTGCACATAGGGGGGCATGTGAGCATATGCCCACTGAGAGAGGCTCTCAATGTCATTAGCTAGCACCCGTAGTGGCTCTCCAGGCTTCCTGCGTCTATTACTCAGCTCTGAGCGCAGCAGCCCGGGCTGTACACACTGTCCAAAGCACCTCCTCAGTGCTCCCAGTAAAGCCCCATAATCACGTCTGTCCTCGGGGCAAATCAATATCAAACAGGACAGAGCATCATCCGTCAGGCACAAAGCCAACTGCACTGCCATATCTTCATTAAACCACCCTCCAAAATGAGCTAACAGTTCAAACTGAGCATGAAAAGCTTCACAATCCGCCTTTCGAGGTGCTTCTGGGTCTTAACAGATTCGGACGCAATCGGGAACTGGGCGCCGCCATGTTTGTTTACATCCTGAGCACCAAATTTCTCTTCCCGCAGCTTCGACGTCGACCCCTTCGGTCCGCCCACCAGAATCCTCACGAAGCACAGTCGACGAAGTACTCATGCCCGCTTCAGCCGACATCATTCTAACTGTCTCCCTCAAGCGGACTCTGTGCTCCGATGCCCTGGTGATCTCCTCAGCCAGATCCTCCGACGTCCATACACATGCACCTCCTTGGCCATAGTCGTCCCCTACCTCCACCTTCAATTTCGAAATCCCTCTAACCATTTTCAACCCCCGTTGTCACGTACGTTAGCTAGCTACGGTAGTCAGCTAGCTAGCTGGCTAACTTTTATCTACGTTTTTACTTCTGACACCAATGTAATGACCTTGTTATGCTGATGAAGGAGGACCCAAAAGCAACGTAATAGAAACAGAGTCTTTATTCCAGTTTTAAACAAACAATGATTCTCCTGGATATTATCAAAGGTTAATCCAAAACAGGAAACTGAAAACCTCTCGTAGTAGAGAGGAACGACTGGAGCCGCGACCACAGACTGCAGGTCGCTTCAGGAAGGCACAGACCGTAGCAGACATAGACACCTGCTCACACGCAGCATCTGACAAAGGCAAAAACACGACAGGGCGGAACAAGGACACAGAGCAGCAAACCTCAAACAAGAATCCGACAAGGACTGAAGCGGAAAACAGAGGGAGAAATAGGGACTCTAATCAGAGGGCAAAAATAGGGGACAGGTGTGAAAGAGTAAATGAGGTCGTTAGGAGAAAGAGAAACAGCTGGGAGCAGGAACGTAACGATAGAGAGAGAGAGCGGGGGAGGGAGAGAGGGAGGAGGAGAGAGAGGAATAGAAAGAGGGAAAGAACCTAATAAGACCAGCAGAGGGAAGCACAGGGACAAGACATGAAGATCAAAGACAAAACATGACAGTACCCCCCCACTCACCGAGCGCCTCCTGGCGCACTCGAGGAGGAACCCTGGCGGCAACGAAGGAAATCATCAATCAACGAACGGTCCAGCACGTCCCGAGAAGGAACCCAACTCCTCTCCTCAGGACCGTAACCCTCCCAATCCACTAAGTACTGGTGACCACGTCCCCGAGAACGCATGTCCATGATCTTCCGTACCTTGTAAATAGGTGCGCCCTCGACAAGGACGGGAGGGGGGGAGGGAAGACGAACGGGAGCGCGAAGAAAAGGCTTGACACAAGAGACATGGAAGACAGGGTGGACGCGACGAAGATGTCGCGGAAGAAGCAGTCGCACAGCGACAGGATTGACGACCTGGGAGACACGGAACGGACCAATGAACCGCGGAGTCAACTTGCGAGAAGCTGTCGTAAGGGGAAGGTTACGAGTGGAAAGCCACACTCTCTGACCGCGACAATACCTAGGACTCTTAATCCTACGTTTATTGGCGGCTCTCACAGTCTGCGCCCTGTAACGGCAAAGTGCAGACCTGACCCTCCTCCAAGTGCGCTCACAACGTTGGACAAAAGCCTGAGCGGAGGGAACGCTGGACTCGGCGAGCTGGGACGAGAACAGAGGAGGCTGGTAACCAAGACTACTCTGAAACGGAGATAGCCCGGTAGCAGACGAAGGAAGCGAGTTGTGAGCGTACTCAGCCCAGGGGAGCTGTTCTGCCCAAGACGCAGGGTTTCGAAACGAAAGGCTGCGTAAAATGCGACCAATCGACTGATTGGCCCTTTCTGCTTGACCGTTAGACTGGGGATGAAACCCGGAAGAGAGACTGACGGAAGCACCAATCAAACGACAGAACTCCCTCCAAAACTGTGACGTGAATTGCGGACCTCTGTCTGAAACGGCGTCTAACGGGAGGCCATGAATTCTGAACACATTCTCAATGATGATTTGTGCCGTCTCCTTAGCGGAAGGAAGCTTAGCGAGGGGAATGAAATGTGCCGCCTTGGAGAACCTATCGATAACCGTAAGAATCACAGTCTTCCCCGCAGACGAAGGCAGACCGGTAATAAAGTCTAAGGCGATGTGAGACCATGGTCGAGAAGGAATGGGAAGCGGTCTGAGACGACCGGCAGGAGGAGAGTTACCTGACTTAGTCTGCGCGCAGTCCGAACAAGCAGCCACGAAACGGCGCGTGACCCGCTCCTGAGTAGGCCACCAAAACCGCTGGCGAATAGAAGCAAGCGTACCCCGAACGCCGGGGTGGCCAGCTAACTTGGCAGAATGAGCCCACTGAAGAACAGCCAGACGAGTAGAGACAGGAACAAACAAAAGGTTACTAGGACAAGCGCGCGGCGACGCAGTGTGAGTGAGTGCTTGCTTTACCTGTCTCTCAATTCCCCAGACAGTCAACCCGACAACACGCCCTTCAGGGAGAATCCCCTCGGGGTCGGTAGAAACCACAGAAGAACTAAAGAGACGGGATAAGGCATCAGGCTTGGTGTTCTTATTTCCCGGGCGATAGGAAATCACGAACTCGAAACGAGCGAAAAACAACGCCCAACGAGCTTGACGTGCATTAAGTCGTTTGGCAGAACAGATGTACTCAAGGTTCTTATGGTCAGTCCAAACGACAAAAGGAACGGTCGCCCCCTCCAACCACTGTCGCCATTCGCCTATGGCTAAGCGGATAGCGAGCAGTTCGCGGTTACCCACATCATAGTTGCGTTCCGATGGCGACAAGCGATGAGAAAAGTAAGCGCAAGGATGAACCTTATCGTCAGACTGGAAGCGCTGGGACAGTATGGCTCCCACGCCCACCTCTGAAGCGTCAACCTCGACAATGAATTGTTTAGTGACGTCAGGAGTAACAAGGATAGGGGCGGATGTAAAACGCTTCTTGAGGAGATCAAAAGCTCCCTGGGCGGAACCGGACCACTTAAAGCAAGTCTTGACAGAAGTCAGAGCTGTGAGAGGGGCAGCCACTTGACCGAAATTACGAATGAAACGCCGATAGAAATTAGCGAAACCGAGAAAGCGCTGCAACTCGACACGTGACTTAGGAACGGGCCAATCGCTGACAGCCTGGACCTTAGCGGGATCCATCTGAATGCCTTCAGCGGAAATAACCGAACCGAGAAAAGTGACAGAGGAGACATGAAAGGCGCACTTCTCAGCCTTCACGTAGAGACAATTCTCTAAAAGGCGCTGGAGTACACGTCGAACGTGCTGAACATGAATCTCGAGTGACGGAGAAAAAAATCAGGATATCGTCAAGGTAAACGAAAACAAAGATGTTCAACATGTCTCTCAGTACATCATTAACTAATGCCTGAAAGACAGCTGGAGCATTAGAGAGACCGAACGGCAGAACCCGGTATTCAAAATGCCCTAACGGAGTGTTAAACGCCGTTTTCCACTCGTCCCCCTCTCTGATGCGTACGAGATGGTAAGCGTTACGAAGGTCCAACTTAGTAAAGAACCTGGCTCCCTGCAGCATCTCGAAGGCTGACGACATAAGGGGAAGCGGATAACGATTCTTAACCGTTATGTCATTCAGCCCTCGGTAATCCACGCAGGGGCGCAGAGTACCGTCCTTCTTCTTAACAAAGAAAAACCCCGCTCCGGCGGGAGAGGAAGAAGGCACCACGGTACCGGCGTCGAGAGAAACAGACAGATAATCCTCGAGAGCCTTACGTTCGGGAGCCGACAGAGAGTATAGTCTACCCCGAGGAGGAGTGGTCCCCGGAAGGAGATCAATACTACAATCATACGACCGGTGAGGAGGAAGAGAGTTGGCTCTGGACCGACTGAAGACCGTGCGTAGATCATGATATTCCTCCGGCACACCTGTCAAATCACCAGGTTCCTCCTGAGTAGAGGGGACAGATGAAACAGGAGGGATAGCAGACATTAAACACTTCACATGACAAGAAACATTCCAGGATAGGATAGAATTACTAGACCAATTAATAGAAGGATTATGACATACTAGCCAGGGATGACCCAAAACAACAGGTGTAAAAGGTGAACGAAAAATCAAAAAGGAAATGGTCTCACTGTGGTTACCAGATACTGTGAGGGTTAAAGGTAGTGTCTCACATCTGATACTGGGGAGAGAACTACCATCTAAGGCGAACATGGGCGTGGGACTCCCTAACTGTCTGAGAGGAATGTCATGTTTCCGAGCCCATGCTTCGTCCATAAAACAACCCTCAGCCCCAGAGTCTATCAAGGCACTGCAGGAAGCAGCCGAACCGGTCCAGCGTAGATGGACCGACAAGGTAGTACAGGATCTTGATGGAGAGACCTGAGTAGTAGCGCTCACCAGTAGCCCTCCGCTTACTGATGAGCTCTGGCTTTTACTGGACATGACATGACAAAATGTCCAGCAGAACCGCAATAGAGACAAAGGCGGTTGGTGATTCTCCGTTCCCTCTCCTTAGTCGAGATGCGAATACCTCCCAGCTGCATGGGCTCAGTCTCTGAGCTGATGGGAGAAGATGGTTGAGATGCGGAGAGGGGAAACACCGTTAACGCGAGCTCTCTTCCACGAGCTCGGTGACGAAGATCTACCCGTCGTTCTATGCGGATGGCGAGTGCAATCAAAGAGTCCACGCTGGAAGGAACCTCCCGGGAGAGAATCTCATCCTTAACCTCAGCGTGAAGTCCCTCCAGAAAACGAGCGAGCAACGCCGGCTCGTTCCAGTCACTGGATGCAGCAAGAGTGCGAAACTCTATAGAGTAATCCGTTATGGATCGATCACCTTGACATAGAGAAGCCAGGACCCTGGAAGCCTCCTTCCCAAAAACAGAACGATCAAAAACGCGTATCATCTCCTCCTTAAAGTTCTGATAAACGTTAGAAAACTCTGCCCTTGCCTCCCAGATAGCTGTGCCCCACTCCCGAGCCCGACCAGTAAGGAGCGATATGACGTAAGCGATCCGAGCTCTCTCTCCAGAGTATGTGTTGGGCTGGAGAGAGAACACAATATCACACTGGGTGAGAAAGGAGCGACACTCAGTGGGCTGCCCAGAGTAACAAGGTGGGTTATTAACCCTAGGTTCCGGAGACTTGGAAGACCCGGAAGTAGCTGGTGGCACGAGACGAAGACTCTGAAACTGTCCTGAGAGATCGGAGACATGAGCGGCCAGGGTCTCAACGGCATGACGAGCAGCAGACAATTCCTGCTCGTGTCTGCCGAGCATTGCTCCCTGGATCTCGATGGCAGTCTTGCGAGAATCCGTAGTCGCTGGGTCCATTCTTGGTCGGATTCTTCTGTTATGCTGATGAAGGAGGACCCAAAAGCAACGTAATAGAAACAGAGTCTTTATTCCAGTTTTAAACAAACAATGATTCTCCTGGATATTATCAAAGGTTAATCCAAAACAGGAAACTGAAAACCTCTCGTAGTAGAGAGGAACGACTGGAGCCGCGACCACAGACTGCAGGTCGCTTCAGGAAGGCACAGACCGTAGCAGACATAGACACCTGCTCACACGCAGCATCTGACAAAGGCAAAAACACGACAGGGCGGAACAAGGACACAGAGCAGCAAACCTCAAACAAGAATCCGACAAGGACTGAAGCGGAAAACAGAGGGAGAAATAGGGACTCTAATCAGAGGGCAAAAATAGGGGACAGGTGTGAAAGAGTAAATGAGGTCGTTAGGAGAAAGAGAAACAGCTGGGAGCAGGAACGTAACGATAGAGAGAGAGAGCGGGGGAGGGAGAGAGGGAGGAGGAGAGAGAGGAATAGAAAGAGGGAAAGAACCTAATAAGACCAGCAGAGGGAAGCACAGGGACAAGACATGAAGATCAAAGACAAAACATGACAGACCTGGCTAAGTCATACAGGAACATTTGTCCTGACAGAGGATTGAGTTCACAAATTTACGGTTACTGTTTGGCCATAGGCCACGCCAACTTGCAATGCTCCATCCCCTTGCTAACACCGCCCCCCTCCAAAGACAACACTACACCAACCACAAATATGCCCGGCATCAGAACATTTCAGGCATTCCCATGATTGGCAGATAGCAGGTTGATTGGCATGTCGGACCCCGCGAACTGGTAAGTACAACACGACCAACTAATAGCAATACACATAACACACAGCTGTCTGTGCTGGTCGCTACAAAACATTTGACCCCCCTCCGTGAAATTAAGGGGAAGATTTTCTCTAAGCCAATCGCTATGCATCATGGGCTTTTCTTTGGCAGCCCATGATGCATAGCTGCCTGTGGTTGAAAAAATTGTCCATGACAAATTAGAGTCCCCTTTATTTGATTAATAAGTAACACAATTTTCTCCCACAGCCCAGAGTAATGTTATCAGCTATACGAGGGCTGCCTGCTTGCCTCCTCCAATCTGACGTGCTCTAATTAGTTTTAAACTGCCTGCAGCCTCCCAACTTTGCGTTTTATCCCCGTTTTAGTTTATCAGAATAGTGTTTGGGGTTGTGCTAGGTTTTCAAATCCCTCCAGCTTCTCCACCTCTCTCATTTACATAGTGAGGATTGGATGTCTTCACTGAAGTTTTAAATCTTTGGGGAGAAAAAAACCACTGGAAAGTCTTCTCCCTTTACGACTCATCGAATCACTAGCATATGGAGTGCGACGACGCTAAATGTACCCAGACAGACACCTCCTATTTTGCTAATGTGTTCCCTTCTCTTACTCCGTCTATGTATCCTTCCATAACCCTTTAAGGAAAAACCACATCATTTCATGTGAGATTTCACATGTGAAATCATGGTGTTGGAACACTTTGCAAGTGATGAAATTTCACATCAAGTTTCACATGTGGATTTTTCATGTGAAATCATGTGAAACCATGTAGTTTTGGAACACTTAACATGTGATGGTATTTCACATGTAGTTTCACATTTTAAGCATTTTCACATTTGAAAATCAAATTTGCAGTTCCACATGTAAGACAAATTCCCATGTGAAAATCTATCTTTAATTGCACGTTCACATGTGAAAATCGAATTTGCAGTTTTACATTTATTGTCACATTTATTTCACGAGATCATGTTTTCACATGTGTTAATGTGAGAACATGTGACAACATGTAAAAGCAACATGTGATAACACAAAACTACACCTGTGAAACACGTGATTGTGAAATTCATGTGGTTTTTCCTTAAGGGTACTGACAATTACCTAGCCCAGATTTGGCTTGCCTCCATTACTATTTACTATTTCAGCATGGTTTTATAGCGAAACAGAGCCTATCCATCAGACCAATCTACCTACCTCTTCATCACAGTCTGCTGCTCTCTACGTTTCTCTCTTTCATTCCCTCTCTCTCTCGTTCAGTTGTTGTCGCTCTCGCAACCTCGCTCCCTCTACCGCTCCCTCGTTCATTCATTCACTCTCTCCCTCGTTCATTCATTCACTCTCTCCCTCTCCCCTCCAACTCTCCCAGCTCACCTGACTGGCCAATAAAAACAAAATATTAAGATGGGCAAAAGAACACAAACACTGGACAGAGGAACTCTGCCTAGCAGGCCAGCATCCCGGAGTCACCTCTTCACTGTTGACGTTGAGACTGGGGTTTTGCGGGTACTATTTAATGAAGCTGCCAGTTGAGGACTTGCGAGGCGTCTGTTTCTCAAACTAGACACTCTAATGTACTTATCCTCTTGCTCAGTTGTGCACTGGGGCCTCCCAACCCCCTTTCTATTCTGGTTAGAGCCAGTTTGCGCTGTTCTGTGAAGGGAGTAGTACACAGCGCTGTATGAGATCTTCACTTTCTTGGCAATTTCTCGCATGGAATAGCCTTCAATTTTCAGAACAAGAATAGACTGACGAGTTTCAGAAGAAAGTCCTTTGTTTCTGGCCATTTTGAGCCTGTCATCGAACCCACAAATGCTGATGCTCCAGATACTCAACTAGTCTAAAGAAGGCCAGTTTTATTGCTTCTTTAGTCAGAAAAGTTTTCAGCTGTGCTAGCATAATTGCAAAAGGATTTTCTAGTGATCAATTAGCCTTTTTAAAATGATAAACTTGGATTAGCTAACACAACTTGCCATTGGAACACAGGAGTGATGGTTGCTGATAATGGGCCTCTATACGCCTATGTAGATATTCCATTAAAAATGTATCTTTTTTTTAACCAGGCAAGTCAGTTAAGAACAAATTCTTATTTACAATGATGGCCTAGGAACAGCGGGTTAACTGCCTTGTTCAGGGGAAGAACAAGAGATGTTTACTTTGTCAGCTCAGGGATTCGATCTAGCAACCTTTATGTTACGGCCTAACGCTCTAACCACTAGGATACCTGCCGCCCCAATCAGCCATTTCCAGCTACAACAGTAATTTACAACATTAACAATGTATTTCTGATCAAGCTGATGTTATTTCAATGGACAAAATAATTGCTTTTCTTTCAAAAACAAGTACATTTCTAAGCGACCCCAAACTTTTGAATGGTAGTCATTCAATTACTAGTGCATAGTAACTGTAATCCCAGTTTGCACTTTGCACATTTCAACTATTTGTAAACAAACTTTCAATCAACATTATTCATGTTATTTTAGGCATTTATAGATTGAGGGGTGGTCTAAACAAACCAATGAGTTCCTACTGTTTAGCACAGCTTCATATAAGAGGGTGGGATGGAAATGTCAAATGTCATGGGTAAACATTGTACAACTTTCCAAAAGGTCCAATGTTCAAACATTAGAAAAGCTAGGGGTTGTTATAATTGAATACAACTGGACATGCGCTGAGGCTGTAGCTTGGATGATGACTGGTGCCATGGTTATGACCTCTGTGACCACGTGTGTGTGGTCGACCCTACTGTTGCCAGGGCCAGTTACCTGTAAGCACTGCTAGGCGGGTTACGGTGGTCATGTCCTGTTCTTTATTTACCATTCTCTCTCTGTTAGACAGCTGTGACACTGCGCTCTTTAACCGCTGTCCATCCACAATCACAGACAAAAATCCACTGGTTGTAATGCTGGCTTTTTTCTCTTGTCTTTCTCTCCCTTTCATTCCTTTTGTGATCCCCTTCTCTGTGTCTGTCTCCCTCCCTCCTTTCTCTGTTGCTCAGGCCTGTTCTGTAACATGTCCATCGATCCCATCGGTACCTGCTGGCCAAAGAGCACTGCAGGGGAGTGGGTGTCACGGCCATGTCCAGAGATGTTCTATGGCGTCAAGTACAACACCACCAGTGAGTAGAGCCCCATTGACAATGCTTATTTGTGTGTGTCTGTCAATATCCAAAGTTGTACAGTACCAGTCAAAGGTTTGGACACACCTACTCATTCAAGGGTTTTTCTTTATTTTTTTTACTATTTTCTACATTGTACAATAATAGTGAAGTCATCAAAACTATGAAATAACACATGGAATCAGGTAGTAACCACAACAGTTAAACAAATAAAAAAAACATCGATTTTAGATTCTTTAAAGTAGCCACCCTTTCCCTTGATGACAACTTTGCACACTCTTGGCATTCTCTCAACCAGTTTCACATGGAATGCTTTTCCAACAGTCGTGAAGGAGTTCCCACATATGCTGAGCACTTGGCTGCTTTTCCTTCACTCTGCAGTCCTACTCATCCCAAACCATCTCAATTCTGTTGAAGGTGGGTGATTGTGGAGGCCAGGTCATCTGATGCAGCACTCTCTTTGGTCAAATAGCCCTTACACAGCTTGGATGTGTGTTGGGTCATTGTCCTGTTGAAAAACAAATGATAGTCCCACTAAGCACAAACCAGATGGGATGGTGTATTGCTGCAGAATGCTGTGGCTTAAATTCGAATATAAATCACAGACAGTGTTACCAGCAAAGCACCCCCACACCATCACACCACCTCCTCCATGCTTCACGGTGGGATCCACACATGCGGAGGACATCCGTTCACCTACTCTGCGTCTCACAAAGACATGGCTGTTGGAGCCAAAACAAATCTCAAATTTGGATTCTTTAGACCGAAGGACAGATTTCCACCGGTCTAATGTCCATTGCTTGTGTTTCTTGGCCCAAGCAAGTCTCTTCTTATTGGTGTCCTTTAGTAGTGGTTTCTTTGCAACAATTCGACCATGAATGCCTGATTCACGCAGTCTCCTCTGAACAGTTGATGTTGAGATGTGTCTGTTACTAGAACTTTGTGAAGCATTTATTTTGGCTGCAATATCTGAGGTGCAATTAACTCTAATGAGCATATCCTCTGCAGCAGAGGTAACTCTGGGTCTTTCTTTCCTGTGGCGGTCCTCATGAAAGCCAGTTTCATCATAGTGCTTGATGGTTTTTATGACTGCAATTTTCCAGATTGACTGACCTTCATTGTGATGTGGTGAAGTTGGACCCAGGTGCAGAGAAGAGACCAGACGAGGATTCAGTGGTTAAGGATAAGCATAAAGACTTTACTGATAAACAGTAGCCGCAGGATTACAGTACACTGGAAAAAACAACAAACACTAAGTCTTAAACTCACTCAGGAAACAAATGCACAGCTTAAACAATTCAAGCTTCTGCAAAGGAAACCAGAAAATAACTCATTTACCAGGGAAATCATAATGAGTAATTGGACGCACCTGTCATTAATGTCTCTAGGACAGTCTCTGCCACCCTCTTGTGAAATGTGGAACCATGGCAGTACCCCCCCCCCACCCCTCCCCCTTCTAGGAGCGGCTCCAGCCGCGGAGCCAGGGCAACCACCATGTAGTTAGTTGAAGTCCTGAAAAGACCCGGGTCCAGGATGTCCCGGACAGGCACCCACGCCCACTCCTGGGGACCGTAGCCCTCACAGTCCACCAGGTACTGCAGGGTGCCTCGGGCCCGAACCAAAACTTACACTCGACAGTCCAGTGGATGTGTTCGGCAGTGTGTTATGAGCATATTCCACCCAGACTAGGAACTTTCTCCAGTTGTTGGCTTGAGTGGAGACGAAACAGCGGAGAAGCTTATCCAGCTCTTGGTTGGCCCGCTCAGTTTGCCCATTAGACTTTAGGTGGAACCCCGAGGAGAGACTCACCGACACCCCCAACAGGGAGCAAAAGGTCTTCCAATAACGTGCGATGAACTGGGTCCCACGATCTGAGACAATGTCCTGGGGAAGTCCGTGTAGCCGAAAGACATCGGTAATCACGAGATCAGTGGTCTCCTTCGCCGAGGGCATCTTGGGTAAGGCGATGAAATGGGCTCCCTTTGAGAACCGATTGACGACCACCAGGATAGTGGTAAGCCCTTGGGATGGAGGTAACCCTGTGATAAAGTCTGTGAAAAGTCCCTTGAGCTCCATGAATGCCCTGTCAGCCTCTGGAGTCCAGCAAAAACGGGTCTGGGACTTGTGGGTTAGGATGGTGAGTTGCGTATAAAACACCTGTAAAAATTGGCAAACCTGAGGAACCGCTGGACCTGCTTGAGTGAGGTGGTACGGGCCAGTCGGCAACTGCCTCAACCTTTAGGGGTTCCATTTGGATGCCTGCAGTAGAGATAATGTGACCCAGGAAGGAAACTTGGGATAGGTGGAACTCACACTTCTTTATCTTGACATATAATTGACTTGGAGGATGTGCAGTATGTGTTATGGAAGGGTTTTGGAGAGATCAGGACGTCGTTGAGATAAATAAAGACGAACCGATTCAACATATCACAAAGAGTGTCATTGACCAATGCTTGAAAGACTCCCGGTGAGTTTGATAGTCCGAAGGGCATGACTAAATACTCATAGTGACCACTAGGGGTGTTAAAGGCCGTTTTCCACTCCCTGATTCTCACCAGATTGTAAGCTTTGCGGAGATCCAGTTTGGGGAAGAATTGGGCCCCTGGGGCCAACTCCAATGCGACAGACATCAGGGGTAGGTTCTAGTGATTTTTGATCATAATCCGGTTCAGCCCTCTGTAATCCATGCAAGGACGCAGGCCTCCATCCTTCTTACCCACGAGAATAAACCTGCACCAACTGGGGATGTAGAGGGGCGACTGAAACCTGCTTCCAGCGACTCCCGGATGTAATTGTCCATGACTGCTGCCTCAGGGGTCGAGAGGGAGTACAGACGGCCCCAGGGAGGTGTGGAGCCGGTTAGAACTTCTATGGCACAGTCATATGGACGATGGGAGGAAGGGTGCCTGCCTGCCTCTTGCTGAAGGCCTCTCGGAGGTCGAAGTATTTGGGAGGGAGAGCCGACAAGTCTTGGTCTTCAATGGATTAAGGAAGACACGGTGATGCTCTTGGTGGGGGTCTCAGACATTTAGTCTGGCAGTCCTTACCGCAGTCTAGTAAGTGTCCCATGGACCAGGAGAATAGTGAGTTATGTAGTGCTAGCCAGGGGTACCCTAGGATAAGGGGGTTCTCGGGAGCCATGATCAAAATTAAACTAAAATTCTGAGTGATTCACCCCAACCTGCAGTAGATTGGGCTTGATATTCCACCTGGCCGGAGACAATGGGGCGTCCATCGAGGGCTTGAATCTGCAGAGGGACGGGACATTTCAAGCAGGGGATTTGTAATTCTCTGGTGAAATTTTGATCAATGAAATTCTCTGCGGCCCCGGTGTCCACGAAGGCTTGAATCTGGTGCTGACTGTTGTCCCTGTGGAGGGTTGCTGATAGTGACAGACGGTGACTGGGTATCCGGGGGGTAACTGCACAGCTCGTCATGGTCTCCCCTTGTCCAGGCGTGCCATGCCGTTTCCCGTCAGCTCTGGGCATGTATCTCGGAGATGGCCGAGACCTCCGCAGTAGAGGCAGCAACCTTTGCGCATGCGCCTGTCATGTTCCTTTGGGCTCAGACGTGTGCGTCCCAGCTGCATGGGCTCCTTAATGCTGGTTTCAGGGAGCTTGGGGTACTCAGGAAACCGGGATATTTGGGTGGTGCCTAAAAGGTGTTGTCTCACGCTTTCTTGGAAGCAGTTGTTGATCCTGATTTCCAGTGTTATCAGGGGCTCAAGGTTCTCTCCAAGTTCCCGAGAGGCCAGTTCATCCTTGATGGAGTTAGACAAACCCTTGTGGAAAACGGTGACTAGGGCCTCCATATTCCACCCACTCTCGGCGGCAAGAGTGAGGAACTCAATGGCGAAATCAGCCACTGGTCTGGCCCCTTGGCGGATGTTGAACAGTCGGCTGGCTGCTTCTTGTCCGCCGATTGGGTGGTCGAAGTCTCATTGCAGCTCGAGGGTGAAGGCTAATATGGAGCTGCAGGATGGTGGCTGCTGTTCCCACACCGCTGTTGCTCACGCCAGGGCCTTGTCCTAGAGTAGAGAGATGATGTCGGCGATCATGGCCCAATCAGAGTGGAACGAGGACTGTAGCTTGAACACCAGAGAACACTGATTGAGGAACCCCTTTCGGGTGGCCGTCATACCGCTCGGGGGCTGGAATCTTGAGTTCCTGGGGCAGGTTCCCTGGAGGAACTACGCGATGCCTGCAGCACTGGGCGATGAGCCTTGGGCATTGGCTCCTCCTGGGTTGAGGTTGGACTGTGGTTGAAGGGATTCGGTAAGTTCCCAGAGGGTCTCTTATGTTTGGGAGAGTTGTTCTTACTGCCACCCCAGCAGTGCTCCTTGGTGTGTTACAACATTCTTGATCTGGGTGATCTCTGCTGGGTCCATGTTTGGGCAGAAGCTTGCTGTGAAGTGGTTAGGTTGGACCCAGGTGCAGAGAAGAGACCAAATGAGGAATCAGTGGTTAAGGATAAACATTTAAAAAAGCAGCCGCAGGATCACAGTACACTAGAAAAAGCAACAAACACTAATTCTCAAACTCACCCAGGAAACAAACGCACACGGTAAACAATTCAAGTTTCTGCAAAGGAAACCAGAAAACACACCTCTTTTAATAACAGGGAAATCATAATGAGTAATGGGACACACTTGAGTGTCATTAATGTCTCTAGGACGGTCTCTGTCGCCCTCTGGTGACAGTTGGAACCATGACATTCATGTCTTAAGGTCATGATGGACTGTCACTCTTTGCTTATTTGAGCTGTTCTTGCTATAATATGGACTTGGTATTTTATCAAATAGGGCTATCGTCTGTATACCACCCATACCTTGTCATAACATAACTGTTTGGCTCAAAAAAGGAAAGAAATTCCACAAATGTACTTTTAACAAGGCAAACCTGTTAATTGAAATGCATTCCAGGTGACTACCTCATGAAGCTGGTTGAGAGAATGCCAAGAGTCTGCAAAGCTGTCATCAAGGCAAAGGGTGGCTACTTAGAAGAATCTCAAACATAAAATATATTTGCCTTTGTTGGTTACTACATGATTTCATAGTTTTGATGTCTTCACTATTATTCTACAATGTAGAAAATAGTACAAATAAAGAAAAACCCTGGTATGTCCAAACTTTTGACTGGTACTGTAACTCAATTTCTAGGGTTTATCTATTGTTTATTTATACAGGTCTTAACAAAATCTAAAAACTGAAAATGTTTCAATGATTATTTGAATATGTTGTTAACCCGAAGTATAGAAGTGATAATGCCCTCTTAGCCGGTGTTTGGAGGATATATTGGCACGGTTTACCGCAACACCTGTGCCAATATATCCTCCAACATCGGCTTCGAGGGCATTATCACCTAATTGTTCAGGCCTGTCTTAAGACACATACAGTACACAAATACACACACACACGTATGCATGCAGATGCAAGCATCATTGCCAAACGTGGGTCTGAGTAAATCTTTGTACATCTGTGTGTATGAACGCTTGTGCATTTTAGAGATGAAAATGTAGGAAGAGAGTTAAACAGTCAGAGAGAGAGAGGCAAGGGAAAGAGAGCAAGAGCTTTGCTGTGGGAGAACAAAAGTTAGTCGCTCCCCAGTGCCTTCCGTAATTATTGGGACAGTGAAGCGTTTTTTTATTATTTTGGCTGTATACTCCAACAGTTTGGATGTGAAATAAAACAATTACTTTGAGGTTAAAGTGCAGAGGGAATTTTTATCCATATCGGATGAACTGTTTAGAAATTACAGCACATTGTGTACATAGACCCCCCATTTTAGGGGAGCAAACGTATTGGGACAAATTTGCTTAAACACTACATGACCAAAAGTATGTGGACACCTGCTCGTCAAACATCTAATTCCAAAATCATGGGCATTAATATGGAGTTGGTCCCCCATTTGCTACTATAACATCCTCCACTCAACACTAGGTGTTGTAACATTGCTGTGGGGATTTTCTTCCATTCAACTCGCAGTCGTTTTTCCAATGCATCCCAAAGGTGTTCAATGTGGTTGAGGTCAGGGCTTTGTGCAGGCCAGTCAAGATCTTCCACACCGATCTCGACAAATCATTTCTGTATGGATCTCACTTCATACACGGGGGATTTGTCATGCTGAAACAGGAAAGGGCCTTCCCCAAACTGTTGCCACAACGTTGGAAGCTCAGAATCATCTAAAATGTCATTGCATACTGTAGCGTTAAGATTTCTCTTCAATGGAACTAAGGGCCCTAGCCCGAACCATGAAAAACAGCCCTAGAACATTATTCCTCCCCCACCAAATTTTACAGTTGGCACTATGCATTGGGGCAGGTAGCGTTCTCCTGGCATCTGCCAAACCCAGCTTTGTCTGTTGGACTGCCAGATGGTGAAGCGTGATTCAATACTCCAGAGAGCACGTTTCCACTGCTCCAGAGTCCAATGTCGGCAAGCTTTACATCACTGAAATCCACTAATTTGAAGGGCCGTCCATATACTAATGTATGTGTATTAAAGTAGTAAAAAGTTAAGTATTTGTTCCTATATTCATAGCACACAATGACTACATCAAGCTAATTTTCTATTTGTTCAGATTGCATTTCAGTTGATTTTGTGCCCAATAGAAATTAATGGTAAATAATGAATTGTGTAATTTTGGAGTCACTTTTATTGTAAATACGAATATAATATGTTTCTAAAGACTTCTACATGAATGTGGATGCTACCATGATTACGGATAATCCTGAATTAATCGTGAATAATGAAAGTTACAGATGAACAAATATCATACCCCAAGAGATGCTAACCTCTCACCATTACAATAACAGGGAAGGTTAGCATCTCTTGGGGGTATGATTATAAAATGCTAACCTTCCCTGTTATTGTAATGGTGAGAGGTTAGCATCTCTTGGGGGTATGATTATAAAATGCTAACCTTCCCTGTTATTGTAATGGTGAGAGGTTAGCATCTCTTGGGGGTATGATATAAAATGCTAACCTTCCCTGTTATTGTAATGGTGAGAGGTTAGCATCTCTTGGGGGTATGATTATAAAATGCTAACCTTCCCTATTATTGTATTGGTGAGAGGTTAGCATGTCTTGGGGGTATGATATAAAATGCTAACCTTCCCTGTTATTGTAATGGTGAGAGGTTAGCATCTCTTGGGGGTATGATAATTGATTAACACTTTACTTGACACCCAGCGTCATAACACGTTATGACACAGTCATAGCCATGTCATAATATGTCATAACAGCTGACATAACTTGTTATAACCTGTTATGATATGGTAATAACACCGTCATGACACATTTAGACCTGTTGTGACATATATATTTTATGGCTGGTTATGACACCTACATAATTTCTACTGAGCGTAAAATTATCTGGAACACAACCAAAACAAAAAGATAATGCATCCAACAAATGTGTAGTCATTGCGTGCTAGGAATACTTTTTACTTTACACAAATAAGTGAATTTGTCCCAATACTTTTGCTCAACCAAAATGGGGGGACAACGTACAAAAAGTGCTGTGATTTTTAAACGGGTCACTCAATATAGATGAACATACCCTCAAATTAAAGCGGACATTCTGCACTTTAACCCCATAGTTATTGTTTGATTTCAAATCATCCAAACCTTTGGAGTACAACGCCAAAATAGTAATAATTACGGAGCACACTGTGGTGTAGAATTCCTAATGGGTTCTCTGTCTATGGAGAGAGAGGTAGGTTTTGTAAATTAGGACACCAGTAATGCAAGGTCACACACTGCATATTCAAATCCTTGGTAATTCAGCCCATGGCTCTTTACAGCCGAGCAAGACGGACCCAAGGGCAGTGATTTGACTGGAAAGTTGAATAATGCACAATGTCAAATGTTGAAGTGCCGTTGTATTTTATTTGTCATTTTTTTGTATCATATGTCTCGCCAAGGTCTATTTTTTGTTTTGAATTCACCCTGATGGAATTGGTAGTGTTTTAAAAACTTTTGGAAACCAGTTAGTGATGTAGTCATGGGCACATTATGTATGCCTATGCTCTACTTTTTAGCAAAATATATCAGCTCTGGTTGTGTTTCTTTCAGTAGGTAGGGGATAAGAGGAGGAATCTCTCTCTCTCGCTCTCTCGCTCTCTCGCTCTCTCTCAAAAGATTCAAACCAACATCTGTTTTATTCATTTACGAAGTAAGATTTAGTAAACTCTCGAGACATCAATGTGGATAGTTTAATTTGCTGATGCTAGTTAAAGAGGACTGTCAATGATTTTGTTTTCGTGTAGCTCCCATTCCAACAATAATCAACTATCCCTATCAGAAACAAGCTTATCCTCCTTTTCTCAGAGGGTCAATGTGTGCTTCTCTAAAAATGATCAGTGGAGTGAAATGAATACTAGTTTTGTGTGGATGCACCCATTAAATAAAGGAAAGTCTTCTGATTCTGTAGATAAAAAATGTTGATGATTTTTTCATTGCTGGAGTAAGTGCTTAGGCATGTGTATGTGATATTCCCTCTAGCAATTAGTCACTAACCATTAAACACGAGTGACGATAGCAAAGTGGAGGCCACACAAAAGTACCCGCAGTACCACTATAGGACCAATTACTCTTGCTCTGTCCTCTTAGGCCCGAGGTAATTGACGAAAGGGCCATGTAAATTATATAATACACCACTCTAGAAGGCTACATTGCAATATGAGAAACACACCACTCTAGAAGGTTCCATTAACATTTGAGAAACACACTCTAGAAGGTTACATTACAATATGAGAAACAGCAAAGTGGTAATCCATCTGTCACAACCTGACCTAAGACATATGATTTATTGCATGATTTGAGGTATCATTTATATCCGATTCAGTGATTTAATTTCTCTAGTCTTTCACTTTCATTGTAGAAAAGATAACTCCCAAACACATTAATATTACATCTGCATGTTTATTGTGTGGACATTTAGGACAGAGACCTTTTCCAAGAAGATAGTACTTCCTCTTCCTCTGTCATCCCACACAATCCAAAGGGATATTCATTTAATAAGTAAATGTCAGTGTTTTCATAAAATAAATGTAACAGTATAACTTTAAACCGTCCCCTCACCCCAACCCGGGCGCGAACCAGGGACCCTCTGCACATCAACAACAGTCATCCACGAAGCGTTGTTACCCATCACTCCACAAAAGCCGCGGCCCTTGCAGAGCAAGGGGAACCACTACTTCTAGGTTTCAGAGCAAGTGACGTAACTGATTGAAACGCTAGTAGCGCGTACCCGCTAACTAGCTAGCCATTTCACATCCGTTACATAAACATAGACGGGCTGACACCATCACGAAAATGATGTGCGCACACCGATGGGGCTGAAGGACGTGTGATGTTCAGATAGCTAGTGACAATGACATGAGGCTGCCATGTGGAGAATCGTAGATGGCTGGCTTCTGATAGTTTTATCTTGTTCTTGATATCATGTCTTGTTTTGAGGTGTTTCGACTGATGTTACGTCTATGCTAATATGGCCCCAAAAAATTGCTAGCTAGCTAGCCAACAACTGTAACAATGTATTTAAGAGACAATAAGTGCTCATCATGCAAATGTATTTATGTTTTCAATAAACATTTGGAAACAACATATAGTTCAGGCCTACATGTTGTTGTAAGGGAGTGCGTAACTGGCGGTAGGGAAGTCAGGCGCATGAGAGCAAAACTGGGTAATCAACGGAGGAGTTTTAATCATAAAAACCACCGGTAACCAGAACAACAAACAAATGGGTACAAAACCCGTCGCGCGACAACGTGCACATGCGCTTACAATAAACAATTCCGCACAAAGACATGGTGTCATGTTCTGACCTTTATTTTCCTTTGTTTTGTCTTTAGTTAGTCTGGTCAGGGCGTGAGTTGGGGTGGGCAGTCTATGTTATGTGTTTCTATGTTTAGGTTTGTCAATTGGCCTGATATGGTTCTCAATCAGAGACAGGTGTTTTGCATTGTCTCTGATTGGGAACCATATTTAGGTTGCCTGTTTTCACTGTTGGTTTGTGGGTGTTTGTTTCTGGGAACTGTTTCGGTTAGGTTACTTTGTTATTTTGTATTTTTTGTCGTGTTCAGTGGATTATATTAAAACAAGAACACTTACCACTCTGCGTCTTGGTCCGATCCCTGCTACACCTCACTTCAGACGAAGAGGAGGAAATCAGCCGTTACACATGGGGGGAACAGAGGGTTAAATACACAACATGTAATGAGGGAAATTGAGACCAGGTGTGTGAGAAAACAAGACAAAACAAATGGAAAATGAAAAGTGTATCGATGATGGATGGAAGACCGGCGACGCCGACCGCCAAGCGCCGCCCGACTTCGGCGGAATTCGTGACAGTTGTCAACAATCTCAGCCAACACCGTCTGTTTTGCCCATAGTTGTGCAGTCATCGGTTTTATAGCTAAACAACCAACCTGTCTATAGCACTGACATATTATCTTGCCTCTGAAGGTATTGGGAATTTTACATCAATTGAGCCATTGTAATGGTTACAATATACTGAAGTTTATTTTAATGATGCTAAAGCCATATGATTCCTGGTTTCATTTGAAGCAACATTATCTTCATATTATGTAGAAATGATTTTGTTTTAAATATATATATATATACAGTATGTGTGTGTACATATGTGTATAAATATATATATACATAGTTGAAGTCAGAAGTTTACATACACCTTAGCCAAATACATTTAAACTCAGTTTTTCACAATTCCTGACATTTAATCCTGGTAAAAATTCCCTGTCTTAGGTCAGTTAGGATCACCACTTTATTTTAAGAATATGAAATGTCAGAATAATAGTAGAGAGAATTATTTATTTCAGCTTTTATTTATCATCACATTCCCAGTGGGTCCCAGTGGTTTACATACACTCAATTAGTATTTGGTAGCATTGCCTTTCATTTGTTTAACTTGGGTCAAGTGTTTCGGGTAGCCTTCCACAAGCTTCCCACAATAAATTGGGTGAAAATTTGCCAGTTTCTCCTGACAGAGCTCATGTAACTGAGTCAGGTTTGTAGGCCTCTTAGCTTTCTCAGTTCTGCCCACACATTTTCAATAGGATTGAGGTCAGGGCTTTGTGATGGCCACTCCAATACCTTGACGTTGTTGTCCTTAAGCCATTTTGCCACAAATTTGGAAGTATGCTTGGGGTCATTGTCAATTTGGAAGACCCATTTGCGACCTAGCTTTAACTTCCTGACTGATGTCCTGAGATGTTGCTTCAATATATCCACATAGTTTTCCTCCCTCATGATGCCATCTATTTTGTGAAGTCCACCAGTCCCTCCTGCAGCAAAGCACCCCCACAACATGATGCTGCCACCCCAGTGCTTCACGGTTGGGATGGTGTTCTTCGGCTTGCAAGTCTCCCCCTTTTACCTCCAAACATAATGATGGTCATTATGGCCAAACAGTTATATTTTTGTTTCATCAGACCAGAGGACATTTCTCTAAAAAGTCCAATCTTTGTCCACATGTGCAGTTGCAAACCGTAGTCTGGCTTTTTTTATGGCAGTTTTGGAGCAGTGGCTTCTTCCTTGCTTATCAGCCAGGTTATGTTGATATAGGACTCATTTTACTGTGGATATAGATACTTTTGTACCTTTGTACCCTTTTGTACCTTTTGTACCTTCTTCCAGCATCTCCACAAGGTCCGTTGCTGTTGTTCTGGGATTGATTTGCACTTTTCGCACCAAAGTACGTTCATCTCTAGGAGACAGAACGCGTCTCCTTCCTGAGCGGTATGACGGCTTTGTGGTCCCATTGTGTTTATACTTGCTTACTATTGTTTGTACAGATAAACGTGGTACCTTCAGGTGTTTGGAAATTGTTCCCAAGGATGAACCAGACTTGTGGAGGTCTACAAATCTTTCTCCAATCGATTTGTGATATAATTTTCCAGTGCATGATCAGAACAATGAACTATCTCCCGAGGGAATCAAAGTTGGTCTGAAGCCAGCTTAAACACCATCGAGTTCATCCAGCGGTATAGTCAGATGATCAGAGCAGAATTGATTACAAATGATTTGAAGGAAATGGCTTCCCCCTGACACAGATTTGAATTTATGAAATATCCTGACAAAATTAGAATGACGATGAACTGCTGGGAGCTGCTTCTCTGTTATTTTAAATGGTCTCAAACCACACTTTATCTGATATATTAGCAAAGGTAGACATCTGGACACATGCAATGCTCTGGTCCTTTTTTTGTAATATCATCTACACATTGTCAAACATCTGTTAAAGGGACATTTCACCCCAAAATCAGAGTTAGTCAAACTTCAAAAGTGGACCAATTGTCCCAGGATGTTTTGTAGCTAAAAAGTTGATAATTGAGTGTGCGATTCAAAAGGCTTAGTAGTGGTTTATCTTTAAATGAGCCATGGCAATTCTGGAAGCACACCAGTAATCCCAATCTTCGTTGCAGAAACGTAAGAAGATCAACCGCCAGTTCCACAAAAATGTAATCGCACACTCAATATTTATTGTGTCACGCCCAGACCATAGAGAGCCTTTTTATTCTCTATGTCGGTTAGGTTGAGGTGTGACTAGGGTGGGTAATCTAGCTTGTTTTATTTCTATGTTGGCCTGGTATGGTTCCCAATCAGAGGCAGCTGTTTATCGTTGTCTCTGATTGGGGATCATATTTAGGCAGCCATTTCCCCACTGTGTTTTGTGGGATCTTGTTTTTGTGTTGTTGCCTGTGAGCACTCCAAAACGTCACATTTCGTTCATTGTTTTGTTTCTGCTGAAAGTTTCACTTAGTAATAAAGATGTGGAACTCTACGCACGCTGCGCCTTGGTCCAGTTCTTACGACGATCGTGACATATTGATGCTTACCAATGCTCATCAATGCTCATGAACACTGTGATTACAAGTTGATAAATGCCTTGATTACCCATCAGTGTCATCGTAAAATCAAATTACTTAAGCTAAATGATGATTCATGTTAAGTTACTTAGAATCATTCTCCTGACAATTTACATCACAATATTCTATTAACTAATCCATCCATGGTTCTGCCTTCCGCCCAGCACTTTGTCAGGAGCGTGTGTGTGTGTGTGTGTGTGTGTAAGTGCATGTGAATGTGCGTGTGTGTGATCACAGAGCTCTTTCATGGTTTGACAGCACCAATTAAGGAAGCCCTTGAATTTTATGTCTAATCAATACAACCACCAATTATAGATAGCATTAGAGGCAGAAAGAGAGGGAGAAAATGGAAATGAGGGGAAATGGTGACAGGAACAATTACAACAGGCATTGAGTTGTGTATGTGTGATCTATATCACCTCAACCTCCAAGCAGGGAGGACTAGGATTAAGAGGAAAAGGACAATAATAGTCCAGAAAGGATTTAAGTCAAGACTCCAGTAGAGTGATTGATATAAATTGGAAAGAAAGAGGTGGAAAGATGTAATCTCCTGGACTCTCTCTCTTCCCCCCAGTCTCGCAGGTCTCTTCTATAATATGTCCATCAGCACATGTCCATTTGGCATACAGCGATGCCTATAGTCTGTCTGTCTGTCTCTGTCTCTGTCTCTCTCCTCTCCTCTCTCACACACTCCATCTGCCCTCCTCTCTCTCTGTATTTCCCCCTTGTTATATATCGACACAGTCAGTAGAGTCAGTTCTCCAGCCTTGTACACCACCACCACCACCCCTTCGATAACGCAGCCCAACTCTCCAGTCACTGCTCTGTTGCATTCCACCTCGACATCCTGTGCAGAAACACTGTCTGCCCCCAATCTGCTCAGGCTTTACAGAAGCTGTTTTGGGCCCTTCCTTTGTCCCTCTGGTCCAAGCTAGAGTGATCGACTAGCCCAGTACTAGTCACATTACCGTCTGTGTCCAATGGAGCTTACACCTGCTAGGAGACAAACATTCGGAGGGAAGAGCTAAGCCAACTGATGGCCAAAGTCCTTGACTACCCTCCGATTGCTTCTCTCTTGGCTCAGTGTACTCATCATTATGGATAACCCAAGCGTGGATGATGGAAGGGTACAGGCCAGCCTGAAGCTGAAGAACTTTGGCAGAAAGTTTTGCTGAAAGTTTCCTTCATACATGGTGCTGTATCATCATTTCAGAGCTGTGGTTGTCTTCCCAGATAGGTTACATTGGTATTATCGTTTCACACAACTGATATTAGTGTTTCAAACCCCTGAATCTAGTCTGGAATTAAACCGTTCAATTGGGTCCCCACTCCTGATACTTATTCACATTTATCTCCTTTGTAGCTGGGTTTACTGATTGTAGGTGTTCAGTTCAGACAACTTTTTAACTGGGCTTCCCACTTTCTTCTTAGAGTTCCTAGAGCTCTTCAGACAGTGAAGATTGAGCCCCATTCGTATTCACCGGATATATTCTCCCCTGTACGAAGATTGTTCCTCAAAGAATGGTAAACAGTATTCTCTATTCTGCGTTGCCATGCTTACCACATAGCCTGGCAGCTCGTCGATTAAGCCCACTTAAGACGCGCCGGAACACAACATACCCATCCCGTTTGAGGGGGCGAGAGAGAATGATAAGCTTCTGGCGGGGGCTTACATGGGATTCAGCTAGATTTCGATTAATTATAGCTTAGAAGGTCAGCTGCATTAATAGAGTGAGTCATCCAATACCAATGGGGTTCGCCGTGGTGGTCGGGAGGGCGGAAAGAGGGAAAGTGAGAATGAGAATGAGACTGTAGCAAAGCACAGGCACTCCGAAGTCATTATATGGCAATGTGTCAACGGTAGGTGTTGATAATTGGAGTTTAAGCATGATTGATCTTTGGATTTACTGTGTATTGAAAGGTGGTTTCCTTGGCATGAGTTCAAGTTTGGATTTTGGCCTTTACACTGGCCTTTACATGGTTTCAATTGTAGTCAGGAGGGAGTACATGGGAGCCTCTTCTTCAGGGTAGGTATTGACTCTGTCGGAAAATGCAGATGCGGACATTAAATCCTTCCCTCTCTTCCTTTCCAATTTAAGTCTAGCTCTCAGCTGGAGTTCTACTTTAACTAATGGAATTTCATTCTCCTTTTTTATATTTATTATATTTATTCAGACGGTTGGAAGGAGAGGTGGAGACAGATGAGGGAGGATTCCAGACCTGGAATTTACTGACCCTTCTAGACACTCTATCTTGAGGAAGGAAGTTCCGGACCCGGGATCCCTGTCTCTGGAGAAAACGTCTACTCCTGAAATTGGAGTGTTACCACTCCACCAAAACCCATCATTCTATCGGGAGTTTTATTTGTGAAATGAGTGGATTATGATCGATACAGGGATTGATGGGTGTAAATTATTAGCCGCGGGGACGTTGCTGTGAGTGAGTTAGCCTGAGTTCCTTGTCACATTGGCGTGATACTGGACATCGCAGCGATCTCATTTTCAAACAAAGCTAAAAGAAAGAGAAACTTTTCAGAAGGGTGGCTTAGACAAAGGTCACCATGATTGATTTTCAAAGTCAAAAAGATGAAAACGGTATCGTTTTTGTGGATCTTTTCATGTCATATCCATAGCATGCCGTATGTTCAGAAATACCCAACCTCCAACCCAATTCAAAGATTGAACCGTGTGTATGCTTAATTACATCGCGTATACTGTCAACCATCTATCGTGGTGCTCTTGGCAAACAGTCATGGTATAATGCTAGGCACAAAGAATGAATCTGTAGTACCGATGCAGAGGTTAGTCCGACGGGCATTCGTGTTCAGTGATACAGACTGTGAACGTTCAAATGTTGATGTCAATGTTCAATAAATGTGTGAGAGTGTGTTAATTAGTGTTTGTATTACACCCCCAACTCTCACGGATCAAGAACAGGTCGGTCAATGTAGCCTACATAATGGCCGTAAATAACTACTGTAATACAGAACCCTTGCAACAAAAAACATGTGACTTTTGAAAAATTCTGATTATGTCAAATATTTCTTATTTTGGGGCGGGGGGGGGGGGGGTGTATACCACATCAAGAGTGTTATTGTTGAGATATCATGGCATCACTGTAACGGTTCTCCTTCTCCTCTACAACCGAAGAGGAGGAGTAGTGATTGAACCAAGGCGCAGCGGGTTGTGAATACATAATTTATTAAAAGAAAAGACGAAAACACGAACTTCACTATAACCTAACAAAACAGAGTAGACAAACCTGGACATACGAACTTACATACAACGCAGAACTCACGAACAGGAAAATGACTACACAAAAGACCGAACGTACAAACAAACCGAGAACAGTCCCGTGTGGCGTAACATACAAACACTGACACAGGAGACAACCACCCACAACGAACACTGTGAAACAACCTACCTAAATATGACTCTCAATTAGAGGAAAACGCCAAACACCTGCCTCTAATTAAGAGCCATACCAGGAAACCCTTAAACCAACATAGAAACAGAAAACATAGAATGCCCACCCAAACTCACGTCCTGACCAACTAACACATACAACAAACTAACAGAAATAGGTCAGGAACGTGACAATCACACTTCTCTCGTTCAATTATAGCTCTTGATTTCATACCTTTTCCATACTTTTTTATAACATATTGAGAGCATGGCATGCCACCTACTCTGTCAATCAACTTAAGAACAACCAATTAGACCTGTCATGGGGTAACAACATGATGCTTCCTTCCTTGCACTTTGTCAGGTAATATTATGATGGTTCATTAGGTGTTAGTAGAGCGTAGCTGACTGTCTTTATTTTAGGTTAGCTTAAGATCTGACTGCCTTTGATGTGTTTTCTGCCGCCTCCGACACTCTGTCGCTTACTCTGTCGCAACCTTGTGAACACAGCAGAGAGTCTTTTAGAAGTCTGTGGCTTTGCTTCTCTTGTTTGTCTCTTGCTTACTTCTTGAGTCACATTACCTCCACTGTGCGCGTGTAGCATGTACACCTGACATCAAATGAAGACACCTCTCAGCCGGGGGTGTTTTTTGTTTTGTTGTTTTACTTTATACCTTGAGACTTTGTTGTATTTTTTTATTTTTTATTTAGAGAATAAAAAAAGCGGCAGCTCTGTCAAGAGTTCAAATACTTATTCGATAATGGGTTTGGCGTGCACCATTGTCAAGATTGGATCGCGTGTCCTCTATCGGGGTCTGTCAGCACTCTAAGCTGCATAAATTACAGCCGCCCTGTGTGGGTTTTGCAGACTCTGAGTTTTCAAGGTTTCGGTTTTCGCTTGTATGAAAGGAGAAATGGTGCATGTTTGCTTGCTTTGTAACATGGTTTTCAATCCTTTATTTCCACAGACAATGTGTACAGAGAATGCCTTTCTAACGGGTCCTGGGCCGTGAAAGGCAACTACACCCAGTGTCAAGAGATTCTCAATGAGGTATGTACTGTATGTAGCATGGCTATTGGTGTATGGAAAGGTAACTGTTTAACTCTGAGAATACTGAGAATTTCTCTGCAATGGATAGTAAAGATATATTCTTCCATTCTTCTTCCAAGGATACAAGCACTGCTGAAAATATATTTACTCTCTATTTGCAGAGAAATTCTCAGTATCCCTCAAACCGAAACACGCACATGATGGGCTGGATAGGGTCCGACACAGAGCAGCCTCCCTAAAGCATTGTGGGAGTTATTTTTTAACAAAGTTTTCATTTTTACAAGCACATCTCAATTTTGCTATGTACATGGCATGTTATAGAAAGGTCCAGACACCTTTTCTGTGATTTCACTTGTTTTTGAGAAACTTACCTCAAACGGCAAATCACTTCCTCACCCTCGTTGTGTAGTATGGCGTCCCTGAAAATACATGAACAAAGGCTCCAAAAACAGCTCTCAATATTGTGACGCGGGTCATTAGATGTTGGACACATGAAATTGTTTCATTCCGAACTTTATTGACAACATTATTCCCTTTTACTGCGACTCAAGCTATTCCTCTCCATCCAGTCTACATGTAACAGCCAAAATAAAGGAAACACTTGAGTAAATGAGGTGTACAAAGTATACTGAAAGCAGGTGCTACAATACAGGAAGTTCCAGACTCTTGTGGAATCTATGCCAAGGTGCATTGAAGCTGTTCTGGCAGCTCTTGGTGGCCTAACGCCCTGTTAAGACACTTTATGTTTATTTTATTATAATGCCAGTTACGTGTAGCAGCAAGCTACACAGATAATGGAACAGCTGGATAAGTTAAACAGCTCGAGTCGCACAAAAGGGAATATAACGCAGCGGTAATGTTCAGAATGACAGAATTTCATGTGTACAACATCTAAACATCTGCATCACTATACTGGGAGATTTTACTTTTCTAAAAGGACATATTTGGGTGTTTTGGGAGAGTTTGTTCATGTTTTTTCAGGGGCCCCATACTGCACAACGAGGATAAGGAATGTATTTGTTTTTTGGGGTAAGTTTCTCATAAACAAGTGAAATCGCAAAAAAAAGGTGTCTGGACCCCTTCTATAACATGTAGATTTGATTGAAAAAAAATAAAGCTTCTCCTGTAAGTACCTTGCTCAAGGGCACAACGGCAGTAGCACCTGCGATACTGACGCAAGCAACCCTCCGGTACCAGCTCACATCACACCAGATGTTTTTTCCGTCGGCCCTGGTATTCGAAGCGAGGGGCTACCCTCAGGTTACTGGCCCTATTCTCTAATCTTGAGGCTACGGCTGCCAATAGAAACAGTCTGTGGTACAACAGAAATCACACCAGCGCCACCACCTGCCCTTCCAGCACACATTCTCTTCAAAACTCCAGGACTGATGATGTGTGCTATAGAGTGGGTGTTCCAAGCTTCATCTCTCCAATTTGCTTTTCGTTGTCAATGAGCATCCTGTTGATGCTGGATGACGAAGCAGTCACAAGTGAATCCCCTACTGAGGCAACTGTACTCCAATTTAAATCTTTCGGAGAGGGCCCAGCTCAGCTTAGTCATTCACAGCAGAAGCTACCGGTCATACAGCGTCATGCCTTTACATCTCAGTCCTCAAGGCAACAGGGCGTTTACCTAAACACTTTTCTTCCGTCTTTGGGAGGAGAAGAGAGTGGAAGGGAGTTTGAGCTTAATGTGTAGGCTTATTTGTAGCTTGTATTTAACAAGGCATAAGTGGTTGTTTACATCGACCAGATCGTTACGGAGGTGATCTGTTTGGAGGGAAGGAAAGGTAGCGTGCATGGTCTCCCAAGTATATACTGTACAGTAGCTCCAATCACTTGTTACACACACTGTACTGTGAATTTTCCAACGTCAAGCTATTCCAACCCCCATACCATTGATTGTAAACTGGTCAATTAGATGACCTTATTATAACTCTTGCTGTACATTGTCATTTGACCAGTGACCCTTTTTGCCATCAACCTTCATTTGAACGAGTCTGAAAGCTGCACTATATGAATCACTTACAGGATTATGAATCATGTACTAAACAAATTAGCTCCCTTCCTAAAACCAATGACACAGATTGATTGTGATGGCCATTGGCAAGCAGGCAGCTGATAGCTAGCAGCATTGTGAACGGGCGAACACGTGAGTCCTCTAAAGCTGTTGAGGACCCCCTTGCTACCGGGCAGACGGTCTGCACACTGCCTGCTCTCCTTTCCCCGCCATCTGTTTCCTGAGGGACATACACATGCAAATGAATACGTCCACTCACACAGGGGAGCGCGCTGTCGCCTCGGACGCCCACTGCTTTGTGGTTTGGCTCATCCAGATCAAAGCATTGGGAAGGTTGGCGCTGGGCGTTTACAAAATCAAACCTTGTGGTATGGGGGAAATTAAAAACAGTATGGGACACAATGGCATGGTTATTCAAAGACTGCGGACGGTGGCAAAGCAGTGCTATTTAAACAGTGTCACCTTGCAGACACAAAGGTCCAATGTACTTAATTAAAAGTAGTTCCAGTGACCTTTACTGATATTCAGAAAGGGTGCAATCCTTTAGGGCATAGCTTTTGCTTACAAATCTATTTAACGTCAAGTAGGAAAAAGGGTTAGCTATATTACTCTTTCTTGGCATTCACTATATCGGACTACAGTGGTTCTTTTGTTGGAGCTGTTTATGCCAGCAATTCACACATTTTTTTGAGGTATGCAGTAACTGTTGAATTTGAATACTTTTAAGTCTTGGGTTTTAACACCGGTGGCATAAATAGTGGTAGACCAAACTTATGACTAGGTTTTGTTGAGAATAAATAAAATCCATCTGCTGCCTGTGTCGCTAGCATCAGCATTTTTTTTTTTTTTTTTTAATCGTTATTTTACCAGGTAAGTTGACTGAGAACACGTTCTCATTTGCAGCAACGACCTGGGGAATAGTTACAGGGGAGAGGAGGGGGATGAATGAGCCAATTGTAAACTGGGGATTATTAGGTGACCATGATGGTTTGAGGGCCAGATTGGGAATTTAGATTGGGAATAGCATCTTTAGGGAAAGACAGAATGCAGAGGAGCAAAGAAAAATCTAGCCTCATCTTAGAGCAGGAGAGTACAAAAGCAAGTGACATTTTTTTACCAGGATGGTCTTTGACAATGTACTGTATTTAGCTGGGTCGTGTTGTAAATGACACTTTGCCCTTTCCACCTGGGGAACATTTTAATCCTCTTACAGCATAGTGGGCTACTGACAAGATGAGTATACCACTTCAGTGTGGTTGCAAAACGTTCAATTTGATCTCACGATTTGTTCCGTATACCAGCACAGCAGGAGGGGGCTGAGTAACTGCTTTCTAGGGCATCTTCCTGTCCGCAAAGCTTATAGCTGACGATAAACTATAATCTTCTCATTCCAATCACAAAGCTGCATTCCTTGAAATCCCAGCAACCCTAGAGTTTATTTTGGGTTCGCTCAGTTGGTAATTTTTGTTGAAGGAGGAATTGCTGTTGTCGCTAGAGTGCTTATTTCATTAAAATCATGTCCAGCTGTTGGTTTATGTTCTCAGTTTCTCTGTGGTAAGTCTCCTCCTGCCCAGGCTGGATGTTTTGGGGTTATTTCCTCTTTAGTGGGCAGCCGAGTGAATGCTCCGCTCCTATGACTTTGCAGACTAAATCAGTGAGGAACAGATATGAGCTTTGACCCTGGAATATGTAGCTAGTTCAACCCCTTTTACGTTTCCTTTCCCTGGGCTAGGCTCCCTCTAGAAGAGAGCTCATGGGTTACGAGTCATGTTAAGGTTTCTTTTTGTTTTAAAAGAACTTGGCAGAAGCAGAGGTCATATAGCCTTTGCTTTTCATGAGATTACCATGATCATGGACTTGAATTATTTATGTACTGTATCTGTTTATTCACTGCATGCGTTTGTAATAGAAAGAGGAAATTACTGTGAAATGTTTTTCATTCCAGTCCAGTGGCATATGTAGTAAGGATAATGAAGCCATGTCCTACAGACTTGACTACCCCAGTTTAAACGACCAATAGATGATTGCAGACAAACACCGGGAGAGTACATGCGCTTTTTACTGTACTGTTTTCATTCGCTATACAGTACATTTCTGTTCTGCTGTACTAAAACACCAGTCCCCGTCCCATTCCACTGTGGCACATGTACTCTTAAACAAGAAAAAGCACTTTGTTACGGTAGGAAAAGGTCATTGTCACCAGAGCCCCAGAGGCAGTGGTTATAGAAATAACCATATAGTCTATTTTCCCAGGTCAATCATGGCTGCTTGTCACTCAGTGATGTTGCAGTTTCGTGGTAGTGTTACCTGTACTGAGCAAGACCCACAGAATTGACCATGAATAAAATGCTTACTGGCCCAATGCTTTTCAGGTGTTGTACATTTGAGCTCGGGTTGAAAATAAGGCCCTCGGGGCTTCTGTGGATGGGCCAAAGACAAAAGTATAAAAAATGGCTCAAATGTGAAAGCGAGTGCACGAAGAAACAAGGCAACAGTAAACACATCGGCCATAAATGATGCAGTGCCCCAGTTAGTGACAATTATTACAACTTACAACAATGAAGTCCTCATGGGATACGTGTTTCTCCTGAGGAGATGCATATAGAGTGGGGTCCGAAATGATTGAGACCCTTGATAAAGATGTTCAAGTAGGTATGGGATCTTTTCTGGTCATGGATTCTCATTTCGATGCCAAACCCACCACTGGTGTGCGTGGCCAAAGAGCTCTAAGTTCATGTCTATCTTGTTTCAGGTAAGACCCAAATGCAGACTGTGTTGAAGTAACAATGTTTATTCCAGCAACAGGGGCAGGCAAACGACAGATCAAGGCAGGCAGGGGTCAGTAATCCAGAGTAGAGGCAAAGGTACAACATGGCAGACAGGCTCAGGTCAGGCAGAGGTCGGTTAGCCAGAGTAGAGGCAAAGGTACAGGACGGCGGGCAGGCTCAGGGTCAGGTGCAGGCAGAGTGGTCAGGCAGGCGGGCTCAGAGTCCGGACAGGCAAGGGTCAAAACCAGGAGGGAGAGGAAAAAGAGAGACTGGGGGGAAAGCAGGAGCTGAGACAAAAATGCTAGGTGACTTGACAAACGAGACGAACTGGCAACAGACAAACAGAGAACACAGGTATAAATACCCAGAGCATAATGGGGAAGATGGGCGACACCTGGAGGGGGGTGGAGACAAGCACAAGGACAGGTGAAACAGATCAGCGTGACAATGTAATCTGGCTAAAGAACCAGTTCCCTTTCAAGTGCCAATGCCGTTTAGCAAACTCAAGGCGTCTGCATTTGTTGGATGACACGGAAATAGAGCTCTTTGGCCATGCACACCAGTGGTGTGAGAATGCATTAGCAGAAAATAACCCCATACCTACTGTAAAATATGGTGGTGGTTCATTGATGTAATGGGGCTATGTTTCTTTCACTGGTCCTGGGGCCCTTGTTAAGGTCAATGGCATCATGAACTTTACCCAGTACCAGGATATTTTATTTAAAAATCTTGTTGCCTCTGCCAGGAGGCTGAAACTTGGCCATAAGTGATTCTTCCAGCAAGACAATAACCCCAAGCACACAAAATCCACAAAGAAATTGTTAATTGGCCCCAAAATCAACGTTTTGCAATGGCCATCTCAGTCTCCGCACTTGAACCCTATTGAAAATCTGTAGTTTGAATTGAAGAGGGCAGTCCATAAGCCAGACATCAAGGCTCTGGAAGGATTCTGTATGGAGGAATGGTCTAAGATCCCTCCCAATTGTCACGCCCTGACCATAGTTTGCTTTGTATGTTTCTTTGTTTTGTTTGGTCAGGGTGTGATGTGAGTGGGCATTCTATGTTGTATGTCTAGTTTGTCTGTTTCTATGTGTTTGGCCTGATATGGTTCTCAATCAGAGGCATGTGTCAGTCGTTGTCTCTGATTGGGAGACATATTTAGGTAGCCTGTTTTGTCATTGTGGGTTGTGGGTGATTGTTCCTGTGTCTGTGTTTTTCCATACGGGACTGTTTCATTTTCGTTCGTTCACTTTGTTGTTTTTGTTTCAGTGTTCTATTTCTTTATTAAAATATGGACACTTACAACGCTGCGTATTGGTCCTCCGATCCTTCCTACTACTCCTCCTCAGAAGAGGAGGAAGACGAGCGTTACACCAATATGTTCTCCAACTCAAACATTTTAGAAAAAGGTTCTGTGCTGTTATTCTAGCAAGTTAAGGTATTGAAAACAGGGGTGTCAATAATTTGCAGAAAATCTAATGGGCAAAGCCAATCTAAGCTTGATGCCGTCAATCTCACACAAATGATCTATGAACCTACCAGGTACAACCCCAAATCCGTAAACATGGGCACCCTCATAGATATCATCCGAACTAACTCACCCTCCAAATACACCTCTGCTGTTTTCAATCAAGATCTCAGCGATTACTGCCTCATTGCCTGCATCCGTAATGGGTCTGCGGTCAAACGACCACCTCTCATCACTGTCAAACGCTCCCTAAAACACTTCAGCGAACAGACCTTTCTAATCGACCTGGCCGGGGTATCCTGGAATGACATTGACCTCATCCCGTCAGTAGAGGATGCCTGGTTATTCTTTAAAAGTGCCTTCCTCACCATCATAAATAATCATGCTCCGTTCAAAAAATGTAGAACCAGGAATAGATTTAGCCCTTGGTTCTCTCCAGACCTGTCTGCCCTTGACCAGGACAAAAACATCCTGTGGCATTCTGCATTGGCATCGAATAGCCCCCGTGATATTCAACTTTTCAGGGAAGTTAGGTACCAATATACACAGGCAGTTAGGAAAGCTAAGGCTAGCTTTTTCAAACAGAAATTTGCATCCTGTAGCACAAACTCAAAAAAGTTCTGGGACACTGTACAGTCCATGGAGAATAAGAGCACCTCCTCCCAGCTGCCCACTGCACTGAGGCTAGGAAACACTGTCACTACCGATAAATCCACAATAATTGAGAATTTCAATAAGCATTTTTCTATGGCTGGCCATGCTTTCCACCTGGCTACCCCTACCCCGGTCAACAGCCCTGCGCTCCCCACAGCAACTTGCCCAAACCTCCCCCACTTCTCCTTCACCCAAATCCAGATAGCTGATGTTCTGAAAGATCAGCAAAATCTGGACCCCTACAAATCAGCCAGGCTAGACAATCTGGACCCTCTCTTTCTAAAATTATCAGCCAAAATTGTTGCAACCCCTATTACTAGTCTGTTCAACCTCTCTTTCGTATCGTCTGAGATTCCCATAGATTGGAAAGCTGCCGCGGTCATGGTGCTGGTGAGTCTTTGATCCACCTCTATGCAGACGACACCATTCTGTATACCTCTGGCCCTTCGTTGGACACTGTGTTAACTAACCTCCAGATGAGCTTCAATGCCATACAACTCTCCTTCCGTGGCCGCCAACTGCTCTTAAATGCAAGTAAAACTAAATGCATGCTCTTCAACCGATCGCTGCCCGCACCTGCCCGCCCGTCCAGCATCACTACTCTGAACGGTTCTGACTTAGAATATGTGGACAACTACAAATACCTAGGTGTCTGGTTAGACTGTAAACTCTCATTCCAGACTCACATTAAACATCTCCAATCCAAAATTAAATCTAGAATCGGCTTCCTATTTCACAACAAAGCATCCTTCACTCATGCTGCCAAACATACCCTCGTAAAACTGACCATCCTACCGAACCTCGACTTCGGCGATGTCATTTACAAAATAGCCTCCAACACTCTACTCAACAAATTGGATGCAGTCTATCACAGTGCCATCCGTTTTGTCACCAAAGCCCCATATACTACCCACCACTGCGACCTGTATGCTCTCCTTGGCTGGCCCTCGCTTCATACTCGTCGCCAAACCCACTGGCTCCAGGTCATCTACAAGTCTCTGCTCGGTAAAGCCCCGCCTTATCTCAGCTCACTGGTCACCATAGCAGCACCCACCCGTAGCACGCGCTCCAGCAGGTATATCTCACTGGTCACCCCCAAAGCCAATTCTTCCTTTGGCCGCCTCTCCTTCCAGTTCTCTGCTGCCAATGACTGTAACGAACTGCATAAATCTCTGAAGCTGTAGAGTCTTCTCTCCCTCACTAGCTTTAAGCACCAGCTGTCAGAGCAACTCACAGATCACTGCACCTGTACATAGATCATCTGTAAATAGCCCATCCAATCTACCTCATCCCCATACTGTATTTATTTATTTATCTTGCTCCTTTGCACCCCAGTATCTCAACTTGCACATTCATCCTCTGCACATCCTACCATTCCAGTGTTTAATTGCTATATTGTAATTGCTTTGCCATCATGGCCTATTTATTGCCTTACCTCTCTTATCCTACCTCATTTGCACATGCTGTATATAGATTTTCCTACTGTATTATTGATTGTATGTTTGTTTATTCCATGTGTAACTCTGTGTTGTTGTGTGTGTCAAACTGCTTTTCTTTATCTTGGCCAGGTCGCAGTTGCAAATGAGAACTTGTTCTCAACTACCCTTCCTGGTTAAATAAAGGTTAAATAAAAAAAATAGGACCAAGCATGTTTCTCATCAGGTGCTGCATCTGTGTACAACATTTCATGCATGTAGCTGAAACGGGACCAGAGATCTGCTTGTTCAAAGTTTTCAGTTGATTACTATAACTCCCCCCTTTGGGGCCAATCAGTGTAGTTATGTACATTTCGGATCTCCATCCCCATGGAAAAAGACATCATTCACCAGTGGTGTCTGCGATATCGACTGTGGCAAATGTACGGAGACAGATCCATAGCCCCATAGCCCCCCTATTTCCTCATGGGGACAACAACTGGCTCAGGCAAGTTATCTTGTCGAATTACATATTGCCTGCGTTGTGTGTTAGGGGGATGCTGCTGGATGCGGCTCTGCCAGGAAAGAGAAAGAGATGCCTCAGAACATAGTACTATCACCATGTCTCATTCTGCCGAGGCAGACGAATGAGCAATGAGGGACTCGTTTCCGAGTAAAAAAAGACATCCCTATGTCTGCCCTACATCCCAGAGTTCCTGTTTTATACAGAATACAAGGTATTCGCTGGTTCATTTGTGAATGACAAAGCTATCTCCCCCCCAGTTAAAGCACAGCACAGCGAGAGAGAGACACGGGCACAGATAG
Organism: Salvelinus fontinalis; assembly: GCF_029448725.1. Taxonomy (NCBI): domain Eukaryota; kingdom Metazoa; phylum Chordata; class Actinopteri; order Salmoniformes; family Salmonidae; genus Salvelinus; species Salvelinus fontinalis. The sequence continues at coordinate 3,335,596 of NC_074698.1, forward strand.
CAGACAGGAGAGTGTACTGTAGATTAAGCAGTGTCGTAGCCTGAGCTATAACAGACTCCCCCACCTGCGAGATCAAAATAGCCCTGCAAGAAACAGCTGCTGGGATAATTTGAATTTTTTTTCACAAAGGGTAGTGGGGAAGACAGTTGGGCACAGAGCGAATTAAACTGTACGTGTAACTGCTACCTCTGTATCAGAGCACTGTCTTAGAACTAAAAGATTAAAGGTGAGGAGAGGTTGAACATACTGCACTGCGGATTGTTAGCCTGCCCCACTAGAACTAGAGGGAAACTGACTGGATGTGTTTAAGTTTTTTCTCGAACCCACTTGTTTCTCGAACCCACTTTCAAGGTGCTGGAATCTCCCCTTGCAGATTTCAAATGTCTCAGTAAAATCTCAGCTCTACAGTGAGACGCTCTTTGTGATACTCTCTTGTGTGCCAATGGCACAAATGTTTTCTATAATCACAGATCTTAGTCATCATCAGGAGTCATTATACAGACGTGGTCATTCTCCTCTTCGTCAGTCATATAAATATCAAACTGAAATACTAGTTGATCTGAACCAGCTCTGCGCCCCTATAGGTTAAGCAGAAGGAGAGGCAGGGGAGTCAGGAGGAATGAGATGAGGGCCCAGCCATCTCTACTGTTCACTGGGCTGGTGATGCAGCCTGCTCCCGCTGTTGGCTCTGCATGGCATACTGCTCCTCCATTCTCCCTGTCCTTTTTTATTGGCTCAGAGAGCTTTCACTGGCCTCCTTTAAGAGGGCAGGAGGAAATTGGTGACAGATTTGGCCGGCGGGAAGGCTGGCCTCTAAGAGTGGGAGGCGGCTGGGCTCCGCCGTCAAAAAGCATGTGATGTGTGTGTGTGTGTGTGTGTGTGAAGCCTCCGCCTACCGTCCCCCTCCGCGGACCAGCTTTACTTGACAAAACATATGTGCCTTGTTCTTATCTATCAGGTTTCAGGGAGGTCAGACACACAACACAAGGCTCAAGCCTCCGATGTTTCAATAAACATTAACTATTGGACAAATACACAAACAACCTGTCCTTACACACTGGCACATACACAATACACATGCATGTCCTGCTAATGTGTGTAGATGGGTGGGTGGGTGATTGGGTGGATAGATGGATAGATAGACACAAGCCTGTGTGCTCCATCGTATGCTAGGACTATCCGGTCTGTCCCTATTGCCTAATTAAAGAGATAGAGGCCAGGGAGGACACCCACAGAAGCACTTTGGATCCCTCACTGACATCTGTTTCCCTCAGACCCAACAAGAATATGAATATTTCTAAGAAACGGTGGCCAGTAGGAGAGATAGGATCAGCGTTACCATGAGTGAGACCCTATGTAAAGTGATCCTTATGAACCCGATAGTTGTTTTTACTATGGGTTGGTATGGTGGGATGAGTGTGGTCCTGTTGAGTTACGGCTTGCCTTCAATGTGTTCGTTTGGAGGCTTATTTGAATGCTGGTACTGCTCAGCCAGGAAAGAGAAAGACATGACCGCAGTGCTGAGTACTATCACCACGTGAGAGACCATGTCCAGAGACCACCTTTGCTTGCTTTCCACCATTGACCACTTGCGTCCGATGACTACTCAAGCGATGAACTTTCTCTTGACCTTCCATCTCATGAATGACGTGGTTGTTTTCTAAATGGATTGTCTTTTTTGTGTTTGTCTTTAATAAAGCACTTGGAGATGTTGTATGTAATGAATAGCACTATAAAAGTTGTTTCGTTTGTGAATGACAAAGCTAGTTCCAACCAGTTTAAAGCACAGCACAGCGAGAGAGACAGAGACAAAGGCAGAGATAGCAGACAAGAGAGAATAGATTAAGAGTCTCTAGGAGAGTCTTGGCAGTGTTTTCGCCTGAGGTAAAACAGACTCCCCCATTTGCGAGACCAAGATAGCCCTGCTAAAAAAAGGTGCTAGGATGTATTTCATTTTTGGGGGGCATGAGTTGGTGGGATTAGCGTGTTTGTGCATGCTTGCGTGTTTGTGCATGCTTGCGTATGTGTACAGCATCTTTGAAAAGTTTTCAGACCGCTTGACTTTTTCCACATTTTGTTACGTTACAGTCTTATTCTAAAATGGATTAAATGTTTTTTCCCCCTCATCAATCTACACACAATACCGCATAATGACTAAGCAGAAACAGGGTATTCAGCCCCTTTACTCAGTACTTTGTTGAAGTGCCTTTGGCAGCCATTACAGCCTCAAGTCTTCTTGCATATGACGATACAAGCTTGGCCCACCTGTATTTAGGGGAATTTCTCCCATTCTTCTCTGAAGATCGTCTCAAGCTCTGTCAGGCTGGATGGGGAGCGTCGCTGCACAGCTATTTCTAGGTCTCTCCAGAGATGTTCGATCAGGTTCAAGTCCGGGCTCTGGCTGGGCCACTCAAGGACATTCAGAGACTTGTCCCGAAGTCACTCCTGCATTGTCTTGGCTGTGTGCTTAGGGTCATTGTCCTATTGGAAGGTGAACCTTCACCCCAGTCTGAGGTCCTGAGCACTCTGGAGCAGGTTTTCATCAAGGATCGCTCCGTTCATCTTTCCCTCAATCCTCAATCCCGGTCCCTGCTGCTGAAAAACATCCCCACAGCATGATGCTGCCACCACCATGCTTCACCGAAGGGACGGTGCCAGGTTTCCTCCTTGGCATTCAAGCCAAAGGGTTCAATCTTGGTTTCATCTTGGACCAGAGAATCTTGTTTTCCATGGTCTGAGTCCTTTAGGTCCCTTTTGGCAAACTCCAAGTGGGCGGTCATGTACCTTTTACTGAGGAGTGGCTTCCGTCTGGCCACTCTACCATAAAGGCCTGATTGGTGGAGTGCTGCAGAGATGGTTGTCCTTCTGGAAGGTTCTCACATCTCCACAGAGGAACTCTGGAGCTCTGTCAGAGTGACCATAGGGTTCTTAGTCACCTCCCTGACCAAGTCCCTTCTCCCCCGATTGCTCAGTTTGGCCGGGCGGCCAGCTCTAGGAAGAGTCTTGGTGGTTCCAAACTTCTTCCATTTAACAATGATGGAGGCGACTGTGTTCTTGGAGAACTTCAATGCTGCAGTAATGTTTTTGTACCCTTCCCCAGATCTATGCCTCGACACAATCCTGTCTCAGTGTTCTACAGATAATTATTTCGACCTCATGGCTTGGTTTTTGCTCTGACATGCGCTGTTGTCATGTATACTCCCTCTCCAGCCTCTAGGTCATCCCGCACACCTGTCACCATCGTCTCGCGCACCTGCGCCTCATGACACTCACTTGGACTACATCACCTCCTTGATTATCTTCCCTATATCTTTCACTCCCCTTGGTTCTTTCCTCAGGTGTTATTGACTCTGTTTTGATGTCGGTGCGTTGTTTGTGTTTCGTGTTCATTGTTTGTTTAATTTATTAAAACACTCACTCCCTGGACTTGCTTCCCAACTCTCAGAGCACTCGTTGCAGAATAACACCTCACCTAAGGGAAGCATCAGGGAGTGTTTTTTTAATAAATGTTTTGTGTCAGGGTAATGAAGTCGGGTCTGGGAACTGCTTCAGGCTCTCATGCCTGAACCAGATCGTCAGGCTCCCCTGCCTCAGCCGGCTCGTCTGGCTTTCATGCCTTAGCCGGATCGCCAGGCTCCCCAGCCTCAGCCGGCTCGTCGGGCTTTAATGCCTTAGCCGGATCGCCAGGCTCCCCTGCTTCCACCGGCTCGTCAGGTTCTCATGCCTCAGCCGGATCGCCAGGCCCCCCTGCCTCAACCAATCTGTCAGGTTCCCGCGCCCCAGCTGACTCGACAGGCTGGCGTGACAGGTTCTCGCACATCAGCAGGGGTGGCCGGTCCGCTCCTGATGCCCGGGTTTGTCCCCTTTGTCGGCATCCTGCAGCTGGAGCCCCTCAGGGAGGGGTTATTGTCATGTATACTCCCTCTCCGGCCTCTAGGTCATCAGGCTGCTGATTATCCAGCACACCTGTCACCATCGTCAAGCGCACCTGCGCCTCATGACACTCACCTGGACTCCATCACCTCCTTGATTATCTTGATTACCCTATATCTGTCACTCCACTTGGATTTTTCCTCAGGTTTTATTGACTCTGTTTTCATGTCGGTGCGTTGTTTGTGTTTCGTGTGCATTGTTTCTTTTATTTACTAAAACACTCACTTCCTGAACATGCTTCCCGGCTCTCAGCGCACTGTCAACTGTGGAACCTTATATAGACAGGTGTGTGCCTTTCCAAATCATGTCGAATCAGTTGAGTTTACTACAGGTGGAATCCAATCATTTTGTAGAAACATCTCAAGGATCATCAATGGAAACAGAATGCACCTGAGCTCAATTTCGAGTCTCATAGCAAAGAGTCTGAATACTTATGTAAATAAGGTATTTCTGTTTTTTATTTTCAATAAATTTGCCCAAAATTCTAAAAACCTGTTTTCACTTTGTCATTAAGGGGTATTGTGTGTAGATTGATGACGGAAAGATTAAATAAAGTTAAGCCTGTAACGTAACAGAATGTGGTAAAAGGTGTGACATCAGGTGGCTACAGATTTTTTCATTTTTTTCCCATCTGACTCATCAAGGCGTACGTTTGTAATCTGCCGGTGGTAATCTATCAAAGTCACAGATTAGATTGGGGGATTACAGAGGAGATAATCCCATCAGGATGATCCGGATGGATGAAGTTTCACATTTGTATCTGGGGGGGGGTTTGGAGTTTGGTTTTTGTTTCTTTGTCTGTTGGTAGATCTTCGAGGGGAGAAAAACAGAGACAGGGAGATAATGGGAAGAGGAACATGTTGAAAGAGACAAAACTAGAAGGTGCGCTCTGTGATGAAGTAATGAGAACAGAACAACATGTCCAGAAAGAAGACAGGCAGGAACTGTAGAGAAGGAGGACATATAAGACAGTTGAGAGACAGTTGCCCCAGAGGTGTTAACTGTACGGGAATGTGGTCGAATCTGTAACCACAATTTGTACCACAATAAAGCTTCAAAATCAAAAGACTAGTCTGTTATCAAGAACACACTGCAGGCAGGGCAGCGGTCTGCTACCCACCATGGTTTTTAATTGACTTGTAATTTGCTGCTCCCACTTCGTACAGAGCAGCAACTGCTGTGGAAGACTTGGATAACAATACTCAAGTATATTCAGTTTCACACTTCATTTCACATCCATTGAAGGAACACAAAAGTCTTCTGTTCAATTGGGGTGTGCTAAGTAGAACATTTAAACGCTGTAAAGTAAAGATGTGATTTCAAGTACCAATGACATATCATTTCCCTGTTTGATGTCAATGAAAATGACTAAATGAGGACATATAGTATGTGATATTTGATATCGCTCATTGCACATTGATATTAATGACAACAGTGATCATCTTGTCCCTTATAAAAATGCCATCTGGTTGGGTTATATGGGTCTTTTTAACAGATGGGAACTCATATAATCCAGTGTCAACTCAAACCTCTGCACTTTGTCTCTGTCTATCTATTCAATACCAGACTGTTCTAACAATACATACAGACATATTAAACCATTTTTATAGATGAAATTCAATTATGTTACCTTTATAGAGCCGTTACATAGTCTGCTGTACATGATGCCCTCATGAGCGAAGGCTGTAATGCATGAACTATTGACATATGTAAAGACCACATAATCAAATATAATTGTATTTGTCACATGCGCTGAGTACAACAGGTGTAGACTTTACCGTGATAAGCTTACTTACTTTACCAATGCAGATATTAAAAGTGAGAAACATTTCCTAAATAACAAAAAGGAAATATTAACACAATAAAATAATTATAACAAGTCTATATACAAGGAGTACAGGTACGGAGTCAGGGGTACGTGCAGGGTACGAGGTAGTTCAGGTATATTTTGATATATACATGTAGGTAGGGGAAAAGTGACTAGGCAATCGGGATAGATAATAAACAGTAGTGTGTGTGTGTGTGTGTGTGTGTGTGTGTGTGTGTGTGTGTGTGTGTGTGTGTGTGTGTGTGTGTGTGTTGGAATGTCAATGTAGTATGTGTGGGTAGAGTACAGTGAGTGTGCAGAGAGCCAGGGCAAAAAAAAGGGGCTCAATCAAATGGCTTTCCAGACTATTTGCATTAACTGTTCAGTAGTCTTATGGCTTGGGGGTAAAGTTGTTCAGGAGCCTTTTGGTCCCAGACTTGGCGCTCCGGTACCACTTCCCGTGCGGTAGCAGAGAGAACCGTTTATGACTTTGGGAAGCTGGAGTCTTAGAACATTTTTAGTGCCTTCCTCTGACACGGCCTTGTATAGAGGACCTGGATGGCAAGGAGCTCGGCCCCATGATGTACTGGGCCGTACGCACTACCCTCTGTAGCGCCTTATAGTCAAATGCCAAGCAATTGCCATAATGCGATTTATAGATGATACGTTTTGCACTGCTTTTAACAGTAGGCAATAGCAATATGAAAGTGCACGATATCTCTCATGAAGTTATTAGCCATCTTTTAACTTGGACAATGATGTACACCGCCAAGTATAGAATTGTGTGTCCATACTATTGTTTGCGTATTACTGTAGTTTTTTGTGTATTATCTGGCCTTTTTTCCCCCTTTCTGCAGAAAAAGAGCAAGCTGCACTACCACATAGCGGTGATCATAAACTACATGGGACATTGTATCTCTCTGGCAGCCCTGTTGGTGGCCTTCATCCTCTTCATGAGGCTGAGGTGAGTGACACTGTCCTCCTTCTATCATTCCTCCATCATGTCAACACGTCATATAACAGAAGCAGATATCAACACGACACCCGCCTGTTACGTTCCTTCACCATGTCAACACATCCACACAACCCCATTGTAACGGCTTTCTTCCTGGGATGAAGGAGAGGACCAAAATGCAGCGCAGTTAGTGTTCAACATGTTTAATTTAACGAACTGTGAACACTTGCAACAATACAAAACAACAAACGTGAAAACCGAGACAGTCCTATCTAGTGCAGAACACAAACACAGAGACAGGAAACAACCACCCACAATCCCCAACACAAAACAAGCCACCTATATATGATTCTCAATCAGGGACAACGATTGACAGCTGCCTCTGTTTGAGAACCATACTAGGCTGAACACAGAAACAGACAAACTAGACACACAACATAGAATGCCCACCCCAACTCACGCCCTGACCATACTAAACAAATACAAAAACAAGGGAAAACAGGTCAGGAACGTGACACCCATAGCCTTGGTGACGGCTAAGTGTTTCATACTCAATCCAATACAACATGAAACGGTACAGTACAAAACCGAGAAGAAAATACCACAAATCCATAGTTCATAATACTCTATAATAATCCTGCCAAGATTCATGTAATTTCATGGCTCAGTTGACAGGATCCACATTCTTGTGGTCGATACTTGTCACTCGCCGGGGGGGAATATGTCGTTATGTATACCACCAGCCCGGCCCTCAACCCTGCAGACAGCGCATGCTCTGCCATGACCCGTCGATGTCTAAATTGAATGAGGTGGTGAATTATAATGCAGTGCTGATTTGACCTAGGTGTAATGCAGCCCTGTTCGGTTCTGTCCTGTATGTGTTCAGCATATTAGTGAAGTGTGTTCTGCTGGAGAGGCGTGTATTATTCAAGTACATTCACACACACGGAAACACACACACTGACACCGACAAATCCACTCTGAGACTCGAACCCGTGTTCCACAAAAACCACAATCTTGTTTTGCGAGAGGAGAGTGGTTGTGTTTCATTCTGGACTCCCAGGGCTCACCCGCTGGGCAAAAACTGGTTGAGTCAACGTTGTTTCCACGTCATTTCAAAAACCAAAAACGTGATGACGTTGAATCACCGTGGGGGGGGGGGATCAACGTGGGGGGGAGTAATCAACGGGGGGGGGGGGGGTAATCAACGTGGGGGGGAGTAATTAATGTGGGGGAGGGGGAGTAATCAACGTGGGGGGGTAATCAACGTGGGGGGGGGAGTAATCAGCGTAAGGGAATTTTGTATTTTTTTCAGCAATCTTTTAACCTCAATCCAATGACACGGTGACTTTTACATTTTATTTCACATTGAATTCACGTCAGTTGACAACTCGACCAAAATGTAAGCCAAAACTAGATGCTGAAATGACATCTGTTTGGGAAGGTGTAGACCAGTTAGGGCATTGTGTGGTGGTGAAAGCAGTAATACGTGACAAACAGCATGTCACTAACAACCCAACATGTCAGTCAGCCAAAAAAACGCCCGTCTGTGTTTTCTCAAAGGCTGCACCGACACAGATTATCTGGACTCTGAGATTAAACATATAGTGTAAGAGATTGTTTAGAACAGATTATCCCAGATTAAGATACTGTCTCACTGCTTCCGTATCTCCAATCAGGAAGTCTCATTTGAGTTGAGACAACAGAGGAGTGTTTTTTAGGCTCAATCTGGTTTAAATAGTCACATCTTCAACATCAGTGTCCTGTTTATTAACCTCTCAGCTAATATAGCTGCGATTGGTCGTACTGTATGTATATGTATGTAGAAAATAGAGGAGAGGCTAAAGTCGTGTAAAGTAGCAGGCAGGCCGGCAAGCGCTGGTCTACTGTTTACTTCCTTAACTGAAATGAAACAGCTAGCGGGATCAGATGTCTGGGATGGACACACACACCCTGAGACTTCATTACTCCCTCTCCACACATGGGCTGAACTCGCTGAAATCAGGGCCTGTTTTATATTTTTATTTTATCAGGCTGACAAAGCTGTCCTTTTTAATGTTTCATACACAAAAAAATATACATTTGGCTCTAAATCCCCCCTAGCTACTTCATGGGTATGGACCTCTCACAGGAGAATGGTAGCTGTGTGAGTCATACATTGTAAGTACTGTAACGACAGAAGAAAAAGTCCCTGAAAGGAGTATTTTCTCATTCACATGCCTCGCTTTGATAGATTATAGGTCTTTAATGTCTTTAGGCGTAAAATCGAAAGGCAAAAGGGGCAGTTTTTTTTTTTACACCCATAAAACAGAGTTATTTTTATATATCATTTTATATCCTCTCTAATCTGCTCTTCAGGACTGATTACAAAATCGATAATACAATTTGAAGGATTATCAGATTACGGAGATGAATCAAAATAGCTTCACTGCCTGTTTGCATTGTACAGTTAAAAGACAATGCACATAATTGTCACTCACGAGTGTATAAACTCGTCTTTGATCATGTAAACCTTTGCTGTGCAGTTTAAGTGCCTTCAATCCATGCAGATTGTTTGGGTAGCTCGGAGGTTTTGTGTCTGCACATAAGCTTCGATAACCCTTTGTTTGGATAGTCCTAAACCTTCTATTCAAACCCAGTGAAGACCCCAGGCCTGGTTTAGTGTGCGGACAAGTTTAGATTGAATGACTTGAGGTTATTTCCAGACAGGGAACACAACGGTAAGAAAAGGGTAAACATGTTATGCCTACTTGTTCAAGCCTCATTGAGTTAAGGCGCCCAACGCACTGTGAACAGCCTTACTGAGTCTGAATTGTAGACAAAGCATCCATGGAAGGACCCTTCTGCCTCACCTTTCATTTGATATGATACTGCCGAGCACTGAAATATACAGATTCGTGTAAAAAGTGTAAAGGTGCTTTCGTATGGGACGGGCTTAGTTGTATGTGCGGGAACTTCAGCTGACGTTTATCTAATTATATCGAATTGGGCGGACCGAAATGACTTTCGAGTTACACACGTGGATATTTCTTGTGCACAAGCTTTGTAATTGCCACCACTTGGAGACTTTGTAAACGTCACGATCTGTCAATTATTTTAACACTTAAGTGATTACGAAAAAGGAAAATAAATATCGGGGGAAACAACTCATTTAGATGATCAGTGACTTTCCACTGATCCCTGAACTAGGAGGACCTGGTGGTTTCTATTCCCATCCATGCTGACGTAGCAGCAGGATGAAGAGACAGGGGGATGTAGAGGATAGGAGGCTACAGACCTCAGAGACACATGGGTCTCAGTGTGAAGTGATGGCCCCTGGCCAGCTTCCTTCAGCTCCCCCAGTGAACTGAGAAACGCACCGGCAGCGAACATACCCAGGATCCCAGCACTGCACAGGCAGGGTGTTACCAACGCAGTGATATGCCATTTGGACTGTGAAACACACCAGGGGGGATCTGCGTCAGTGGAAAAGGACAAGCAGAGCAGCACTGCTGTCATCCACTAATGGAAAACCCCGTTGTGAAAACGACAGAGGCGTTATTCACGTAGCTAGCCAGTATCTTTTCCTGATCTATCCCGCCTCATTTTGTTAACAGTAAAAGGAGCAGGAGTTTATACAACCTGGTCTCAGAGCATTTCGGATTATTTTGTATGTAAATCTGAGACTCTCTATTTAGTATGACATGCTACGTTTCGTATAGTGTGTAGTCATTCGTCCATCACACATTTCGTATGATATGTTATGAATTACAATTCATATTATATGTTACGAATTAGCTAAATGTAGGATATGTAAAAAATTCCAGCTAGGTGGCTAATGTTAGTTAGCTCACTAACATTGCTAGGCTAGGGGTTAGGGTTAAGTCAGGGAGTTAGGTTAAATAGTTAAACTAGGGTTAGGGGAAGGGTTAGCTAAAAGGGTTAAGGCTAGGGTTAGGGGAAGGGTTAGCTAACATGCTAAGTAGTTGTAAAGTAGCTAAAAAGTAGTAAAAAGTTTTTTATTAGCTGAAATGCAAAAGTTATCCATGATAATATTCAAACTCGCAACCTTTGAGTAGCTAGACATTCCCGCTATATGCCTACCTATCCACCCCCCTTTCGTTTTTGCCTTAAGTAAACCAAACTGTCTTATGTGACCAAACAGAATAATACGAAATGTTCTGAGAGCAGGTTGGTTTGCAGCAAAATGCCCATGACGCTGTCCCAGTTCATTCACAGTGGGGAAGGGGTTTGACGAAGGATAGTAACCATCCTTGTATCCTTAAAAAATGACTCTCAAGTTCCCAATGCTTTGGCTTTAAAATGGCATCCAAATCAAAGGATCGGTGGTATCTGCAAATGAAGGGAATGGACTTAAACAGTCTCTGCTGTGAAAGTGCCTCATTTCAAGCATGAAACAGGAAATGCTGCTGCTTTCAAGAATGTGCATAGTGAAGATACAGAACTCCCTGGTAGAGGGAAATTATCCAAGAGATAGGCCAGTAAGATGAAAGGAACTGTGGTGATGTGGGAAGGGGTTCGCGGTCAACCCTACTGTACTTCTAGGCCTTTGAGATCACATGTAGTAAGGATCCACTCAGCACAGAGCCCAGGGCTGTACAGCAACTCAAACCCCTTCAAATATGTGATACTAATCATATAATAAAGTGTAAGACATAAGCCACTGTGGCGGAACTTTGGATCCCAAAGCAGCTGCTCGCCCACTTTCAGAGCGAGCATCCTAGTGTGACGTGTGACAGCTGGAGTGGTGCCTGGCAGTGATTGTCACAGCTCACCTGGCGCTGGCTGGCATCAACGCATCAGACGAAAAGTTGTCTAGCCTAGTACCAGTCAATGTTTCAGCATGGTCTGATTTTTTATTAACTTTGCTTTCGTTCACTCCATTAGAGACAGTTTGCAGAGGTCCAGTTCAAACACGTTGTTAAAGACCTTTATTGCCAAGGTGCGAGCATGAACATAACATCCACATTGAATCAAGCTGCAAATCATTGACATACAAAGGGATAAAGTCTTCTACCAAAAAGGAAAAGCAAATAGCTGTAGAGATACTGTACCACAATATTTCTACCCAACTTAGAGATGTCCTCATTATAAACCAAGGCACTTTTGCGGGTGCTTAAAGGGGGCGATTACAGGCTCGTTTTAACAGCGACGTGGCATGTTTTTTTCCAGAGGGGGTCCCTGATCCCGCTTTCTTTTTTACAAGAGCTCAGAGATGTGTGAAAAGAGCCTTCAGCCCACTGCTTATTAGTGCCTCAAAGGGCTTCCTGGGGTAGCCATGGTGCTATGTTCGGTCTTCATTTGGTTTAATGGATCTTAGCCACGTGTCTGTCTGATTTCACTTTGCTTCACTAAATGACTCTTGAAATGAATTCTACCCGGACCATAGTACTAATAACATGGTATGGGACTTCAAACTGTAGCACCTTCCAAAAGCATAATGAATGTTGCATACAAACTGCGTCAAGGGCAAAGCTGATGGCTAGAGAAGGGGAGAGGCTGAGGAGATTAAATTCATGCCTTTAATAATCCTTACAGCTCCATAAAGAGACTTCTTGATGATTAGGGTGATGGGAGTAATTTGCGACAACCTTCAAGGCATTCTGGAACAACATGGGACCATTGATTATGCTATTTTGTTTCAATACCCGGGTACTCTCTAACCTTGAGGGCAAGGTAGTTTTGGGCATCGAGTCATTATAGAGAGACCATTTAGAGACCTGGTGACCCACCTAAGGCAAGTCATTATCTCGAAGGGTAACCTGCAATCTATCACACACAAACACATATACACACACACACACACACACACACGACTCACAGATACAATTCCCATTCCCCACGCACACTCCAGCGTTACCTCCTCCTGAAAAGGTAAAGTCCTATAGCCTGCTGTTGAGCAAGCAGATACACTAACCAATCACACAGATTGCTGACTTGACTCTAGTGCAAACAAGTGATGATTGTTCGTCAACGTATTTGACATTGGGGGATTAAATAATACTTATGAATGGCTCAACAGACCCCGTTTCTGCTATCTTGGTTAATGGTGTATAATGTAATACACATTAATAGAAATTGACTGAAAGAACCAGTCAATACTCGTTTATACCGATTCAGGATCACTTTATCAGGTAATGCACAATGGCAGAAGTGTGGTATATCATAAGGGACATAATTATTCTCTTCTTTACCAAGACTGGAACTTGCTGTAATAAAAAAAGCCAAGGAATGGACAACTGCCTATATCTCTCTGCTGAGTACTGAAATCACATGTTCATCATCTCATTCTGCTGGGTGTTAGTGATTCAGAGAATTTCTGACGTTTAATTATTTGATTTCTGCCATATAACACACAAGGGAATACATGTAGTTGTCCCACCTCAGTAAAAATACTTTAAAGTACTACTTAAGTAGTTTTGGGTATCTGTACTTCATTATTTATATTTTTGACTACTTTTACTTCGACTTTGTCACACCCTGACCGTAGAGAGCTTTTTATGTCTCTATTTTGGTTTGGTCAGGGTGTGATTTGGGTGGGCATTCTATGTTCTTTTTTCTACGTTTTGTATTTCTTTGTGTTTGTCCAGGTGTGGTTCTCAATCAGAGGCAGCTGTCTATCGTTGTCTCTGATTGAGAATCATACTTAGGTAGCTTTTCCCCACTGATGCTTTGTGGGTAGTTGTTTTCTGCACCTGACAGGACTGTTTCGTTCATTCTCTTTATTGTTTTGTTATTTAGTGTTCAGTTTAATAAAAAGCATGAACACTTGTCACGATCGTGTGGCGGATTGACGGACCAAAATGCAGCAGTTGGAAAATAAGCCATCTTCTTTTATTTTAAAAGATGACAAACAATAAACACGAAACACTTAAACAAAATAACAAAACAACAAAACGACCGTGAAGCTACAAACGTTGTGCACATACATACAGGCTACAAACGTTCTACATAGACAATTACTCACAACCAATGAGAGCCTATGGCTACCCTAAATAAGGCTCCCAATCAGAGACAACCGAAATCAGCTGTCTCTAATTGGGAACTCATTCAGGTAACCATAGACTCTCCTAGACAACTAAACATACATAGACAACGCTAGACATCTACACTCAACACAAACGCATATACTACACCCCATAACCCCTTTACCATATAAACACCCAAAACTAACAAAACATAAACATTCCCCATGTCACACCCTGACCTAACTAAAATAATAAAGAAAAACAAAGAATACTAAGGCCAGGGCGTGACATAACCCCCCCCTTGAGGCGCGAACTCCGGGCGCACCATACACAGTCTAGGGGAGGGTCTGGGTGGGCTTCCCTCCACGGTGGCGGCTCCGGCTCTGGTCGTGGTCCCCACTTCACCACAGTCCCTAACCACCTCCTTAGCCTCTTCAAAATGACCCCTCTCCACATTAATCCCATTGCATTAAGGGACAGCTCCGGACTAAGGGCCAGTACCAGGGTAAGGGGCAGTACCAGGGTCAGGGGCAGTACCAGGGTAAGGGGCAGTACCAGGGTAAGGGGCAGTACCAGGGTAAGGGGCAGCACCAGGGTAAGGGGCAGCACCAGGGTAAGGGGCAGCACCAGGGTAAGGGGCAGCTCCGGACTGAGGAATGGCAGCTCCGGACTGAGGAATGGCAGCTCCGGACTGAGGAATGGCAGCTCCGGACTGAGGAATGGCAGCTCCGGACTGAGGGACTGCAGCTCCGGACTGAGGGACTGCAGCTCCGGACTGAGGGACGGCCCATGGCTGGCTGACAGATCTGGCTGCTCATGGCTGGCTAACGGATCTGGCTGCTCATGGCTGGCTGACGGATCTGGCTGCTCATGGCTGGCTGACTGATCTGGCTGCTCATGGCTGGCTGACTGATCTGGCTGCTCATGGCTGGCTGACGGATCTGGCTGCTCATGGCTGGCTGACGGATCTGGCTGCTCATGGCTGGCTGACGGATCTGGCTGCTCATGGCTAGCTGACGGATCTGGCTGCTCATGGCTAGCTGACGGATCTGGCTGCTCATGGCTAGCTGACGGATCTGGCTGCTCATGGCTAGCTGACGGATCTGGCTGCTCATGGCTAGCTGACGGATCTGGCTGCTCATGGCTAGCTGACGGATCTGGCTGCTCATGGCTAGCTGACGGATCTGGCTGCTCATGGCTAGCTGACGGATCTGGCTGCTCATGGCTAGCTGACGGATCTGGCTGCTCATGGCTGGCTGACTGATCTGGCTGCTCCTGTCTGGTTGGCGGCTCTGGCAGATCCTGTCTGGTTGGCGGCTCTGGCAGATCCTGTCTGGTTGGCGGCTCTGGCAGATCCTGTCTGACGGACGGCTCTAGCGGCTCCTGTCTGGCTGGCGGCTCTAGCGGCTCCTGTCTGGCGGACGGCTCAGTGGGCTCATGGCAGACGGGCGGCTTTGCAGGCTCATGGCAGACGGGCGGCTTTGCAGGCTCATTGCAGACGGATGGCTCAGATGGCGCTGGGGAGACGGATGGCTCAGATGGCGCTGGGGAGACGGATGGCTCAGATGGCGCTGGGGAGACGAGCAGTTCAGTCATCGCTGTGCAGACGGCAGACTCCTGCCGGCTGAGGCGCACTGTAGGCCTGGTGCGTGGTGCCGGGACTGGTGGCACCGGGCTGGGGACACGCATCTCAGGGCTAGTGCGGGGAGCAGCAACAGGACGCACAGGACTCTGGGGACACACAGGAGGCTTGGTGCGTGGTTTAGACACTGGTGGTAAAGGGCTGGAGACACGCACCATATAGCTAGTGCGTGGAGGAGGCACTGGTGGTACTGGATTGGGGCGGGGAGGTGGCGCCGGAAATACCGGACCGTGCAGGCGTACTGGCTCCCTTGAACGCCGAGCCTGCCCAACCTTACCTGGTTGTATGCTCCCCGTCGCCTGACCAGTGCGGGGAGGTGGAATAACCCGCACCGGCCTATGTAGGCGAACCGGGGACACCATGCGTAAGGCTGGTGCCATGTACGCCGGCCCGAGGAGACGCACTGGTGACCAGATGCGTTGGGCCGGCTTCATGACATACGGCTCAACGCTCAGTCTAGCCCGGCCGATACGTGGAGCTGAAATGTACCGAACCGGGCTATGCACGCGTACAGGAGACACCGTGCGCTCTACTGCGTAACACGGTGTCTGCCCGTACTCCCGCTCTCCACGGTAAGTACAGGGAGTAGGCGCAGGTTTCCTACCTGACTTCGCCACACTCCCTTTAAGGCCCCCCCCAAGAAATTTTTGCGTTGTACTCACGGGTCTCCAGCCTTGTCTCCGTGCTGCCTCCTCATATCGCCTCCTCTCGGCTTTCGCTGCCTCCAGCTCTTCACGAGGGAGGCGATATTCTCCCGGTTGATCCCAAGGTCCATCTCCTTCCAATTCGTCCTCCCAACTCCAGAAATCCTGTGTAGGTAGGTCCTGTTGCCGCCTTCCATGCCGCTTGGTCCTATGGTGAGTAATTCTGTCACGATCGTGTGGCGGATTGACGGACCAAAATGCAGCAGTTGGAAAATAAGCCATCTTCTTTTATTTTAAAAGATGACAAACAATAAACACGAAACACTTAAACAAAATAACAAAACAACAAAACGACCGTGAAGCTACAAACGTTGTGCACATACATACAGGCTACAAACGTTCTACATAGACAATTACTCACAACCAATGAGAGCCTATGGCTACCCTAAATAAGGCTCCCAATCAGAGACAACCGAAATCAGCTGTCTCTAATTGGGAACTCATTCAGGTAACCATAGACTCTCCTAGACAACTAAACATACATAGACAACGCTAGACATCTACACTCAACACAAACGCATATACTACACCCCATAACCCCTTTACCATATAAACACCCAAAACTAACAAAACATAAACATTCCCCATGTCACACCCTGACCTAACTAAAATAATAAAGAAAAACAAAGAATACTAAGGCCAGGGCGTGACAACACTTACCACGCTGTGCTTTGGTCCGATTCTTCATCTTCATCCGATGACCTTTACAGATTTCACTACATTCCTAAAAAAGAGTATGTAATTTTTACTCCATACATTTTCCCTGACACCCAAAAGTACTTGTTACATTTTGAATACTTAGCAGGACAGGAAGATGCATGAATTTATCAAGAGAACATCCCTGGTCATCCCTACTGCCTCTGATCTGACAGACTAACTAAACATGCATGCTTCGTTTGTAAATGATGTCTGAGTGTTGGAGTGTGCCTCTGGCTGTCCATCATTTTTTTTTAAATAAAATTAAAATGATGTCGTCTGGTTTGCTTAATATAAAGAATGTGAAATCATTTATACTTTAACTTTTGATACTTAAGTGTATTTAAAACCAAATACGTTTACTCAAGTAGTTTTTTACTGGGTGACTTTCACTTTTACTTGAGCCATTTTCTATTGAGGTATCTTTACTTTTACTCAAGTATGACGATTGGGTACTTTTTCCATCTGCAAACTTACACACAGTATATACACGTGCACACACAAACCTGGGTTCGTTATCGATTACTCTTGTCACAACAAACACGAAACGGTGATTCCAATGCACCCAGATATCCAGCTTAACTATTTAAAAAGCAGAACTTGACAATGTATTATTCAAGTGACTATGATGTATAATGTGTTGGTGCTTGTGCCTGTGTTGTATTCGAGTAGTAGACGATATAGAATGAAAGAGAATAGAACATCCCATAGAACATGTAAAAAGTAGAACACAGTGTAGAACAGAACATCTCTGAGTTCTAGGTGGGAATACGTATGTAGCACTTAGCCATTGCATGTTGTGGATGGACTATTTGTTGTTGAAACGCATAATATCCTTTTCTGGTAAACCGCTTTAGTTACATACATGGTATTTAGCTCAGCTGCAGTTCTACCAGAACAGCATGTTCTGGTAGAACTGATCTGGGTTTAAATGGTCTCGGTTTTACCACACTTGTGGCCATGCGCCCATATTTACCCAGCCCAGTGTGGCTTTTAACACTACACTGCACCACACTCCAGTTATTTTCCACAGTCCCCTTTAACTTATTGTGAAATAATCTGTTATTCTGCAGGTCCATGCTGCTCAGCTATGCTCGGTGGTTAGAGCCTGGAGGCTGGAGTTGGATGTAAGAACGAGAAGTGTGTCCGATTTTGACAATGTGACAATGGTTGTGTTGCCAGAGATTTGAACTTCGACTGAGCCCAGAGAAGAGAACTTTGTGTGTGCAACTTTGTCTCAGGGCAATTTGTTTTATTCTGTGACACTCCATTTAGTAACATATGTTACATTACGTTAAATTACATTATGAATGGAATAGCAGTCGTACAATATCATATGAATTAGAGGACCTATAGCAGGGTTCCCCAGCTGTTAGCAGGGTTCCCCAAGTTTTCGGACCAAAAAAAAGTATATGTTAGAATTTGCATTGTTGGACATGAGACTGTAAAAACACCAGCATATTATATCTGTTTGGGCTTCTTGTGGTCAATTTGCAGTTGCTGGTTAAGTGTGCCTTGAATTCTAAATAAATCACCGACAGTGTCATCAGCAAAGCACCCCCACACCATAGCACCTCCTCCTGCATGCTTTAAAGTGGGAAATACACATGCGGAGATCATCCGTTCACCTCACACCGCGTCTCACAAAGACACGACAGTTAGAACCAAAAATCTCCAATTTGGACTCCAGACCAAAAGGACAAATTTCCACCGGTCTAATGTCCATTGCTCGTGTTTCTTGGCCTAAGCAAGTCTCTTCGTCGGCTGTGTATATAGTACCATACGTCTTACCTGGTCATACAATAGCATATTAATTGGATGATGTAAGTTATAGTATTATACATATAGTATTATACATCTTTCTCTAAAACCAGGATGCTTGTTGCGTCTTAACAACAAAGGAGATTTTATTTTGGTGGTTAGGTGAACTAACTACAAAGGTTAAGTTAATTTACATGAAAGGTTAGTGGAAACTAAAGCGACAAATGTTAGGTGAATTTGCATGGCAGGTTAGTTGAATTGGGTTCATTTTAGAATAAGGGTTAGTGGAAGGGTTAGCTAAAACACTAGTTTTCAATGACACGACTCGACGCGCAACGTTTGCATTGTTAGACAGAGGGGCATTACACTTACCCATCCTCTCTGACCAACGTCCCGTCCTTTTGTTTCTGTCTGAAGAAGCTAGACCATGAGTAGGTATCGAAATACGTAAAGTATGTTTCACATGGCTCTGAGGCCAGGCTGGTGTGTGTGTGTGTGTGCATGTCAATTCCACATTCGGAACCTCACCGTGTAGCCTGGGACCCCATACAGACAAGCTTGTTGCTCCCAATCACCACTTCCTTTAGATAAGGGCTACAGCACTGCCGGTGGTGTGGGTGAGTCTGATAATTTAGTATGTAGAGTTTCTCTCGTCGTTCATGGAGCTAGGCAACATCTTGACTGTGGTGGCGGCATATTGCACAAGCATTTCGCTACACCCGCCATAACATCTGGTAAAAATGTGTATGTGACCAATACAATTTGATTTGGTTTGTTCTCAATAGAGATAGAGGGTGTTCCAAATGGCCCCCTATTCCCTATATAGTGCCCTACTTTTGACTCGAGCCCTAGTCAAAAGTAGTGCACTGCGTATAAAGGGAATAGGGTCCCAATTGGGAAGCAACCAGAACGTTGGAACCTCAGTCCCTCCCCTGAAGACATCTCGCCACTGTCCCTCTTTGACAGTCATATCATGTCACCTCTATTGATGCGTGAGGACATCAACCCACAGACAGAGAGAGAGACTGTCTCCTAGAGTGGCGTTGGAGGGCATTGGTCCTTAGAACTTTCCTTTGGGTGAACCAACTGGAGATGTTCTGTTCTGACGATTTAAAAAAACAAAATCCTGTTTTTAGATTTTCAAAAAACAACTGAGGTGACTGTTTTCGTTCCAGTTCATTTCTACCGTTGTAAAACTCTTGTAAAAGTTTGACAGAAAGAGGTTTGTTAGGATATGGGAGTGTTTTATTCTCTTGAAGGCAAAAAGGGGACTTACTGAAATTGTAATATATCCCATTTAGCAGACGCTTTTAGCCAGTCGTGCGTGCATACATTTGGTGTATGGGTGGCCCCAGTGGCATTGAACCCTCAACCCTTGGTGTTGCAAGTGCCATGCTCTACTGACTGAATCACACAGAATCACTGTGTGAAGTGAAGTTACTGAAGCCTCATATCTTGTTCTCCCTCATTTATTTGTATACCCTGTAAATTGGTAGTGTGCTTATAGTCAGTACTCCCCAATGAATAAATCGTGCACTGGGCAGTCTGGCACATTCAAGAAATACTGTAAATAGATTTAGGCCCCTGAGAATAGAATCGCAAATTGAGTTTCTGCGTTTATTGTTCTTTTCATAATGTGGCTTCACTTTGTCCTCCCTAACTCTCCCTTCTCCCACTTTATCATAATATTTATCTCTGTCACTTTTCTGACAAAAGTTTAAATTGCCTGTGAAATGACAGGAAGTGACTTATTATTAATCAAATTAAAATGAAAAGAATAACGATAAAGTTCATTTTCAGGCCAATATTTTGCTCTCACAGCACCACACAGCACAGAGCTCCACCCCAAGCCCTGCATTGCATTCCTCTTCAGGGCCATTCTGCTTCCCTTTTTTACCTACATTGATATGCAGAGGCAAATAAATCAAAGAATCACTTTGATGCCTCTTATATCCTAATTTGTTCCTCTGAAGCCTGCACTTTAAAATAAATACATGTGCACGCTCTAACGCAATCCCTCAGAGACACTTCTCCATGGAGAGCTGTGACGACCAGGGGCTCTGCGTGCAGTGTGTATGTGTGTGTGCCTTTCAATGTGTTTTATATAAGATAATCATTTTAAAAGTATGTGTGTGTCTCTGTCCAGGCCTAGATACTCTGTCAACAAGAGACTGTCTACACATATTCGCCAAAAAGACACATTCTGAAACCTCAACCTCCTCAGTGTTTTGAGTTCAGATTAAAAGTGACATTTCCTGTATGACACACACCAGATATGTTGGGTTTATGTGAGTGTCTCTACTTCAAATATTAGTCCTCTAGAATGCTTTTAAGTCTCGTTAATTTAATAGGATTTGATGGGTCAGCCCCCGGGCTTCTCAAATGTCTACTTAATTGGAAACATAACACACTTGTAGGACTCGGCATACCTACCAGCTAGAGTTAACCATATTCCAAAATGTTTCCGCCTGAAGACCATCGCAGTCCAGGGCCCATGGTCAAAAGTAGTGCACAACAGATGGAATAGAGTGCCATTTGGGATCCTTGTTTTGGCTCTGAGATCTCCATGAAAGTGCATCTGTAAATAGGATTGAGGTAGATTTCTAGAGCTTCAGATCCTTTCTTTGATTTTATTCATTTTTACAAATGAATAGTAAGACACGTAAGGTTATGTCTGAAGGGAACTGAGCCAGCCAACCTCGACTTGGACAACCCTTGTCCAGCGATACCTTGTCGGGGATAATTGGAGGAGAAGTAGGAGGATAAGGAAACACGGGGTCCACTCTCCGCTCCCGTAATTTTAGTCCAGCCTGACGAAGAGAAAGGAAGAGTAAGAGAGAGGTGGGGAGGGGAGAGAGAGAGAGAGAGAAAAATAGAATGAGGGGGATGACAGAAAGAGAGAGAGTGAAGAAGAGAGGAGTAAAAATGAGGAGTAAATTACAGTGGTCATTTTGAAAGAGGGAGAAGGAATGGGTGAAAGGATGAATGAAGGAGAGGGTTCAACTGGAAGATGACGCACAGAGGGGGGAGAGACGAGAGAGAGAGTCAAAGGAATTAGTGAAATTTCTTTTGAGAGAAAAATAAAGAGAGGGAAAGGCAGAGGGCCATGTCTACATTGGCTGTACCCCACACAGTCTCTGGTGGATTAGTCATTAATAATTTAGGAATTCGGATGGGTTTTTTTCAAAGCTTAAAGGGCTTTGTTTTTGGCAGACCCGTAGGTGTAGCTATGTCAGCCATGTGTGCATGCATGCGTGCTTACGTGCACGCATGTGCCTCCGTGCGTGTGTGTGCGTGCGTGTGTGTCTCTTGTACAACCACAAAGAACTTACTGTAACATGGTAAAAACAGGTAATCTAGCACAGTGTGCATTCTGCCACATTTATTACATTGGTAGGAAAGGTTTTTGAATAAACACATGATGTAACGAGCCATTAAAAATGTAGTATAAAGTGGGAGGAATGCTGTCAATACAGTGCTTTCAGAAAGTATTCACACCCCATTACTTTTTTCACACTTTGTTGTGTTACAATTTAAAATGGACAAAATGTATATTTTTTGGGTCACTGGCCTACACACAATACCCCATAATGTCAAAGTGGAACTAAATTAAATAAAAATGAAAAGCTGAAATGTCTTGTGAGTCAATAAGTATTTAAGCACTTTGTTATGGCAAGACTAAATACGTTCAGGAATAAACATTTGCTTAACAAATCACATAATAAGATACATGGACTCACTCTGCGTGCAATAATAGTGTTCAACATTAAAAAAATTGAACGACTGCCTCATCTCTGTACCCTACACATACAATTATCTGTAAGGTCCCTCAGCCGGGCAGTGAATTTCAAACACAAATTCAACCACAAAGACCAGGGAGTTTTTCCAATGCCTCACAAAAAAGGGCACCTATCGGTAGATTAGTAAAAAATAAAAAAGCAAACATAGAATTTTCCTTTGAGCATGGTGAAGTTATTAAAGGAAATCCCCTCCCAAAAACTATATTTTGGGGGGCTGAGCTAGCGTGTTGGAGTGAACGGATTTGTGTGAGAGAGGCTCCTGCAACTTTTTTGCGAAACAATCTAACTTCACCGACTTTACAGCACTTTCTACAACAAACAACTCTTTCTAATACAATATTGTAACTTTCTATGTGAACATGCCGAATAATAAGCGACCAAAGGACAACAAATCCTCATCGGAGGTCTCCTCCCCACCAAACAACGAGACAGACATGGCGGAAGGCACAGGTAACAACGTGACACTTTCAGAACTTACCCGGGCTCTGGGAGTACTACGTGTTGCTATAGCTGAGGGTTTTCAAGGCTACTTTTGCTGAACTGGACACCACAATCGAGAGCACCATTCGAACGGTCGCTTCGCAGGGCCAGAGTATTGTGGACCTTGAGAAAGCTTCTGAATTCAACGCTGGTAGGATCGACGAGTTAGAGAAGCTATGCACGTCCTTGCAGGATGGTGTGCAGAGGCTTTCTGCGAACGTGGTCGACCTGGAGGGCCGATCCAGACATCATAACCTTTGCGTTGTTGGTCTGGCAGAGGGGGTGGAGGCGGGCTCTCGCCCCACCGACTTCTTCTCCAAGCTATTGAAGGATGCAATGGGATCGGATGTTTTGGCTTCGGATCCCCAGCTGGATCGTGCACATCGCGCTCTTGTCCCAGTGCCTGGACCGGGCCAACGTCCTCGCCCAGTAATCATCTGTTGTCACAGTTTCAAGACCAAGGATCTTATCCTGCGCGAGGCTCGAATGAGGGGTAACCTGTTACATAAAGGACATCCCTTCCGTGTCTATGAGGATTATGCGCCCGATGTGGCAAAGCATCGAGCCGGCTACGGAGATGTCATGACCAAACTCTACAAACTGCATCTTCGCCCAGCCTTGCTCTTCCCTGCAAGACTAAGAATTACCCCTCCTTCCGGTGAGAAGATTTGGCTCTCCTCGGTTTTGGACACGGAGAAGTTTATCCGGGAACATACGCCAATCCCCCGTACAGGTTAGAGTGCCTTGTCATTGTGTGTTAGGGTCTGCTCATGTACCCGAATCCATACTATACCATAACGGGTGAAAACGTATTAAACTGTCTCAGCAAGGGCTGCCGACTGAAGGTTTATTGTCGCTACCAAACATGTAGGATGCTGAGCCGACCAATGGAGGGCGGTCAGAGCTCTCATTTAACGTTAATTTCACTTTCATTCCGGCTGGACGACTGACCTGTCGTTGGAGTTCACAGCGATGCCTGTTTGAGTGGCCTTCCAGGTTTGATTATTGACACTTTCGGATGGATATACTTATTTTCCACCATTTCTGTTTATTTCTCAATTCCTACATTATTCTTATTACCATACCATTTATTTATTGCCTGCAGGGGACTTGGGGTGATGGTTGGGGCGGGGCAGACGAAGACACCTGGATAGCAAGTTGGTATTTTGTGCCGTTCTGCTTCTGTCATTGTAACGCTCGTCGTTAGGAGAAAGAGAGGAGGTACCAAACTTCAACGTGGTGAGTATTCATATTCCTTTTAATTAAAACCGAAATACTCGAACAAAACAACAAAATAACGATAAACGAGAAATAACCGAAACGAAACAGTCCTGTCTGGTGACATACACAAAGACACAGGAAACAAACACCCACAAACCAAAAGTGAAACCCAGGCTACCTAAGTATGATTCTCAATCAGGGACAACGCTTGACAGCTGCCTCTGATTGAGAATCATACCAGGCCGAACACAAAACCCCAACATAGAAAAACACACAGACTGCCCACCCCAACTCACGCCCTGACCGTACTAAATAAAGACGATGTAAGATGTATATGTATGTGTGTGTAGATATGTATGTATATGTGTGTATATATATGTATTTATTTTATTTTATGTGTATGTGCAGTATATATATATATATATATATATATATATATATATATATATATATATTTATTTTTCATTGGGGGGTACGTTTAATTTGGCAAAATCCTTGTTCCGATCTCCTAACCCACAATATATAAATGTACTGCTGTCTATGTCGGTTGCTGATGGTTTATGTTTAGACCGGCATTGCTTAGCAATATAATCTTGCGATTATATATCCTGCTTATCTCAGGGATTGACCCAAGATGACGCTTAAGTGCGCAATATGTTTAAGTTGCAACTTATTCTGTTTAGGTTTATTAGATGCTAATTGAACACTTTATTCGCGGGAGCCTCCTCAGTTCAAATGTTAGTAGAAGTTCTAGGATAGTGAGAGGTGAACGTATAGTTGGGATTTTTTTTTTTTTTTTTTACATCTTGTTCGAGGTCGCGCCGTGCATTTTTGGCATCGGCCAGACAATGTGTTTATTATTTTTATTTGTATATTTTTTCTCTCCTATTTGTGAATGCCTGTTAAAGGTGGGTTGGGGGGGGGGGGGGGGGGGATGTTGGGGAAAGTAGGGGAACAGGGTGGAGAGTAAAGGTGCTTGCAGGGGGGGAGGGGCTGGATGGATACTGCTCGGGTGTAGGTGCTACAGATGCTGATCGTGATGGTTTGGTGCGCTTTCTTACCTTTTTATTGAGTTACATATTATGCAGGCCACCATAGGAACTACAAACGAGAGGAGGGAGGGGCTTACATTCACTTCCTGGAATGTAAAGGGTTAAAAACAAACAAATTAAGAGAGGCAAGGTCCTAGCCCACTTGAAAGCACTCTCGTCTGATATTATATTTTTGCAAGAAACACATCTGAATAACAATTCTCATAGCAGACTTAAATGTAAGTGGGTGAGGCAAGTGTATCACTCTAACTTCTCCGCCAAAACGAGAGGCACAGCGATTCTGATACCGAAAGGAATTCCCTTTCTACATAAAACTACTATTGTGGATAAAGAGGGTCGTTATGTGATCATAATAGGAGAGATCCACTATACTTCTGTAACTCTACTAAATATCTATCGGCCAAACATTGATAACCCCTCTTTTTTCAAAAGAGTCCTTGCCCTGATTCCAGATATCTCCCATACTAACCTGGTCATTGGAGGGCACCTTAACTGTGTGCTAGACCAATATTTGGATAGATCCTCTACCTGGAATACCCCTACCTCCTATTCAAGCGAATTCTTGAATGCCTACATAAAAAATTCAAACTTAATTGATATATGGAGGATCTCTAACCCTACGGGTAGGGAATACTCCTTTTACTCTCATGTTCACAATGTTTATACTCGAATTGACAACTTTTTGGTTGACGCAAAATTACTCCCCTATAATGTGAGGTATCGTGATATTATAATCTCTGACCACAGCCCACTCACCTTCTCCCTGAGATTGGGTGACATCGTACCAAACGAGAGGGTCTGGAGGTTGAATCTTCAGCTCCTCACGGAACCAACATTCTATGAACATCTTAAAGACCAAATGACATTTTTCTTTGATACCAACGACAACACAGAGACTTCCCCAGCATTGTTGTGGGAAACACTGAAGGCTTATTTGAAAGGCTGTATCATCTCCTATTAGACTGCCAGGAGTAGGCAAAACAGAGAAAAATTGGTAGAACTGGAGGGACAAATTCACTTACTGGATAGGGAGAATGCTAGCCATCCATCTATGGAGAAACATTTTTAAAAATACTGCTTTAAATTTGAATATATTCAGATTCTCTTAGCTAAAATTGCTAAATATTTTCTCTATGCCAAGCAAAAATATTTTGAGTTTGGTGACAAACCACACAAATTACTCGCCAGACAACTTCGAAAAAATGTGAGTGACTGACTGAATGTCAGTTTTACGAGACTCTATATACATCTAAAGCGGACTCTAACCCCTTAATTATGCAAAACTTTTTGGAGGACTGTAATCTCCCTGCCCTGAACCAGGAAGATTCCAACTTCCTGAATAAGGATATATCTCTTGGAGAAATTCAAGAAACAATTGAATCTCTAAAGAGTGGCAAGACCCCGGGCCCAGATGGATACCCTGGTGAATTCTATAAAACATTCAGCAACATGCTCTGCCCCTACCTGCACAGAATGTTGGTTCAGGCCAATGAGGATGGAACTCTCCCACCTACTTTGGATGAGGCGTTCATTACAGTAATACATAAGAAGGGTAAAGATCCGGAAGAGGCAGGGTCATTATAGACCAATATCTCTCCTTAATACAGACCAAAAGATTTTTAGCAAAAACTCTGGCTAACAGGCTTAGCACTTTAATGGGCATATTGGTCCATACGGACCAGACCGGCTTTATCCCTAACAGAAACTCATTCTTCAATCTCAGGCGCCTCTTCAACATTATGTATTCTCAGAGGTTACCTAACGTGGACCTTGCCGTTATATCTCTTGACGCCGAAAAGGCCTTTGACCAAGTTGACTGGTCCTATCTATTCAAGGTCCTACAGAAATGTTATATTGGAGATGGGTTCATAAATTGGATCCAGCTTTTATATAGGAACCCCTGTGCGAGAATACACACTAACCAATCATTGTCGCCCCGATTTAACCTTTATAGAGGGACAAGGCAGGGTTGTGCGCTTTGCTCTAATTATTGAACCTCTCGCTCAGGCGATCAGATCTCATGCAGCAATACATGGCTATAATACTAAAGATACTCTAAATAAGATTTCCCTATACGCAGATGACATTCTTCTCTATGTAACAGAACCCCAAGCTAGTATCCCAGCTATTCTTGATGTGATTAATTTGTTTGGTAACTTCTCGAGATACAGAATAAATTGGAACAAGAGCGAATTAATGCCCATACAGTTGCAAAACACCTCTTGGCTAGAACATCTTCGAGAAAAATTACCTACCTAGGAATTGTAGTTACCACTCCTCACTATTTAAAGAGAATTTCCCCTCTCTGATGCAAAAACTCAAGGCAAACATACAATTTTGGAGAACTCTCCCAATTTCTCTGCTCGAAAGGATTATTGCCATTAAAATAGTCTTCCTCCCACAACTGCTCTACCTATACCAGAACATCACAGTATTCATACCTAAGTCCTTTCATAAACAACTGGACTCAATTGTCAATCCATTCATCTAGGATTATAAAACACACAGGATAGGTAAAAAATACCTCTGTCAATCCAAAATGGAAGGAGGATTGTCTCTCCCAAATTGTATATTTTACTATTGGGCCGCTAACCTCCGCGGTGTTACGTTTTAGCTGGATGACGCACTTCTGTCATCCA
The DNA here is from genome assembly GCF_029448725.1 of Salvelinus fontinalis. NCBI lineage: Eukaryota > Metazoa > Chordata > Actinopteri > Salmoniformes > Salmonidae > Salvelinus > Salvelinus fontinalis. The sequence continues at coordinate 3,363,254 of NC_074698.1, forward strand.
GCTGGCTTAGTATGGAGCGTGAGGATTGTCACCCCTTCTCTATTGGCGCTGTGATTTTCTCGCCTGTCAATCTTTATAGTAACAATCCTATAATACATAACATAGTTTGAATCTGGAAGCAAATGAAAGTCCACTTTGATCTTAGACCAATATCATTCATGCTCCCTGTTGCGAGGAACCCCTCCTTTTCCCCCTCTAACCTTGATAACACCTTTGAGCGATGGGGAGAGCTAAGGATAAATACCATAGGGGATTTATATATAGAAGGGACCTTTGCTTCCTTTGAGTTGCTGAGGGAAATTTATAATCTTCCCAGAAGTAACTTTTTCAGATACCTACAAATCAGAGACTATGTTAGAAAACACCTCCCGACATTTGGGAACGCTAAACCTTCCATGTTTGACGGATGCATAAAAATATGCCCCACCTCAGACAAACTGATATCTCTTCTATTTGACGCTTTTCAATCTGTTAGCATACCTACTACAGATGCCATTAAGGCAAAATGGGAGGAAGAACTAGGGACTGACATTTCTGTGGCAGACTGGGAAGATAGCTTGGAGTATATACACACCTACTCCAGACATCGTCTCATACAATTCAAGGTATTACACAGATTACACTATTCCAAAACCAAACTGCATAGGATATTTCCTGATACATCCCCTATGTGTGATAAATGTCAGGCTGCACAGGGTACACTACTCCACAGCTTTGCCCTATGCTCTAACTTGTATGGTTATTAGTGTGGAATTTTTAGGATCCTCTCTGAAGTTCTGGAGATTTAAATTGGGCCAGACCCGCTTCTGATAATCCTGGGAGTGACTGATTCCCTAAACGGATTAACCAACCCCCAAAAACAACTCATCTCTAAGTCTCATTTCGGGGGGTGACGACATCTACCCTCTTTCTTTCTACCTGTCCTTGTTCTGTATGTTTTGTATTATTTGTTTTGTACCTAGAACTCTGGGTCTTGTTGTTTCTGTCTGCTCTTGTATGTTTAGATAAGAATTGCATACTTGTCTTTTATACACCATTCTTGTAATGTGTTCAATAAAATATATTTGAACGTTTTTTTGTTTTTGTTTCATTATACCATTGTTGATGCGAAATGCATCATACCGGCTGTACTTTAAAAGTTATATCTTCAAAACTTGATTGCTGACATGCAAAACATTTTGGGACTATAATCAACAATGGCAAATTATACAAATACCAAAAAGCTCTTTTTTGGGTGGAATTTCTATTTAATAATACTTTGGAGGGTGTATCAATACACATAGTCACTACAAAAATACAGCTGTCCTTCCTAGCTCAGTTGCCGGAGAGGAAGGAAACCGCTCAAGGATTTCACTCTAAGGCCAATTTAAAACAGCTAAAGAGTTTAATGGCTGTGATAAGAGAAAACTGAGGATGTATCAACAACATTGTAGTTCCTCCACAGTAATAACCTAAATGACAGAGTGAAAAGAAAGAAGCCTGTACAGAACAGAAAATATCTCAAAACATGCATCCTGGTGGCAACAAATGTGGCAAAGCAATTCACTTTTTGTCCTGTGTACAAAGTGTTATATTTGGCACACATCCAGTACAACACATTACTAAGTACAGTACCACTCTCCATATTGTCAAGCAATTGGGGGCTGCATCATGTTATGGGTATGCGTGTAATCATTACGGACTGGGGAGTTTTTCAGGATAAAAAATTATTGGAATGGAGCTAAGCACAGGCAAAATTCAAAAGAAAACCCTGGTTCAGACACTGGGAGATGAATTCACCTTTCAACGGGACAATGACTTAAAACACAAGGCCAAAAATATACACTGGAGTTGTTTACCCTGAACACAGTGAATGTTGCTGAGTTGTCAAGCTACAGGTTTGACCTAAATCTGCTTGAAGAATCTACGGCATTACTTGAAAATGGTTGTCTAGCAATGATCAATGACCAATTTGAAAGAGCTTGAAGAATTTTGAAAAGAATAATTAATAATATTGTACAATCCAGGTGTGCAAAGCTCTTATAGACTTACCTAGAAAGATCAGTCAAAAGTTTGGACACACCTACTTATTCAAGGGTTTTTCTTTATTTGTACTATTTGCTACATTGTAGAATAATAGTGAATACATCAAATCTATGAAATAGCATATAGTAAGCAAAAAAGTGTTAAACAAATCAAAATATATTTACATTTTATATTCTTCAAAGTAGCCACCGTTTGCCTTGACAGCTTTGTACACGCTTGGCATTCTCTCAACCAGCTTCACCTGTAATGCTTCTCCAACAGTCTTAAAGGAGTTCCCACATATTCTGAGCCCTTGTTGGCTGCTTTTCCTTCACTCTGCGGTCCAGCTCATCCCAAACCATCTCAATTTGCTATTAGCTATTAGCCCATACAAACACATTGAATAACAGATTCCCTACATGGAACAACAGATAGTCCCCCCCAAAACCAAAAATCACAAGGTTTGTTTTGAATTGTCTGTCCTATATATATATCTTTTTTTTTACATGTATTTAACCCCTTATTTTTAGCACTTAACAGTCTCCATAATATATATACTTTACTTCCATTCATTTTTTCAACTCTTACATTCAGATAAGTATTGTGTGGCATGTGGGTGTCCTAAATCAAAACAACTGACACGTACATGTTTGTGAGGGTCTCACCTTTCCACAGAGGGATATTAGTGTGTAGCCCAAACTGTTCAGACGCTACAGACAGAAGTCGGCAGATCAGTTGTACCGACTTCAGGCGAGTCCCAAGACGCTTGCGGGGATCGTAGACCAAAATGGAGAACACCATCGTGTTGATCCTCTTGCTATAGAGGGCTCGTGATAGGTTATAGACCGTTCGGGCGCTACAGACAATTTTGTGAGAAGGCCAATTTTCGGGATGTCTCATGGTCTGACAAACACCGCCCTAGCTGTGTGGGGCGGCAGGTAGCCTAGTGGTTAGAGCGTTGGACTAGTAACCGAAAGGTTGCAAAATTGAAACCCCCCGAGCTGACAAGGTAAAAATCTGTCGTTCTGCCCCGGAACAAGGCAGCTAACCCACTGTTCCTTGGCTGTCCTTGAAAATAGGAATTTGTTCTTAACTGACTTGCCTAGTTAAATAAATAGCTCTGTCACCTTCCACAGATATCTGTAGTTAAACTGATTCGTTTTTATGGGGATTAAATAGATTTCCGCAGGGGGCTGACATTGACTCTATGGGGGTTTAATTAAACATGTTCAACTGCTTTCGTTAGCTTATTCTCTCACTGCAGTGGGTTTAAGACAAGTGTTTAGCTATCTTGGAATTAAGTACATTTCCAAGACAAAATCCAAGAACGTTATTTTCAAGAGTCTAATTTCTTCATAACTTTCTTAATAGGAAGAAGCCTAAGAACATTTCTAATTACTTTACTGAGCAATAGCAACTTTTCGTAGTTTAAGTATAAGCTTAAGGAAAAAATGGCGCTTACAAAGAAATGTATTCTTCAGAAGGTTTTGTGAAGCTGGTCCTGGATGCTTTCCTTTCCTAGTGTCTTATTACCTCCAAGTTTGTGCGCCAATTGTGTGAATTACAACTTTGACTGATCTAATAAGCCATGCATTAGCTGGTCCAATTCGATCAGTCATTCCTTTGGGTTGAAGAAACTGCTGGGCTGCTGGTGATACTGAGGCCTGTGGAAAAGATTGATCAGCTTGCCCAACTCTACCGTTAGAGGGTAAAGGGAGATGATTGTGAGGTGGTTTGCGTTGCCACTGGAGGTGGGATGAAGTGGTTAGAACAGAACAGAGAAAGTGATACGCCACCTGCTTGAGGGAGCGGGGCTTGTCTAGCTCTTTAGACTTCCTGTAGGGAATATGTCAATTGTGGTACACACGAAGCCATGCACACACACACGAAGCCACGCACACACACACGAAGCCACACACACACACACACACAAACACACACACACACACACACACACACACACGCGAAGCCACACACACACACACACACGGCAATACACATGCGGTACTAATTATGCAAAACACACATCCAAAAACACACACACACAAACTTCCCCAATATCTCTTAACCTCTCTTTTTATCACGGTCCCATTATTCATCCTTCCATCATATGAATTAACAACATTATACTGCGTAGCATAAGAAAATGTCGTGCTCGCCTCAATGTTGTAGTAAGAAAAAATATTCATAATTACACTGAAGAAGGAAAAACTGCACTCACTGCAAACACTGCAATAATTATACTGCATACCACCAGCCCTTAACTTGTCCTCTGTTCTCTCCTCTACCACCAGGAATATTCCAGTGCGATGTATTGACTTAGGTGTCAAGAACCGTGATACATATCTTTTTGCAATGATACTATGTTGCACTGTACAGTATAATGAATAGGTACCAGTGCTTACCCTTTCCTCTATTCTCCTCTCTTCCACCAGGAGTATCCGCTGCTTGAGGAACATCATCCACTGGAACCTGATCACAGCTTTCATCCTGAGGAACGCCACTTGGTTCGTCGTACAGCTCACCATGAACCCTAAGGTGCACGAGAGCAATGTGGTGAGTACAGGGAAGTTAACTGTACATCCATTTCAGGTCGCTTTATATGCAATAAACAAATACATACAGGTTACTGCCAAAATAAAGGAAACACCATCATATAGTGTCTTAATAGAGCGCCCTCAAAAGCCGTTAAAACAGCTTCAATGTGCCTTGGCAAGTGTTCAAATCTGCTGACTGAGACGGCCATGGCATATGGTTTACATCGTTTTCGTGCTCATCAAACCATTCAGTGACCACATGTGCTCTGTGGATGGGGGCGTTGTCATCCTGGAAGAGGCCACTCCCATCAGGATAGAAGTGCTTCACCATAGGCTGAAGGTGATCACTCAGAAGGGCTGGCTGTGTATTTATTGGTGTTTACCTTATCCTCTAAGGGGATGAGAGGACCTAAACCATGCCAGGAAAATACACCCCACTCCAAAACAACACACACACACACACACAACTAACTTGAGTACCATCATGTTGTCCTGGTTCACTGTTAATTGCCCCTCAGCTCGCCTGCCTCTTAACGTTATTGCTTGTGCAAACTGAGCGTGCTCAAAGCCACCCAGGGGCCTCCTGAGGGGCGCAGCGGTCTAAGTCACTGCAGTGCTACAGGCGTCACTACAGATCCCACCTCGATTCCGGCCGCGACCGGGAGACCCATGAGGCAGCGTACAATTGGCCCAGCGTCGTCCGGGTTAGGGGAAGGTTTGGCCGGCTGGGATGTCCCTTGTCCCATCGAGCTCTTCTGAGTCCGTACTGGAGTTGCAGCGATGGGACAAGACTGTAACTACCAATTGGATAACATGATATTGGGGAGAAAAAGGTAGAACAATAAATAAAGTTACCCAATCAGTCAGCCCTCCTCCATCTATTCTTCTTCTATTCTGAGAAGAAACAAGATAGCTGCCGTCAGCTATTAGCCTTGAGAAGTTCTGCTTGTCAGTTGAAAGACGGAGGCTTGACGGCTCGTTTAATTTATTATTTGCGCAAGGTCGTGAAGCAAGTGACCTGCAGAGGAACACAGAGGTACCTCAACACCTGCAGAGGTACATAAGTCAGGGCTAATATGTAATATGTTAATAGCAACAGAACAAGTCAACGGTTGTCAGATCATAAAATAATATATTGATTGCTTTAGTGAGGTTTTGGGTGTGGTTAATTAAAGATCAATGACTTACTGATTAGGTTTCTTTCTGGGGGGTTTTCTTAGACCACATTCCATTGACAGGAACATTTGGAAAATACGAAATGTTTGAAACTTTTTCCACATGTTACGTTACAGGCCTATTATAAAATTAATGAAATCGTTTTTTCCCTCATCGATCTACACACAATGCCCCATAATGACAATGCAAAAACTATTTTTTATACATTTTTGCAAATGTATAAACATTTTTAAACTGAAATATCACACTTACATAAGTATTCAGATCCTTTACTCAGTACTATGTTGAAGCACCTTTGGCAGCGATTACAGCCTTGGGTCTTCTTGGGTATGACACTACAAGCTTGGCACACCTGTATTTGGGGAGTTTCTCCCATTCCTCTCTGCAGATACTCTCAAGCTTTGTCAGGTTGGATGGGGAGCATTGCTGCACAGCTATTTTCAGGTCTCTCCAGAGATGTTCAATCTGGTTCAAGTCCGGGCTCTGGCTGGGCCTCTCAGGGACATTCAGAGACTTGTCCTGAAGCCGCTCCTGCGTTGTCTTGGCTGTGTGATAAGGGTCGTGGTCCTGAGGTCCTGAGCTCTCTGTAGCAGGTTTTTATCAAGGATCTCTTTGTACTTTGCACATCTGTACATCTTTTCCTCGATCCTGACTAGTCTCCAAGTCCCTGCCGCTGAAATTCACGATTCCAAAACTTCCAATTTGTTTCTTTTGAACCATTTCCATGACTTGATTGTGTGTTTTGGATCATTGTCTTGCTGCATGACCCAGCTGGGCTTCAGCTTCAGCTCACAGGCGGATGGCCTGACATTATCCTGTAGAATTCTCTGATACAGAGCAAAATTCATAGTTCCTTTTATTAAGGCAAGCCATTCAGGTCCTGAGGCAGCAAAGCATCCCCAAACCATCACACTACAACCACCATGCTTGCCGTTGGTATACGTTTCTTACTGTGGAATGCAGTGTTTTTGCCAGGCCTAATGTGTCACGATCGTGTGGAGGATTGATGGACCAAAACGCAGCATTTGGAAAGTAAGCCATCTTCTTTTATTTTAAAAGATGACGAAAAATAAACACGAAACACTTTAACAAAATGAACAAAACAACAAACGACCGTGAAGCTAAATAACGTTGTGCACTTACACACACAGGCTACAAACGTTCTGACATAGACAATTACTCACAACCAATGAGAGCCTATGGCTACCCTAAATAAGGCTCCCAATCAGAGACAACCGAAATCAGCTGTCTCTAATTGGGAACTCATTCAGGTAGCCATAGACTCTCCTAGACAACTGAACATACATAGACAACACTAGACACATGTACTCCACACAAACCCATATACTATACCCAACCACCCCTTTACCATAAAAACACCCAAAACCAACAAAACACAAACATTCCCCATGTCACACCCTGACCTAACTAAAATAATAAAGAAAACAAAGAATACTAAGGCCAGGGCGTGACATAACCCCCCCCTTAAGGTGCGAACTCCGGGCGCACCATTACACAGTCTAGGGGAGGGTCTGGGTGGGCTTCCATCCACGGTGGCGGCTCCGGCTCTGGTTGTGGTCCCCACGTCACCACAGTCCCTAACCACCTCCTAGGCTTCCTCCAAATGACCCCCCTCCACATTAAGGGGCAGTTCCGGACTAAGGGGCAGCTCCGGACTAAGGGGCAGTACCAGGGTCAGGGGCAGTACCAGGGTCAGGGGCAGTACCAGGGTCAGGGGCAGCACCAGGGTAAGGGGCAGCACCAGGGTAAGGGGCAGCACCAGGGTAAGGGGCAGCACCAGGGTAAGGGGCAGCACCAGGGTAAGGGGCAGCACCAGGGTAAGGGGCAGCACCAGGGTAAGAGGCAGCTCCGGACTGAGGAATGGCACCTCCGGACTGAGGAATGGCAGCTCCGGACTGAGGGACTGCAGCTCTGGACTGAGGGACGGCCCATGGCTGGCTGACAGATCTGGCTGCTCATGGCTGGCTAACGGATCTGGCTGCTCATGGCTGGCTGACGGATCTGGCTGCTCATGGCTGGCTGACGGATCTGGCTGCTCATGGCTGGCTGACGGATCTGGCTGCTCATGGCTAGCTGACGGATCTGGCTGCTCATGGCTAGCTGACGGATCTGGCTGCTCATGGCTAGCTGACGGATCTGGCTGCTCATGGCTAGCTGACGGATCTGGCTGCTCATGGCTAGCTGACGGATCTGGCTGCTCATGGCTAGGTGACGGATCTGGCTGCTCATGGCTAGCTGACGGATCTGGCTGCTCATGGCTAGCTGACGGATCTGGCTGCTCATGGCTGGCTGACGGATCTGGCTGCTCATGGCTGGCTGACGGATCTGGCTGCTCATGGCTGGCTGACTGATCTGGCTGCTCATGGCTGGCTGACTGATCTGGCAGATCCTGTCTGGTTGGCGGCTCTGGCAGATCCTGTCTGGTTGGCGGCTCTGGCAGATCCTGTCTGGTTGGCGGATCTGGCGGATCCTGTCTGGCTGGCGGCTCTAGCGGCTCCTGTCTGGCTGGCGGCTCTAGCGGCTCCTGTCTGGCTGGCGGCTCAGTGGGCTCATGGCAGACGGGCGGCTTTGCAGGCTCATGGCAGACGGGCGGCTTTGCAGGCTCATGGCAGACGGATGGCTCAGATGGCGCTGGGGAGACGGATGGCTCAGATGGCGCTGGGGAGACGGATGGCTCAGATGGCGCTTGGCAGACGGGCAGTTCAGTCATCGCTGTGCAGACGGCAGACTTCTGCCGGCTGAGGCGCACTGTAGGCCTGGTGCGTGGTGCCGGGACTGGTGGCACCGGGCTGGGGACACGCATCTCAGGGCTAGTGCGGGGAGCAGCAACAGGACGCACAGGACTCTGGGGACACACAGGAGGCTTGGTGCGTGGTTTAGACACTGGTGGTAAAGGGCTGGAGACACGCACCATATAGCTAGTGCGTGGAGGAGGCACTGGTGGTACTGGATTGGGGCGGGGAGGTGGCGCCGGAAATACCGGACCGTGCAGGCGTACTGGCTCCCTTGAACGCCGAGCCTGCCCAACCTTACCTGGTTGTATGCTCCCCGTCGCCTGACCAGTGCGGGGAGGTGGAATAACCCGCACCGGCCTATGTAGGCGAACCGGGGACACCATGCGTAAGGCTGGTGCCATGTACGCCGGCCCGAGGAGACGCACTGGTGACCAGATGCGTTGGGCCGGCTTCATGACATACGGCTCAACGCTCAGTCTAGCCCGGCCGATACGTGGAGCTGAAATGTACCGAACCGGGCTATGCACGCGTACAGGAGACACCGTGCGCTCTACTGCGTAACACGGTGTCTGCCCGTACTCTCGCTCTCCACGGTAAGTACAGGGAGTAGGCGCAGGTTTCCTACCTGACTTCGCCACACTCCCTTTAAGGCCCCCCCCAAGAAATTTTTGGGTTGTACTCACGGGTTTCCAGCCTTGTCTCCGTGCTGCCTCCTCATATCGCCTCCTCATATCGCCTCCTCTCGGCTTTAGCTGCCTCCAGCTCTTCACGAGGAAGGCGATATTCTCCCGGTTGAGCCCACGGCCCCTTACCATCCAGTATCTCCTCCCATGTCCATGAATCCTGTGTAGGTAGGTCCTGTTGCCGCTTTCCATGCCGCTTGGTCCTATAATGGTGAGTAATTCTGTCACGATCGTGTGGAGGATTGATGGACCAAAACGCAGCATTTGGAAAGTAAGCCATCTTCTTTTATTTTAAAAGATGACGAAAAATAAACACGAAACACTTTAACAAAATGAACAAAACAACAAACGACCGTGAAGCTAAATAACGTTGTGCACTTACACACACAGGCTACAAACGTTCTGACATAGACAATTACTCACAACCAATGAGAGCCTATGGCTACCCTAAATAAGGCTCCCAATCAGAGACAACCGAAATCAGCTGTCTCTAATTGGGAACTCATTCAGGTAACCATAGACTCTCCTAGACAACTAAACATACATAGACAACACTAGACACATGTACTCCACACAAACCCATATACTATACCCAACCACCCCTTTACCATAAAAACACCCAAAACCAACAAAACACAAACATTCCCCATGTCACACCCTGACCTAACTAAAATAATAAAGAAAACAAAGAATACTAAGGCCAGGGCGTGACATAATGGGACCCATCTCGTCCAAAAAGTAATTTCTTTGACTAATCTGTCCATAAAACATTTTTGATGATCATTCAGGTGCTTTTTGGCAAACTTTTGGATGTGATGGGTCCCATTATGTCTGCAGCAAGACAATGATCAAAAACACACAATCAAGTCATGAAAATGGTTAAAAAGCAACAAATTGGAAGTTTTGGAATGGCTTAGTCAAAGTCCAGACCTAATCCCAATTGAGATGTGTCAGGACTTTAAATGAGCAGTTCACACTTGAAAACCCACAAATGTCACTGAGTTAAAGCAGTTCCGCATGCAATAATACTATTTTGCGAGACTGTAACTGCATACTGTGTAGTAATCGTACTACATACCATTTACAGCGTACTGTTGAAGTAAAAAACGAACATCAGCATACAAGGCTTATCCTACTGAGAACACGTCAGCTAATGTGCAATTGTGTTGATTCCCGCCATTCAATCATTTTGGTACAGCGCATGCCCTCACCTGATTATCAGCTGTTGTCAAACACATGCGGGTCTCGAAAGAAGATTCTCTTCCTATTTTCAAAAGGGGAGTTGTCTAGGTCAAAAGCAACTCTCGAACCTCAGGAGAGTTATTTTTCACTTTTGAAAGCTGTCATTTTTGTGTTTTTTTCTCGTCCTTGGTACACTGGGTTCACCCTGCGAAAATAGGACGGTAACGATATCACGCTATCACACTCAACCACGGCCCCACTTCACTGATCACACTGAGAGTCTCTCACCGATCAAAAAGAAAAAATGGAATGAACTGCAATCCTGATTTGACAGCTGCTCTGAAGTGCCTTTAGACTACACAAGGGGTAGAGTAGAGGGAATTGGAAAGGGCAACTTGGGATCTTAGCCCAAATACACTGAGCTTACTGGCTGTAGAGTCCCATTTTCTGTGTGATGATTTGATGGGTAGTACCAGGTCAGGGAGTCTTTTGGTATGTCCTTGAAGTAAGTGGGGAGGCAAGATAAAATGCGAGTCAAGATCTCTCAATCTCCTTACTATATTATTGTCACTAGGTACCATATGAATAACTACCTGAACAAATGCTAAATTCAAATATTTGTTCTTATTGTCGTGAAAAGGAGGTAAATAAGTAACACCTGATTTGGAAAAACTCCTTATTTTGATTGTGACCCAAGACCACTCCCGACCTGCATGACAATAAGGAGTTCTCGTCTTAGCCTCTAGTCTTACATTTGTTAGGGAATTTTCACGAATTTACTATAGTTAACCTGTTGAGGCTAGGGGCGCTGTTGTCACTATTATGGTAATCGTGTAATTTTTGAAACGGCTTCCTACAAAATTCTTGATCGTACAATATGCATATTATTATTGGATAGAAAACAGTCTATAGTTTCTATAGGAGTTGAAATTTTGTCTCTAAGTGGAACAGAACCCATTCTACAGCAATTTCCCTGACATGGAGTCAGATTTCAGAAATGTTGGCCCCTGATCTGGAGTCAGTTAAAAGGCCACTGTTATTGCTATGAGTATACGGACACTGCTTACGTCTTCCCCTGGATGCCTTTACGTGATGACGATTTGAATGGGGTCGATTGCGCAATCACAGGCACTATAAATTAAAAAACCCTGTAGCTAGTCACTCTTTTGGAGCTGCGTCATGCGCCTGGAGGACACCGACCCGCACCTGTTCCAAGCATTAGTGTTGGGAGTAATCTTTCTCCGGTCATGTTAAGACTCGTTATAGGAGTTAAAAACATCATAAGGTAGTTAATTTAAAGCGTTTTATAGCAATTTATATCCGTTTAGTGCGATTTTGGGACATTTATTTCTGAAACGCTGTGAATCGCTGGGCACGCTTCCAGTTCATGCTGAACGCAGTTGGCATTTCCACATGGCAAGAGGACAGCTTTCCACCAAAAGACGATTAGACCCAAGAAAGGATCCTTTGCCCAAGATACTGATGGAAGAACAGCTCAAAGTAGGACATTTTTATTATGATAAATCGTGTTTCTGTCGAAAAATGTTAGTGGCTTAGGACGCCATGTTTTTTGACGTAGCTTCGCTTGGCGCAAATTGTATTGAAAAGTAAGGATAATTTAAAAAATGTAATTCCGCGATTGTATTAAGAATTAAATTGTCTATCAATCGCTGTCCACCCTATATTTTTTAGTCACGTTTATGAGTATTTATGTATACGAGTAGATCACTGTCTAATATGGCGCACGGACATTTTCTCACCAGCTGGGCTACTTTCCCCATTGTCTAACCATGATTTTGGTGGCTAAATATGCACATTTTCGAACAAACTGTATATGCATGTTGTAATGTGATGTTACAGGGGTGTCATCTGAAGAATTCTGAGAAGGTTAGTGAAAAAATAATATATTTTGGCAATGTTTACGTTATCGCTCACTTTGGCTAGAATTAATGCTGGGGTAATGTTTGCACATGTGCTATGCTAATATAACGATTTATTGTGTTTTCGCTGTAAGACACTTAGAAAATCTGAAATATTGTCTGTATTCACAGGATCTGTGTCTTTCGATTAGTGTATGCTGTGTATTTTTACGAAATGTTTGATGATTAGTAAGTAGGTAAACACGTTGCTCTATGTAGTTATTCTAGTCCATTTGTGACGGTGGGTGCAATTGTAACCTATGCCATCTACCTGAAATATGCACATTTTTCCAACAAAACCTATCCCATACCATAAATATGTTATCAGACTGTCATCTGATTAATTTTTTTTCTTGGTTAGGGGCTATAAATATCTTAGTTTAGCCGAATTGGTGATAGCTACTGGTGTTGGTGGACAAATAAAATATGGTGGATTATGCTAATGTGTTTTTAGGTAATAGATTTACATCTTTACATATTGTGTCTTCCCTGTAAAACATTTAAAAAATCGGACATGTTGGCTGGATTCACAAGATCTGTGTCTTTCATTAGCTTTATTGGACTTTAACTTCTTGAGAATACAGGGGGTGCTGTTTTCGCATTAGCATAATTTCCTCTACAGATTAAACTGCCTCTTATTCAATTATTGCTGTTACTATATGCATATAATTAATACCATTGGATAGAAAACAAGCTATGGTTTCTAAAACCGTTTCAATTTTGTCTCTGAGTGAAACACAAGTCATTTGACAGCACTTTCCCTGAGCAAGAAGAAGATTGCAAGATGTGTATGCTCGCTTCAACGCTCTGCCTATATATGGTCACGCCACCTATGACCCGAAACACACTTCATTCGTCTTCCTCTGGGTGTCAGGAAGACGTCAGAGGAGAAATTTTTTGTTTATCTTGTACTGACGTGAAATAAGACCTATTTCTTTAGCGTGACCGACAACTTCCGGTTCTCTGAAACGCGCGTTTTAGAGGTGCAATTGTCTTTTGTTATGCTGCCGTTACGGATGAAAACTATCTCCGTCTCGAAGTTTGTTTGATACATGTGACCATATCATCTTAATGTATGTTTTTTCAATATAGTTTAATCAGATTATTTGAATTTTTTCGGGAGTTTTGCCGTGTTCCGTTCTGTGAGTTTTTTAACTTTGGACAGAACCGTGCTAGTCGACCAGTACCTATGCTAAATGAAGAGGGAAAGTTGCCATTGTGAATGGATTGAACGACTCATCAGGACTAAGGACACCTTTATCAACATTCTGATGAAAGATCAGCAATAGTAAGACCCAATTTACGATGTTATTTCATATATCTGTCGTGCATGTGAACTGGTCGGGCGCGCCCAGCTGGTTCTGGCTGGCGTGGCTATGCTAATTTAGCGCTACATTTTGTTTTCGCTATAAAACATTTAATAAATCTGAAATATTGTTTGGATTCACCAGATGTTGGGCTTTCAATATCTGTACGCTGTGTATTTTTTCTGAAATGTTTTAAGACAAGTAATTAGTTATATGACGTTGGTCTCTGTAATTGTTCTGGCTGCATCAGCACTATATCAGATTGCAGCTGCAATGTAGAACTGTGATTTATACCTGAAAAATGCACATTTAAAAAAAAAAAACTATGATATACCATAAATATGTTATCAGACTGTCATCTTATGAATTTGTTTGTTGGTTAGTGGCTATATATATTTTCATTTAGTCGAATTAGTGATAGCTACTGACGCAGGAAAAAACTGTTGGAGTAAAAAAATGGTGTCTTTTGCTAACGTGTTTAGCTAATAGATTTACATATTGTGTCTTCCCTGTAAAACATTTAAAAAATCTGAAATGGTGGCTTTATTCACAAGATCTGTGTCTTTCATTGGGTGTCTTGGACTTGTGATTTAATGATATTTAGATGCTACTATTTAATTGTGACGCTATGCTAACGATGCTAATCAGTGTGGGGGGGGGGGGGGGGGGGGTGCTCCCGAATCCGGGTTAGGTACTCGGTAGAGGTTTTTAATGTGTGAAAGTTAAATATTTTTAAAAATATATTTTTTTTGAATTTCGCGGCTCTGCCTTTTCAGTGGGGGTGGGGGGGGAGTGCCGCTAGCGGCACCCTCATCCTAGACAGGTTAAACACTTAGACAATACATTCATCACAGGCCTTCAGAGATGGACTTTGCTACTTTTGAACAAACGCCAAATGGGAGCATCTCCCCCTTCCTTCCGAACGGATATCATCGCCCAATGAGTTGTCTCTCATCCGTCTTCAGAGAGAGATTAAAGACTGACAGATCTCCTGTCTCATCTCCCAGCTGTAAACACCTAGTCCAGACTCCCCCAAGTGCCATTCTCTGACTCTCTCAATCCAATGTAACTCCCAAGTGACTCTCAATGATCTGGTCTCATTATTTGTCAAAGACGATGGAGATTGAAGTGTTAAAAGTGGCATACAGATGTGTACTATCTTAAATTGACCAGTTTCTCACAGCATGAAAATAATCCTGCAGCAGCAGAGAATGTGAATTATGATGTGGATTTTAATTCATGAACATTTTTGTATGTGTTGATAAATGTTTCTTTAGGACAAATAGTTTTACATTTCAAAGTGGAAATTGCTAACTTTAGAACCATTTTGAATCCTCAAATACACTTCAATTAGCATTTTCTGCTGCGCAAAAGAGTGATCAAATTAAGATAGCACATCTACATTGACTTTGGATCTGTTGAGAGGTATAGTGTAGGATCCTACAGTGGATAGGATGACTCAGACTGTCGTAGGCCATGGGAAGTGAGAGCTATGATGCAGTCTAACAAGTAACGCAGGGGGTCAAATCTGCGTTTCTTAAACCACTGCAGTGACCTTTGTTTGCCAAACATCTGCCTAAGAACCAGTTCCAAATTGTAAACATTCAAAGAGTCCTTTTTGTCACTGCTCAGAGCCTGATAGAGATGCTCAAACAAGCTGCATATGTTAAATAAGGATCGCACGGTTGAGTTTCACTCGCAGGTTGAATGTTTTTTAGAGAGACTACTCACTGGGCACACACTGGCTGAAATGTTGTTTCCACGTCATTTCAAATGAAATTACATTGAACCGACGTGAAATATAGATGTTGAATTGACATCTATATACAGGGGAGAAGAGGGACAAAACTAACACTTTTCATTTTTTCCCTAATTACTCAGAGGTCGATAGAGCTTGAGATACCATATTTTATAACAAACAACGTGTACTGGTCCTCTACCGTTAGCAACTATAATTTCATTTCTGTAGTAAATTAGTTGAAATTAAATAGACCAAGAATAGAAATACCACAACGTTACTTTTTTCTACCTGTCGGTGGGAGTAACGCACCCTCCTCAAGGAGTTAACCGCTTGATGAGAAGTGTCCAATATCTGTCTTATCTCCATGTTTTTGGTTTGTAATGCTCATTACTTTCAACAAATGTATTATCAGACATAATTTCCTGTTTGTGTCAATTTGAATAATTAAATGCTGTAGGGTCATATTTTATGAAAATGTATGGGTCAACATCACAATGTTACACAACCACAATATTTTGCCTTACAATATTGATCAGACTAAAATGGGTCACGTAATAGCTATATTAACCATCATTTTCTTATCTCACTTTAACGGGAACGTAGTAGGAGATGTTTTCCACCATTTTCAAAGACTATTCAAGCTTAAATCAAATCAAATCCAATTTAATTGGTCGCATACACATATGTAGCAGACGTTTTTGCGAAATGCTCGTGTTTCTTGCTCCGACAGTGCAGTAATATCTAACAATATACAACAATGCACACACATCTACCTCTGCCCTGTGTTAACCTTCCCTCCCTGCTCTCCCCAATAAGTCTTACTCTTACTCGATCTCATCACATGTCCATAAAGAACCGGGGCTGCATCCGGGGCTGCATCCGGCACCCCATCCCCTATATAGTGCACTACTTTTGACAAGGGCCTACAGGGCATCATTTCAGACGCAGGCCAGATCGTTTTTTCCAATAAGCAATAACCCACTAAGGAGTGAGGAAAGGAACCAGTGGTACCTTTACTGCTTTCACGTTTCTGTGTTTTTACTCACCTGAATCTTTTTTGTTATTCTTTCCTTCCTCTCTAATAAAAGTTGTGGTGCCGGCTGGTCACGGCCGCCTATAACTACTTCCACGTGACAAACTTCTTCTGGATGTTTGGGGAGGGCTGCTACCTGCATACAGCCATCGTGCTCACCTACTCCACGGACAAGCTACGCAAGTGGATGTTCATCTGCATCGGGTGGTGTGAGTAGCCTACACTTAGTTCATCGACGGAAAGACGGATGTGCGTTGATCTATTCATTCGACTGATCGATAAGAATGTACGTCAACTGTAACGGAGACCCTGTGTGATGTTTTACAGGTATCCCTCTTCCAATCATCATTGCATGGGCCATTGGCAAGCTTTACTACGACAACGAAAAGTAAGTAAAAAAATGTTTCTTTCTCATTCTCGAATTTCTATTCGCACCCCTGTGTAATTCATTTGTCTTCGGAATCAGGCCACAATCTTGTCCGTGTCGAGCTCCCCTCAGACCCATTAGAGTGATACTTGTAGTGGATGAGAGATGGATGTCACCCAATCATCTCCTTAACTTTCTGCATTGAACGATCAATTAATCTTCATTTCAAGGGAGTCTTGGTGAACCTGTAACCTGTAATTGCTCTGCATACAGAATAGCAGGTTGACATTTATTGTTGTGAGTCTTGTCTAGGTGGCAGAACATTGCAGCTGGCCTATCTGAGGGGAAATTGCAAAGTCAAAATTGGCTATATTGTAAAAATTCATGAAAACAAAAATTGCCTTTTTGGTTTTAATTTAAGGTTAGGGTTAGGCATTCGGGCTAGCAGTGTGGTTAAGGTTAGGATTAAGGTTAGGGTTAGGTTTAAAATCCCGATTTTGGGATTGTGTGGCTGTGCCAGTTAGAGACCACTCTGCAGAGCTGTCTCCAGAACAAGATTCATGATGAAAAACGCTATCCTGCTACAGAATATGGGATCCATTGACCAATCCATACCCATTACCAATGTGAACGCTAATCTGAGAGTGACCTAGCGTGCCCAATAAATAATAGATGAATGTGTCGGTTATACCATTAGGGCAGTAATGATCCATTGATGAGGCCTTAGAAATGTACTATAGATATGTTTTATGATGAGAAATACTGTCATTAGAGCATTAGTGTGTGAAGATCCCATTGATGACACATCAGATAAGATAAATCATTTGTTGAGCTCAAAAGATACGCACCTGCAATCAGTTATCACTGGGCAGTCAAAAGCTCTCCGCTGTCAGATATAACTCTGATTTAAATGCTTATTTTATAGCAAGGCACTTCATCATAACTCGGTGGCCTTGTGGTTAGTGTCCACCCTTAGATTGGAAGGTCGGGAGTTTGATCATCAGCTGAATCATACCAAAGACTTTAAAGAGGGGACCTGAGGCGTCTCTGCTTTGCACTCAGCATTAACCTGTCTAGGATCAGCGTGGCGCTAGCGGCACACCCCCCCCCCCCCCCACTGAAAAACCAGTGCCGCGAAATTCAAAAAAAATATTTTTTTTAAATATTTAACTTTCACACATTAAAGTCCAATACAGCTAATGAAAGACACAGATCTTATGAATCCAGTCAACATTTCCGATTTTTAAAATGTTTTACAGGGAAGACACAATATGTAAAGATGTACATCTATTACCTAAAAACACATTAGCATAATCCACCATCTTTTATTTGTCCACCAACACCAGTAGCCATCACCAATTCGGCTAAACTAAGATATTTATAGCCCCTAACCAACAAAAAAACTCATTAGATGACAGTCTGATAACATATTTATGGTATGGGATAGGTTTTGTTAGAAAAAAGTGCATATTTCAGGTATATGGCATAGTTTACAATTGCACCCACCATCACAAATGGACTAGAATAATTACAATGAGCAACGTGTTTACCTAACTACTAATCATCAAACATTTCGTAAAAATACACAGCATACACGAATCGAAAGACACAGATCCTGTGAATACAGACAATATTTCAGATTTTCTAAGTGTCTTACAGCGAAAACACAATAAATCGTTATATTAGCTTAGCACATAGCAATTAGCAGCCCAGCATTGATTCTAGCCAAAGTGAGCGATAAAAGTCAACATCGCCAAAAGATATTAATTTTTTCACTAACCTTCTCAGAATTCTTCCGATGACACTCCTGTAACATCACATTACAACATGCATATACAGTTTGATCGAAAATGTTTATATTTAGCCACCAAAATCATGGTTAGACAATGTGAAATGTAGCTCAGCTGGTCAGAAAATGTCCTTGCGCCACTTAGACAGTGATCTACTCTTATACATAAATACTCATAAACGGGACTAAAAAATATAGGGTGGACAGGGATTGATAGACAATTTAATTCTTAATACAATTGCGTTATTACATTTTTTAATTTATCCTTACTTTTCAATACAGTTTGCGCCAAGCGAAGCTACGTCAAAAAACATGGCGTCCTAAGCCACTAAAATGTTTCGACAGAAACACGATTTATCATAATAAAAATGTCCTACCTTGAGCTGTTCTTCCATCAGTATCTTGGGCAAAGGATCCTTTCTTGGGAGAAATCGTCTTTTGGTGGAAAGCTGTCCTCTTGCCATGTGGAAATGTCAACTACGTTCGGGATGAACTGAAAAGCGTGCCCAACTTTTCACATCGTTGCAAAAATAAATGTCCCAAAATCGCACTAAACGGATATAAATTGCTATAAAACGCTTTAAATTAACTACTTTATGATGTTTGTAACTCCTATAACGAGTGAAAAGATGACCGGAGAAATATAACAGGCTAAACTAACGCTTGGAACAGGAGAGGGTCGGTGTCTTCCACGCGCGTTACGCAGCTCCCAAAGAATGACTAGCTTCAGAGTTTTTTCATTTGTAGGGCCTGTGAACGCGCAATCGAGCCCGTTGGAATCGTCATCACGTAAAGGCATCCAGGGGAAGACGTAAGAAGTGTCCGTATAGTCATAGCAACGACAGTGCCCTTTTAACTGACTTCAGAAAAGTGGCCAACATTTCTCAAGTCTGACTCCATGTCAGGGAAATTGCTGTAGAATGGGCTCTGTTCCACTTAGAGACAAAATTTCAACTCCTATAGAAACTATAGACTGTTTTCTATCCAATAATAATAATAATATGCATATTGTACGATCAAGGATTTTGTGGGAAGCCGTTTAAAAAATTAGCCACATTAGCATAAATAGTCTAAACAGCGCCCCCATCCCCAACAGGTTAAGGAGATTTAGCGGCCATAGCCGTGGGAAGTGGGGGTGCTGAGGGTGCTGCAGCACCCCCTGATAAATATGAAAAAAGGGAAAACATGTTTATTTTGAAAAATAGTGCACTGGGCCTTTAATAGTCCTGCATTAGCGTACCAGTCTAACAGTCTGCAGCATGGGTAAAAAACGTACCCCTCCTTCCAGTCGAAGAAAAAAATTGCAGCACCCCCACCCTACTTCCCGCTTCTATGGGTAAGGCCCTGCGACAGACTAGTGTTCTGTCCGGGGGTGTATTTCATTATCAAACACAACAGGAATCTGACAGTTTCCACTGCATCACATCGGAGTGTCTCGCTTACACAAGGGTTGCCGTGATATCCACCCTCCTAAACCTGTTAGCTTGTTTTTCATAATGCTCAGCGGGACGAAAACAAACTTCTATCTAGACACAGTTCTCCCTAAGCCTTCTGCTCTTTCCTTCTCTCTCTCGCTCCCTCTCCCTCTCCCTGACGCCAACAATGTGAAGACAGAACAAATTAATAAGTCACTCCAATGAATTGAGTCTTGTAGAATGAGTGAATCTGGAGCATCTCATCCCCTTGGAGAGCGTCCATTTTTCCTTTTTCCTCCCTTTGTTTTTACAGCAAAATTCTTTGTTTTTTGGTGTTTTCTGTTGCTAGACAGGAGTGCGGTACTTTACAAAGGCCTCTCTTGGTCTCTGCCAGTACTGGCTTTGATAGGCTATGTCCTCACACCCACCTCTGATATCAATTAATGTGATTGGCCGTGGCTCATGCTCGTTTTTGTCAACAATAAAAAAAAAATGTTGGCAAAGGTCCCGCAGTCTGCTTTGTCATTGAATAAATGTGATTGGTTGACCTTCTGACTTCGGCCAGTATGATTGTCTCAATTCTCTGTGTTCTAAATTGCAGGTGCTGGTTTGGGAAGAAGGCAGGAGTGTACACAGATTACATCTACCAGGGCCCAATGATCCTGGTGTTGCTGGTAAAACAGTGTTAAATCAAATCAAATGTATTTATATAGCCCTTCTTAGATCAGCTGATATGTTACACAATCCTTTTCACATTTCTCCATATTTCTCCTCCTTGTATAGACATTTATAGACATAGTGTTCTAGCCTTGTCCTGGTCAAGTTTTCCTACATCCATGACCAGGCTCTTCCCCTTTACACTTTCCCTCTGTGTTTGTATTTACGGCACCGTGCAGGTAGGAAAACCGCCAAATTAACATTACTGTTCACTCAAGCAAAAATTGTGTTGAGGCCAAGTAATTGCTTCAAAACAAACAGTAGAAAGGTCATTAACATTCGATGGTGTGTGAACTTTCTAGCGCAGCCTTCCAACGTACACACTCACGCACATGCTGTAATATCATCATGTGAAGCTATTTGAACGACGTGACACCTACTACACATACGCAGAACTGACCAGGTCATTTGGAATGAATATGACGTATGAGGAATATGTATGAATAGTCTATGATTTGCAGCATGCTTAAACTGTAAGAGTTACGCTGAGCTAAAACAATCTTAACACATATGTCCTTAAGCAAGTTTAAATATGTGAGCTATTTTCTCATTTCTCATCCCTACATAACTCATCAGATATGCACACAGCGTTGGAACACGATTTAAAATATCATACAACTAGCAGGCTATATTTTAATGTAAAAAATGGATTTGATTGATTTTCCCTTCAAACTGTTGTCAATCATCCTAAGACCTTTACTCGTTGTTTTGGCAGATGGTTTTCATTTTATATTTATTAGTTTGCTCAGAATTATGTTGGAGAATTCTGTTTGAGGTGCAGCATTTATTGCACATAAAAGTAGCACGGTCCAAATTTTGGACACAGCTACTCATTACATGATTTTTCTTTATTTTAACTATTTTCTACATTGTAGAATAATAGTGAAGACATCAAATCTATGAATTAACACATACGGAATCATGTAGTAACCAAAAAAGTGTTAAACAAAATAAAATGGATTTGAGATTCTTCACAGTAGCCACCCTTTGCCTTGATGACAGCTTTTGACAGCAAGTGTTTGTCTTTCCCATGCAGATTTAACAGATTTATAATCTATACCACTCAGTAAAAATGCAGAGATTGCAAAAAAGTTTTTACATAGACTTTATTTGGCACCGGTCTCCTAGCATCACTTAAAGCCCAATACAGTTATTTCCAGCACAGACAAATATTGTTTTATTAAATGTTTCTCTCTCACAACTGATTAATTTCAATTCTGACCAATTCTAAATTCTTATTTTCTCTCTGTTTTCAGATCAACTTTATATTCCTCTTCAACATTGTGAGAATCCTCATGACCAAGCTGAGAGCCTCCACCACCTCAGAGACAATACAGTACAGGTGAGCCAGGACCAGAACCCCAAATTCCCTTTACAGTGCATTACTTTTGAACAGGCCCCCATAGGTAGTGCTTCCCATTTTATTGTGTTATAAAGTGGGATTAACATGTATTTAATTGTTATTTTTTGTCAACTATCTAGACTATCTACATGTTAAAGTGGAATATTTTTTTTTTAAATTTATAACAATAAAATACTAATATACCTTGTTTAGATAAGTATTTACCCCCCTGAGTCAATACATGTTAGAAACACCTTTAGCAGCGATTACAGCGATTACAGTCTTCTTGGGTAAGTCTCACAAATCAAATGTATATATGTATTTATATAGCCCTTCTTACATCAGCTGATATCTAGCTGATAAGTGCTGTACGGAAACCCAGCCTAAGAGCGTTGCACACCTGTATTGTACAATATTTGCCCATTTATTATTTTCAAAATTCTTCAAACGCTGTCAAGGTGTTGGGGATCATGGCTAGACAGCAATTTTAAAGTCTTGGCATAGGTTCTTAAGCAGATTTAAGTCAAAACTGTAACTTGCCCACTCAGGAACATTCACTGTCTTCCTGGTAAGCAACTCTAGTGTAGATGTGGCTTTGTATTGTAGGTTCCTGTACTGCTGAAAGGTGAATTCCGCTCCCAGTGTCTGGTGTAAAGCAGACTGAAGCAGGTGTTCCTCTTGGATTTTTTTGCTTAGCTCCATCCCAGTCTTTGCCGATGTCAAGCACACCCATACCGTGATGCAGCCACCCCCATGCTTGAAAATAAGGAGGCAGTTATTCAGTAATGTGCTGTGTTGGATTATCTGCAAACATAAGGCTTTGCATTTAGGCGAAAAGTGTATTCCTTAGCCGTGTTTCGTTAATTCATTTTTTTTTTAGGACTTTTGTGCCTTGTTGCATACATATGCATGTTTTATATATTTGAATTCTTCTTTTCACTCTGTCATGTAGGTCATTATTGTGGAGTCCCTACAATGTTGTAGTTTTCTCCCATCACAGCCATTGAACTCTGTAGATGTTTTAACATCACCAATGGCCTCATAGTGACATCCTTAAGCAGTTTCCTTCCTGTCCTGCACCTCAGTGCAGAAGTACTGGGAAGTTTAATGCGTCATCCACAGCATAGTTATTAACTTGACCATGCTTAAAGACATATTCAATGTCTGATTTGTTAGTGTTACCCATCTACCAATCATTGCCCTTCTTTATGAGGCTTTTGAAAAGCTCCCTGGTCTTTGTAGTTGAATATGTGCTTGAAATGTAATACTTGACTGAGGGACATTACAGATGCTGTATGTATGGGGGACAGAGGAAGGGGTAGTCATAAAAAATCATGTCAACCCCTATTAGTCCATATAACTTACTATATTATTTGTTAAGACAAATTTTACTTCTGAGCTTATTTAGGCTTGCCTAAACAAAGGGGGCGAATACTTATGCAATGACAATATTTTAATTATTACATTTGTCTAATTTTCTGATTAATGACCAAAAAATACAATTCAATCGGTTTCAATCCCACTTTGTAAAGCAACAAAATGTGAAAACAATTGAAGGGGGTGTAGACTTTCTATAGGCAGTAGAGATTAGGATGTATATCCAGGGGCAGCTGGGGGCAGCTGTAAAGTAGACATCAATGGGCTGTTAACCCAGGAAACATCAATGGCCTCGCTGGAAGAAACCTAATAATCGATACCTGTCTGGTTGAGTTGCAGTAATTGATTGTTGTGTGGAGGCAGGTGGGGTGGGAGTGTGTGTGCGTGTGCACGAGCACGTGTGTGTGTGTGTGGCTGCATCATCAGAAACCATCATACCCTTCACAGCTGCTGTACACCAGCTCCTTAGATTTCCACAACCGGCTAACACAACACACCATGCTGACTATCCACAAGCAATAATCATTTTCACACCTTTTTATTGGTCGAGTAAGATCAGACAGTTTGACTGACTCCTTGGATAATGAAACCAGTCACAGATTCTGCATGGGGTCATCGGACTGGAAAATAGCCCAGGCAAATATCCTCGCTCGTTATTGTAATTTAATGGAGTCATTTGTCAATCACACTTCTTATTGAGCAAATTCAATTTGGCCTCACTAATGTGATTATAAAGGCTACGTTCATTACCCTTCAGCCAGCTTTCAGCCAGCCTTATTATCTATACAGTGCAGTACTTTTAACCATGGTGCTCCTCTATTGGACCCTGCTGGTCAGCACTTCACGTGTGATTAATAATATGCCGATGGATGAGAAGCCAGTATGACCTAGTCCTCATACATTAACCCCTTGGTAGGCCGTATAGCTGGTATGCACCACAGCAATGCACTTCCACGGTTATTCAACTGGGAGTTGGATGAGTTGAAAGAATTCGTCAGTGTCCCATTACTCTAGGCCATGTTAGAAATTGACATTGTACATTCTTTTTGTGCCCAATTTGCGTCGGTATAGATACGATGGCAGTACCGCAACATGCTAGCTCTGACAGCGCTGGGTAACGTTTTCAGCAGCTGACATTGGGGTCTCTCTGCATGCAGGTGATGGGCACAGCTGCCACACACTCATTCACAGGTGCGAGAGCGCCATGGGGCGGCAGAGGATGACACACGCACACAGGCATTCACACGGCATACACGGCACACACACACACACCGCACACACACACCGCACATCTGTGTCTCATTATAGCAAGTTTAAGAACATAAATACGTTAACAGAACAATTCAATTGGGAGTTATTCATCTACCTGTTATAGGTATTGCAATATGGATGTGAACCGGAAACTGCTGCCATGGTTTGAATATGTAATCCCTCACCCAGTGTGGAATCAAAGAATTGACGGAACTTGACAAACATTATCACTACCCTAGGTATGTTGACACCCTAAATCCAAACTACACACGCCAGTATTGTGAGTGCTCTCATGAACCATAAAATCACAGAACAGGAGAAAGAAAAACTTGGCAGCCGTTAGTATTGACTCACTAGTTGTCCGGCAGGTCTATTTTAGCCACCTATTTGTGTTGCTAGTACGACTCTGTGGCTGTGTCTTATTGACTCTCTAGTTGGCGGCCAAGTCTTTATTTCATAATATGACTCTTGTGTTACTGTGTGTCCATCAGGAAAGCGGTGAAGGCCACTCTGGTGCTGCTGCCTCTCCTGGGCATCACCTACATGCTATTTTTTGTCAACCCAGGAGGGGAGGATGAGGTGGCCCAAATAGTCTTCATCTACTTCAACTCCATCCTGGAGTCTTTTCAGGTATGCCCAGGCCCAATGAAAAGTGTTATAAAGGGTTTGGGAACTTGTTTTATGCTGTTAACATTCTGAAACGTATAACGATATAAAATAAAATAAATGCGTGTGAAGGCATCCAAAATAATATATGTAGGCTACTGTACAATGTAGTGCTGCTCATCTTATCTTCAATGTTCAACACTCTTTCTCTCTCCTCCCCCTCACCATCTCTTTATCTCTGTCTTTCCCCCCTCTCGCCATCTTTCCCTCGGTCTCTGTCCTCCAGGGCTTTTTCGTGTCAGTGTTTTACTGCTTCCTGAACAGCGAGGTAAGCAGATACATTTTTTGTCCCATGATCCCCCACCTACTGTACCCGTAATTCTTTTTTCTTTCCAATCCCTTCCTCCCCTTATCCCTCCCTCCACCCCTCCTCTCATTCCTTCCAGGACTATTGGAAACATGTCCACTTGGCAACGTTGCAAGCCAAGCAGCAGGGTTACCTTGGACATGCAGACATCAGCATCAATAGGATCACAATGAGCTTCACCCTGGCCCAACTCATATATATACACACCCCATGTCAGAGGCTGCATGGTGCCCTGGTCAAAGGTGGAGCAGTATATAAGGAATAGGCTGCCATTTCAGATTTATCATAAAATGTTAATCGGTGAGAAACCTAAATCTCGCATGAGTTACAAAAGATTGCTTGCCCTAAAACCTGACAAATCCTTGGGAGAGCTGTGAAAGGAGCCTTGCTACACGGCTTGACGTAAACATTGCAGTCACCTTCTCAGCCATCCCATTCTCCCTGGAGCAATCTGTCTCAACTGGAGACTGCCCGTGTCATGTCTCATGGATCACTCATCCGAGTATTTTTGGTTTATAAATGCATTTATTTGACCTCGGCATTACAAGGATAGTCAGGAAGGATGAAATGAAGCCTACACACTAACGCCGAGTAAAGATCAATGAGCGTTAGCATGACGCCACTTAGAATGGCAGATATCTCCCGCTGAGATGCAGTTACTTAGGGCAAAAGTGGCCACTCAATAGACATGTGCTGGCAGGTTGCTTAGCTTATCAACCTTTGTGTCTCCTGTTGGGTCACTAATGTTGAGCAGCTGCTAATTTGTTGCTCTCGATGGCGACATGGGAATACATCCAAAGGACAAATGGTGGAGTTCGGCGGTTGTTCAAATGTTATCATGAACGATCAGCAATCTGTGAAGCAAAGCCTGAGAGGACCGAATGTTTTTCTTCCTGCTTTTTTTTCATCAATTAGGTAGGGAGAACCAGAGTAGTGCTAACCTCAGACATACAAGCACATGTTATTGACTAGCCTTCTCTGCTCTGATATTCTAGAAGTGCTGTTACTCAAGCAGTAGGAATGAGAGTAGAAAGAAGTGCCACTTTATCCGTACCAGTCAGCCGCGGCCGACTTTTAGCATTCCTATCTAGTACAGCTCTCCTTCACACTCACCACAGTGCAAGCTCGGCTAATGACCTAACTGATATTAAAGCTAACCAACTGCACTGAAATCATGAGGGATTAACCTTCTCTCTTCTCCAGAATCTTCTTTTAATAACTCCTATGCTGCTGGGAGACCCCTTGAAGCAATACACACAACCCTGACTCTAATGACAGACTTAGAGCATGCTGATAGGGGAAAACCTAGCCAAAACAAAGGCGCACTCAACTTGTGATAACCTCACTAGCAGGGAGAAAATGGATCTGTCGGGTATCTAAGAGTGTAATCCTGAGTAAAAACCCCTGTGTGAAAAGACTAAGCAATACCTGGATTATGGTGGTAGTTATGGTGTATTTGTTGAATATTCCAGAGTCCGGACGGAGTCTTTTTGTAGTGTGTTTCAAAGCCACTAGACCCCACAAGCTGATGGACATATTGAATGTCCTGACATGTATTGAATCCCATGAAAACTAAGTGGTGGTCAGAGTAAAACGTTCTCAGAACCTCCCTGCAACCAAAGAATAAACATTCCCAGAACAGGCTAAATTTTTACTTCTGTTCTCAGAACGTTTAAAAAAAAAAGTTCAGTTTCCTTCCCATAACCAGTGTGAAACCAAAAACATAAATTCCTATAACATAAGATTCCACATGTGAAAGGTTGTGATCACACATGAAAATCCACATGTGAAATATAACCACGTGAAGTGTTCCAAAACGACATTGTTTCACATGATTTCACATGTGAAAGGTTATGTGATCACATGTGAAATATCACCACATGTGAAGCTTTCCAAAACCACATTGAAATCCTGTGATTTTCCATGTGAAATCGTGCTTTTACCACTGAGCAGTATTTCAAACCATCATTTCTCTGGCGACTTCTTAGCTTCACAAAATTGCCTTCTCTAAAAACGGGTTATTTTGAAATGTTAATGGTTTGACACTCATGGCAGGCTGTGTGTAAGATTGTCAACCTGTCAGGACAATAGGCTAGTTTATTTTTAACGCCCACCCACGCACAAGAAAAAGAGCAGCCCAAAATCCCAGCCTAGCCTATACTACAGTAATCACCTCTAACCTTATGGGAATACATGTAAAACTCATATTTGAGTAGATCTGACATATAATTATAGAGTAGTGAAAACGGTGCATCAAAGCCGCCTACTGTTATTAGACCAACACGGGTTATTAAACTTTTCTAGCCTAGGACCTTTTCCAAAGTGCTAGAGTACAGAGCCAAAACAGAACAAACGTGTCACTGTCCCAATACTTTTGGAGCTCACTGTATGATATCAAACATATGATTAGAATGGAAAGCACAGGAAACTGCGGTAATATTGAACGTTTTATGTCATACAAAATAACGCCATTATGAAATTCTGGAATTGGTTTCCGCAGTGAACTGAAGGTAGCTATTCATCTCAGTTTGTGTCTGTTGTTCTGCTCATTTTCTTCTGAGTTTTCATGTATTTAGTTTATATTCATTCAACTCTACACCTTTTCACCTTTTTCTTTGTTGTCATTAAACTGACAACAGTAATAGACAAAAACACTCAGTGAAGGATTATAGGCACGAGCGTTGGAGTATACACAGGCACACACATTCACTTACACATGCATTCACTAATGCCACAATCTCCGCCTTGGTTGGCATTTCTTTTAAATGGTTCCATTTTGCTTCCCACAAGCTAGGTTTCCATTCAATTTGTGACAGATTTTCATGCGGATATTCTAAAATCAACATAAAAAATATGCACATTTTCCCACCAGAGCTGTGTTTCCGTCAAACTGACTTGTTGCAGATAAAACGCCCTGCATCTTGACATAGTGCACATAAAAACACTTAGTCATATAACTTTTTATTTACAGGATAAAACCAAAAGTTCTATGTGTTTCCATACTAGTTTTATCTTTGATGATGGTTTTGGCACAAAAAGTTTGCGATAAACAGCAAATGTGCCCACTTGGCACGTACAGTTGAAGTCGGAAGTTTCATACCTTATGTCACGATCTTTCAAGATCGAACCCAGAAGCAGACCAGGACAAGGAGCGTAGGAAGAAGGTGAGTATTTATTTACAGTGAAATGTGAAAAGGTAGATATATCCAGATGGCGTAGCGGGCAGCGGTGGTGAGTAGATGAGAGGAAATAGATGAATCCAATGTAGTAGTAAAATCCTCTGTCAACCAGGCGGGAATGGAGTGAATGATCCAGGTGAGTAACTGAAGGCAAAACAAACGGAGGTAAGTTCAAGGCAAGCAATACGTAAATTAAAACAACAAAACAAATTCTATCCAACTGGAGTCTGGTAGTCAGGCACAACATACTGTTCATGGCTAACAATCCGGCAGGGAATGGAAGTCAGGTCAGAGCTTTTGAAGGGTAGAGATGATGATCAGGACAGGTGTGCAGATTACTGACGGGAAACAGGTGCGGGTGAAATCAATCTCCCAATGAGCTAATTCGCCCGGCAACCAGACAGGGTGCGTTCCAGGACACCTGAAACACACTCCAGGACAGACACACAGGCAAACCCAGACTCAGGAAGCGGGATTCGTGACACCTTACCTTAGCCAAATACATTTAAACTCAGTTTTTCACAATTCCTAACATTTAATCCTGGAAAAAATGCCTTGTTTTAGGTCAGTTAGATCACCACTTTATTTTAAGAATATGAAATGTCAGAATAATAGCTTTTATTTCTTTCATCATATTCCCAGTGGGTCAGAAGTACTAATACACTGAATTAGTATTTGGTAGCATTGCCTTTAAATTGTTTGACTTGGGTCAAACGTTTTGGGTAGCCTTCTACAAGATTCCCACAATAAGTTATGGGAATTTTGGCCCATTTCTCCTGACAGAGCTGGTGTAACTGAGTCAGGTTTGTAGGCCTCCTTGCTCGCACACGCTTTTTCAGTTCTGCCCACACATTTTCTATGGGATTGAGGTCAGGGCTTTGTGATGGCCACTGCAATGCCTTGACTTTGTTGTCCTTAAGCCATTTTGCCACAACTTTGGAAGTATGCTTGGGGTCATTGTCCATTTGGAAGACCCATTTGCGACCAAGCTTTAACTTCCTGACTGATGTCTTGAGATGTTGATTTAATATATCCACATAATTTCCCTGCTTCATGATGCCATCTATTTTGTGAGTGCACCAGTCCTTCCTTCAGCAAAGAACCCCCACAACATGATGCTGCCACCCCCGTGCTTCACAGTTGGGATGGTGTTCTTCGGCTTGCAAGTCTCCCCCTTTTTCCTCCAAACATAACGATGGTCATTGTGTCCAAACAGTTCTATTTTTGTTTCATCAGACCAGAGGACATTTCTCCAAAAAGTACGATCTTTGTCCCCATGTGCAGTTGCAAACCGTAGTCTGCCTTTTTTTTGGAGCAGTGGCTTCTTCCTTGCTGAGCGGCCTTTCAGGTTATGTCGATATAGAATTTGTGGATATAGATACTTTTGTACCTGTTTCCTCCAGCATCTTCACAAGGTCCTTTGCTGTTGTTCTGGGATTGATTTGCACTTTTCGCACCAAAGTACGTTCATCTCTAGGAGACAGATCGCGT
Organism: Salvelinus fontinalis; assembly: GCF_029448725.1. NCBI lineage: Eukaryota > Metazoa > Chordata > Actinopteri > Salmoniformes > Salmonidae > Salvelinus > Salvelinus fontinalis. The sequence goes on from NC_074698.1 coordinate 3,393,493, forward strand.
CTCCTTCCTGAGCGGTATAACGGCTGCGCGGTCCCATGGTGTTTATACTTGCGTACTATTGTTTGTACAGATGAGATGAACGTGGTACCTTCAGGCGTTTGGAAATTGCTCCCAAGGATGAACCAGACTTGTGGAGGTCTACAATTATTTTCTGAGGTCTTAGCTGATTTCTTTTGATTTTCCCATGATGTCAAGCAAAGAGGCGCTGAGTTTGAAGGTAGGCCTTGAAATACATCCACAGGTACACCTCCAATTGACTCAAATTATGTCAATTAGCCTATCAGAAGCTTCTAAAGCCATGACATAATTTTCTGGAATTTTCCAAGCTGTTCAAAGGCACAGTCAACGTAGTGTATGTAAACTTCTGACCCAATGGATTTGTGATACAGTGAATTATAAGTGAAATCATCTGTCTGTAAACAATTGTTGGAAAAATGTCTTGTTTCATGCACAAAGTTGATGTCCTAACCGACTTGCCAAAACTATAGTTTGTTAACAAGAAATTTGTGGAGTGGTTGAAAAACTAGTTTTAATGACTCCAACCTGAGTGTATGTAAACTTACGACTTCAACTGTAGCTAGGGTAGATTAGAAGGTTATGGATAAGACCAGGATAATTGTTATTTTTCAACTGGCAACCAAGCATGGATAATCGAGTCCCTACCATACAAATTAAGACCATCAATAGTTATTGGAAAGGAGCATCAAGCTCATTACCGTGCACTTTCCCCACACTGTGAAGTTAATAAACTGTTAATAATTAGCTAATAAATTGTGCATGCTTTGCCAAGTCGCAGTGGGAGGACCACACAACATAGCATAGCTTGAATGCAAGTTTACTTCAAAATGATGGTAGTATGTCAAAATTTGCAAATAAAAGCATTTCTACTGCAATTATCACATTTTATTTCACAGACCAAAAACTTATCCCACGTATATAGTTTTGTCAACAAATTAGCTGTTTCCAGCAGGCCTGTCTTTACATTTTTTATCCAACGAACTTTACTCGAATAAAAAAGGTGTGAAAGGCTTCCAGTCTCTGAGAAAAGAGCGGGAAAGTGGTTCCTTTGTCCTTTTATCCATGAAATCACTCCAGCACTCCCACACTGTACTCAAACTGTCAGGCAGCTATTCTACCTACAATCGTTAATATACAGTTATTATTATTCTGTACTCCCTAATAAACACTCAAGGCTCTATTCGCAGACATAAACAAATGTCTTTACCGTGTTCAGACCCCTACTGTACACACTCCTCATCCTCTGTGACATATTTCCTTCAATTCCCCAGCCAACTGTGTGAAGTGTTCCAAAGGACACATGATAAGACAAAGTGAAACGATAGAGCTGCTTGTTACTCTAGTTCTTTAGAAGCGGGTGAAAAAACAAACACATTGGCTTGAATTAAATATACTGTCATCTACAGGCGGACAGCTTCCCAGCCTGTGAGAATGTGATAGGCGTCTTACGTAATGCCTGTGTTTTAGTAGAATCATGGATACAAATAGTATGCTTTATTTTAATTATTTTTTATTTCAAATACATAAACACTTTCCCGCTGAAGAAAGAGAATGTTCTCCATGTAGAAGCTCTATGGAGCACACAGTGTCATGACTATAAGTTGAGAAGGGGAACAACCCGAACTTAGATGTTGATCTTTTCAGCGTACTTAAACCAGGGAGCCAAAGAACATAGTGCTGCTTCTCCTTTGTAAACTAAATGATTAGTGAGAAAGGGGTCTGTACACTTAGCCTTTGACACATCCAGTCAAAGTTTGGCCTTCTAATGAGGTTCAGAAGATCCAAAAGCAAATAAGGAAAGTAGTTCTCATCATGTCACTGACTTGCTATTAGAGAATACAGGGTGGTCCTCATGGTGTAGCACAAGTTCCGTGCCTTAAAAGCTTCTACCTCCCTCTTATTTTTAACCCCATGGCATTGTTCCAACACTGTCCTCCTCTTCTCCTTGGTTACCACAATTTGGAAATTGCATGAATGGGATAATATTTTAATTAGGTGAAAACAATTCAATGGAAACTTACTTAACCTGCCAGTTAACTAACCTGCCAGTTAACTATAAGTGGTATTCAATCAAACTGACATGGCTGATTATGTAGTTTCTGCGCTGAAATGTTACTTTAGTCAACAATTACACTGTCAGACCACCCAAAATCAATTTTTATTTTTCCCCTTTTCTCCTCTCTCTTGCCCTCCGTGCTATCCTCTCAGGTGCGTTCTGCGGTTAGGAAGAGATGGCACCGCTGGCAGGACAAGCATTCAATCAGAGCTCGAGTGGCGCGCGCCATGTCCATCCCCACGTCGCCCACGAGGGTCAGCTTCCACAGCATCAAGCAGTCATCGGCTGTTTGAGGACCAACAAAACTCTGCTTTGGCTGAAAGCCCCCGTCTAACCTCTCACCGCCAACCACCCCTCCAACATGTCCGCCACAGAGCACCTCTTTCCCCTCTTCTCTCCAAACCAACCGAGGGAAAGAGCTACCGTGATGGTTCACACAGGGTACACTTGGTCTGTAAACACAAAGCTCACAGACCCCCTCCCAGGGAGCGGTGACCTCTTTAGTCTCTCGCCTGCTGATATATTGAGGTACGTTCGCTCAGTGCGTTCCCTCTGAACGCTACGGAGGGTCAGGATGACAATGGCCAAACAAAGTAATGTCAGGAGCTGACTTTTTGCCAAAAGGCAGAACAGGGAATTGGAACAATCCCTGTGGCATTGGCGGATTCAGTTGAGAGGTGACGTTTGATGTCAGATAAAAAAAAAAAAAAATCTGTTTGTCAGTAAATGTTGTGTTTTTTATTCTGCAAAATCCAGAAGTTGGAGTCCATATGGATGGAGTTGGAGTCCATATGGATGGAGTTGGAATCCAAATGGATGGAGTTGGAATCCAAAAAAAGACTTTGAGAGTGGGAAGAAAATGGTACTGGAGCATGTGCTTGTATCAGTGTCAAATACATGATCGCTGTTGGACTGACCTGTTCAAGATCATCGACACAACCATTTGATTCTTGTTCCTTTGCATGTTTCTATTTTCTGTGAAAACATTTTTGAACTTTGAGTTGGCTATGCTTGCTGGCTCTGCAAAGTGAATGACTGCCACGGACCATTCATTTCAGGTCTGTCCATACTACTGTCTCTAGAAAACTTTCTCCCTTTCCTTCCTTCTGTTTTTCTTATGGATTATTATCTTCACAGAGACCCATGTTCCCCGATGTGAAATCTTTGACCTCCATTGAAGATGGATGCCTTTCCCATTATCCCTACAACAACAACCAAGGCATTGTGCAAGCGGAAAAAGTGATGTGACTTTATCCGACACTGTTACTAATGTGAATGAGCTGTGAAAATTGGTACGCACTGTCAAAATGATTTTCTGTTGAGTGAGGTTGTAAAAGGTGTTCATTTTCAACTGAATAAGCACTCCTTTATGAAAGCACTTTTGTTTATTTCAAATTCCAAAATGACCAGCACCGTAATAAGACAACGTCCACTTTAGCATAGCATTGTTAAAAGCGAGATTGGGAGAAATGCCAATTTTCTTCTTTAAAAAAAAAAAATTGGGCTAGCTATGTTAAGGTCTGAGAGGAACGTGGATGTTTTGGTTGATTCATCTCTGCAACTTGCGTAACTTATCTATACTAAATCCAGTGGGTACTGATAATACTTTGCTGAAATTCTGCAAATCCTTTCATCTTGAGCCACCCATTATGAAGGACCATACAAAATCTGATATTCATTCCAACTCATTCCATAACTTAAAACCATTTATAGATATTGTCATGCACATAGCACGACTTTATTTTTTTATTTCACATTAATAAGTCAAAGTAACTAGGAAAAGAGGAACACAAGGTCTGGAAGATGATTGAGTGAATGCTGACTTTTTGTGGGGAATAGAGTCATGCATATTCAGATAGACATTGTCTAGACAGGCCCTAGACAGGACCTGTCTCAAATGTATTGCAGTAGGATTCACCTCTCTCTCTCTGAAAAATATTGTCGGAGCCCTCCCAAAAAGCTTGTGAACTTGAAGCTTCAATCTCAGGGCTCAGAGAACCAGTTGGCTTCCACACACAACTCCACACAGCACAGGATGAAACCAATTAAGACCAAAGTGTTACTTGGTGTTGTGAAGATAGCTCGGCCCAGTAGGTAGAGCTGTGAGAGGACTGTGAGAGCTATAATGGCCTCGCCTACAGGGACTTCTCATCTCTCACTCACTCACTCAATCTCACACACAGACCAGCGTGGTCCGCTAATTAGCTGTACCTGCAGGGAAGTCACAGCTAGCTTGGCTGACAGCTAAGAGCCAGAGACAATTCAGGAAAGAGAGAAGAGTACCAAAGCCTGTATCCTGACTCCTGTTCCCTGCTGTGCAACGTCTCTATGAATGAGCAAGTGAATGGAAGAACTGGGAATGAAATGAAAAGGGCTTTTGTGGTATAGGTAGAGGCAAGGATGGAAACTGGGACCAGCTGGGATTTGACTTAAAATGTTCCCCTGGCATAGCCGCGGGAAGTAGGGGTGCTGAGGTTGCTGCAGCACACCCTAATAAATCTACATTTAAAAAAGTATTACAAAAACAGTGAAAGCACCCCCCCCAAAACATCTTCCTGCAGCCATGCCCCCGGGCCATAGTGCACAAACAGGGACAGAAAAAGGGTTTGCTAATTCGCAGATTGTCGGTCTTGTTGGTTGTGTTCGTTGTTTTGAAAGGCATAGAGTGCTGTTTTTCATGTATTTGTTCATACAGAACTTTGTGCTTATTTGGAACACAACTATATACAGTATTTTCAACGTCATGTCAACCCAAAAATTCTATGTGATGTTTAATCAACGTGGACAACTGATTGGATTTGCAAAAAGGGATTTTTGTATTTTTTTTCACCCAACTTTTAACCTAAATCCAATGATAGGGTGACATTTTTGGTTGATTTCATGTTGAATTCACGTTAGTTGACAACTCAACCAAATTAAAATGAAAACTAGATATTGAACTGACGTCAATAAAGTGGGTATCCGAAATCAAAAATTACGCACCCTGTCACAAGATGCTGTGATTATTTTGCAAAGTCATAAACAAAGCCAACCCTCCGTTGCCAGATATTAGAGGTCGACTGATTAATCGGAATGGTCGATTAAAACTAGGCAAGTCAGTTAAGTACACATTCTTATTTTCAATGACGGCCTAGGAACGGTTGGTTAAATGCCTCGTTCAGGGGCAGAACGACAGATTTTTACCTTCTCAGCTCGGGGGATTCAATCTTGCAACCTTAGAGTTAACTAGTCCAACGCTCTAACCACCTGATTACATTGCACTCCACGAGGAGCCTGCCTGTTACGCGAATGCAGTAGAAGCCAAGGTAAGTTGCTAGCTAGCATTAAACTTATCTTATAAAAAACAATCAATCAATCATAATCATAAAAAAATCAATCAATCATAATCACTAGTTAACTACACATGGTTGCATATAATCGATGTGGTGCGTATCGTTTGCTCCAATGTGTACCTAACCATAAACATCAATGCCTTTCTTAAAATCAATACACAGAAGTATTTATTTTTAAACCTGCATATTTAGCTAAAAGAAATCCAGGTTAGCAGGCGATATTAACCAGGTGAAATTGTGTCACTTCTCTTGCGTTCATTGCACGCAGAGTCAGTGGATATGCAACAGTTTGGGCCGCCTAATTTGCCAGAATTTTACGTAATTATGACATACCATTGAAGGTTGTGCAATGTAACAGGAATATTTAGACTTATGGATGCCACCCGTTAGATAAAATACGACACGGTTCCGTATTTCACTAAAAGAATAAACGTTTTGTTTTCGAGATTATAGTTTCCGGATTTGACCATATTATTGACCTAAGGCTCGTATTTCTGTGTGTTATTATGTTATAATTAAGTATGATTTGATAGAGCAGTCTGACTGAGCGATAGTAGGCACTAGCAGGCTCGTAAGCATTCATTCAAACAGCACTTTCGTGCGTTTTGCCAGAGGCTCTTCGCAATGCTTCAAGCATTGCGCTGTTTATGACTTCAAGCCTATCAACTCCTGAGATTAGGCTGGTGTAACCGATGTGAAATGGCTAGCTAGTTAACGGGGTGCACGCAAATAGTGTTTCAAACGTCACTCGCTCTGAGACTTGGAGTAGTTGTTCCCCTTGCTCTACATGGGTAACGCTGCTTCGTGGGTGGCTGTTGTCGTGTTCCTGGTTCAAGCCCAGGTAGCGGCGAGGAGATTGATGGAAGCTATACTGTTACACTGGAAATACTAAAGTGCCTATAAGAACATCCAATAGTCAAAGGTATATGAAATACAAATCGTATAGAGAGAAATAGTCCTATAATAACTACAACCTAAAACTTCTTACCTGGGAATATTGAAGACTCATGTTTAAAGGAACCACCAGCTTTCATATGTTCTCTTGTTCTGAGCAAGGCACTTTAACGTTAGCTTTCTTACACGGCACATATTGCACTTTTACTTTCTTCTCCAACACTTTGTTTTTGCATTATTTAAACCAAATTGAACATGTTTCATTATTTATTTGAGGCTAAATTGATTGTATTGATGTATTATATTAAGTTAAAATAAGTGTTCATTCAGTATTGTTGTAATTGTCATTATTACAATTAAATAAATAAAAATCGTCCGATTAATCGGTATCGGCTTTTTTTGGTCCTCCAATAATCGGTATAATCGGTATCGGTATCGTCGGTGAAAAATCATAAATCGGTCGACCTCTACCAGATATGTCTATAGACCACAAAAATTGGTTGATCTGAATCGTTGCGACTTCATCTATGTCTGCCTGTCACCCGTGGGCTCTGCTTTGTTACCCAGTCAGGGATGCTACAGCCCTCTAACACACACCATGTACTCCTAAACAGCCAGGATACATAAGGTTATTACATTCATTAGATTGGAGGTGAGTCTGGAATGGAATTGCCAATGTATGGTAGTGTTATGCATTCCAATTCCAGGTATCTGCCTCTGTCATGAAAATATGTTACCTCATACCAAAATGATTTACCCTGGAATTCCAAAGCCAGTTGGTTCTCTGTTATCACTGTTACCACATTTTCGGGACTTACGTATATTCCAGTTATCATAACCAGATGCTATTGAAAACCTTTTCAATCAAATGCAGTATTTCAGTATTTTGTAGCAAATTGACCTTTTGGCTATTTTCCTTCCTTTTCCAGGAAACAGGAATATTGTCATTATTATTATTATAGGTGTCTCTCAAAGTGTGTCGTAGTCAGCATACTTCTCTAATATAGTAATGACATTGAAAATGGCTCTCATTATCCAGTATACAGTACACAGACAGCTTCATAATGAATTCCATTTATTTGCACAAATGCTATTAGTGTAGTCAGCAACATCAGTGTGATCAAATGTTCTCTTGTTTTTCTTTGCCATTCCCCAAAATAGTTTGTGGTCACGAACGTCCTCCAAAGACACAAGCGCAGCTATCTAGTCAATAGGCGGTTCTTATTTCTTGCCCTATTTCTTCATTTCAATGAGAAATGCTGCTGCCCTTTTTCATTTTTGCTTGTTTGTTTTGTTTGATTTGTGTCCTTAAATTGTGCAGAAGGGTCTTGTCCGATTGCTCTCGATGCAGTTATAGTTACCATAACAACGATGTAAGTAAGTGTTCTTTCTCGGGTATCTACGTTGTGTTTGTCTTTTGTGAAGGTCAAAGAAGCGAAAACATTTGTATTTATTTAAATGTCTAAGGCACACAGAATTGTATATTTATCACATTATTTCAAGGGTACAGCTTTTGTTGAAGGCCACAGGCCAACATAACCTATAATGTGGATTGATAAATACATGTAATTGTGTCCACAAAACTTAAGATGTTTTAATGATGAAAGGTGCGATATGTAGGTTGATGTCGTCTTTTTCACTTGTGTTTTTATGTTTGATAATGTCGCAAATTCAATTTTCTTTCCTCTTTCAATGTCCAAGAAGGAAAAATGATATTTATTATGTTTATGAATCTACTTGTTCAATGTTGGAAAGCGTTTGAGGAATTGTACAGAGTTTGTGAAATAAAATGAAATACATAGCAATCTAATAAGGAAAAGGTGGAGAGAGTTCAAGATATATGGAACAGTGCTACTACATAAATTGTGCATTAAAATGTGTTTTTTTAACAAACCAAAAAAAATCTGTCCTTTCCTCTCTTCCATATAACATCACTTCTCACTCAAATCATTTTGCAATATCATTTTACATAATATTACATTTTTGACTTCAGAAAATATGCAGCAAGTTATTCTGAGAGACAATGAATGAGTGATACCGCACAGTGTAATGTCATTCAATACAATATAATACAGTGCCTTCAGAAAGTATTCACACCCCTTTACCTTTTCCACCTTGTGTTGTGTTACAAGGTGAGATTAAAATGTCTTTTTTGGTCATCAATCTACGCAGAATACTCTGTAATTTCAAAGTGGAAGACATATTTCTAACATTTGTGAAAAGAAAAATATGAAGAAAATAATATATATATCTTGATTACATAAGTATTCAACTCCCTGAGGCAATACATGTTAGAATCACCTTTGACAGCAATTACAGATGTGAGTCTTTCTGGATAAATCTCTAAGGGATTTGCACACCTGGATTGTACAATATTTACACATTATTATTAAAAAAATTCTTCAAGTTGGTTGTTGATTATTGCTAGACAGCCATTTAAGTATTGCCATAGATTTTCATGCCGATTTTAATTCAAAACTTTAACTAGGCCACTCAGGAACATTTATTGTTGTCTGGGTAAGCAACTCCACTGTATATTTGGCCTTGTGTTTTAGGTTATTGTCCTCCACCTGAAAGGTGCATTTCTCTGTTGGAAAGCAGACTGAAAAAGGTTTTCCTTTTACAGTAGCTCTATTCTGTTTATTTTTATCCTAAAAACAACTCCCTAGTCCTTGCTGATTACAAGCATACATATAACATGATGCATCAAGCATATATCAGCAAGCATATAACATGATGCAGCCATGCAGCCATGCTTGAGTTAGGAAGGACGTCTGTATCTTTGTAGTGACTGGGTGTTTTGATACACCATCTAAAGTGTAATTAATAACTTCACCATGCTCAATGTCTGCTTTTTTAATGTTCACCCATCTACCAATGGGTTCCCTTCTTTGCAAGGCATTGGAAAACCTCCCTGGTCTTTGTGGTTGAATCTGGGTTTGAAATTCACTTCTCGACTGAGGGACCTTACAGATAATTGCATGTATTTTTGGTATTTTAATAGGATCCCCATTAGCTGTTGCAAAAGCAGCAGCCACTCTTCCTGGGCTCCACACAAAACATGAAACATAATACAGAACATCAGTAGAAAAGAACAGCTCAAGGACAGAACTACATACTACATGTGTGGGGTACCGAGATGAGGTAGTCATTCAAAAGTCATGTTAAACACTGTTATTGTACACAGAGTGAGTCCATGCATCTTATTATGTGACTTGTTACAAAAATATTTACTCATGAACTTATTTAGGCTTACAAAGGGGTTGAATACTTATTGACTCTGGACATTTCAGCTTTTCCTTTTCAATGAATTTGTAAAAATGTGTAAAAACATAATTCCACTTAACATTATGGGGTATTATGTGTAGGCCAGTGACACAAATTCTAATACATTTTAAATTCAGGCTGTTACACAACAAAATGTGGAAAATGTCAAGGGGTGTAAATACTTTCTGAAGGCAATATATCATAAAGATCCTATAATTAGGGCCCTGTGTTTTGTGCAATCTTGTGAATTCCTGGATATGAACCTTTTATTTAGTTTTACTCAATTGTGTCACGACTTCCGCCGAACTCGGTCCCTCTCCTTGTTCGGGCGGCGTTCGGCGGTCGACGTCACCGGCCTTCTAGCCATCGCCGATCCACTTTTAATTTTCCTTTTGTTTTGTCCTTGTTTTACACACCTAGTTACAATTCCCCAATTACATGTTCATTATTTAACCCTCTGTTTTCCCCATGGTTTTTGTGTGTGATTGTTTTATGTATGTTCGGTCCGTTATTGTGTGCTCGGTATTACAACATTTATTGGAATATTTTTGTAAAGTTACTTGTGTTACTCATCTCTGCTGTCCTGCGCCTGCCTCCTCTGCACCAGCTACACCCAGACCACTAAAGAATCACGCACCTCAAAAATGTAGTTAACAGGAGCAGACAACCCCCCTTTTTCGGTCGAGGAGCGTGTCCAGCAGCATGCGACCATGTTGCAACATCTCGGCACCACCATGGATCGCATGTTGCAGACAATGGACCGATGGGAGAGAGGAGGAGTTCTTCCAGTGCCTCCACCAGCACCTGGAGACCGTCCACCCGTCTCCTTCGGGACGTAAGAACGTGTCCGCCCTCGTCTCCAGTCTCATTCAGGAAAAGCTCTGGAGTGGGCCAATGCCGTATGGGGGGAAGGAGAAGCTGTGTCGGACCATTACGCGGAGTTCACCAGCCGCTTTCGGGCAGTTTTTGACCTGAGTGGCAGGTGAACGTCTGTTCCACCAGAGGCAGGGGACGAGGAGTGCACAGGAGTTCCGTGGGATGGAACGACAGGGCCCTGATCGATCACTACCGGTGCAGTCTGCGCGAGTACGTCCATCGGGAGTTGGCCTGCAGGGACACCACTCTCATGTTTGACCAGCTGGTGGACCTGTCCATCCGGCTGGATAACCTGCTGGCTACCCGCGGACGTCCCGATCGGGGCCTGTAAGTTCCATCCCCCAGCACCACCGCTTCGATGCCCATGGAGTTGGGAGGTGCTACGCTTAGGGCGACCGGAGGAGGGGCCGTTCCCTGTACCATCTGTGGCCGCAGAGGGCACACTGCTGGTCGGTGCTGGGGAGGTTCCTCTGGGAGTCGAGGCAGCAGGCAGGGCACTCTCGTGTCACCCGAGGTGAGTCGGCACCAGACTCACTCAGAGCCCCCTGTTGCTCACATGTTTTTGTTTATACATTTTCCTGAGTTTTCCCCGCATTCCCAGCATAAGGCGCTCGTAGATTCAGGCGCGGCTGGGAATTTTATTGACAGAGCATTTGCCCGTAGTTTAGGGATCCCCATTGTTCCTGTGGATATGCCCTTCCCTGTGCACGCCCTAGATTGTCGACCATTAGGGTCAGTGCTAATTAGGGTAGCCACCGCTCCACTGGGCATGGTTATGCAGGAGGGTCACAAGGAGACAATCAGTCTTTTCCTTATTGATTCTCCTGCGTTTCCCGTGGTGCTGGGCATACCCTGGTTGGCCTGTCATGGCCCCACTATTTAGTGGCAACAGAGGGGTGGTCACGAAAGTGCTCGGGGAGGTGTTTAGGGTTTTCCGTCGGTGCTACTACGGTGGAAAGGCCAGACCAGGTCTCCAGCATCCCCTCTGAATATGCCGATTTGGCTCTCACCTTCTGTAAGAAAAGGGCGACTAAATTACCACCCCATCGACGGGGGGGATTGTGCGATAAATCTCCTGGTAGACGCAGCACTTCCCAGTAGGTCACGTGTATCCCGTCACAGGAGGAGACGGCGGCTATGGAAACATTTGTCCCCGAATCCTTGGGGCAGGGTTACATTCGGCCCTCCACTTCACCTGCATCCTCAAGTTTTTATTTTGTGAAGAAGAAGGATGGAGGTCTGCGCCCGTGCATTGACTATCGAGGTCTCAACCAAATCACTGTGAGGTACAGCTACCCGCTGCCTCTCATAGCCAGTGCGATAGAGTCAATGCACGGGGCGCGCTTCTTCACAAAATTGGACCTCAGGAGCGCTTACAACCTGGTGCGTTTCCGGGAGGGGGACGAGTGGAGTGGAAGACGGCATTTAGTACCACCTCAGGGCACTATGAGTACCTCGTCATGCCGTACGGGTTGATGAATGCTCCATCAGTCTTTCAGGCCTTTGTAGACAAGATTTTCAGGGACATGCACGGGCAGGGTGTAGTTTTGTATATCGACGATATTCTGATATACTCCGCTACACGCGCCGAGCATGTGTCCCTGGTGCGCAGGGTGCTTGGTCGACTGTTGGAGCATGACCTGTACTTCAAGGCTGAGAAATGTCTGTTCTTCCAACAGTCCGTCTCCTTCCTAGGGTATCGCATTTCCACTTCAGGGGTGGAGATGGAGAGTGACCGCATTTCAGCCGTGCGTAAATGGCCGACTCCCACCACGGTAAAGGAAGTGCAGCGGTTTCTAGGGTTTGCCAACTACCGGTTTATCTGGGGCTTTGGTCAGGTAGCGGCTCCCATTACCTCACTGGGGGGGGACCGGTGCGGGTGGGACCGGTGTGACTGCAGTGGCCGGCTGAGGAGGACAGGGCTTTTAGTCACCTGAGGGCTCTGTTTACCTCGGCTCCCGTGCTGGCCCATCCGGATCCCTCTTTGGCGTTCATAGTGGAGGTGGACACGTCCGAAGCTGGGATAGGAGCCATGCTCTCTCAGCGCTCAGGTAAGGTACACCCAGACCACTACAAATTGAGAGACTTTTTGCCCCATTTGCATACACTTGCGTATACTTTTGTCAGAAGGAAATATATATATATATGTATATATATATATATATATTTGAATTATTATTATTTTTTAAATTCAGGGAGTACTGCAGCACCCTCAGCACCCGTACTTGCAAAATGCCACAGAGTTTGGTTTTGTGGACTCTTTTCAAAATCAAAACACATTGTTCCAAAGGAATGCTTGCACGCAATTTAGAAAAACTGTAAATCTTTGCCATCAAACTGTTGTCTATTTTATTTTTTGTCAGATGTTCAAACACCATCCTCAGACAAAATATTTCATTTTTGGTGCAATTCTCATTACTGGATGAGGCTCAAATTACAGTATAAAATCGTACTATACCAAGTGATTGCGCAAAACACACGGCCCTGGCTATAATACATGCTCTACATGTTTACTGAACAAAAATATAAACGCAACAACTTCAATTGACTTCTTCTCATTCAATCTATTTGAAGAAAACCTGATTTATTGATGGTAAATATATACTGTATAAATACTGTCAAGAGATAATTCTATGTGGCATTAAGCCTTTTGTTTGTCAGTGCTGCCATGATAACGGGTGGATACATGTCACTTTATCTGTACTGTACATACAGTACGTTCATTGTTATCATCAACGCATGACTAAGAAGAAGATCAGAGATTCTTACAGACTAGCTTTGATCCCTTCCACATGACAAGCAAAACATATCTATTGATATGACAAACCCATACATGCACATTTAAAGCTAGAATCTGTAGTTGCTACATCCATTTTTTGTACTTATAAATGAATGATATACCCTTTGATTCTTGAAGAATATAACGTATAAATGCCTCATGAGCTCAATTCAACTGACGTACCCTATCAGAACCTTAAAATATAAGCTTACTCCAATGTTTGTAAACAACTTAAATAAAAACAAACACTGTATAGCCTAAAAACATAGTTAAAACTATACTTTTGATATCGTAAATAGTCCTTGCTTCCATAGCTCTGTCTATGAATTTTAGAGTGGTTACATTTCTCCAAGCCCATCCCTCAGCATTTTACCAAAACAGAGGCACGGTATCCCTTTTGTTATTGTTTCAACTGCAGATTCTAGCAAGTAAAGTAAATAGGCCTTGTCCAAGCCAGAGCAACCCATACATGCACCTTTACAAAGATACAACACTTTGTTTTTGAAAGCCCTATAGCTTTAGCTTGTGATCCCTCTACATGATTGCGATTGAAATGCTTTACACAGACCCCCGCCGGCAAAATCCAGAGGGCTTAATGTGGATGAGAGAATCTCTGGCTAAGGAGAAGAGTAGAAACTGAGCAAACACAGCAGCCCAGTTGAGAGGGCCACGGGTCAAGCCAAAGACAAGTGAGAGCTTTACAAGTTATTAAAGTTGTGTGGGTGTGTTTTTGTTCAGACTAACACTTCATAGTTACTTAGAAGTTTGCTTATGACATTTGATCCTCATTGTGCTTCTTCTTACAAACTAGTCAGCCCAGATGAGGGCTGAGGGCTTAGTTATTAAGTAGTCTGCTTCCATTGAGATCTGTCCCTTGCGTCACTGTGATTCTATAGAGCGAAATATGTCTTTCTCTGAACACATTACAGCTTCTTAGCAGAGGTCTGGGTTCAATAACACAGAGCATTATTAACTGAAAGCAGACATGTAAACAGGGAAAATAGATTACACTTAGTGTGTGTACCCCTGAAAGTGACGTTATCCTCAACCTCGGCAAGATGATTTCCAAGTCAAACGTAATGGACTTGACTCCTGTGTCTGTGGCAATGTAGTTCTGTCAGACTTGATTGTACATACATGCATGCGTAGACAGTTGTGTCCCTTAAGAAAAAAACCATGCGTTTTTGGAACACTTCGCATGTGATGATGTGGATTTCCCCATGTGAAATCACGTGAAACCACATGTGTTTTTGGATCACTTCACATGTGACATTTCTCACGTGAAACCACATGTGTTTTTGGAACACTTCACATGTGACATTTCTCACGTGAAACCACATGTGTTTTTGGATCACTTCACATGTGACATTTCTCACGTGAAACCACATGTGTTTTTGGATCACTTCACATGTGACATTTCTCACGTGAAACCACTTGTGTTTTTGGATCACTTCACATGTGACATTTCTCACGTGAAACCACATGTGTTTTTGGATCACTTCACATGTGACATTTCTCACGTGAAACCACATGTGTTTTTGGATCACTTCACATGTGACATTTCTCACGTGAAACCACATGTGTTTTTGGATCACTCCACATGTGACATTTCTCACGTGAAACCACTTGTGTTTTTGGATCACTTCACATGTGACATTTCTCACGTGAAACCACATGTGTTTTTGGATCACTTCACATGTGACATTTCTCACGTGAAACCACATGTGTTTTTGGATCACTTCACATGTGACATTTCTCACGTGAAACCACATGTGTTTTTGGATCACTCTACATGTGACATTTCTCACGTGAAACCACATGTGTTTTTGGATCACTTCCAGTGACATTTCATGAAGTTTCAAATGTGGATTTCCACATGGTCATAATCTTTCACGTGGGGATAACAATTTGTGATGCCCTGCAAACAAAGACAAGTCCTTATGATACACACATTATTTGTACATATTTGATATACATGACTACATTGTGTATGTTTATTTCTACATAAATTATTATTCAGCCTGTGCTTACTTGGGATTTGAACTCACTTATTGGTTCAGGGCATTCCGATATCCTTGCTACACCACCATGTCTGTGTCAATAACTGATTTCACCTGTATTCCTACACTTTGGACTTGAAAGTAAATATCAGGTTTGTTAAAAATACAAATCAAGAAAAACTATTATATTTGTCATATGCCCCACCAACATTATACAACGATACAGAAAACCCTAAAAATGCTTAAATAAGTCAATTAAATCAATGATGAGACAATAGTCAGATTAACTGATAACTAAAATAGCAACGCAGATGGAACTCTTTCGCTAAGTGCAGAGCTGTATTATAGGTCATGAATCTGTAGGGGATTTCTGAAAACTGACTCACACATGGAATTGCATTTTCATATGTGAACATCGAATTTGCAGTTTTACATGTAAATTAACATAAAAATGTTGTCAAGTGTAGTTTCATGGTATCACGTGTTGATATTTTGCATCCCCATGTTGTCACATTTATTTAACATGAGATCAGGTTTTCTATCACATGTGCTCAAATGTGTAGTTTTATGTTATCACATGCTTGCTTTTACATTTTGACATACAGTATCAGTCAAAAGTTTGGACAAACCTACTCATTCCTGGGTTTTTCTTTATTTTCACTATTTTCTACATAGTAGAATAATAGTGAAGACATCAAAACCATGAAATGACACATATGGAATCATGTAGTAACTGTTACGAATCCCGCCGAGGATGGTGCCTCTTCTCGTTCGGGCGGCGCTCGGCGGTCGTCGTCTCCGGTCTACTAGCTGCCACCGATCCCCTTTTCTGTTTTCTTTTGAGTTGGTCTAATTGGTATCACCTGTTTTGTGTTTAGGGTAGGGGGTATTTAAACCCCGTTGGCCCGCCGACTTTTGTGCGGGCTTGTTTTTCTGTTTGTGTTGGTGGTGTTTTGTATAGTGGATTTCAGTCCTACTTATATTGGACAGTATTTTGACGCGCCCGTTGTTTGTGTGGCGTCGCCGTTTATGAGATTATTTCTGGGTGAAATAATAAAATGCACTTGATTGAGATTACCCTGCTCTCTGCACCTGACTCCTTCATTTCCACCATCGGAATTGTGACAGTAATCAAAAAAGTGTTAAACAAATCCAAATATATTTTATAATTGAGATTCTTCAAAGTAGCCACCCTTTGCCTTGATGACAGCTTTGCATTCTCTCAACCAGCTTCATGAGGTAGTCACCTGGAATGCATTTCAATTGACAGGTATTTCTAGTTAAAAGTTAATTTGCGGACTTTCTTTCCTTCTTAATGCGTTTGAGCCAATCAGTTGTGTTGTGACAGGGTAGGGGTAGTACACAGACGATAGCCCTATTTGGTAAAAGACCAAGTCCAAATTATGGCAAGAAGAGCTCAAATAAGCAAAGAGAAGACAGTCCATCATTGCGTAAAATTTCAAAAACTTTGAAAGTTTCTTCAAGTGCAGTCGCAAAAACAATCAAACGCCATGATGAGAAGATCCAGAGGATGCTGCAGAGGATAAGTTCATTTGTCACACCCTGATCTGTTTCACCTATTTTTGTGCTTGTCTCCAACCCCCTCCAGGTGTCACCCATCTTCCCCATTATCTCCTGTGTATTTATACCTGTGCTCTCTGTTTGTCTGTTGCCAGTTCATTTTGTTTCGTGAAACGTACCAGCATTTGTTCCTCTGCTCCTGTCTGTTCTTGTCCTTCCCAGTTTTGACCGTTCTGCATGCCCTGACACTGAGCGTGCCTGCTGTTCAATACCTTGCCCCACCTAAGTGGATTATTGACCCCTGTCTGCCCTGACCCTCAGACTGCCTGCCGTTCTGGACCTTTTGCACCCTCTCTGGATTACTGACCTCTGCCTGCCTTTGACCTGTCATTTGCCTGCCCATGTTCTAGAAATAAAACTTTTGTTTTTTCGACACTGTCTGCATCTGGGTCATACCTGAATCCTGATAGTATGAACTGGCCATGACTGACCCAGTAGACCAGCTCCACAATGCTGTCTCTCTGCACGGAGCCACCATTAGAAGACACGAGGAGTTACTTCAAGGTCTTATGGAGGGACTACGTTCCCTGACAGAACGTCATGACTAGGCGTTCGATACCTTGCTGGAGCAATACTGCGGATTCCCTACTGGGTCACACCCGTGATCTCCCAGCCTACCCCAGTGTCCCGAGAACCCCACTTACCTCCTCCAGAGCACTACGCTGGAGATTCCGGAACCTGTCGGGCTTTTCTCTCCCAGTGCTACCTCCTTTTCGAGCTGCAGCCTTCTTCATTCTCCTTGGACCACTCGAGGATAGTGTACATCATAACGCTGATGTCCGGGAGGGCACTCGCCTGGGCCACGGTGGTGTGGGAGCAACAATCTGCCGTCTGCCTCAGTCTGAAGTTCGTGGAGGAGGTTTGGAAGGTGTTTGATTCTCCGTTGTGGGAGAGAGGCTGCTCGCAAGCTGCTCCAGCTACGTCAAGACTCCCATAGTGTGGCAGACTACGCAGTGGATTTCTGTACATTGGCAGCTGAGAGTGCTTGGAACCGGGAAGCGCTGTTCGACATGTTCCTACACGGAGTATCGGAGGAAGCAAAGGTTGAGCTTGTAGCCCGGGAATTACCGACGGATCTTGACTCGCTCATCGCCTTGACCATTCGGATCGATTGGAGACTACGGGAACGAAGGAAGGAGAAGTGATTCGATTTCACTCGTCCATCCAAGGATTCCACCTCACCTCCAAGGTAATCCCGGAAGTCCCTGACGTCTCCGTTGCAGAGAGAACCCGAGGCTACCCGAGTAGTCTTCCCAAGCCCATGCAACTAGGCAGAGCTAGGCTGTATCCAGCTGAATGGCTATACAGGCTGCACACTAAGAGCTGCCTGTATTGCGGGACTAATGGTAATTTCTTCTCTACCTGTCCACTAAAAGACCTTGCTCACCGATAGGAGCGAGTACTCTGGTGGGCCATATGGAGAACTTTTCCTCTCCAATTACTCACATCCCTTTCCATGCCGTGTTGCTATAAGCCAGGTTATTGACTGGTCAGTGCTGGTAACACTGTCTGTGATTTATTTAGAAATCAATGCAGATTTAACCAGCATGGCTACCACAGCATTTTGCAGTGATACGCCATCCCATCTGGTTTGTGCTTATTTGGTACTATCATTTGTTTTTCAACAAGACAATGACCCAACATACCTTCAGGCTGTGTAAGGGCTATTTTTCCAATAAGGAGAGTGGTGAAGTGCTGCATCAGATGGCCTGGCCTCCACAATCACCAGACCTCAACCCAATTGAGATGGTTTGGGGTGAGTTAGACTGCAGAGTGAAGGAAAAGCAACCTACAAGTGCTCAGCATATGTGGGAACTCCTTCAAGACTGTTGGGAAAAGCATTCTAGGTGAAGCTGGTTGAGAGAATGCCAAGAGTGTGCAAAGCTTAATATATGATTCCATGTGTGTTATTTTATAGCTGTGATGTCTTCACTATTTTTCTACAATGTAGAAAATGTTTAAAAAAAGAAAATAAATAACTTGAATGAGTAGATGTGTCCAAACTTTTGACTGGTACTGTGTGTTATAAATAGTTTTAAAGTTGAATATTTTAAAGTCTTTCAAATCAAATTTTTGTTGAACCATGTAGGGTCAAAATGTCAGAAGACAATGTCAATTGTCAAGAAGAGATTTTATTGATTTTATTTATAAAATAATGCATTTCTGTTTTTCTTCATACTGGTCAGTAATCCAGATCAGTACTCTCACGTTGCAAGCACTACGCTCTACCAACTGAGCCACACAGGACCAGGTATCATCTGTTCCTCATTTAAAGTACTCTCACTGTTGTGTGCTCTCTCTGCATGTGTGTGTGTGTGTGTGTGTGTGTGTGTGTGTGTGTGACTAAACGAGAGAGAGCGAGAGAGAGGAAGAAAGAAAGCACACACACAATGAGGCTTTGTTGAACCTTTATGCCCATGAGACATAGCAGGTTAACGCTTGATCTGATTTAATCTAGGCCATACTCTCACCAAGCCGAGCCAGCACACGCTCACCCCAATATATCTGCTGTCTGCCAGGGCTGTTAGACAGTGATGCCAGGGGACACAGTAAAATGATTGGTAATGAAAGCAAGACACACTGTGCAGGGTTCAGAGAGCTGACTTTACCTAAAATTAAGCCCATGGGTATGACATGTACTGGCTCATGGAGGTGAATGAGAACCTCAAATTTTCCTTTAAATATTATATTTTGATTGACAATAGAAAGGAGAAACTGCTATGATGAACATTACACGTGGATTCATGAACCAACTGTTATTGTAAAAGACATTTAAAGACCTTCATGGTGACAAAACTAATGTTGTGAGAAGACTGTTGCCCATCCCAAGGTGTTGGGGGATATGGTACTTCCCTGCTCTTTCATGTTCAAGGTAAACAAGTGGTGATAAAACATGTAAAAAGAGTGTTTTGTGTGTGAAATCAGTTTGACTGGTCAAAACAAGTGAGGAAAACGTATACAGTAACACGTAGCGTTCATGGAAAGTGTGTACAGGCATATTTAATATCTTTGGGTCGAGTACAAAATTATTTGGTCATGTTTTGGCCCACGCAACACACATTTCTAAAGACATGTTTACACTTTGTTATTATGGGGTATTGTGTGTCGATGGGTGCTAGAAAAATTATTTTGAATCCATTTGAATTTCCGGCTGTAACACAACAAAATGTGGAATAAGTCAAAAGGTGTGAATACTTTCTGAAGGCACTGTAGACTAACACAAAATATATAATTTGCAATAGATTGTTGAGTTGGAACGTGTGCGTGTGCGTGTGCGTGCGTGCGTGCGTGTGTGTGAGAGAAAACATGCACGTTTTATGTTGCAAAACCCTACCAAGTGCATTATCGCTCTCTGTGGAGTGTTTTGCAAATAGTAACTAACAGGGTCTCAGAAATAGCAACAAAAACGATCAACGGCAATATGATGTAACACAAACATGTTTATATGAAACCATAAATGTTACCATTTTTACAGCGTGTTGTTTTTGTCAACGCTCTCACTCACAGTAATGATGAGACTAATAGTATTTGGCATTGTGTCATACCTGTAAACTGCAAAATCACATACCTTTTCATCTCAATTATTCACTTTCACCATGGTAAACAAACATCGATTTCCAGCTATCAAATCATGTACTGATCGTTTGTCTCACATTTGTTGCTCTCATTCATGATTTGGGGCATCAGACCACTGCAGGCAAATGCATCGCAAACATGATACATTCGCCTCTGCCATCGTTTCTTAGATTAACCTGAACAGCTTTGTCAGTTATGGAGAAATGCCTTCAGGTTATTGGAGAATGAAGGAAATTGCCTTGAAGCGTTGTGTTCAATCATGGTAGCTATTGATGGCAGATGAGGTCGTAATGGGAAGGTATGTTTATGATCAAAGCTTGTTGGTTAAAGGCACAATCTTCAATTTCAACATTCAACAATTTCAATTTCGCCACTTTTTTACTGTAGGTATGACCTTTGAACAGCAGAATATATTGCAGATTGTGTCTTTAACTTGCTTCAGACTGCTCACTGGCTGTCCCTGGTGTTTGGCAATGGCTATGACCTAACATACCAGTTCTGCATTTTACCTCCAGTGTTACAGTATTCATGACTGGCTTGTTTGTTTAAAGGCAATTAAACGCTAAAATCCCTGTAAGCGAAATAGGGCAAAAGGTTAACGGATAATACATCGAACCAGGTCATTCGGAGTAGAAGCACCAGATGTATTTCAGATCGAAGGAGGATGATAAACCTGAACCTCCTGAGCACCAGTGATACAAGACCAGCAATGTTTGTTTCCCTTAATGAGACACACACTGACAAAATCTTGAATGCCAATTCTGTACTGATCCACTGAGTTACTTTTTGTCTTCTGCGCACATATCCAGGGCTTTAAATAATTTTCCTTTGATAGCTCAGTTCCCTTGTATCTAACACCAAATTAACATGAAATGTTGTAGTATGAATCTGCAGGTAAAGCTAGCCACATTTGTGGCCTACTGGAGGTCATTTTGCAGGGCTCTGGCAGTGCACCTCCTTGCACTAAGGCGGAGGTAGCGGTCCTGCTGCTGGGTTGTTGCCCTCCTACGGCCTCCTCCACGTCTCCTGATGTACTGGCCTGTCTCCTGGTAGCGCCTGTATGCTCTGGACACTAGGCTGACAAACACAGCAAACCTTTTTGCCACAGTTCGCATTGATGTGCCATCGTGGATGAACTGCACTACCTGAGCCACTTGTGTGGGTTGTAGACTCCGTCTCATGCTACCACTAGAGTGAGAGCACCGCCAGCATTCAAAAGTGACCAAAACATCAGCCAGGAAGCATTGGATCTGAGAAGTGGTCTGTGGTCACCACCTGCAGAATCACTCCTGTTTTGGGGGTTCTTGCTAATTGCCTATAATTTCCACCTTTTGTCTATTCCATTTGCACAACAGCATGTGAAATATATTGTCAATCAGTGTTGCTTCCTAAGTGGACAGTTTGATTTCACAGAAGTGGCATTGACTTGGAGTTACATTGTGTTGTTTAAGTGTTCCCTTTATTTTTTTGAGCAGTGTATATATATATATATATATATATATATATATATATATATGCTCCCCTATTTATTTATTTTTACATAATCCAATATGGCCTCCAATAGGGAATCAGATTTGGAAAGGTGATATCACGGTTGAATTTTTGTTGCCATATATAATACAAATCTTCTGTATTTGTAAGTAGTGGAGCAGTTTTCAACAATATGGCATTATATTTCATACGTAACCTGCCTAAAGTGGCAGAAATAATTTAGCTTTGGCTGATGATGATCTGGTGGCAGTGAGGAATGAGCTCCTGAGTGGCGCAGTGGTCTAAGGCACTGCATCTCAGTGCAAGTGACGTCACTGCAGACCCTGGTTCAAATCCAGGATGCATCACATCTGGCTGTGATTGGGAGTCCTTTAGGGTGGTGCACAATTGGTCCAGGTTTGGACACATAAACTTTATTTAAACACACTGAAGAATATTAATATGGGGATGAATAGTGGGAAATGTATTGGAATGTTAGTGGTTCTGAAACAGAGGTAATGAATCCACTGTACACAACACTATAACAAAATTTCAAAATTACAAAATTTCCCCATGGGGACAATAAAGTAAGTAAGTAAGTAAGTAATAACTGATAGCACAAGTAGAGCAACAAGGTTACTAACAAGGGAAGACTGTATAAAAATGTATATGCTACCTGCACATATTACAATACAGCTATACACAAAGGCAGCATACAACAATAGTAACTATATACTATACACGTCACATAACTCACTTTGGAGTTATGAATCAAATCAAATTTATTTATATAGCCCTTCTTACATCAGCTGATATCTCAAAGTGCTGTACAGAAACCTAGCCTAAAGGCAAACAGCAAACAATGCAGGTGTAGAAGCACGGTGGCTAGGAAAAACTCCCTAGAAAGGCCAAAACCTAGGAAGAAACCTAGAGAGGAAACAGGCTATGATGGGTGGCAAGTCCTCTTCTGGCTGTGCCGGGTGGAGATTATAACAGAACATGGCCAAGATGTTCAAATGTTCATAAATGACCAGCATGGTCAAATAATAATAATCACAGTAGTTGTCGAGGGTGCAACTAGTCAGCACCTCAGGAGTATATGTCAGTTGGTTTTTCATAGCCGATCATTGAGAGTATCTCTACCGCTCCTGATGTCTCTAGAGAGTTGAAAACAGCAGGTCTCGAACAGGTCAGGGTTCCATAGCCACAGGCAGAACAGTTGAAACTGGAGCAACAGCAAGGCCAGGTGGACTGGGGACAGCAAGGGGTCATCATGCCAGGTAGTCCTGAGGCATGGTCCTAGGGCTCAGGTCCTCCTTTGAGAGAGAGAGAAAGAAAGAAAGAATTAGAGAGAGCATACTTAAATTCAGCCACCCGACACAAACTACTGCAGCATAAATACTGGAGGCTGAGACAGGAGGGGTCAGGAGACACTGTGGCCCCATCCGATGATACCCCCGGACAGGGCCAAACAGGCAGGATATAACCCCACCCACTTTGCCAAAGCACAGCCCACACCACTAGAGCGATATATTCAACCACCAACTTACCATCCTGAGACAAGGCCGAGTATAGCCCACAAAGATCTCCGCCACGGCACAACCCAAGGGGGGGTGCCAACCCAGACAGGAAGACCACGTCAGTGACTCAACCCACTCAAGTGACTCACCCCTCCTAGGGACAGCATGGAAGAGCACCAGTAAGCCAGTGAGCCTGTACACAAGTACATTTTCCAACAATTGTTTACAGACAGATTATTTCACTTATAAATCACTGTATCACAATTCCAGTGGGTCAGAAGTTTACATACACTAAGTTGACTGTGCCTTTGAACAGCTTGGAAAATTCCAGAAAATTATGCATGGCTTTAGAAGCTTCTGATAGGCTAATTGACATAATTTGAATCAATTGGAGGTGTACCAGTGGATGTATTTCAAGGCCTACCTTCAAACTCAGTGCCTCTTTGCTTGACATCATGGGAAAATCAAAAGAAATCCGCCAAGACAATAGTACGCAACTATCAACACCATGGGACCACGCAGCTGTCATACCGCTCAGGAAGGAGACGCGTTCTGTCTCCTAGAGATGAACGTACTTTGGTGCGAAAAGTGCAAATCAATCCCAGAAGAACCGCAAAGGACCTTGTGAAGATGCTGGAGGAAACAAGTGCAAAAGTATCTATATCCACAATAAAATGAGTCCTATATCGACAAGGAAGCAAGGAAGAAGCCACTGCTTCAAAATTACGGAATGTGACAACAAAGAGGCAGACACAGGAGTATGCCTTCATCTTAAAAATGCCCTTCAAAGGGGTGCATAAATCATTATCATTTGATCAGTGGACACAGACATAATTGTCCTCCTTGCTGGGCTGTTATTCCATCTTACCAAGGATTATCCTACCATTAAGCTGTGGGTTGCTTTTGGTTTGGTTAAAACCAACCCGCAGATTTGGATTAACACAATCACAGGTTGTGATAGAACCTCAAAGTTTCATGGAAAGGGCAAAATGACAGCTTGAAGTGCATGGAAGTCATTTCCAGAGGTGACTGATGCCTTTGTTTCCGTGGCAGCAGAACCATTTTCACCCCTTGATCTGGATTCATCCACTTTCACATTACTTGAGAGATACAGCTGTGTTATCTATGACAAGACAACCAGCCTAGATTGTTTCAACATTCAAACCGAGCACTGTGCCAAACCAACATTTGGTCAACAAGTCTGAAAACCATCCAATCGGAACCTTCAACAGAAAGTTTTGGATGGGCTAAAACAGTTGATTGCTTGACACCTTTGTGAAAACTCTTACCAGAGACTGACAAAGCTTGCAGAGAACTCCTGAGGCATGGCTGCACAAGTGAGCCCCTTTGTTCTCCCAAGTGTCAACCCCAGGATGCTGGATTGTCATTAAACATGACCATGGATTCATTACCACCTCCATCGGTGGCAATTTTGAATTACCCTTCCTGTTTAATTTTAAACTGAGCACCCCTAAAATAATATTTTGCTAGAATCTCAGGAATGTTTGTACCATATTTCATGCTTTTATCTGTTGCATAACAGTTTTTCTGGTCAAATACCAGCTATTATGGCAGCCATTTTGAATTTTCACAATAACTCGCTTCCTGGTTAAGTTTGAAATGGGCACCTCTTATGAGATGTTTTCATACTGTACAACTAGAGGAATGTTTGTTCCAAATTTCATGCTTGTATTGACAGGTAGCCTAGTGGTTAGAGCATTGGGCCAGAAACTGGAAGGTTGCTAGATCAAATCCTCAAGCTGACAAGGTAAAAATCTGTTCCTAGGCTGTCATTGTAAATAAGAATTTGTTCTTAACTGACTTGCCTAGTTAAATAAAGATGTTGTTGTTTTTTTCTGCTAAGGACTACTATGACAGTATGAAGTCCAACAGTATTGTATTTATTGTCTCCTCAATGGTTTTCTGCTGTCCTCCCTGCTGTGCCGAAATAGAAATGACATTGCCTTAAGGCATTACACTTCCTGGTTCTTGGGCAACCAGAGAGGAAGTGCAATTGTGTCACTTCCTGTAATCCTCATTACCCCTCCCCATTGGATCAATGAACATGGCTGTGAGCCATTTGGAGGATGCATTACTATCAGTCATTTCCAACTTCATTAGCGCTTGTTTACTTCAGTGGACTCGCCCAGTAAACTAAGTATCGCTCCAGGGGACACACTGCTTCCTCATTATTAATATACTTTCACTTCTATTATCCATCACATCAACCAGTGGGTGCCTATGGATTTCACTAATGCCATCCTAAAACGTCTGCTTTTCCTTTGTAAACCTCCAAACATTGTGCCCCACTTGAAGAATTAGGACAGTTCACTTACCGTGACATCCCCACTTTTCTTTCTACACAACCCCCATCCAGGGACAGATCAAGGTCCTGTTATTAATAGTAGCCCCCCTGCTATCAGCATCTATATTCATGCCCCTCCGACACCACCTATATTTAGGCTGGAGTCAGGCAGGCCCAGCCCAACAGGTAAGGGATAGAGGAGTCACCCCTCTAGGACACCTCAACCTGCCTTACTCAGGAGACGGGCAGTGAGAGCCCCTTTGAAATCAGTGCCAACATCCATCACATCCTCACTGACCTAAATCATGTCCACCTGGGGAGTATAGAACCCAGCCACACCTGCGTTTCATTCAAAACACATCCTAACCTCCTGTGACTGGTTTGGCAATAATATGCCCCGTTTATCCCCATCCCGCCTTCACTCAAAACACAAATATTGCCACCCCACTGGTGTTCTTCTCTCTCCGTCAACTGGTAGATGGGTTTGTAACCCCTGGGGCTGGCACTTAGGAGAGGATGGAAATGCACTGGGCACCAACACTCACACATTGACACAACTGTACGGCTACCATCAGGAGGTTGTTATTTACAGTTGTCTACTTCATCGACGGACAGCTGTGGCTGACATGGCACACAGAGATGAGAGAGGCTATTACGCTCCATTGGATAGAGATTGTCCACGTATAGGGCCGTGTGCGTGTGTGACAGAGGGGATATAAACAAGGAGTGAGAGAGAGAGAGAGAGAGAAGCGCGAGAACTTGACTGAAAGGCAGAGGTAATCAACTTTTCAGATAACAGTCAAGGCCACACACACACACACACTCCATGCTTCAGTTGAATTATATTAAACTGTGGTCTCTCCTGGGCCCAGAAGATTCCTCCCTCATGTCACTTCCATTATTCCGCAGTACTAAGAGAAGAAAAAAATCTGTTTAATCTCGACAGCAAGTGACATACTGATAATGTCCAGCGACCAGCTCTTTCACAAGGCTGCTGGCTCTATCTCTCTACGGCTGAGTCCCAAACGGAGCCCTATTCCCTATATAGGGGCCTACTTTTGACCAAGGCCCATAGGACGCAGGTCAAAAGTGGTGCACAATTTATGGAATAGAGTGCCATTTGGGATGCGGCCATCTGTCTTCTTTACAGGGCCAGGCTCTCTCTGTTATGTGTCTACATCCCATCTATACAGTCAGGCAGGCTACTCCAGAAGGAGCTGTGCTGGTCTGGCCCACACATTAAATGACCCCTCCATACAGTCAATGACTATCGACGGGTAGAGACGTCCCACAAGGCAGTACTGACGGCTGGGCAGCAATGGGAGTC
Organism: Salvelinus fontinalis; assembly: GCF_029448725.1. Taxonomy (NCBI): domain Eukaryota; kingdom Metazoa; phylum Chordata; class Actinopteri; order Salmoniformes; family Salmonidae; genus Salvelinus; species Salvelinus fontinalis. The sequence goes on from NC_074698.1 coordinate 3,420,494, forward strand.
TCACTGGCCGCCCGGTGCTATTTGTTTATCCATCTCCCTTGGATCCTAAGACGGGGAATGTTAGTTTGAGGTTGTATGAGAGCAACACAAAAGGGGCTGATAGGGGCTTCCTGCCAGAGGAGGCTGGTGGGGGGGGGCTATAGGAGGACGGGCTCATTGTAATGGCTGGAATGGAATAAATGAAAACTGTCTGACTAGTTGTTGAAACTAATTAACATATAGTAGAGAATAACAGGAAAAACAGCAGATGAACTGAATGAATAATGTAGCAAAAAAACAGCCTAAACTACTTTTTTTTTTCCTGTACAATGAGCTTGACCTCCTATAGCTTCTCCTACCAGCCTCCACTGCTTCCAACTGGGAAACCTCCAAGGGCTTTTCTCTGACAGAGATTGGCTATTATGAAAACACTCCATATAATTTCAATAAGCACATTTTATTAACACAGTCACTTGGAGTTATTTTTCTTTTTTTTGCTACATTATTCATTCAGTTCATCTGCTGTTTTTCCTGTTATTCTCTACTATATGTTAATGAGTTTCCTAAACTCCTCAAACTAGTCAGACAGTTTCCATACCATCATCACACCACAAGCAAAACGCATTTACTCCCACACTTAGTTATTACCACGTTACCATTATCCTCCACTGTACAGTGCGCTAATGAGTGTCTGGCATGCCTCTTACCAGCAAACTACTTCCAAGTCAGTGTACAGTGTTCAATGAGGATAGACTCACTTCTACAATGCAAACTTTGGGTTCTCAACTGAACATGCACTTCAGCAGCCTATAGGGATAAATGGACCATTTGTAACGTAAGGAAATACACATATCCAGGACAAGACAAAATATGAGATCATTCGATGCATAACCTCTCTCACCATGTCACGAGGTGTTTTTTTAATTTACATTTTTTTAAAGGGGTGGATCAGCTTAATATTGCGGAAGATTGTTGCTTCGGCTTTGGGGTAAATATATATATCCATATACATACATATATGCATACATATGAACATATATACATACACATACCTATATAGATATACATATATTTTTTTTGAATATGCCTTTATTATTCCCCGCAAACCCTACCACCCTTCCCCCAATTGGAGTAAACTAATAAACACTTAGCCTTCTACCTTCAGTTTATACATCTTATACACATTTTACAATAGTTATATCTTGTTTGTTTTTAGTCCTTCCTCTATTTCTGATGTCCATCCAATTTTGATTTCTATTTGTAACTGTGCCATTTCACAACATTCCTGAACCTATATACATTTTTTACAGACCCCGTATGATTTACATTGGTTATCTTGTTATTAGTCGCACCCTTCAGCTCCATTCAACCCCTCCCATCTATCGCTCAACACCATCCATTTTGGATTTCTATTTGCCATGTATTTTTCAACTGTGCTGTGATGCTTCACAAAAGTACTAGGTGTTAGTACATACGTTATAGATCAAATTATATATCACTTGTAGATGTTAAGTTATAGATGTGGATAATACGTTTTAGATGTGGATATGAATGATGCCTCCTCTGTCTACTTATACGGAACAGCTTCTGGGGTCAAAGCAGACAGCAGTTTCCTGCCAAGGCAAGACCAGCTATCCATGACTCATCGTCAGGCCGGGTAGGAGGACAAAACCATAAAAAATGCGACTTTGACTTCCTTATTTAGCAGAGGTGCTCGAATGACAAACAACGACCTCCAAAGTTTTTAGCCAGCATCTGAAATGCTGAAATAAGATACTGAGAAGATGGCAGAGTAAAGCTTCTTAAAGTAGATGTTATACTGTGAACCATGGACAAGGCACAGGAGATTGGAATCAATTTAACCTGTTTGGGCTGCAAGCCCGACGTCGGAACGAAAATGACAACAGCTGCAGGGCGCGAAATTCAAAATCAATTTTTTTTAAATATTTAACTTTCACACATTAACAAGTCCAATACAGCATTTGAAAGATAAACATCTTGTGAATCCAGCCAACATGTCCGATTTTTTTAATGTTTTACAGAGAAAACACCACATATATTTATGTTAGCTCACCACCAAATACAAAAGTGGACAGACACGTATGATTATGATTATGATGTATGAATTATGATTCAAGTAGCATGCACAAGCCAACCGAAATAACCTAAAACCAACCTAAAGAACCTAAAAAAAACTACCTCAGATGACAGTCCTATAACATGTTACACAATAAATCTATGTTTTGTTCATAAAATGTGCATATTTTAGCTATAAATCAGTTTTACAGTACTGCTCCCATCATTGCTACAGCATAGCTACAGTCTGAAATCAGACGGGAGTAGCCAGAGAAAATACAGACACCAACGTCAACTACTAATTACACCTCATAAAACATTTCAGAAAAACATATGGTGGATAGCTAATGAAAGACAAATATCGTGTGAATAGAGCCAATATTTCCGATTTTTGAAGTGTTTTACAGCGAAAACACAATATATCGTTATATTAGCTAACGACATAAGCTAGCATACGGCAGCATTGATTCTAGTCAAGCGCTAGCATAGCACAGTTAGCACAGTTAGCATAGCACAGTTCGACAGATATATGAAAAAGCATCCCAAATTGGGTCCTTATCTTTGTTGATATTCCATCAGAATGTTGTAACGGGGTCCAATGTCCAGTACAGTCTTTAGTTGGGTTCCAGAACGAAATATTTCCCTCTTTGGTTAGCAAGCACAACGGTCGTGCGGCGCTAATCTTTCTGTCTTCAAAAAATTCTTCCAAAGCATCACGTCTAAAGTCCAGAATAAATTGCAATAATATAATTAAAGTATATTGAAAAAACATACTTTAGGATGATTTTGTGACATGTATCAAATAATATCGTATCTAGAGGTCATATTCACCTTAAACGAGCGTCTTTCATGAGCCGAGTCCAGATTCTTCCTCGCGCCCGGAAATTTTTTTGAACCGCGCAGGTCTCACAAGAAGATGTGGTATTCAGTCCATGGAAGAGATATTCGACTGCTTTCAACTCTCACTTCCGCATTACACCCAGATGAAGGCGTATGACGTGTTTCTACGGTCCTAAGTGTCATGACCTTGTATAGACAAGGTCTTAAAGAAACACATCGCATTTTGGAAATCTCAATTCGGCTGGGAAAATGGCTGTAAAAATAGAACTGTTCCACTTAGAGAAATAATTCAAATGTTTTTAGAAACTATAGACTGTTATCTATCCAACAGTAGTAAATATATGCATATTGTAAAATCAAAAATTTCTTAAGAGGCCGTTTGAAAATGTGCACATATTTTCCAGTTTTTTCAATATTCACCCTGCAGCCTGAAGAAGTTTTAACACTTGCCAGTGATATGATTTATCCTCCTTTTTTATTGATACTCAAACATAATGCCAAGAAAGTGAGCACTCGTGCAAAATGGAGGGCTGCCAAAGCTAAATAAGTGGAGTCAGGTGTTTTAATTTATGGTCATAAAAAAACATGGTCATGGGTTTCTTATTTCAAATGGGGGTGCTGTGAAGACAGTGAGGGTCTTTAATATTTTGGGCCCTCTGAACTGCAGGTTAGCTGTTAAAATGAAGTGGACTGTAACGTCTGCTTCCAACTCATAACCTCAAACACGTAGATCGCCTGAACGCCGCTCACTCTCCAGATCCGAATCACCTGAATTCTAATCACCTGTTCACACACCTGTATGTCATTATCACACACTATTTAGTTCAGGTCTTTGCAACCCATCACTGTGAGGTATTGTTTGTTTTGTGATATGTCTTTAAGAGCTGTGCCGCCTGTGTATGATAGTTTTTGCCTGCCTCACAAATGAGGCCTATTTCCTGTCTGTATTTTAGCCTATTGAGTTTCCTGTTATCTACCTATTGCCTGATCTCCCGGACTACGTGACTAGCCTTTTCCCTGCCTGTACTGTTGCCCTTTTGGACCCCATGTGTATGACCTTCTGCCTGCCCCTGGACCCAGCTACCTGCCTCCTCCTGTGGTCGTTTGCGCCCTGCGTTTGAAACCAGCTCTCTGTCTCCCCTCGTGTTCATTACATGGACATGTCATGGTTAAATCAACATCTTGATTAATGATTCTACAGAACCATATTGCCACATGAATACTGTGGTAAGTTTGTCTCTTGAGAAGTTTCAGTTAGACATCTATCTAAGTGCTACTTCGCCTACAGATTTACATTTTTTAATCAGATTGATGAAAGTGTATGAACTTTTTAATATCACTTTAAAACAGGTGGTAATTATACATTCAATCCCACACTTAGCGGCAGAGCCTGATCCATACTTTGACAAACATGTGTGACATTAATGACCTAACCGGTGTAACCAACCAAACAAGCAGGCTCTAATGAATGCTGAGTTTTGGCAACATTACTTAACTTAATTAACAGCACAGTTCGAAGTTAGAGGTTGGCTATTAAAATTGTGGTTGTCAAAACACTTAGCATACATTTCTGTTGTGGCTGCTCCTGTTTCTTTGGAAACGCAAACAATGCATGACACTCTGGGTGTACACAGCGTACACATTATTAATATATATTTTTTTAATTAACTCACAAGGTGAATCCAGAGTTTAAGTAAGCTCTGTTGATATTCTGTTAGGGGTGGTCTGAACAATAATAGATTGTAAAAGGTCCCAATGTCAGTCACAAGAGGACTGTTAAAATGTGAAACTGAACCACAGGAGTTTCATGACTACACCAGCAATATAAACAGAGAGGAACTAGAGTAAATTAATATTGTTATGGTTGTGTTCTACCTAAGCCCTGACAATACTTTTCTAACATATTTTGAAAATATTTTCCTGTTCGCAAGCCACTCTGAAACACAGTGTTCACTAAATTACTATGTAGTAAAACATGGTTCATTGAATTCAGGGTTGAAATGGAATTTTCCCTATTATTTCCTCCAGGTTTTTAAAAAAAAACATTAAATTGCTTTGGAGAATGAGTGGTTGACTCCACTTGTAACGCTTGTCGTGGTTGGAAGAAGAGGAGGACCAATGCACAGCGTGGTAAGTGTCCATATTGTTTTAATATGAAATAATGAACACTGAACAAAAACAAGAAAACGACAAACAAACACTCCTTTACGGTGAAACAAAAACACAGAACAGAAAATAATCACCCACAAAACACAATGAAAAACAGGGTACATAAATGGCTCCCAATCAGAGACAACGACTGACACCTGCCTCTGATTGAGAACCATACTAGGCCAAACACATAGATAAGGACAATAGAACAAAACATAGAAAAACAACATAGAATGCCCACCCCAACTCACGCCATGACCAAACAAAAATAAAGACATAACAAAGGAACTAAGGTCAGAACGTGACAACACTGAGAACTTCTACCTTTCAAAAGTAAAGTCTTTGAAGTAATCAAGTTTTTTTTTAAGTCTTTGAAGTAATCAACCATGCTTGTTAAATGTAATAATATATCAACTAATAATTTTAAAAAAAGTCAATGTAATGCAGTCGGCTTTACTTTGAGACAATGAATGCTTATCACAGGAAAACATCTGCATTTGTTTACAGAGAAGCACGGTTTGGCATGGTTTGGCTTTGAGGAGAGGCAAAAAAATGAAACATTGATTTCACGGTCCGTTTAGGGATAGAAGTCACAGAATAATAAGAACCAGGCCCCCAACTCTAACAGCCAGACTCCCGGGGTTGATTGTATTAACAAAACATAAAAAGCAACTGCTGCCGTAGTTTATACCAGATTTTATTTAGCAAATCTTCTGAGACACACAGGGATGGCCTCCAATGGCTAGATGACTGGACTGATAAATATCTTGCCATAGTGTCTCCTTGCATTGATATTCTCCATATCTCTGCCTTGGCCTGGTAACTCTTTGATAGCCTGGTTAAACCAGACACTGCAGTGTTTCCGTCTGGTTTATCCAAAATATCTCATTGACACTAGTAATGCACTGGACAAGTAGAGGTCAAGGTCGACAGGTAGGCACTCTAAACCAACTTAAAGGGAAAGTTCAGGCAAAATCTATATTTGGGTGGAATTGCTCTTACTTTGAGTTGTATCTGAAGGCCCATAGTGACAGAATCCACATGATAAACTGTTTTTATTGCTGTTCTAATTACATTGGTAACTAGTTTATAATAGCAATAAGGCATCTCGAGGGTTTGTGGCATATAAGGGCTTTGTCCAGGCACTCCATATTGCATTGTGCGTAAGAACAGCCCTTAATCGTGGTATATTGCCCATATTTGTATTTATTATGGATCCCCATTAGCTGCTACCAAGGCAGCAGCTACTCTTCCTGGGGTCCAGCAACATAAGACAGTTACATACAGTTAAAAATATTACATTTCATAACCCCTTACCCAACACATTCAGTGTGTTCCTTCCCTCAGGCCACCGCTCTGCCACCAAATATTTACAATACAACATCCATGTGCACATGTGTTGGGGCTCCCGAGTGTCGCAGTGGTCTAAGGCACTGCATTACAGTGCAAGAGTCCCTGGTTCGAATCCAGGCTGCATCACATCTGGCCGTGATTGGGAGTCCCATAGGGCGGCGCACAATTGGTCATTGTAAATAAGAATTTGTTCTTAACTGACTTGCCTAGTTAAAAAAAAGAGAGAGCACTTAAGGAAATCCAGTAATTGCAGGGGAAAGGGAAGCAGTTAAAAACCTCTACAGGATTGGTGGGTCCCCCGTAGGGACAGTTGAGCTAACGTAGGCTAATGTGATTAGCATGAGGTATTAAGTAACGAGTACATTTCCCAGGACATAGACATATCTGATATTGGCAGAAAGCTTAAATTCTTGTTAATCTAACTGCACTATCCAATTAACAGTAGCTATTACAGTGAAAGAATACCATGCTATTGTTTGAGAAGAGTGCACAGTTAAGAACTTGAAATTATATTAATAAACCAATTAGTCACATTTGGGCAGTCCTGATACAAAATGTTCAACTGAAATGCAATGGTTCCTTGGATCAGTCTAAAACGTTGCACATACACTGCTGCCATCTAGTGTCCCAAATCTAAATTGCTCCTGGGCTGGAATAATAGTAAAAAAAATTTAAACGCATGTTTTTTCTTTGTATTATCTTTTACCAGATCTAATGTGTTATATTATCATACATTAATTTAACATTTCCACAAACGTCAAAGTGTTTCCTTTCAAATTGTATCAAGAATATACATATCCTTGCTTCAGGTCCTGAGCTACATGCAGTTAGATTTGGGTATGTCATTTTAGGCGAAAATTGAAAAAAAGAGGCGGATCCTTAACTTCTTACGGCTGAAGGGGCAGTATTGAGTAGCTTGGATGAAAGGTGCCCATATCAAACGGCCTGCTCCTCAGTCATAGTTGCTAATATTTGCATATTATTATTAGTATTGGATAGAAAACACTCTAGTTTCTAAAACGGTTTGAATTATGTCTGTGAGATTAACAGAACTCATATTGGCAGGCAAAATCCTGAGTTGAAATCAAAACAGGAAGTCAGAATTCCGAGCTTGTATGTATTCACCAGAGTCCCTAATGAAATCCCCTTGAGATATGAATGATTGTGCACTGCCTAGGGGTTCCACTAGATGTCAACCATCATTAGAAATTATAATGAGACTTCTATGATGTTGTGGGAGAGAATGATAGCAGAATCAGTCAGGTGTCCATCAAGCAGCCATTTTCTGATCATGCTTTTCCTCATGGTAGTCACTTGCGTTCCATTGCTCACGAAGACAAGAAAGAATACTCCGGTTGGACCTTTATTGAAGCTACATGTTAAAAACATCCAAATGATTGATTCTGTACTTAGTTTGAAATGTTTCTTCGACCGGTAATATCACTTTTTGAAGTTTTTGTCCGATATAACTCTGACCAGAATTAGCGTTTGGATATGTAAACCAGAAGCGCTAACAAAAGAAGGTATTTGGACATAAATAACGGATTTTTTCAAACAAAACAAACATTTATTGTGCTTTCTGATGTAGGTAAGGTAAGGGAATATTTATAATTTATTTTCTTCTTTATGTTGACACAATCTTTGCGGCTGTGGTGTTTTACTTTTTTTACTCAGATTATAGCGTGGGTTTCCTTTCCGTAAAGTTTTTTTGTAATCTGACACAGCGGTTGCATTAAGGAGAGGTATATCTATAATTCCATGTGTATAACTTGTATTATCATCTACATTTATGAGTATTTCTGTTGAAACGATGTGGCTATGCAAAGTCACTTGATGTTTTTGCCGCTAGTGAATCTAGTCGCCTCAATGTAAACTCAGATTTTTTTATATAAATATGAATTTAATCAAACAAAACATGCATGTATTGTGTAACATGAAGTCCTATGAGTGTCATCTGATGAAAATAATCGAAGGTTAGTGATTAACTTTATCTCTATTCTGGTTTTTGTGAAGCTATCTTTAGCTGGGAAAAAAGGCTGTGATTATTGTGGTTTTGTGGTGACCTAACATAATCGTTTGTAGTGCTTTCGCTGAAAAACCTATTTGAAATCGAACACTTTGGTGGGATTAACAACAAGATTACTTTTAAAATGATATAAGACACATGAATCAGGCTGAGGAATTTTAATTATGAGATTTGTTTTTTTTAATTTGGCGCCCTGCACTTCGACTGGCTGTTGTCATACAGGTCCCGTTAACGGGACTGCAGCCATAAGAATTAAGAGGTTGTGACCAGTGATTCCATGTCTATGTACATAGGGCAGTAGCCTCTTAGGTGCAAGGTTGACTAACCAGGTGGTAGCCGGCTAGTGATGGCTATTTAACAATCTGATGGCCTTGAGATAGAAGCTGTTTTTCAATCTCTCGGTCCCAGCTTTGATGCACCTGTACTGACCTTGCCTTCTGGATGATAGCGGGGTGAACAGGCCGTGGCTCGGGTGGTTGAGGTCCTTGATGATCTTAATGGCCTCCCTGTGACATCGGGTTCTGTAGATGTCTTGGAGGGCAGGCAGTGTGCCCCCAGTGATGCGTTGGGCTGACCACACCACCCTCTGGAGAGCCCAGAGGTTGCGGGTGGTGCAGTTGCCGTACCAGGCGGTGATACAGCCCAACAGTATGCTCTCAGTTGTGTATCTGTAAAAGTTTGTGAGGGTCTTAGGGGCCAAACCGAATTTCTTCAGTCTCATTCTTCACCACCCTGTCTGTGTGGGTGGATCATTTCAGATTGTCAATGATATGCACGCCGAGGAACCTGAAGCTCTTCACCTTCTCCCCTGCGGTCCCTTCAATGTGGATAGGGGCGTGCTCCCTCTGCTGTCTCCTAAAGTCCACAATCGGCTCCTTCATTTTGTTGACGTTGAGGGGTTATTTTCCTGGCACCACTCATCCAGGGCTCTCAGCTCCCTGTAGGCCGTCTCGTCATTGTTGGCAATCAGGCTGTTGTGTTGTCCGCAAACTTGATAATTGAGTTGATGCCACGCAGTCATGGGTGAGCAGGGAGTACACATTCTTGTAATGTACAGTGCCTTCAGAAAGCGTTTATACCCCTTGAAGAAAGGGAAAACATGTTTTTATAAAATGTTGCACATTTATTGAAAATGAAATACAGAAATGTCTAATTTGCATTACTATTCAATCCCTTGAGATAATACATGCTAGAAACAGCTCTGCACACATGGATTGTACAATATTTGCCTATTACTATTTTTACAATTCTTCATGCTCTGTCAAGTTGGTTGTTGATCATTGCTACACAGCCACTTTCAAGTGTTGCCATAGATTTTCAAGCAGATTTAAGTCACAACTGTAACTAGGCCACTCAGGAACATTTAATGTTGTCTCGGTAAGAAACTACAATGTACAATGTTTTATGTTATTGTCCTGCTGACAACTGAATGTGTCTCCTAGTGTCTGTTGGAAAGAAGACTGAAACATGTTTTCCTCTAAGATTTTGCCTGTGCTTATCTGTATTCTGTTTCTTTTTATCCCCAAAAAACTCCATAGTCTTTGCCAATGACAAGCATACCCATAACACGATGCAGCCACCACCATGCTTGAAAATATGAAGGGTGGTACTCAGTTATGTGTTGTGTTGTATTTGCCCCAAACATACTGTAACTTAGTATTCAGGACAAAAAGCGTATTTCTTTGTAAATGTTTGTGGCATGTTTTGGAATATTTTTTATTCTGTACAGGCTTCCTTCTTTTCAGTCTGTCATTTAGGTTAGTATTGTGGAGTAACTACAATGTTGCGCCATCCTAGGTTCTCATATCACAACCATTCAACTCTGTAACGGTTTTAAAATCACCATTGGCCTCAGTGAAATCCCTGATTAGTTTACTTCCTCTCCAGCAAATGAGTTAGGAAGGACACTTGTATTTTTGTAATGACTGTGTGTATTGAGACACCATTCAAAGCCTAATAAATAACGTCACCATGCTCAAAGGGATATTCAGCTTCTGCTTTTTTTCTTTTTTTTTTACATATCCACCAATCGGTGCCCTTATTTGCAAGGCATTGAAAAACCTCCCTGGTCTTTGTGGTTGAATCTATGCTTAAAGTTCAGAGACCTTACAGATAATTGTATGTGTGGGGTACAGAGATGAGGTAGTCATTCAAAAAGCATGTGAACCACTGTTATTGAACACAGAGTGAGTCCATGCAACTTATGTGACTTGTTAAGCACATTTTTACTCCTGAATATATTCAGACTTGCCATAACAAAGGGGTTGAATAATTATTGACTCAAGACATTTCAGCTTTTTTAATACATTTTTAAAATCAGGCAGTAACATTTTCTCAATGAAGATCGAAAGATGATAAGGTTAATCAAGGTACTGAAGCTCAAACATATTCACTCTCAGCCTATAATGTGCATGTTACTGCTGACATAATACTAATCTTCTACTCTGAGTTTGAGTACCTTTTGAGCTCAACTAATTTACGCACCAGCCACCAATAGCCTTGAAGCAGACCCTCACCCTGGTTCTCTAGTGGCTACATGGTGAAACATCCCCATCCACTCCTGTTGGCACATGTCCACTGCAGTCAGCCATCCTATCACCTCCATCCCATCAGCCATGTCAGCTCAACCCTCACAGAAATTAGAGATTAAATTGTAAATAAACCCCAGCCCACTCGCCTGGAAGACTTTTAGATCATTTGACTATTTCACGAGGCCATAAACAAAGACACTGGCTAGCTCTCTACATTATCTCAAATGCTGCTATACTCCAGTGAATCAGTGACGTCAGGCTGCAATTGGTCTGTGAGCTGTGGACGGCAGAGCAGGCCAGCTCTGATGTTGGAAGCATTCCTGGGTGGGAGAAGAGCCAAAAGTGGAGTCTCAATGACAAACACATGGCCATCTGCTTAACCTCGCTCTGCGCAGAATGAGATGAGAAAGTCACTTCGGAATCGCCTGAAGAGAGCACTCTGGGAAATAAAATACAGGAACTGACTAAAGTAATGTCAATAGCCATAACCCCTCTAGCGTTGTGATAATGCTGCTCTCACTACACTGGAAGTTAATAGGAAGAGTACTTTTAGATCGCGAAAACGTCTATCATACATGTCAGATTTCAAAACTGATCAATGGCAGAATGTGGGAAGATGTCTTCTCTCGAATCAGCCATTGAACATATTTTAGCGATATCCCTACCTCAAGAAATGTGTAATTCAACAGAGGGTCCACCACTTTTCCTATTTTTCTGCCGCTTCAGTACAGGGTGCATTGCATGGTGCCGTTGCAAAAATCTGACTCTCTCTGCGAAGCAAACAATCTGCAGGTTGATCATGGAGAGATTGTAGACTCCTAAGTTGATAGTGCAGCTTGTTGAGGGGATTTTACAGCTAACTAGCTACTTCACATGCTGATATTGACTTTGGTATTATTGTGTGTAACTACGCTTGCTAGCTAGCTATCCCGCTGGCTGGCCGCATTGCATTGTGGGGTTTGTAGTCGACTTGAGCTGCAACAGATTTCCAAAACGATTTTCACGTTGTCACCAACCGTATAACACAATTAAACATTTGTTCACAAAAAATATTGTTCTCACATATTAGTGTTATTTAACACTGCAAATTATAGCAGTTAGTGCTTTTTTGTGGATTTTCCCTTTAATATATCAGCCATTTTCAAAGTTTCCAATGATTCTTATGTGAAGGCATTATTATGATATTATGTAGCATTAACAAAAGGCATGACACTGAATGCACACAAGGAATGGACGAGATTCAGTGTGTATGTGCTTATGTAGGTTGTGTCCGTTTGAAAAGATAAAGTACAGTGTTTTGAAAGAAACCCTGGCCTTGTATTAAAGTTTAAATGGAGTAAAGGAAAGTGAGACAATGCGAGGGATGAAAAGGTGAACTGTTGTTTATTAAACAGTAATTCTCTCTTTTCATTAGTTTCTCTACTTTCCATTATTTTCTTAGTTTATTTTTTTTCTCCCTCTCAATAACTTTGCTGTTGTCTGCCCAAGAGTGATGCTGTTGGATTCCTCACCCTGTCACGCACTGATCTGTTTAACCCGTCCTTGTACTCGTCTCCACTCCCTCCAGGTGTCGCTTATTATCCCCGGTGTATTTATCCCTGTGTTTCCTGTCTCTCTGTGCCAGTTCGTCTGGCTCGTCAAGTCAACCAGCGTTTTTGTGTCTCGGCTCCTGCTTTTTCCAGTCTCTTTTGTCGCCCTCCTGGTTTTGACCTTTGCCTGTCCTGACTCTGAGCCCGCCTGCCTGACTACTCTGCCTGCCCCTGACCTCGGAGCCTGCCTACGTCTCGTACCGTTTGGACTCTGACCTGGTTTATGAACTCTCGCCTGTACCCGACCTGCCTTTTGCCTACCCCTTTGCTATAATAAATATCAGAGCTCTACCATCTGCCTCCTGTGTCTGCATTTGGGTCTCGCCTTGTGCCCTTAAACACCGATAAGTTAATGTAGTCACAATAAAATAACATTTCCTGGAGTTGCATCCAAGAATCTCCATGTGACATTGTCTGACGATTTGACAAGTGTCCACATTCTTTCCACAAACAAGATGTGACAATTTATATTATACTGTAAACTAAGCACTAGTACTATTCATCTTTCATGTCGGGTACATTTCAAAGCCTGTTACTTGAGTCTTGTCTACAGTTTTCCAAGACCACAAGTATTTTTTCTCCCTTTTGACAGGCAGGGAAAACACACATGGTTGTGGAAAAGTGATATTCCGATGAAAACTTTGATCCTCTGTGGCTTGACCCCACTTAAAATCTGTCAATTCTCATTTTAAAAAACATGGCCGAAGAACACGTTATGCTCTGTTCTGAAGTAAATTGGCCTTGTGTTAACTATACGGCGGCAAGAGTAGAGTTGCACTCGTTTAAATCAGGCTCTGGGTAGGAATTCTGAATGTTGGCCATGGGTATTCTGACACTATACTTGATCTAAAGTCAAGTAAACTTGACTTTACAGTAATATTTTTCTCTGCGTCAACAAACCTAAAAAAGCAAAAAGACTGACAAGATGTCAAAAAAACATTTTCCTTTATGATCTGGAGTGAATAATGCACTGGGAAAATAAATCATGGCAGCTCAGTGAAGGTCTCTGAACATGCCATAAAAACATTTTGGTAATGTCTCTCTAAAATGCAATATTCCCACTGTTTGATAATTAGGGAAAATGCCTCTCAATGGAAATATTTCCACAGATGGGCACGAACCATGACTGTTTCTCCCACATCTGAAAATGTTGAATAGAAGCAGATTTGCTGCTGGGGATCTATAGACAATGAACGAAGCCAATACTAAAACCACTTCCATATTGTTTTAATCTGCAAATGGAAGACAATAAAGAGATCAAAACTCCAATTGCACAACAGTACAGTTGGGCACTTAAATGTTAGAAGCAGCATTTAGCGAAGGCAGTATCAGCTGGCTTGCCCTCGGGTTTGGAACAGAGAGAATGTTGATGATTATGCTGTCAGCACGTAGCTTACAAATGAGACCATGTTCAACTGGAGGTTGGAATCCCATTGTTCAAGAAAATATTTTTCTAGTGAAAAGAGAAAAAAGCGAGAAAGCATCTCTAGGCACACAACTGTCGACATCCACTGAGAGATGGACAAAAGCATACTCAGAGTAATGGAACAAAAACATGTTTCTGAGGACATCTGCAAAGGTTAAGATTAAGAACCCACTCATTAGTTTTGTTCACTGACTTTATCGTAGTTTGTGTGTGTCACTCAGGCAGACGCAGCATAGCAATGAGAGAACGAACGATCACAAAGGCGAGAAGTTGATTTGAGGAGAAAATTAACAGTGAGTAGCAGCCTAGCTGATCGGTCTGAGCACAGGGCCTTGACTCTAAAGATGTGACTAGTAGTGGGTAGCAGCCTCAACCAAAATGCCCAAACTCATCCAAAACTCTGACCAGACAACAGTAGGCTGGAAAACAGACTCAAAATCAATGCTAGAGGACAATTACAACTAAATTGCCATAAAATGAACTTAAGATTGGACATAATCAGGTATTTTGAAACCAGATATTAGTATGTGAGGAGACCGATGATTACTGTTGTAAGACAGTTTGTAATCCATTGTGAGACCAAAGGCCGCGGCCCTTGCAGAGCAAGGGGAACCACTACTTCAAGTCTCAGAGCAAGTGACGTCACCGACTGAAAGGCTGCTAGCGCGCACCACTGCTACCTAGCTAGCCATTTCACATCGGTTACATTCACCCCCCTTTCGACCTCCTCCTTTTCCGCAGCAACCAGTGATCCGGGTCAACAGCATCAATGTAACAGTTTAACTTTACATCCGTCCCCTCGCCCCGGGCGCGAACCAGGGACCTTCTTCACACATCAACAAATGACACCCACGAAGCATCGTTACCCATCGCTCCACAAAAGCCGCTGCCCTTGCAGAACAAGGGGAACCACTACTTCAAGGCCTCAAAGCGAGTGACGTAACCGATTGAAACGCTATTAGCGCGCACCACCGCTAACTAGCTAGCCATTTCACATCGGTTACATTCACCCCCCTTTCGACCTCCTCCTTTTCCGCAGCAACCAGTGATCAGCGCGCACTAACGCTACCTAGCTAGCCATTTCACATCGGTTACATTTGTTTGTAAATTATGTCAGAATGTTGGGGGCAAACTACCTGCCCTCCAGGACAGCTACACCACCCGATGTCACAGGAAGGCCATAAAGATCATCAAGGACAGCAACCACCCAAGCCACTGCCTGTTCACCCCGCTATCATCCAGAAGGCGAGGTCAGTACAGGTACATCAAAGCAGGGACCGAGAGACTGAAAAACAGCTTCTATCTCAAGGCCATCAGACTGTTAACCTTTCACGAGCCTCTACCCCGGGTCCGGGAGCACCCCCCCCCCCCCCCACACTGATTAGCATCGCTAGCATAGCGTCACAATTAAATAGTAGCATCTAAATATCATTCAATCACAAGTCCAAGACTGTAAGGGCTGTTGTCCTCCTCTTCCTCGGACGAGGAGAGGAGAGAAGGATCAGTGGACCAATACGCAGCAGTAGGAAAATAAGCCATCTTTTATTGAATAGGACGGCAAAACGAAAACAAAACACTTACAAAACTAACAAAATAAGAAAACGACGTAGACGAAATCTGAACATGAACTTTACATAACTACACGTAGAACTCACGGACAGGAACAGACTACATCAAACGAACGAACAGCCAAACAGTCCCGTATGGTACAGACATCGACGACACAGGAGACAATCACCCACAAACAAACAGTGAGAACACCCTACCTAAATATGACTCTCAATTAGAGGAAAACGCAAAACACCTGCCTCTAATTAAGAGCCATACCAGGCAACCCAAAACCAACATAGAAACAGAAAACATAGACTGCCCACCCAAAACTCACGCCCTGACCATCATACACATACAAAAACAACAGAAAACAGGTCAGGAACGTGACAGAACCCCCCCCTCAAGGTGCGAACGCCAGGCGCACCAGCACAAAGTCCAGGGGAGGGTCTGGGTGGGCATCTGACCACGGTGGTGGCTCAGGCTCCGGACGCTGTCCCCACACCACCATAGTCACTCCCCGCTTCTGCATTCCCCTCCCAATGACCACCCTCCAACTAAAACCCCCTAAATGAACGGCCAGCACCGGGACAAGGGGCAGCACCGGGACAAGGGGCAGCACCGGGACAAGGGGCAGCACCGGGATAAGGGGCAGCACCGGGATAAGGGGCAGCACCGGGACAAGGGGCAGCACCGGGACAAGGGGCAGCACCGGGATAAGGGGCAGCACCGGGACAAGGGGCAGCACCGGGATAAGGGGCGGCAGGTCCCGGCTGAGAGACTCTGGCAGATCCCGGCTGAGGGACTCTGGCAGGTCCCGGCTGAGGGACTCTGGCAGGTCCCGGCTGAGGGACTCTGGCAGGTCCCGGCTGAGGGACTCTGGCAGGTCCCGGCTGAGGGACTCTGGCAGGTCCCGGCTGAGGGACTCTGGCAGGTCCCGGCTGAGGGACTCTGGCAGGTCCCGGCTGAGGGACTCTGGCAGGTCCCGGCTGAGGGACTCTGGCAGGTCCCGGCTGAGGGACTCTGGCAGGTCCCGGCTGGACGGACTCTGGCAGGTCCCGGCTGGACGGCTCTGGCAGGTCCCGGCTGGACGGCTCTGGCAGGTCCCGGCTGGACGGCTCTGGCAGGTCCCGGCTGGACGGCTCTGGCAGGTCCCGGCTGGACGGCTCTGGCAGGTCCCGGCTGGACGGCTCTGGCAGGTCCCGGCTGGACGGCTCTGGCCGGTCCCGGCTGGACGGCTCTGGCAGGTCCCGGCTGGACGGCTCTGGCCGGTCATGGCAGGACGGCTCTGGCCGGTCATGGCAGGACGGCTCTGGCTGGTCATGGCAGGACGGCTCTGTAGGGAGGAGACGGAGAGACAGCCTGGTGTGTGGTATAGGCACTGGCTGCGCTGGAGAGGAGGAAACAGCTGGAGAGAGAACCCGGAGAGACAGCCTGGTACGGGGGGCTGCCACCGGAGGACTGGTACATGGAGGTGGCACCGGGTATACCGGACCGTGGAGGCGTACTGGCACTCTTGAGCATTGAGCCTGCCCAACCTTACCTGGTTGAATGCTCCCGGTCGCCCGACCAGTGCGGGGAGGTGGAATAACCCGCACCGGCCTATGTAGGCGAACCGGGGAAACCATGCGTAAGGCAGGTGCCATGTATGCCGGCCCGAGGAGACGCACTGGAGACCAGACGCGTTGAGCCGGCCTCATGACACCTGGCTCAATACCCAATCTAGCCCTACCAGTGCGGGGAGGTGGAATAACCCGCACTGGGCTATGCACTCGTACAGGAGACACCGTGCGCTCTACTGCGTAACACGGCGCCTGCCCGTACTCCCGCTCTCCACGGTAAGCCTGGGAAGTGGGCGCAGGTCTCCTACCTGCCCTTGGCCCACTACCTCTTAGCCCCCCCCCAAGAAATTTTTGGGTGTTACTCACGGGCTTTTTGGGCTTCCGTGCAAGACGTGTTCCCTCATAACTCCGGTTCCTCTCTCCGGTAGCCTCTGCTCTCCTCAGTGCCTCCAGCTGTTCCCATGGTAGGCGATCCCTACCAGCCAGGATCTCCTCCCATGTGTAGCAACCTTTCCCGTCCAATATATCGTCCCAAGTCCATTCCTCCTTCTTTTCCTGTCCCTTACTCCGTTTACTCCACTGCTTGGTTCTGGAGATTTGGTGGGTGATTCTGTAAGGGCTGTTGTCCTCCTCTTCCTCGGACGAGGAGAGGAGAGAAGGATCAGTGGACCAATACGCAGCAGTAGGAAAATAAGCCATCTTTTATTGAATAGGACGGCAAAACGAAAACAAAACACTAACAAAATAAGAAAACGACGTAGACGAAATCTGAACATGAACTTTACATAACTACACGTAGAACTCACGGACAGGAACAGACTACATCAAACGAACGAACAGCCAAACAGTCCCGTATGGTACAGACATCGACGACACAGGAGACAATCACCCACAAACAAACAGTGAGAACACCCTACCTAAATATGACTCTCAATTAGAGGAAAACGCAAAACACCTGCCTCTAATTAAGAGCCATACCAGGCAACCCAAAACCAACATAAACAGAAAACATAGACTGCCCACCCAAAACTCACGCCCTGACCATCATACACATACAAAAACAACAGAAAACAGGTCAGGAACGTGACAAAGACACCAAATGAAAGATACAGATCTTGTGATTCAAGCCATCATCTCTGATTTTTTTTATGTTTTACAGGGAAGACACAATATGTAAATCTATTAGCTAACCACGTTAGCAAAAGACAACAATTTTCTTTGTCCACCATTTTTTCTCTCCACCAGTAGCTATCACCAATTCGGCTAAACTAAGATATTGATAGCCACTAACCAAGAAAAAACCTCATCAGATGACAGTCTGATAACATATGTATTGTATAGGATAGGTTTTGTTAGAAAAATGTGCATATTTCAGGTATAAATCATAGTTTGCCATTGCAGCCACCATCACAAATCTCACCAAAGCGACTAGAATTACTACAGAGAGCAACGTGTTTTACCAATTTACTCATCATAAAACATTTCTTAAAAATACACAGCACATAGCAATGGAAAGACACAGATCTTGTGAATTCAGACAATATTTCAGATGTTCTAAGTGTTTTACAGCGAAAACACAATAAATCGTTATATTAGCATACCACATGTGCAAACGTTACCAGAGCATTGATTCAAGCCAAAGAGAGCGATAACGTAATCATCGCCAAAATATATTAATTTTTTC
This sequence comes from Salvelinus fontinalis, assembly GCF_029448725.1. Lineage (NCBI taxonomy): Eukaryota > Metazoa > Chordata > Actinopteri > Salmoniformes > Salmonidae > Salvelinus > Salvelinus fontinalis. The sequence goes on from NC_074698.1 coordinate 3,439,259, forward strand.
ACTAACCTTCTCAGAATTCTTCCGATGACACTCCTGTAACATCATATTACAACATACATAGAGTTTGTTCGAAAATGTGCATATTTAGCCATAAAAAAACGTGGTTATACAATGACAATACTAGCAAATACTAGCCAAGCGAAGCTATAGCAAACAAGATGGCGGAACGTGCGTTTAACATTTTTCTACAGAACAACGATTTATCATCTTAAATATTTCTTACTATGAGGTGATCTTCCATCAGTATCTTGGGCAATGTATCCTTTCTTGGGTCTAATCTTTATTTGGTCGAAAGATGTCCTCTGTCCATCGAAATGCCCACTAACGTTCGACCGGGACCCCAAAACGTGCCCGGTGCTTGAAAGTGCATAACAAAGCAATGCCTCAAAATCGCACTAAACGGATCTAAATTGCTATAAAACGGTTCAAATTAACTACCTTATGATGCTGTTAACACCTATAACGGGTAAAAACATGACCGGAGAAATATTACTGGCTAAACAACAGGTTGGAAGGAGGCGAGTCCGATGTCCTTCTCGCGCAAGACGCAGGCAGCAAAGGGAAGCTACTTCCGGTATTTGGTGATTTATAGAGGGACTGATTGCGCAATCGACACCATTCAAATCGTCATCACGCACTGACATCCAGGGGAAGACGTAAGAAGTGTCTGTTTCTCCATAGCGTTTACACGGACCTTTAAACTGACTCCAGATCAGGTGCCAAGATGTCTGAAATCTGACTCCCTATCATGAAAAGTGCTGTAGATTGAGTTCTGTTTCACTCAGAGACCAAATTCCAGCGGCTATAGAAACTAGAGAGTGTTTTCTATCCAATAATAGTATTAATATGCATATTGTACGAGCAAGAATTGAGTAGGAAGCCGTTTAATCTGTAAAGCAAATTATGCTAAGTCGAAACAGCACCCCCTATATTCGCAAGAAGTTAAACAGCCACCAGTAACATTTAGTGGCCGCTGCCAACATACTGACTCCAGCCACTTTAATAATGGGAATTGATGGAAATTATGTAAAACTGTACCACTAGCCACTTTAAACAATGCCACTTAATATAATGTTTACATACCCTACATTACTCATCTCATATGTATATGTATATACTGTACTCTATATCATCTACTGCATCTTGCCATCTTTATGTAATACATGTATCACTAGCCACTTTAAACTATGCAACTTTATGTTTACATACCCTACATGACTCATCTCATATGTATATACTGTACTCTATACCATCTACTGCATCTTGCCTATGCCATTCTGTACCATCACTTTGTTAGATTAGATTGTTAGAATTGTTAGAATTGTTAGATTAGATTACTTGTTGGTTATTACTGCATTGTCGGAACTAGAAGCACAAGCATTTCGCTACACTTGCATTAACATCTGCTAACCATGTGTATGTGACAAATTAAATTGGATTTGATTTGACTGTAAACATTTGCTCCTCAAAGGAGGTGTGTAGGGGTAGGCTGCTTGTTGTAAAAGCAGAAATTAACAACATGGGTTTTGTCTTTATTATTGTCTATGCGCCTAACACAAGGAGAGAGAGGGGGGGATCTATTTGCGTGTCTTAGACAGAAACTCTAACAGGTGGATCCTGAGGAGACGCTGGTGGTCAGCGGGGACTGGAACTGTACAATGGATTTTACGAAAGACAGAAATGGGGAGAGCCTCATTCAGTGTCAGTGGGAGTGTTAAGGGACATCATTAATCAGTTCGAACTAGTGGATGTTTGGAGAACTAAACATCCCAACACAAGACAGTATACATGGGTGAAGGTTTTTGGAGCTAGGGTGAGTGCAGCCCGACTTGATCGGTTTTACATGTCCAGGAATCGGAGCAATAGGCTGTTGGGCGCTACCATTGTCCTGTTGGGTTTTTCGGATCACCACATAACCATGGCTCAGCTGTCTATTTCACCAGGGCCCCGGCAAGCATCTTATTGGAAGTTTAATGTAAAGCTCTTACAAGATGCCACTTTTTGCTCAGGTTTCCAGACCTTTTGGGAAAGGTGGGGGCAGCGGAGAGGAGTATGAGTCTGAGTCAATGGTGGGATGTGGGGAAAGCCCAAATTCTGCTTTTCTGTCAACAGTATACAGCTCTCTCAACCTCAGAGGCTAGGATAGTACTGGGGGAACTAGAGCATTGTATTAGTGAGATGGAGGTAGAGATGGTGGGGCAAGGCAATATAGGCCTCCAGGCTAATTTAGCTGAATTACGTAGAGACCTGGTCGTTTTTTCCAGGTTAAATCAAAGGGAGCACTTGTAAGAGCTAGGTTCTCCATACTCAAGGAGATGGATGCTCCCAGCTCCTTCTTTTGAAAGACAGAGCAGTCAAGCCAAGGGTATGCATTGTCTATGGCTGTCTGATGGGCGGGTGACCTCTGTGGTGGGGGAGTTGCGGGAGCGGACTGTGGAGTTTTAAACTCAGTTGTATAGGGCAGAAATGTGTGCTCAGGTCTTGTTCGCAGGACTCCCTAAGCTCTCTCTGGCACAGAAGGATAAAATGGACATTCCTCTGTCATCCCATGAACTGGCAGAGGCCTAAACCCAGATGTCCCCCGGTCGTGCACCCGGGTTCGATGGACTCCCAGTGGAGTTTTCAAAAAAATTCTGGGGAATAATTGGACAGGACATCTTTTGCGTGTTGCATGAATGCGTCCGGGTAGGAGAGTTGCCGATGAGCTGCCGTCGGGCGGCTCTGACTCTTCTGCCCAAAAAAGGGGACTTGTGTGAACTTAAGAACTGGAGGCCTGTGGTATTACTCTGTGCGGACTACAATATATTTGCCAAGGTCCTCTCTAACAGACTGAAGTCCCATCTGGACTCGATAGTACATAAGGACCAAACATATTGTGTACCGGGACACTCAATCACAGACAAACTTGTTCTTAACCTCTAACGCCTCACAAACCCGGATCCGGGATCCCCCCCATCACAAAAGCTGACTAGCATAGCCTAGCCTAAAGTTACAGGGATATCATAAAATAAATGTTCATGAAATCACAAGTTCAAGACACCAAATGAAAGATACAGATCTTGTGATTCAAGCCATCATCTCTGATTTTTAAAATGTTTTACAGGGAAGACACAATATGTAAATCTATTAGCTAACCACGTTAGCAAAAGACAACAATTTTCTTACTCCACCATTTTCTTACTGCATCAGTAGCTATCACAAATTCGACCAAATAAAGATATAAAATAGCCACTAACCAAGAAACAAACCTCATCAGATGACAGTCTGATAACATATTTATTGTATAGCATAGGTTTTGTTAGAAAAATGTGCATATTTCAGGTAGAAATCATAGTTTACAATTGCAGCCCCCATCACAACTATCACTAAAATGACTAGAATAACTACAGAGACCATCGTGTATTAGCTCATTACTCATCATAAAACATTTCTTAAAAGTACACAGCGTACAGCAGATGAAAGACACAGATCTTGTGAATCAAGACAATATTTCAGATTTTCTAAGTGTTTTACAGCGAAAACACAATATAGTGTTATCTTAGCTTACTACAAATCAGTCACACAGTAGCATTGATTCAAGCCAAAAATAGCAATAACGTTATAAACCACCAAACGCTATTAATTTTTTCACTAACCTTCTCAGAATTCTTCAGATGACAGTCCTGTAACATCATATTACACAATGCATATAGTTTGTTCGAAAATGTGCATATTTAGCCGCACAATTCGTGGTTACACAACGTGTTTAGTGGGCAAAAAAATCAAGCAATCTGTCCGGCGCCATTTTGGAAAGGCACCTAATCTTATCGAAAACTATTCATAAACTTGACTAAAAAAATACAGGTTGGACAGCAATTGAAAGACAAATTAGTTCTTAATGCAATCGCTGAATTACATTTTTAAAATGAACCTTACTGCGCAATACTGGGTACAATACAGGTTGCGATAGCGCAACGCTACACAGAAAATAATGGCGTCTAATATATTTTACTTTTTCAACAGAACAACGTTTTATCAGCATAAATAGTACTTACTATTAGCTGAACTCCCATCAGAATCTTGTGAAAGGTGTCCGTTGGCCAAAAGAATCGTTGCTGGGTTGGAGAATGTTTCCTTTGACGTTGCAATTAGCAGTATAGAATGGCATTCGAGAGAGAGACACCCAAGTTTCTACAGCGCCATGGAAATAAATACCTGAAAATCGCAATATACTGACATAAACTGGTATAGTTCGGTTCAAAATAACAAGATTATGATGTCTTTAAAGCCTATAGCGAATAAAAACAGAGCCGGATACATGTAGGAGCTAAAACCAGAGGTTCTAAAAAGACATGCCAAGACCCTTTCTGCGTCAGCGCGAGGTCCCAAAAGGCCAGACACCTCGGTTCCAACCAATTTATAGACTTCCTGAACCGTGTAGAAACTGCATTTCAACTCTCCCTATTCGCTAACAGCCAGGGGAAGGGGTATGCAGTGCATCTCAACCAATAGAAGACAGGCAAAGTTAAAGACAGGTCTCAAAGCAGATGATAAAATTTGTCATTCTCACACAGACATAGGAAAAGTGCTCTAAGTCGAGTTCTGTTTCACTTACAGACATAATTCCAACGGTTTTAGAAACTAGAGAGTGTTTTCCAATAGTAAGAATAATATGCATATTGTACGAGCAAGAATTGAGTACGAGGCCATTTACATTGGGTACACATTTGTGCTATGTCTAAATGGCACCCCCCTAGTGACAAGAAGTTAATCAGGGACATGTTGGACTTGTCGAGAGGTTCTAATGTTAACTTTGGACTGGTCTCTTTAGATCAAGAGAAGGCTTTTGATAGAGTGGACTATGAGTGTCTGTTTAACTTCTTGTCAATATGGGGGCGCTGTTTTCACTTTGTAAAAACTCGTACCCAAATTACACTGCCTCGTCCTCTATTCTAGATCGTACAATATGCATATTATTATTACTATTGGGTAGAAAACACTCAAGTTTCTAAAACCGTCTGAATTATGTCTGTGAGTAAAACAGAACTCATTTTGCAGCAAACTTCCTGACAGGAAGTGAAAAATCTGAAATCGAGGCTCTGTTCCAGGGCCTTCCTATTCAATAGCTTGAAATCTATGGATATACATGCACTTCATACGCCTTCCACTAGATGTCAACAGGCAGTGGGAGGTGGAATGGGGTGTCTAGCTTGATCTGAGGTCGAACAAGAGCTCTTGGAATGACGTGACCACTATTTTCTTTGTCTACCAAGGCGCTGGAAGGACATCAGCATTGGCTTCTGAAAAGCGTTCGGTATAGACGGCTAATATCTCCGGCTTTGATTTTATTTAATACATGTGATAATATCGTAAAGTATGTTTTTTCAATATAGTTTTATCAGATTATTCAATGTTTATCGGGAGTTTGGAGTTTTCCGTTCTCTGCGTTAGGTGAAGATGTACATCTTCACGCCACTTGGCTAGGTAAGGTTGCTAATTCGACAGGAGAAGAGGACATTCTAAAACCAAACAACGATTTATTCTGGACAAAGGACTCCTTGTACAAGATTCTGATGGAAGCTCAGCAAAAGTAAGAACCATTTATGATGTTATTTCGTATTTCTGTGGAAAATGTTTAGTCGTATTTTCCTTCCTTTTTGCGGGTGCTGTCTCGCTATAACGTAAGCTGTTTGTTATGATAAAGTTATTTTAAAAAATCTAACACGGCGATTGCATTAAGAACTAGTGTATCTTTCATTTGCTGTCCAACATGTATTTTTTAGTAAAGTTTATGATTTATTGTGTAACCTGATGTTATAGGACTGTCATCTGATGAAGTTGGTCAAGGTTAGTGATTAATTTTATATCCTTTGCTGTTTTTTTGCGATCGCTACCTTTGCGGTGAATGAATGCGGTAGTGGGTTTGGCTATTGTGGTAAGCTAATATAATGCTATATTGTGTTTTTGCTGTAAAACACTTTAAAAAATCTGATATATTGGCTGGATTCACAAGATGTTTATCTTTAATTTGCTGTACACCATGTATTTTTCATAAATGTTTTATGATGAGTATTTAGGTATTTCACGTTGCTCTCTGTAATTATTCTTGCTGCTTCGGTGCTATTTGTGATTGTAGCTGCAATGTAAAACTGTGATTTATACCTCAAATATGCAAAAAAAAAAATTGTTGTATAACATGTTATAAGACTGTCATCTGATGAAGTTGTTTCTTGGTTAGTGACTAATTATATCTCTATTTGGTCGGTTTTGTGATAGCTACCTATGCGGTAAAAAAATTGTGAAAATATGCGGTTGAGTCTTTTGCTATTGTGGTTAGCTGATAGAAATACATAGTGTTTTCGCTGTAAAACATTTTAACTTCTTTGGGCTGCAAGCCCGAAGCCGGGCACAATATGACAACAGCCACTTCAAGTGCAGGGCGCAAAATTCAAAAGATATTTTTTAGAAATATTTAACTTTCACACATTAACAAGTCCAATACAGCATATGAAAGATAAACATCTTGTGAATCCAGCCCCAATGTCCGATTTTTAAAATGTTTTACAGCGAAAACACTACATATATTTATGTTAGCTCACCACCAAATACAAAAAAGCACAGACATGTTTCACAGCACAGGTAGCATGCACAAAGCCAACCTAACTAACCAAGAACCAACCAAACTAACCAAGAAACAACTTCATCAGATGACAGTCTTATAACATGTTATAGAATAAATCTATGTTTTGTTCAAAAAATTTGCATATTTGAGGTATAAATCAGTTTTACATTGCAGCTACCATCACAGCTACCATCACAAATAGGACCGAAGCAGCCAGAGTAATTACAGACACCAACGTCAAATACCTAAATACTCATCATAAAACATTTCTGAAAAATACATGGTGTATAGCAAATTAAAGACAAACATCTTGTGAATCCAGCCAATATTTCCGATTTTTTTTAAGTGTTTTACAGCGAAAACACAATATAGCATTATATTAGCTTACTACAATAGCCTACCACACTACCACATTCATTCATCAAGGCACGTTAGCGATAGCGAATAAACCAGAAAAAGATATATCATTTTTGACTAACCTTGATAAGCTTCATCAGATGACAGTCCTATAACATCAGGTTATACATACACTTATGTTTTGTTCGAAAATGTGCATATTTAGAGCTGAAATCAGTGGTTATACATTGTGCTAACGTAGCATCTTTTTCCCAGAATTTGCGGATATTTTTATGGCACTCAACTATTCTGACCAAATAACTATACATAAACGTTACTAAAAAATACATGTTGTATAGGAAATGATAGATACACTAGTTCTTAATGCAATCGCCGTGTTAGAATTCTAAAAATAACTTCATTACGACATCCAGCTTAGGTATAGCGAGAGAGTACCCAAAATCTGGGCGCAAACGACTATTTCACATGTTCAACAGATATATGAAATAGCATCATAAAATGGGTCCTACTTTTGATGATCTTTCATCAGAATGTTGTACAAGGGGTCCTTTGTCGGGAACAATCGTTGTTTGGATTTAGAATGTCCTCTTCTTCAGTCAATTAGCACGGAAAGCTAGCAAAGTAGCGCAAAGCTCTCCTTCCTGAACAAAGGCACACAACGCAACACGCCTAACATCCCGAATACATTTCAATAATCTAATAAAACTATATTGAAAAAACATACATGTGACAATATCATCGTAAAGTATCAAATAAAATCAAAGCCGGAGATATTAGTCGTCTATAACGACAGCTGTACAGAAGGCAAAACCAGGTCCCTTCACGCGCTCTCCAGAAAACAAGAAACTGGTGACACGTCATGCAAAGAGCTTTTATTCGACCCCAGATCAAGTTATACACTCCATTTCTTCTCTCACTGCCTGTCGACATCTAGTGGAAGACGTATGAAGTGCATGTATACTGATATATATCAAGGACATTTATAGGCAGGCCCTAGAACAGAGCATCGATTTCTGACATTCCACTTCCTGTCAGGAAGTTTGCTGCAAAATGAGTTCTGTTTTACTCACAGATATAATTCAAACGGTTTTAGAAACTAGAGAGTGTTTTCTATCCAATAGTAATAATAATATGCATATTGTACGAGCAAGAATTGAGTACGAGGCCGTTTGAAACGGGCACCTTTTATCCGGCTACTCAATACTGCCCCTGCAGCCCAAACAGGTTAAAAATCGGAAATTATTCACAAGATGTGTATCTTTCATTTGCTGTATTGGACTTGTGATTTCATGATATTTATATGCTAGTATTTACTTGTGGCGCTATGCTAGGCTATGCTAGTCAGCTTTTTACTGATGAGGATGCTCACGGATCAGGGATGGTGATGAAGTAGAGGTTAATGTGGTGTCTGTCTTTGGGTTTGGGAAGAGTTTTTTGACCTGTGGGAAGCTGTTGTATGCTGGGGAATCAGACAAGGATGCCCTCTATCAGGGCAGTTATATACACTAGCCATTGAGCTTTTTTTGGGCCTGCTACGCGGGAGACTGTAGGGAGTGTGGTGACAGGCATAGCAGTGTCAGCATATGCAGACGATGTTTCTGTGATGGTCAGGGATGGTCAGGATATGCAGGCACTAGAGACTAGTCTGAAGGTGTGCGAGGGAGCTTCGTCAGCTAAGGTAAACTGGGGCATAAAGCTCTGTTATGTGGGGCATGGGAGGGCTAGGGCCCCTCTGCTTCCAGGGGGTGTGCAGTGGGGTTGTGAAGGGCTTAAAGTGTTGGGGGTGTACCTGGGCTCGCAGAATTGGGTCAGGAAGAACTGGGAGGGGCTGTCACAGGCAGTGGTGTCAAGACTGGCCATGTGGAGGTGGCTCCTGTCCCAAGTGTCATATAGAGGGAGGGTGCTGATAATCAACAACCTGGTGGCATCTACCCTGTGGCATAAACTGGCTGTCCTCAACCCTGACCCTGGCAGGGTCTGGGAGCTGCTAAGCCCCACACAAGAAGGGGGTGTGGAGCCTGGACTGTGGGTGTGGGAGGAGCCTATTTTCCACAACCCAGCCATCCCTTTGAGATCGGTTCAGTAGGCCACCCTGCAGAGGCAACTGATGGCAGCGGATTTACAAAGGCTGGGTGACCTGCGACTGCTAGGAGATGGGGAGTTTGAAGGGGTGGGAGGTAAAGCCCTCTACAACGTTTGCATCAAGGTGAGGAACATTAGGAGCCTAACAGGAGTGAAGGTACATCAGTGGCAGGGGGTATGTGGGGCAGAGAGTATGGTGGGTTTTAGATGGAGGGGGCTCTACAAACCCCCAGTACCAAAGAGATCAGGGGACCTCCAGTGGAGGGTTCTTCATGGAGCCCTGGCCACTAACAGCTGGTTGTCACAGGTTGAATTGGGAATCGGGCAGGGGTGTCCTTTCTGTGTTATGAAATAAACTGTGATTCATGTGTTTTCTGTGTGCGCCAGGTTCATGCCATTAACGTCTCTGTTGGAATGTCTGTGTGAGAGGTTGGGGGTGGTTTTTACTTTTGGGATGTTTATAATGGGGTACAGTTATTCGAATAAGGAGAAGGCCAAATGTGCTTTGTTGAATTTTCTGTTTGCTATTTGGCTATTTGGTTAACAAGGAGGAACGGGGTCAAAGGTGGGGGGATAACAGTCCCTTTACTATTGTTTAATGGGATGGTCTCTGCACGCCTTAGGGTTGAGTTTGAGTTCTATAGAATGATAAAAAGTGTGGCAATGTTTCAGGAGATATGGTGTGTTGGGGGGCTGTCTGTATAGCTGGGGAAGATGTTTTGGATGTACGGTTGCAGAAGTGGTGAGTTTTTTTTGTTATTGTAATGTTGTTTTGTATCGTGTGGTAGAGGGAAAGGTGAGTATGGTACATATATGTGATACAGGGTATATTTTGGTGTTTTATTTTTAGGGGGGAGGGGGATTAAATGAAATGAGAATGTTTCATTAAGGAAAGACCAAAATTAAAAGTCACTCTCTCTAACAGGTGTTAACATTTGAATTTCTTCATGCTCAATCATTTCCCCCTCTGACTAAGAGACAACTATGAGAATGTATATCTCTCTCACTCTTTCTAAAAACATGACATCTACTTCCTTTCAGACAGACAGAGATCATAGCTTGCACTCTGGCCGTCACTTTGGCAGCCGCTCAGTCTGGCCCGTAATGGCATGGCCATGTTTCATATCAACATTGCATACATTTTATCTTGCTGCATTTAGCCCCATTTACAGCATATAAGATCAGGATTATTTCTCCTTGATTTCCTTTTTTCACACAGACATCTAGTTCTTTGATCCTTTACAAAGAGGGAACAGAAACATAATGACTGATCTGATGTCAGCTACTTGGAGCAAAGCAGAGCATGTTGAAGTTGTGAAATAAATACTGCGATGATAAATTCAACCTGACACATTGGTGGCTGCAGCCCTTTGCAACTATTTAATCCACGCTTAACTGGCTCTAACGAGAATAGAAAGAGGAGTGGGAGGACCCGGTGCACAACTGAGCAAGAGGACAAGTACATTAGAGTGTCTAGTTTGAGAAACAGACTTCTCACAAGTCCTTAACTGGCAACTTCATTAAATAGTACACTCAAAACATCAGCCTCAACATCAAAAGTGAAGAGGCGACTCCGGGATGCTGGCCTTCTAGGCAGAGTTGCAAAGAAAAAGCCACCTCTCAGACTGGCCAATAAAAATAAAAGATTACGATGGCAAAAGAACACAGACACTGGACAGAGGAACTCTTCCTAGAAGGCCAGCATCCCGGAATGTACCTCTTGCTCAGTCATGCACCGGGGCCTCCCACTCCTCTTTCTATTCTGGTTAGCGCCAGTTTGCGCTGTTCTGTGAAGGGAGTAGTATGCAGCGATGTACCAGATCTTCAGTTTCTTGGCAATTTCTCACATTGAATAGCCTTCATTTCTCAGAACAAGAATAGACTGATGAGTTTCAGAAGAAAGTTTTGTTTCTAGCCATTTTGAGCCTGTAATTGAACCCACAAATTCTTATTCTCCAGATACTCAACTAGTCTAAAGAAGGCCAGATTTATTTTTTCTTTAATCAGAACAAGTTTTCAGCTGTGCTAACATAATTGCAAAAGGGTTTTCTAATGATCAATTAGCCTTTTAAAAATGATCAACTTGGATTAGCTAACACAACGTGCCATTGGAACATAGGAGTGATGGTTGCTGATAATGTGCCTCTGTATGCCTATGTCAATATTCCTTAAAAAATCTGCAGTTTCCAGCTACAATAGTCATTTACAACATTAACAATGTCTACATGTCATGGTCGTCATAATGAGGAGACCAAGGCGCAGCGTGGTAAGAGAACATAACTCTTTAATAAAAGAGAGAACACTGAACAGGACTGAACAAAACGAACCGTGAAGCAATATGGCTAGTGCAGAACAGGCAACTAAACATAGAATAACAACCTATAAAATACCCAAGGAATATGGCTACCTAAATATGGTCCCCAATCAGACACAACGATAAACAGCTGCCTCTGATTGAGAACCAATCTAGGCAACCATAGACATATAAACACCTAGTCTAGATAAACCCCTAGACATACAAACCCCCTAGATAATAAAAACTAAACAAACCACCCTTGTCACACCCTGACCTAACTAAATAATAAAGAAAACAAAGATAACTAAGGTCAGGGCGTGACACCCCACTCTATTTCTGATCAATTTGATGTTATTTTAATGGACACATTTTTTTTTAAATCAAAAACAATGACATTTCTAAGTGACCCCAAACTTTTGAACTGTAGTGTACATTTCTGAATTTATATGCACATTTTAAATACATGTTTGAATGTATCTCAAAATAAATGTTTCATGCATTTTTTCCCTTATGGGGCACAGATAGGCCAGTGTACAGCTTTCTACTGTACTGCGCACTATAACTTTTGAATAAGATGAAGAGCAAAGTCGACGTGGTACTGAGATCAGCTGTCAATCACTTGTCTGGTTAGGTTCAGTTCAGGGTGGTCACAAGCTTTAAGGGCTGCTGCCATAGTAACAAGCTAGCACCTCAAAGTTAACAACACAGGTTCACCTTTTCTAGAGTGGCGTTTCAATTATCAGCTGATATCTGTAGCTCAATTCTGACAGGTGGGCTACTGTCATAATACATAGGATTGACTTTTACGTTAACCCAGCACAGATCAATAGCTCAACATGAATCAATAAATAGGGCCGACAAATCATTTTGATGACTCAAATCGGACTTCCTTGCTCATGTGGACTTCTGCCAGCCGCTCAATGCTCCGATCAGATCTGGCTGTCATTTCTGTATGTGTATCCAGAAACCAACCACATATCATCAACAGTCTCTACCATATCAATTTGCATAAGGGTGTTGCAATGTTTTACACACATTTACAGTGTAAGTGCACCAAGCCCCTGTTTTGGAGCCAATTATCTGTATTACTGTATAATAATTGTTCCTCTTCGTATTGGATAGCTCTTGATATTTTAGTGGACGAATTCGAACGAAGTATGGCCTTGTCTGGTATGAGGTGAATCCCTGCACTCTCAGATGTTTCCCAAAGGACATGACAATGAATGGCCCGATGACATTCACAAACATAGTTTTCTACTGGCAGATCTCACTGTTTGCCTGTGTTGTCAAATGACAGTTCATTGTAAAGGGAAGACTGAGGACTCCGATCTGGTCAGAAACTATTTACGATCAGCTTGTCACCCCGGGCTTGTTTGGAAAGGATTCTCTTTCTCTCTCTGCTTTTCAAGCTAGACTGTCTAGACTGTTGTGTGATTTTTCGTATTTAAAAGGAAATGCATCTCTTTATCCTCTTTTACTGTGACAGAAGCTATTGTGAGAAAATTAGCGTTTATCCAAAGGACTGAGACGTTGGATGAAACTGGTTTAATATTTGCATTTGAAAAGCCAATGGAAGGGTGGTAGAGAGGTGGCTCCTGTCTTAGAGGTGAACTGACCACACAACTAAACATGTTCATATCATTGTGGAGTTCAGAGTATGCCCATAGCGAAGGCAGGGGCCATAGAAGTGTCCACACACTCACATACATGATTGGCATTCATGACAGTAAGAATCAAGAGTCGTTTACACACAAACATAAAGCACTGGCATTTCCATTCCTCCCATCCATCCTCCGTTATTGACATGCACAAAGATGGGGGGAAATCCATCACTAGCTAGGTTTCCATCCAAAATGCAACAGATTACCATGCAAATATTCAAAAATGTGCATACAAACAACTTGCGCATTTTCCCACCAGAGATGTATATCCATCAAACTGATTTGTTGTGGATAAAAGGCTTTGCATGATTACATAGTACACATTAAAATTATTTTTGCGGTTAAATTCCCATGTACTGTGTATGAATGGGTTTCCATCGCATTTTCAACTCTACTGATGGTTTTGTCACAATTTTGATTTTGTTTTAGTGAATGTGTCCACTGGTATTGGCATGTGCTCCTTTGCTAAAAGCTCATAGACACAGTGTGGCTATAACCTAGATGATGATATTATTATGGACAAAAGAGCAACGTTATAAATGGCAGCCAAGCATCGACCATCATGTCACCAGAATAAGCCCCTCAATATTTATTGGAAAGGAGCATCAATCTCATCCCCTTTCACTTTCACAACCCTGTGAAGTTCATCATCATTTATTTCAGCTGTAGCCTAATAACCGGCATGCTTTCACGAGTAGTAGTGGGAGGACCACACAGCATGTCATCGTGTGACTCCAAGAAAATGCGAGCCTGGAGAAGCTCATCGGATGCAGCAGGACAATAGGTCTGGGTAAATAGCAATGGGCCAGGAAGACAACCCGATGCAGAGATAAACAAGTCAATAGGCATCTGTACTCATCAATACCTGAAACGTGATATTGAGTAGCTGTGTCTGTCACCAGATCTCAACCCAATGAAACAATTATGAGAGATTCTGGAGCGGGGCCTGAGACAGCATTTTCTACCACCATCAACAAAACACCAAATAATGGAATTTCTCATGGAAGAATGGTGTCGTATCTAATAGATTTCCAGACACTTCTTGAATGTATGCCAAGAAGCTTTGAAGCTGTTCTGGCGGCTCCTAGTGGCCCAAGGTCCTATTAAGATACTATGTTGGTGTTTCCTTTATTTTGGCAGTTACCTGTAGTAACCATACTATACAGTAGCATGACAGGCTGTTTAGAAACCTTAATACACTGAAGTAATTGATTCACCACAAATGTCATCTTAAAAATGTCTGTACAGTTATTTTTCTTGAAACTGTGTTTATGACAGAGGAGTTCACATTTGTTTATGACAACAGTCCACAATACTAAATTGAGATTTTTGTGATCTGCTTTTGATATAAAGCCTTTGAAAACCATGCATCACTTACAGTAGGGAAGGGAAAGTACGAGGGAGGGAAATTATGAAGTACAATGGTGAACAACAATGATAATGAGCGAGAAAATGGTAAATTCATTTTAAAAAGTGGATAAAAGGTCATCTTTGTAAGGTGAGATGATTACATTACTAAAGAGATGAGAGGCGAAGGCCATGTCTTGATGAGTTGGCCAGTGGACATCTATTCCCATGGGCTCTCTCGCACAGAATATATGGCCCTGTCATATTATTACACCACAACAGCCTTCCCCACACACAGTTGTATCACCCTTACAAAAAAACATGAACAAATCTCAAAAAAATTATGCTGATTTTTCACGAGGTTTTTAGACACGTATATTTCACGTTTTTCCCTCATGTGAAAGACAAACTCCCCACATGTGATTACTATTTTTCACCACTTCCTGGTCTCCCATCCAGGGACCAACCCGACTTAGCTTCAGAGACAAACCAGCAGTGGGATGCAGGGTGCTATATTGCCGGAATGAATGGGCCAAAACTTGCAACTGGGAAAAAAAAGTAAGTGAAAGCAAAAGCCAGGGTAACAACCAAAGATAGATAAGATTCTCACGTGAATGTTTTTAACATGTTTAACCGCAAATTTCACATGTGAGGTGAAAACATGTTGTTTCTCCTTACGTGTGAAAAGGTGGTGTTAACATGTGAACTGTACATTTTATACAAGTGAAAATATGGTTTGACATGTCAAAACAGCAAATACACACGTGAAACTCAGAGCTGACAACTCTCACGCATTGGCCCTGAGACACATGCATTTGACTCTCGTCTCATGCCCTTACGGCACACCTCTTATATTTCACGCATTGAAAAGTACCGATTTTAAATTTCTAATTAATACATTGTATAGGCAGCGAGTTTTCAACTGTGCTCCAAATTGTTTTGAAATCGGAGCATCTACGCTTGCAATTTGACATCATGAGAGGAACCTGTATCATTGTCCTGTTTTGCCACAGCGCTGTGAACCGCGGCACATTGAAGCATATGATTGGTCTAAGCATGTAAGAGATCAAGAGAGCAGTTCACACCAGTCATCCCAAGAATATTGCTGAACTGAAACAGTTTTGAAAAGGGGAATAGTCCAAAATTACTAATAATTATTCATTATTAAAATTATGACCGTTGTGCAGGTCTGATCCGCAACTACAGAAAACATTTGGCTGAGGTTATTGCTGCCAAAGGAGGGTCAACACAGTGTCGTGTCTTTGGCAATGCCGGATTAAGTGATATGACATACTATTCTATAAAATAATTTATCTGTAATTAATATTAGCTGATAAGCTAATCATGTAAATGTGATTAACTAGAAAGTCGGGGCACCACGAAAGAATGTTTATAGAGCTGTCATCTTCCAAATAAACTCTTAAAGACCTGGTAATCTTTTACATGAGCAGCAGTCAATATTTAATCGTCACTTTATTCAGTCTCATCTGAAAGTTGTAAATTCTTGGATATCTTCACGAACCCTGGCTAACAAGTTGACTCAATCATTAACTATGTATTTACTAAATACCTCAATAATCACACCGAATGTATCATACATTGATTACAAATTATGTCATAAAGGAAAACGTCCCTGGCGGACGAAACAGATATGACGGCTGGTTATACAAAGAAAGGGGGTTGGGTTTGAGTGAAAGAGCGGGAAGACTGAGGAGCAAAAAGGTTTTGTGTCTATCGGGCCGTAGGCAGCTATGCTATCGTAAATACAGTATCTTATGCAGTCTAAACAACCGCGCATTTGAAAAAGGAAAATGCAATAAATATTTACTCTGAGCTGTGCTTCGGTAGATTGGTCGTCAATAGAAGGCGCGGTGGTCCAGCATGGATCTCTGGTCCTCTGAAGAATGTCTAGTTGTGAACTGGAGCGTGTCCATCCTCTCCTAGCCCACGTCTACAGTAGCTGTGCTAAGGCAACGGCTAGGAGGTATCACTTCTTTAGTGAATAAGAGTTCAAAGTTCATACCAAGTTGCCATACTTTAAGCTCATGCTATATTCTGGCTGGTATAGTCGAAATTCATCCTTTCGGCGTGTGGATCGTCATCTTCACATTGAAATCCGATGCTAATTTCGTTAGGTTCTTGTCGTACAACCAGAGCTCACGCTGAGGTTGGCTTAGTTCTGTAGGTGACCTTGTCTTTTTAACGCGAGGACCGCAAGTCCTCACGTCCTTGGAACAGAAAGTTACATTTTCGTAATGGAGCTTATATAGGGTTGGGAGAGAGGGCCGTGTTTCATAGTTTACAACCGATGTCTGTTCACCTGGGTGGGGCCACTGAGTTGAGCATAGTTCACTCACGAAAACCAATTCTCTCATTTAGAAGCTAAAATTATATTTAAACATTTAAATTGCACAACAATTCCATGTGAATCTGATAACTAGAATGTGTAAATGTTCCAAGATACAGTTTGTCGTCCTGTCATCAGTAATAAAGTCTCAGACGCCAACTGATCTGACATCATATTCATCAAGTACCAACGCATATTTTCAACTGGTTGGATTACCAAATAGGGTTCTGTTTCCCACCTTTTGATGTTCCCAGACTCTCTATGTTAACAAAGGGATTTTCAATAGTTTCATCGGTAGAGTAGAGAGAGGAAAAAGGGGAAAGGTAAACCTCCCCCAACAGGCCAATGTCATGACAACAGTGTGTTCAATAAAGACATGAAAACTTATAATTGTGGAGAGCCAGCAGGATTTTCTTGTAGCACTATTTTAATGAAAGAGTTCACCCACATTACAACATGTTTGTGTCCTTACCTTGAAGTCAGTCTAAGGACAATGAGACTGCAATCTATGATTTGGTTACCCACTGCCATCCACCTTTAATTTAAAAAGGTCCTGTGCAGAATCTTGGTGTATTGGTAACACTCCCCGGCATGTGTCGCTGTAACGGTGTTCCTCCTCCTCATTCGACCAACATGCAGCGGGTTGTGAATACATAATGATACTTTATTAACGAGACGAAACTAAACACACGAAGAACACTTGATAAATTTACAAAACAACAAAACGAAGTAGACAGACCTGAACGAGAGTACTTACACAAAACACGAAGCACGTAGGAACAGGTACAGACTATAACAAACGAACGAACAAACGCTACAGTCCCGTGTGGTGCGCAGACACAGACACGGACGACAATCACCCACAAACAAACAGTGAGAACAACCTACCTTAATATGACTCTCAATCAGAGGAAACGTCAAACACCTGCCTCTAATTGAGAGCCATACCAGGCAACCCAAAACCAACATAGAAACAGAAAACATAGACTGCCCACCCAAAACTCACGCCCTGACCATCAAACACATACAAAACAACAGAAAACAGGTCAGGAACGTGACAGTCGCATACGACTTTCCACCTGAGAATAGGGATCAATCCCCGCTTCCAACCTTTCCACTGTTTTCTAGAATTTGCCTGTCTATCTAATTTCATTACGGTTTGAATATAGTGTTTAAAAAAAATATTACACGGAACCCAAACCGGCTGTGCGCGTGCGCTATCGTGCATAAATATATTTTGTCCCCCTTTACCAAACGTGATCACGACACGCAGGTTAAAACATCAAAACAAACTCTGAACCAATGACATTGATTTGGGGACAGGTCGAAAAGCATTAAACATGTATGGCAATTTAGCTAGTTAGCTTGCACTTGCTAGCTAGCTAATCTGTCCTATTTAGCTAGCTTGCTGTTGCTAGCTAATTTGTCCTGGAATATAAACATTGAGTTGTTATTTTACCTGAAATGCACAAGGTCTTCTACTCCGACAATTAATCCACATATAAAACGGCCAACCGAATCGTTTCTAGTCATCTCTCCTCCTTCCAGGCTTTTTCATTTTTTAACTTATATGGTGATCGGCATCTAAACTTTCATAGTATTACCACGACGACCGGCAAAACAGTTAGTCTTTCAATCCCCCGCGTGGGTATAACCAATGAGGAGATGGCACGTGGGTACCTGCTTCTTTGAACCAATGAGGAGATGGGATAGGCAGAACTTTCAGGGCGATCTGCGTCAGAAATAGAAAGGAGTTCTATTTTATCCCTTGGCATCGCAGACGCTCGTTGGTGTGCGCGAGCAGTGTGGGTGCAATAATTGAATAACATGGATTTCAAAATTTATTTGGCGACGCTCGCACACGCGACGTGTCCGGTCTGGTCAGCATGTTAGCGTTCTTTACATTTCATTCCCCCAAAATCTCAAAGTAACAAAGTTGTGGAATTTTGAGTGTTCATGTAATGTTCAAAGCATCCTGAATATACCTGACCTGTACAAATGTCCACCCTGGTCATAGGCCTAAACTATGTCAAAATACATAGAATAGCAGGAAATTAGCTTTAAAAGGAGTAACATTTTCCCCCCGTCTAAGGGTTGTGCCAGGGAGCAATGGAAATTCACAAAGAAAATCTCACTCCAAGCTTTCTTCCAAAGTTGACAGCCCTGAAAACTGCACACATGCAAACCCCCCAACAAAAATGACCCCCCCGTCGACAGCAACCCCACCCCAAATCATCTTGGTCAACTCTCTATATAAGCTTCATTGCCTATGACCTCATCTGCCTCCTAGCCTCGATGAGGTCAAATTATTATATTTGTCCACTATTCCCATGATTCTTTTATATCAGAAGACAAATAAGTGAGAGTTTTGCAGGGTATTCAGAGAAAGCCTATTTATAAAGTGATTGAACTGGTCAGTTTGTTAACAAATAATCACATTTGACATACAGGTAACTGCTAAAATAAAGGAAACATGGTTTACATCGTTTTCATGCTCACCAAACCATTCAGTGACCACATGTGCTCTGTGGATGGGGGCATTGTCATCCTGGAAGAGACCACTCCCATCTGGATAGAAAGGATTCACCATAGGTTGAAGGTGATCACACAGAAGGGCTGGCTATGTATTTATTGGTGTTTACCTGTAACGGGTTTCATCGTTGGAA
Organism: Salvelinus fontinalis; assembly: GCF_029448725.1. Taxonomy (NCBI): domain Eukaryota; kingdom Metazoa; phylum Chordata; class Actinopteri; order Salmoniformes; family Salmonidae; genus Salvelinus; species Salvelinus fontinalis. The sequence continues at coordinate 3,458,616 of NC_074698.1, forward strand.
GAAGTGGAGGACCAAAGCACAGCGTGGTATGTATCCATATATATTAGAATACTTCAATACGAACAAAACAATAAAACAAACGAAAACCAACGAAGCTACAGTCCTGAACTAGAGAACATAGACCACATGAACACATGAACAGGAACAATCACCCACAAACAAACAGTGAAAACAGGCTACCTTAATATGGTTCCCAATCAGAGACAATGACACCTGCCTCTGATTGAGAATCATATTAGACCAAACAACAAACCCAACATAGAAAACACAAAACATAGAATGCCCACCCAGCTCACGTCCTGACCAACTAAACAAAGACTAAACAAAGGAAATAAGGTCAGGAATGTGACATTACCTTATCCTTTAAGGGGATGAGTGGACCTAAACCATGCCAGGAAAATGCACCCCACATCAAAACAGAAACAGAACAGCCAGAACCCTCATTTACTCAAATGTTTGCTTTATTTTGGCAGATAATTGTATGCACACACCATTTACCCCCAACCAATCATATGGTATTAACGAGCTGGTCAAAACTAGTTTCCCAAAATCTTTCTCGCTAATGTGGTACTTTGTTTCTCTCAAAGACCCAGACCAGTGCAGTGCTCCATTTGAATCATTTTGTTCATTTACGATTGTCTTGCCATTTTTGCTACTCTCTTGTGGCTGTGTGGCTGCATTGTTGAGAGAGATGAAGTGCCACATAGCTTTTGGGAATCTCACCCCAGGACATTTCCAACATTGTTTTCACCAATCATTTTACAAATTGGAGAAAACCTTTCCCCTACATAATGTTGAACGGGCTGAAGCATCTTGTTTTCCCATCACAAACCACTCTATTCACTGTGGAATGAAGCCATCATCATCTGTTTTGGATATCAAACAATGTCATGCATTTCTTTCAACGTTAAAGTCACAGTGAATGCTACATTTGGCCACCTTGGTTGTCAACCGACCAAGTAACAAAACAAAAAAGTACCGACGGCTGAGACAGCACTTACGTCATCTGGCGACCGCACTCATATATGTCATATACGACTGTCTCAAGCTCAAGCACACTGTCAGAAGATACTGTATACCATTATCTCGAGGCTGAATAGCGCAAGGTCGGTTGGATGTTTGAAGCAGAGCGTAAGATCGATGATGTTAACGTGGGAATCTAAAGCTGTAAACTCTTTGTCTATCATCCGCTCCTCCCCTCTCCCTTGAATGATTAATTTTCAATGTAATATCATATTTCCAAGAAATGGAAATACTGTGTATGCATGTTGGCCCTTATCAACCTTTCTGAACCTCTTTCAGAAACTTAGAATTGGATGCAAAGCAATTTTGACTCGCAGTGATTTTTCTGAAAGGGTGAATTGATGCGAACAACACTGTACAGCACCATCTTATTATGGATCTCACAGAGAGCAGGTTGGCAGACATTTCTTTCTTTTTAATGTATCATAATCTTGCCAAAAACATATATTTTAATTGCCTGGGGAGTCAACACAGTATTGTGTATTCAAGCAAACAACTTGAGTTGAGGAAGCTTTTTCAAAATTTGTAAAGCCACACAAATTGCATGATTTACTTACTAATTATGCTAAGTTGTCATGGTGATGCTAGCAGAGGAAAACAGTTCACTTGAGTGCAGCTCTCAATTCTCCTTGTTTAAACCTTGACTACTTAGTATAGTAGGAGTGAGAAGAAAACAACAAATCAGCGGAGGAAGTCAATAATTGTGACTTAAAGAGATGGCAGAGCCTCACTGACATCCCGACTTCTCCTCACCACAACTTCTGAGAAACGTACAAAACAGTTCTGTTAAGTGCTACGCAGGAGGGTTATTTTGTTTGTGCTGCCAAATCCATAGATCTAATTCCCTCCGTTCCAATTGGAAAAGCCTCTCAGGTAGTCCTTGACATCCCACCCTGATCATCTCCTCACATCTGATTGCGCTCTGTTTGGTTTGGGAAGGAAAAACATCTTAGATAAAAGGAGAGAGTTCGATTCTGCCTCGGGGCTGGTATAGCTCCACTAATAACAATTAGCAGAGAGGGTGGATTGGGTACAAAGAGATTAGTCAAGCCATAGTCTGCAATTAGACTTTATTACACAGACTCTCTGGGGTTGCTGTGTGTTTAGCAGTGCCAAAGCAGCAGGTAGTCTTAACATTCGGTATACTCCCCTTGCCCTCAGGGTCAAAAAGGATTCGCCTTCACTAAACCCCTAATATAAAGCAGCTTGATTGAATTTTCTATTTTGCATGAAGAAACCTCCTGTCATTCATTACAAACTTTGTACACTTCTGGGGTTTCCCTCTTCACTCTGCAGAAAGACTGCATTTAAATCAGTGGACACCGCTCGTTTTTATTACAACAAACGTGTCATAATTGTTTTCTTTACTTCTTTACTTATTATTATTGCTAAATATACTGCATAGGTGTAAACATCCATTTTTTAGCAAGATATAGCACTTGTATAGCCTACGAAAGTAGCCGAAATGTGCAGAAAGTAGTTTTGAATGCATTTTATTGAAGGGAAACAATAAGGGTCTTGAACTTTTTTGGCAACAGTGACTTATTCTTATATACTGTACAATGAGGAATTCAACTACAAAATACTTGTCTTCTCTCATTTGTTTAACTATTGCCCCCACCCACAAAGTGTATAAACAACAACAACAAATAAGAACCAATATCTGTTCCTGGTTCTACATTTTTTGAATGGGGCATGCTTATTTAAGATGGTTCGGAAAGCACTTTTAAAGAATAACCAGGCATCCTCTACTGATGGAATGAGGTCAATATCCTTCCAGGATACCCGGGCCAGGTCGATTCGAAAGGCCTGCTCGCTGAAGTGCTTTAGGGAGGGTTTGACAGTGATGAGGAGTGGTCGTTTGACTACAGACCCATTACGGACGCAGGCAAGGAGGCAGTGATGGTCGAGATCCTGGTTGAAGACAGCAGAGGTGTATTTGGAGGGCAGGTTGGTTAGGATGATATCTATGAGGGTGCCGGTGTTTACGGATTTGGGGTTGTACCTGTTAGGTTCATTGATAATTTGTGTGAGATTGAGGGCATCAAGCTTAGATTGTAGGATGGCCGGGGTGTTAAGCATGTCCCAGTTTAGGTCACCTAACAGCACGAGCTCTGAAGATAGATGGGGGGCAATCAATTCACATATGATGTCCTGGGCACAGCTGGGGGCAAAAGGGGGTCTATAGCAAGGGGAAACGGTGAGAGACTTGTTTCTGGAAAGGTGGATTTTTTAAAGTAGAAGCTCAAATTGTTTGGGCACAGACCTGGATAGTAAGACAGAACTCTGCAGGCTATCTTCTATCTTGTCGGGAAATGTTAGTTAGGGATGGAAATTTCAGGGTTTTTGGTGGTCTTCCTAAATCAGGATTTAGACACGGCTAGGACATCAGGGTTGGCAGAGTGTGATAAAGCAGTGAATAAAACAAACTTATGAAGAAGGCTTCTAATGTTAACATGCATGAAACCAAGACTTTTATGGTTACAGAAGTCAACAAATGAGAGCGCCTGGGGAATAGGAGTGGAGCTTGGCACTGCAGGGCCTGGATTAACCTCTACATCACCAGAGGAACAGAGGAGGAGTAGGATAAGGGTACAGCTAAAGGCTATAAGAATTGGTTGTCTAGTACATTCGGAACAGAGAGTGAAAGGAGCAGGTTTCTGGGAACGGTAGAATAGATTCAAGGCATAATGTACAGACAATGGTACGGTACGAATGGTGTCAAATACATCAAACCCTTTACTCAGTACTTTGTTGAAGCGCCTTTGGTAGCGATTACAGCCCCAAGTCGAATTGGGTATGACACTACAAGCTTTGGACACTTGTATTTGTGGAGTTGTGGCTGGGCCACTCAAGGACATTCAGAGACTTGTCCTGAAGCCACACCTGCATTGTCTTGGCTGTGTGCTTAGGGTTATTGTCCTGTTGGAAGGTGAACCTTCGCCCCAGTCTGAGGTCCTGAGTGCTCTGGAGCAGGTTTTTATCAAGGATCTCTGAACTTTGCTCAGTTCATCTTTGCCTCGATCCTGACTAGTCTCCCAGTCCCTGCCGCTAAAAAACATCCCCACAGCATGATGCTGCCGCCACCATGCTTCACCGCAGGGATGGTGTCAAGTTTCCTTCAGACGTGACGCTTGGCATTCAGGCCAAAGAGGGTCAATCTTGGTTTCATCAGACCAGAGAATCTTGTTTCTCATAGTCTGAGTCTTTAGGTGCTTTTTGGCAAACTCCAAGCGAGCTGTCATGTGCCTTTTACTGAGGAGTGGCTTCCGTCTGGCCACTCTACCATAAAGACCTGATTGGTGAAGTGCTGCAGAGATGGTTGTCCTTCTGGAAGGTTCTCCCATCTCCACAGAGGAAATCTAGAGCTCTGTCAGAGTGACCATTTGGTTCTTTGTCACCTCCCTGACCAAGGCCCTTCTCCCCCGATTGCTCAGTTTGGCCGTCCATGCCAGCTCTCGGATGAGTCTTGGTGGTTCCAAACTTTTCATGTAAGAATTATGGAAGCCACTGTGTTCTTGGGGACCTTCAATGCTGCAGACATTTTTTGGTACCATTCCCCAGATCTGTGCCTCGACAATCCTGTCTCGGCGCTCTATGGACAATTATTTTGACCTCATGACTTTGTTTTTGTCTGACATGTACTGTCAACTGTGGGACCTTATATAATAGACAGGTGTGTGTGTGTGTTCGCCTTTCCAAACCATGTCCAATCAATTTAATTGACCACTATTGGACTCCAATGAAGTTGTAGAAACATCTCAAGGATGATCAATGGCAAAAGGATGCACCTGAGCTCAATTTCAAATATCATAGCAAAGGGTCTGAATACTTATGTAAATATTCTTTTTTTTTCTTCCTAAAAACCTGTTTTCACTTTGTCATTATGGGGTATTGTGTTTGGATTGCTCAGCAATTTTTTAAATTGAATCCCTTTTAGAAAAGCCTCTAACGTAACAAAATGTGGAAAAAGTCAAGGGGTATGAATACTTTCCAAAGGCACCGTATATTTTCTGAGTGATTCAAATATTCACTGGCTTTCATCAGGCTGCCCACTCAAGAGAAAGCTTCAAACTAACTAGTCCCTGCAACCTGGTTCCGGTTATCAGTCAACCTACCAGGGTAGTTAAACAACACAGGAATGAAATCAACATTTATTGATCACATCTTTACTACTGCTGCAGAAATTAGCTTGAAAGCAGTATCCAAATCCATCAGATGGGGTGATCACAATATAGTAGCCATATCTAGGAAAACCAAAGTTCCAAAGACTGGGCCTAATATAAGGTATAAGGGGTCATACAATAAGTTTTGTAGTGATTCCTATGTTGTTGATGTGAATAATATTTGTTTGTCCATGGTCTGTAATGAGGATATTGCAATCTACTTTAATGATTTTGTCATTGGCAAGATTAGCAAACTTAGGCATGACATGCCAGCAACAAACGCTGACATTACACATACAAATTATGAAAGACAAGTGTTGTAATTTTCAATTCTGTAATGTGAGTGTGGATGAGGTGCTTTACCAAGCAAAGACTTATAGATGACCTGGAGCCAGGTTAGGCACAATTTAGATGTGACCACTAGATGGAAGCAGTGTATGTGCAAAGTTTTAGACTGATTCAATGAACCGTTGCATTTCTGTTCAAAATGTTGTATCGAGTCTGCCCAAATGTGCCTTACTGATACATTTTCAAGTTCATAACTGTGGACTATCCTCAAACAATAGCATGGTATTCTTTCATTGTAATAGCTACTGTAAATTACAGTGCAGTTAGATTAACAAGAATATAATATTTCTGCCCATATCAGCCATGTCTATGTCCTGGGAAATGTTCTTGTTACTTATAACCTCATGCTAATCACATTAGCCTACTTTAGCTCAACCGTCCCGCTGGGGGGATCCCGTAGAGGCTAGCCAGCTGATTGTTTGCATTCAAAAGATGCATTTTGAGACCGTTTCTTGTTTCACCACCCAAAGCGTGAGAGGACTTCAGTGCTGAGATGGCAGAGGGCTCCCTTGTAGTGCAGATGAATACTACTGTGGACTGATATGTCATGAGCTGGTGCCCGTATCGGCAGCAGAAGAAGCATCACCCAAGTGGGTACTACACGTCACTAGTGGAGGTGTTGTCCAGTGGCTACAAAGAGCTGAGGACTGACATCAAGCGAGCCACCTCTATCACCACCAACGTTACCGTCACCAACCCTGTCCCTACCATCTAAAACAGCTGTTAACAGAATACCTAAAGTAGATGCCTTCACCAAACGAAGGCACCCTCTGAATCTAGAGACATATTGCTTCTTTGTTTAACTTTTCAAAACATTTCACAATTTTTTTTGTTTACTTGTGTTGTGTATTGCAAAGTATGGCATACATGTAAAACTACTACTACTGCTAATACGAGAATGTATTTTGGTTAATACTACACTGCTCAAAAAAATAAAGGGAACACTTAAACAACACAATGTAACTCCAAGTCAATCACACTTCTGTGAAATCAAACTGTCCACTTAGGAAGCAACACTGATTGACAATAAATTTCACATGCTGTTGTGCAAATGGAATAGACAAAAGGTGGAAATTATAGGCAATTAGTAAGACACCCCCAAAAAAGGAATGGTTCTGCAGGTGGTGACCACACACCACTTCTCAGTTCCTATGCTTCATGGCTGATGTTTTGGTCACTTTTGAATGCTGGCGGTGCTTTCACTCTAGTGGTAGCATGAGACGGAGTCTACAACCCACACAAGTGGCTCAGGTAGTGCAGTTCATCCAGGATGGCACATCAATGCGAGCTGTGGCAAAAAGGTTTGCTGTGTCTGTCAGCGTAGTGTCCAGAGCATGGAGGCGCTACCAGGAGACAGGCCAGTACATCAGGAGACGTGGAGGAGGCCGTAGGAGGGCAACAACCCAGCAGCAGGACCGCTACCTCCGCCTTTGTGCAAGGAGGTGCACTGCCAGAGCCCTGCAAAATGACCTCCAGCAGGCCACAAATGTGCATGCTTGTCTTGCATTGCATATAATAAATGTGGTGCCTGACATCGTGTCACTTCTCTTGCGTTCAGTGTAAGCAGTGTCAGGCTATATGCAGCAGTTTGGGTCCCCTGGCACGTTGCGAACTGTGTGAAGACCATTTCTTCCGAACAAAGGCCGTAATTAATTTGACAGAATTTTACATAATTATGACATAACATTGAAGGTTGTACAATGTAACAGCAATATTTAGACTTAGGGTTTCTACACGTTTGATAAAATATGTAACGGTTCCGTATTTCACTGAAATTATAGTTTCCGAATTTGACCATAATAATGACCTAAGGCTCGTATTTCTGTCCGTTTATTATATTATAATTAAATCTATGATTTGATAGAGCAGTCTTTTTATTTTAATTTATTTAACCTTTATTTAACCAGGTAGGCTAGTTGAGAACAAGTTCTCATTTACAACTGCGACCTGGCCAAGATAAAGCATAGCAGTGTGAACAGACAACAACACAGAGTTACACATGGAGTAAACAATAAACAAGTCAATAACACAGTAGGGAAAAATTATAAAATTAAAATCAAAATGAGTCTATATACATTGTGTGCAAAAGGCATGACAAGGTAGGCAACAAATAGGCCATAGGAGCGAATAATTACAATTTAGCAGATTAACACTGGAATGCTAAATCAGATGATCATGTGCAAGTAGAGATACTGGTGTGCAAAAGAGCAGAAAAGTAAATAAATAAAAACAGTAAGGGGGTGAGGTAGGTAAATTGGGTGGGCTGTTTACAGATGGACTATGTACAGCTGCAGCGATCGGTTAGCTGCTCAGATAGCAGATGTTTAAAGTTGGTGAGGGAAATAAGTCTCCAACTTAAGCAATTTTTGCAATTCGTTTCAGTCACAGGCAGCAGAGAACTGGAAGGAAAGGCGGCCAAATGAGGTGTTGGCTTTTGGGATGATCTGTAACAGTTCCAATGGTGGAATGAAAGAGTCAGGTGCAGAGAGCAGGGTAATCTCAATCAAGTGGATATTTATTTCTTCCAGAAATAATCACAAACAACGGGCGCGTCAAAATACTGTCCAATAAAAGTAGGACTGAACATCCACTATAAGAAACACCACCAACACAAAAACAAGCCCGCACAAAAGTCGGCGGGCCAACTGGGTTTAAATACCCCCTACCCTAAACACAAACAGGTGATACAAATTAGACAAACTCAAAAGAAAACAGAAAAGGGGATCGGTGGCAGCTAGTAGACCGGAGACGACGACCACCAACCTCGGCGGGATTCGTAACAGTACCCCCCTCCCGACGCGCGGCTCCCGCAGCGCGCCGACCCCGGCCTCGAGGACGACCCGCAGGGCGATCCGGATGGAGGCGGTGAAAGTCCTTCAAGAGGGACGGATCCAAAATGTCCCCCACCGGTACCCAGCATCTCTCCTCCGGACCGTACCCCTCCCAGTCCACGAGGTACTGCAGGCCCCTCACCCGGCGTCTTGAGTCCAGAATGGCTCGTATCCTATACGCCGGGGACCCCTCGATGTCGAGAGGGGGAGGAGAGACCTCCGGTACCTCACCTTCCTGCAGGGGACCAGCTACCACCGGCCTGAGGAGAGACACATGAAACGAAGGGTTAATACGATAGTAAGAGGGAAGTTGTAACCTATAACACACCTCGTTTATCCTCCTCAGGACTTTAAATGGCCCCACACACTGCGGCCCCAGCTTCCGGCAGGGCAGGCGGAGGGGCAGGTTTCGGGCCGAGAGCCAGACCCTGTCCCCTGGTGCGAACACAGGGGCCTCACTGTGGTGGCGGTCAGCGCTCCTCTTCTGCCGTTCACTGGCCTGCCTGAGAGAGTCCTGGACCGCTCGCCAGGTCTCTCTAGAGCGCTGTACCCACTCCTCCACCGCAGGAGCTTCGGTCTGGCTCTGATGCCACGGAGCCAGGACGAGCCACGGAGCCTGATGCCAACTCCGCCCATGGGACGTACCTCGCCCATTCTCCTGGCCGGTCCTGGCAATACGACCTCAGAAACCTACCCACTTCCTGGTTCACTCTTTCCACCTGCCCATTACTTTCGGGGGTGATACCCAGAGGTGAGGCTGACCGAGACCCCAAGACGCTCCATAAACGACCTCCACACCCGGGACGTGAACTGGGGACCTCGATCAGATACGATGTCCTCCGGCACCCCGTAATGCCGGAAGACGTGGGTAAATAGAGCCACCGCAGTCTGTAGGGCCGTAGGGAGACCAGGCAATGGGAGGAGACGACAGGACTTAGAGAACCGATCCACAACGACCAGAATGGTAGTGTTCCCCTGAGATGGAGGAAGATCAGTCAAAAAATCTACCGAGAGATGAGACCATGGCCGTTGTGGAACCGGAAGGGGTTGTAACTTCCCTCTCGGTAGGTGCCTAGGAGCCTTACTCTGAGCGCATACCGAGCAGGAGGAGACAGAGAGTCTCACGTCCTTAGCCAAGGTGGGCCACTAGTATTTCCCTCTAAGACCACGCACTGTCCTCTCCATCCCCGGATGACCCGAAGCAGGTAGTGTGTGAGCCCACCGAATCAATCGATCACGGACACCAAGCGGTACGTACCTAAGGCCAGTCGGACACTGGGACGGCACAGGTTCTACCCTCAACGCCCGCTCGATGTCCGCATCCACCTCCCATACCACCGGGGCCACAAGACAAGAGGCGGGAAGGATGGGAGTCGGATCGATGGCCCGGTCATCCGTGTCATAGAGACGAGACAGCGCGTCGGCCTTAGTGTTGAGGGAACCTGGTCGGTAAGAGATCGTGAATCCAAAACGAGTAAAGAACATGGCCCACCTCGCCTGACGCGGATTCAGTCTCCTCGCCTCTCGGATATACTCCAGATTGCGGTGGTCAGTCCAGATGAGAAAAGGGTACTTCACCCCCTCAAGCCAGTGTCTCCACACCTTCAGGGCTTTTACCATAGCTAGTAGCTCCCTGTCCCCCACATCATAGTTCCGCTCCGCCGGACCCAGCTTCTTAGAAAAGAAAGCACAGGGACGGAGCTTCGGTGGCGTGCCCGAGCGCTGTGATAGCACGGCTCCAACACCAGCCTCGGACGCATCCACCTCCACTATGAACGCTAATGAAGGGTCCGGATGCGCCAACACGGGAGCCTCAGTAAACCGTGCCTTCAACTGGTTGAAAGCTCCCTCTGCCTCGGCCGACCACTGTAGACGCACCGGCCCTCCCTTTAGCAGTGAGGTAATGGGTGCCGCCACTTGGCCAAAACCCCGGATAAACCTCCGGTAGTAATTGGCAAACCCTAAAAACCGCTGCACCTCCTTTACCGTGGTCGGAGTCGGCCAATTACGCACGGCGTTAACGCGGTCACTCTCCATCACCACCCCTAAGGTGGAAATGCGATAACCCAGGAAGGAAACGGCTTGTTTGGAGAACACACATTTCTCAGCCTTGAAGTATAGGTCATGCTCCAGCAGCCGCCCAAGGACCCTGCGCACCAGGGAGACATGCGCAGCGCGTGTGGCAGAATAGATCAAGATGTCATCAATATACACTACCACACCCTGCCCGTGCAAGTCCCTGAGAATCTCATCTACAAAGGATTGGAAGACGGCTGGAGCATTCTTTAACCCATACGGCATGACGAGGTACTCATAGTGGCCTGATGTGGTACTAAACGCTGTTTTCCACTCGTCTCCTCCCCGAATACGCACCAGATTATACTCGCTCCTGAGGTCCAGTTTTGTGAAAAAACGTGCTCCGTGGAATGATTCCACCGCCGTAGCGATGAGAGGTAGCGGATAACTAAATCCCACTGTGATTGAATTTCGACCTTGATAATCAATGCACGTACGCAGACCTCCCTCCTTCTTTCTCACAAAAAAGAAACTCGAGGAGGCGGGTGACATGGAGGGCCGAATGAACCCCTGTCTCAGAGTTTCCGTGACATATGTCTCCATAGCCAACGTCTCCTCCTGTGACAATGGGTACACATGACTCCTGGGAAGTGCAGCGTTCTCCTGGAGGTTTATCACGCAATCCCACCGTCGATGAGGTGGTAATTTGGTCGCTTTCTTCTTACTAAAAGCGATAGCCAAATCGGCATATTCTGGGGGAATGCGCACAGTGGAAACCTGGTCTGGACTCTCCACCGATGGAAACTCCCACACACCTACCTGAACACTCCTCTGACCACCCTTGAAGAGCTCCCTGTCTCCAGGAAATGAGGGGATTGTGAATGGCTAGCCAGGGAACCCCCAACACCACCGGAAACCCAGGTGAATCAATAAGGTAGAAACTAATCTGCTCCCTATGATCCCCCTGCGTTACCATGTCCAGTGGAATCGTGGCCTCCCTGATCAGCCCTGACCCTAACGGTCGGCTATCTAAGGAGTGCACAGGGAAAGGGGGGTCTATCTGTACTAACGGAATACCCAATTTACGGGCTAGTCCGCGATCCATAAAACTCCCAGCTGCGCCTGAGTCTACTAGCGACTTTTGCTGGAGAGAGGGGAAAAACGCAGGGAAAAAAATAACCAAAAACATGTGACCGACAGGAAGCTCTGGGTGAGTCTTGTGCCTACTCACCTGGGGTGACCGAGAAGTATTCCGCCTGCCATCTCTACTCCCAGAGGCGCTCCTCCAGCACCGGTCCGAAGTGTGTCCTCTACGGCCACAATAGGTGCAAGAGAAGCCACCTCCTCCGGCCCCCCTAGATGCAGCCCCTCCCAACTCCATCGGAGTTGGAGCGGGAGGGCTGGGAGGTGGAACTGACAGGACCCCCTCTGAACGCCCGCGGGCAGCTAGCAGGTTGTCCAGTCGTATAGACATCAGGGGCGAAAATCTGAGATCAACCTTGGAGGGGACAATTACATTAAATTTTCTCAAGAGCAATTCCTGAGGGGGACACCAAAAGTAGTGCTGTAACACATAGCATACGTTGTTAAATGTATATTGAGGAACCATAATTCCTACAACTGGATAATTGATAGGTACAGTAGTTAACTGAAGGGTTTTCCCAACTTGTTCAAATGTTTAAATCATTATAATTCTACTACTAATAATAGTTATAGCGGTGCTCCTTACCAGTCCAGTATGTATGCAGGTATTCGTACTTACAACCAGCAATATCAAGAAAGGTCAGTAGGTGACAATGGTACTGTACACTGTATGGGTGTAGTTTTCATAAATACAATGAACATGGTGTGATCACATCTAAAAGAATCTCCATTGAGAACCATCACAAAGTTGGTCTCCGTATTGAATTGACCTTTTAATTTGACTTTTTCTGATACATTTATATAGTCATTAAATATGTGCACCTGGCCTGAGTCTACAATATCTTTGCAAGAACAAAAAGCTTAAAATAAGTACAGTTCTAAAAGCAAAATAACTACTTCAATGAAAAACCCAAATAAATCAAACAAAATATCCTTCAGTGTCTCAACTCTTCAAACAGCAGCTATGGACAAGTATGTCGCACAAAGTATGCCATTTTAAATAAAATAACATGAAATAAATCATTTGTAAGTGTACTGAAAACTACTAAACAAAAGAACAACTATCAATTACACCATGGGTTCTCAAACAGGGGTCCATGGACTAATTGCAAGGGGTCCGTGAAATAAAAAAGTATAATGAATGTAGTCAGTACCACAAGGTTTCCAGTAAGTTTACATATAATATAGAGGGGGTGAGGGTCCCTGAGGACCGCTCAAAACCTTGCCTGCCTTGCCTCAAAATATGCAGGGGTTCCAGTACCCCAAAAAGGTTGAGAACCACTGCTATACACACTACTGAACAAAAGAACCGAGCATATGTTTGCGGGTTTCCTCAACAACACATCAGTTGGCACTTTCGCAATGCCCTCGCCTGTTGTCTCCGACACCCTGTATAGCCCAATAAACTCCTTGTGAGGGACAAGGTCATGGTCAACATAATGCAGACAGACATTCTCCTGTTCAGCACCAGAGACATCTTGAGTACCATCAACAATTAATGAAAATTGTACAATCGGAAGAGACCTAATCTCAGCTGCAATGCCTCGAATGACTATTGGCCATGATGTTCAGAATTTCATTCTGTGCTTTGGGGCCTGTGTACATTGTGGTACGCTCTGTTAACCACTTCAGTAAAATGGGATCATCCTCTTCTGCCCTAAGTTTCAAAATCTGGTATAAATTCCCACTGTCATCCGTGTGGCCTCTAAAGGCTTGTCCCTGTCTTACTACATGCCGCACCGAACTAACAATTTTCATCAAGCAATGCCTTGCGTCATCCTGCTGTTTACCCCACGCGCTGGACATAACTGGACACTGATTGGATTTAGCTGGTGTGCTGTTACAATTACAAAGTGGCGGTGGGTTTGGCAATTTTGATGTGCTGTGAATTTTTCAATGCCTTTTCTCCAGTTCCTAAATCCTGCACTAATGAAGGCAGCATCAGCTCTTTGGCCAAAAGATGGCTGGCTTGAAAACCCTTGGCTACAGTGAAAACACAACACTCCTTTTATTGATGGATTATAATGTAGCCAGGGGAAATCGCGAAACCATCTCTTGAAACGTCAACACTCTGTTGGCAAGAGTTTACGGTTCTATAAATTGTGGGTGTGGCTGATATGGTTGTGTGCCATCACTGTGGTAACTGGACAATGCTGTGCCACTGTCCCCTATACTGGTGCTGCTGGCAACAAGGGTGACACTTGGTCCTGCCGTGGCTGTGACACTGTCCTCTGAAGTCTCTCTCCCTGGCTCTTTCCCTTTCACCACCCTAACTGACTCAGTCTGTCTCCTAGAAAATAAATAAGGTGTTTGCCGTACTCCTAACTACCGGTACCCAAAACTACACAATTAATCACAACAGCAATACCATTGCCGTAAACACATCTTAGTTTAGTCTCCAGTTTAAGTTGAGAGTGGGGGTATCCATGGCATTTTCCAATTATGTCCCTATTTTACAAGTCAAAAAAATTGAGAACCTTTCATAATGTTGCCAAACAAAGACTCAACAAACTTACCTGAGACTCCCTGTCTCTGCCAATCTGTCCCTGCATATCTGTCCCCAGCTCTGCTGTCTGTGTGCCATCTGTTGCCTGCTCTGCCTAATGACATCATTGTGAAACATTTCCATTAGCATTTCACTTCTTTCTTATGAACATTTTATCAACTAGTTTTTGAGATATTAGGATACTAGAGTTCTTACTATGCGTTTTGGTGTACTGACAAATACTCTGATGTCCGTCTTCTTACTTTTTTCTGCCATTTTTCTACCTGGCTGGCTGGCTGGCCTAGCTGCACACACACACATTTACACAACACATGCTGCAACCTTTTGTAATTTAAATAGTTTGTTTCATATTGGCTGGCTTCCAACAATAGCTGAATTTGTAAAGCTAGCGAGCACCAATTCCGTTTCTGTGTGTTTGCTATAATCTTTGCTACCTAGTTAAATAAAGGTGAAATAAAATAAAATAAAAAAAGTTCACTAGCGACAAATTTATCTTTTGCAACGAGACCATTATATATATTTAAGACAATGGTAGAAGAGAGTGTAGTTCTGTTCTGTTCAGTTTGGACTTCAGTTTATTGCTAACCTTATCACAGGGACGTCGAAGCACTACAGCTGCATGCTGATCTTGGAATAAACTGACGATAGCAAAGATTCCATCTTTGACGACGCCACATAAATGGAATAGGTACTAGCTAGCTTGATAGTTAATGTTTGCTTTAGTTTGCGCGCTAGCTCTGCAAATTCAACTAGTGTGTGAACCCTGCCAACATAAAAATAAATAAATAACATTGCTATGGACCTGCTATGGATTGACTGGATTACCTCACGTCAGTTACGTACATGTCCCTTTCGGACAGTAGATACGAACCCTTTATTACCTTGCCAGGATCAAACCATTGTGAGGCAAAGGGCGGGGGGGGTCGCAATCTTTTGAAATTTAAATGCGCTATTAAGTGTCTATAATCAGCACAAGTGCTTTCATTGCGTATTATTAATATTATTGAAATTACATAGTTATGTTTACAGTGATATATTGGGGGGGACAAATCATATTTTTCCCAAGATGGGGGGGTCGTGTCCCCCCCGTCCCCCCTGGGATTTTCGCCTATGATAGACATGTCAATGAGCTCATCGAGAGGGAGTGTAGTGTCTCGACAAGCTAGCTCCCGACGGACGTCCTCCCGAAGGCTACATCGGTAATGGTCCATCAGGGCCCTGTCATTCCACCCCGCACCAGCAGCCAAGGTCCGGAACTCCAAGGCGAAGTCTTGCGCACTCCTCGTCTCCTGTCTGAGGTGGAACAGTCGCTCACCCACCGCTCGGCCTTCCTGAGGGTGGTCAAATACGGCCCGAAAGCGGCGGGTGAACTCTGGGTAGTGGTCTCGAACCGAGTCTGGGCCGTTCCAGACCGCATTAGCCCATTCCAGGGCTCTACCCGTCAGACAGGAGATGAGGAGGCTAACACTCTCCTCTCCAGAGGGAGTCGGATGAACGGTGGCCAAGTAGAGCTCCAACTGGAGCAAAAACCCCTGGCACCCAGCCACCGCTCCGTCGTACTCCCTTGGGAGCGCGAGACGCAATGCGCCTGAACCAGATGCCGACGTTGAAGGAGTAGGTTGCGACGTCTGTGAAGGAGCTGGTGTAGATGTCGGGATACCACTCCTCTCCCATCGCTCCATCCTCTCCATCATCGTGTCCATCGCCGACCCAATCCGATGGAGAACGGCGGTGTGATGAAGGACACGCTCCTCCATCGATGGAAGAGGGGTGGTTGCTGCTTCTGCTGACTCCATGGTAGGGTGCGGGCTTCTGTAACAGTTCCAATGGTGGAATGAAAGAGTCAGGTGCAGAGAGCAGGGTAATCTCAATCAAGTGGATATTTATTTCTTCCAGAAATAATCACATAAACGGCGACGCCACACAAACAACGGGCGCGTCAAAATACTGTCCAATAAAAGTAGGACTGAACATCCACTATAAGAAACATCACCAACACAAACAGAAAAACAAGCCCGCACAAAAGTCGGCGGGCCAACTGGGTTTAAATACCCCTTACCCTAAACACAAACAGGTGATACCAATTAGACAAACTCAAAAGAAAACAGAAAAGGGGATCGGTGGCAGCTAGTAGACCGGAGACGACGACCGCCGAGCGCCGCCCGAACGGGAAGAGGCACCATCCTCGGCGGGATTCGTAACATGATCAGTGAGATATACCTGCTGGAGTGCGTGCTACTGGTGGGTGTTGTTATCGTGACCAGTGAACTGAGATAAGGCGGATCTTTACCTAGTATGGACTTATAGATGACCTGGAGCCAGTGGGTCTGGCGACGAATATGTAGCGAGGGCCAGCCAACTAGAGCATACTGGTCGCAGTGGTGGGTGGTATAAGGTGTTTTAGTAACAAAACGGATGGCACTATGATAAACTGCATCTAGTTTGCTGAGTAGAGTATTGGAAGCTATTTTGTAGATGACATCGCCGAAGTCGAGGATCGGTAGGATAGCCAATTTTACTAGGTTAAGTTTGGCGGCGTGAATGAAGGAGGCTTTGTTGCAAAATAGAAAGCCGATTCTTAATTTGATTTAGGATTGGAGATGTTTAATATGAGTCTAGAAGGAGAGTTTACAGTCTAGCCAGACACCTAGGTATTTATAGATGTCCACATTCTAGATCGGAACCGTCCAGGGTGGTGATGCTAGTCGGGCGGGCAGGTGCAGGCAGCGAACGGTTGAAAAGCATGCATTTGGTTTTACTAGCGTTTAAGAGCAGTTGGAGGCCACGCAAGGAGTGTTGTATGGCATTGAAGCTCTTTTGGAGGTTAGATAGCACAGTGTCCAAGAAAGGGCCAGAAGTATACAGAATGGTGTCGTCTGCGTAGAGATTGATCAGGGAATCGCCCGCAGCAAGAGCAACATCAATGATATATACAGAGAAAAGAGTCAGCCCGAGAATTGAACCCTGTGGTACCCCCATAGAGACTGCCAGAGGACCGGACAACATGCCCTCCGATTTGACACACTGACCTCTGTCTGCAAAGTAGTTGGTGAACCAGGCAAGGCAATCATCAGAAAAACCGAGGCTACTGAGTCTGCCGATAAGAATATGGTGATTGACAGAGTCGAAAGCCTTGGCCAGGTCGATGAAGACGGCTGCACAGTACTGTCTTTTATCGATGGCGGTTATGATATCGTTTAGTACCTTGAGCGTGGCTGAGGTGCACCCGTGACCGGCTCGGAAACCGGATTGCACAGCTGAGAAGGTACGGTGGAATTCGAGATGGTCAGTGATCTGTTTATTAACTTGGCTTTCGAAGACCTTAGATAGGCAGGGCAGGATGGATATAGGTCTGTAACAGTTTGGGTCCAGGGTGTCTCCCCCTTTGAAGAGGGGGATGACCGCAGCAGCGTTCCAATCCTTGGGGATCTCAGACGATATGAAAGAGAGGTTGAACAGGCTGGTAATAGGGGTTGCGACAATGGTGGAGGATAGTTTCAGAAATAGAGGGTCTAGATTGTCAAGCCCAGCTGATTTGTATAGGTCCAGGTTTTGCAGCTCTTTCAGAACATCTGCTATCTGGATTTGGGTAAAGGAGAAGCTGGGGACGCTTGGGCGAGTAGCTGCGAGGGGGGGGGGGGGGGGCTGTTGGCCGACTGAGCGGTGGTAGGCAGCAGCACGCTCGTAAGCATTCATTCAAACTGCACTTTCCTCCGTTAACAGCAGCTTTTCGCAATACTTGTCGCACAGGTCTGTTTATGACTTCAAGCCTATCACCTCCCAATATTAGGCTGGCAATAGTATAGTGCCTATAAGAACATCCAATAGTCAAAGGTCTATAAAATACAAATGGTATAGAGAGAAATAGTCCTATAATAATTACAACCTAAAACATCTTAACTGGGAATATTGAAGACTCATGTAAAAAGGAGCCACAAGCTTTCATATGATCTCGTGTTCTGAGAAAACAATTTAAACGTTATCTTTTTACATGGCACATATTGTCACGCCCTGACCGTAGAGAGCTTTTTATTTCTCTATTTTGGTTTGGTCAGGGTGTGATTTGGGTGGGCATTCTATGTTCATTTTCTATGTTTTGTATTTCTTTGTTATTTGGCCGGGTGTGGTTCTCAATCAGAGGCAGCTGTCTATCGTTGTCTCTGATTGAGAACCCATACTTAGGTAGCTTTTTCCCACATGGTTTTTGTGGGTAGTTGTTTTCTGTTTTGTGTCTGCACCAGACAGAACTGTTTTCGTGTTCTATTTTTGGTTATTTTGTCTCAGTGTTCAGTTTTAATTTTAAAAAGCATGAACACTTACCACGCTGTGCTTTGGTCCACACCTTCAACAGACGACCGTTACAGAACTACCCACCACCAAAGGAACAAGCAGCGTGGTAAGGAGGAGCAGCGTCGCCCGGGGTATGAGACAACCTGGGAGGAGGTAGAGAGGTGGCCGGTCGAACCAGGGAGTGCCAGAGCCCGCCTGGGATTCTATGGAGCAGTGCGAAGAGGGATACCGGAGGATGGAGTCGGCGAGACGAACACGGCTGGCAAAGAAGCCCGAGAGGCAGCCCCCAAAAAAGTGCTTAGTACCAGGCAGTTAGCAAGTTTATTAGGCTACTAATGACCATAAGCAGCATCAGAGCTTGGAGAAGCCTAATTACAGTGTCTAAACAAGTCACATGAAATTTGACTGCCTTCATGACTCGTGACCGCCGGTGTGGCGGTAATACAGTCAACGTAACAGCCCTAGTCACTCAGAAACTTATTCCAATGTATGCGTGTATGCGCATGTAGGCAACCTAGTAGCTTACTAATGTTACAACTGTGATTCGGGCCAAAATGTGGTTGCTTAAGTCCGATTTGAATTTATTTTGAGTTTTTTTCCCGCTGCATAACATTTAGAAGGTCTCCCTTTTCAGGTTTAGAAGAAGTGACCGCTAAATGCTAACTCCCGTTCATACGGTATAATTTGGTTTAAAATTGCTAACATGCAGAAATCGGTGGTGGTAGGCAGTCATTTATTAACTGTGATGCAGTTGAATGGTGACAATGACGTGAAAATAGTGTTGGGGTTGACATCCATATAAGCACTATACTCCAATTCTTACCTTAACATGGTGTGAAATACACATTTAGGCAAATTTTGCTAGAGGTCAATGAGGAGATTTGGGCTCTTCCATTGTTTTGGTCGAGTTCGATTGACCTGTTAACCGCATCTATTGGTTAAAATTTAATGTTGAACTAAATGTAAAAAAAAACATTTCAGACTTTTAAAAAGGCACGATATAAACTAACTTTTTGGGGTTCAAACCGGTTCAGAACTCTTTGCTGGTCCGAACAGTGTAACAAAACAAAAAAAAGAATGGTTCTGTTCAGAACAAAAACGATTGGAAAATAATTTCAGTTCCATCCCCTGGTTATTATCATACTGTGAACCCAGTCCAGGTCCCATCTTCTGTTATTAGATCTGTCAGAGGCTCTATGCACTCCATTGAACAAGTCACTGGGCTATGGGTAGTGAATGGGCAGATAGTGGATTTTCAAGGAACTGTGTGCAAGAGAGTGTTTGAGTGCACAACAGAAATGTTTGACCCTGACACTGCTTTTGCGGACAAATCCATGTCTATTGCCTATCTAGCTAGAACCCTCCTGAAATATTGATTTACTCGTTGCTCTGGCCTTGTAAGAGCCAATTTTAATGTGCCCTATAACGCTAACCACTACATGTGTCACGACTTCCGCCGAAGTTGGTCCCTCTCCTTGTTCGAGTGGCGTTCGGCGGTCGACGTCACCGGTTTTCCAGCCACCACCGATCCACTTTTCATTTTCCATTTGTTTTGTCTTCATTGTACACACCTGGTTTCCATTCCCATAATTATGTTCCTTATTTAACCCTCTGGTTCCCCCCATGGTTTTGTGCGTGTTTGTTCTTTGTAAGTTGGTCTGTATTTGTGAGCTTGATTATTTTCCTTCTTGGAATATATGTTGTTTTGAGTAAAGTTACGTGAATTACTCATCTCTGTGTCCTGCGCCTGACTCCGCCTTACCTGCTACACCTAGACGTCTTACAACATGTGAACTGTTCATATTTATTCCAACCTCACTCAGGCATTCTCCCATCCGTCCAATACTAAGAACAGTACTGTCCTCAAGGTGGAAAAATAAGGATTGATAAATAAATCTTAATGAGGCAAAACCATTCACTGACAAACACATATTGTAATAGTTACAGGATAATTGAATAATAACATTTATATTGGGATAAGTCCAAAGATCTTAAGCTATAGCTGTTATGTTCCCCAGCAAGAAAAATGTCGCTCAAACCTAAGGGGGAACTAAGAGTCACTGACAACAACCAAAACAAAACAGGTGGGGTTTTAGGAGGGGTTCTGAAAGTTGACTAGCAACAACAACTGGGTGCTAAAAAGACTCCCACCATGAGCGCAAACTAAATTTGCCCACTAAGAGGCAAACAGAAAAACCCATGTCAAATTTAAAGACAGGAAGCATACCAAGAAGCACCAATTAAAGGTGTTAACCATCCACCTCTCTCAAGACCAATGGAACACTGGGCCAGCCACTTAAATATCAACTGAGCCAGCACAGGTGAAACACATACTGACTAACGAGGTGACACCAATCGATGCGCCCCACGTGCTAATGTCCAAGCTCAAAATATAAATGGAAAAACCAAAGCCTGTAACAGGAACATATCTGTAATAAGAACATCCTTTTGGAAATTCAAAGTTAACGAATACGCCGCGATATCAACGACCATTATACTAAAAAAGACAGCCCCCTATAAAGACATTCCAAATAGGCTTATTAAACCCTATGCATTGACTCATGTACTTTTAATATGTCTGTTTGAGTTATTTTTACATCTGTCTATTACATCAGTAAAAACTAATAACTAACACTGTGTACACTTCATCTTTGGCACATCCGCATCATTCCTTTTCATCGCGTGCCAATCGAGTGATGATTTAATTATGAAATGATAATTGTTATTGAATCCCAAAGTACATTGTTAACTCTGGAAGAGTCATGGCAGGCAGAGGAGGATAGGGGGGGCTCAGTCAGATGTTGAAGCAGTCAAGTTGAACATTTATTTCAAGTCAAATCAAATTTTATTTGTCATACGCACTGAATACAACAGTGAAATGCTTACTTACAAGCTTCTTCGGGATCGGTGTCCCTTCCACGGGACGGTTGAGCTACCGTAGGCGAATGTTATTAGCATGAGGTTGTAGGTAACAAGAATATTTTCCAGGACATAGACATATCTGATGTTGGCAGAAAGCTTAAATTCTTATGAATCTAACTGCACTGTCCAATTTACAGTAGCTGTTACAGTGAAAGTATACCATGCTATTGGTTGAGGAGTGCACAATTTTGAACATGAAAAGTTATTCATAAACCAATTAGGCACATTTGGGCAGTCTTGATACAACATTTTGAACAGAAATGCAATGGTGCATTGGATCAGTCTAAAACTTTGCACATACACTGCTGCCATCTGGTGGCCAAAATATAAATTGTAGCTGGGCTGGAATAATACATTATGGCCTTTCTCTTGCATTTCAAAGATGACGGTACAAAAAAAATTTTTTTTTTTCTTTGTACTATCTTTTACCGGATCTATTGTGTTATATTTTCCTAAATTACTTTCACATTCCTACAAACTTCAAAAGTGTTTCCTTTCAAATTGAACCAAGAATATGCCTATCCTTGCTTCAGGGCCTGAGTTACAGGCAGTTAGATTTGGGTATGTCATTTTAGGCGAAAATGTAAAGAAAGGGGCGGATCCTAAAGAGGATTTCTTTTTAACAAAGAATTTGGAACGAGCGAAGCGTGATTGCTTAAACACAGGGCATGAGATTATATATTTCCTCAAAATATTTAAAAAGGTCTGAGCAGGTAGGTTATGAATAAAGAGCAAAAGAGGTGGTAAAACTGAAATCCGATGACAAGTTCACAATTGTGTGTATAAGTGTGGTGTAAGAACCCTGGCATATTGTGTGATAGAAAGTGATTACTGATGCAAAGTATTCTACAACTATAATAGCTCCACTTTCTAGAACATGAAAACATGATCCTAGGTTACCCATCTATGTATGTCACACAGAGGTGCAACTTTCACTGGGGACGAGGGACCAATAAACCCCCTCCCCCAGGCGGATGTGCACATCTACGTCCCAGACTCAATCAGGAGGAATTATGGGTGCATTCAGGACAGGAACCTCTCCTGAATCGTAGAGACGGGACAGGTTCTTTGAACCTAGGTGATAGTTCAGCGTGAAATCAAATCTAGTAAAGAAAAGGGACCACCTTTTTGGATTACCTTGTCGTTCAGACAGGACAGCCCCCACGCCAACCTCTGAAGAGTCCACCTCCACCACCAAGGGTAGCGTTGGATCTGGGTGTTGAGCAATGGGGCAGAGGTGAAATGTCCCTTCAGTAGGCAGAAGAAGTTGCAAAACCCCAAAAACTGTTGTAACCCCTTTCTGGTGGTTGGGACTGGCCATGACCTGACCGCATCTACCTTCTTACCATCCAGCATCATTCCATGAGCTGGTAGCCTAGAAAATAGACAGCTTCCTGATGAAATTGGCACTTCTCTACCTTGACATATAGCTGGTTGGCCAGGAGGTGTTCCAGGACTAATCGGACGTGAGCGATGTGATCCTCCAAGGTAGCCAAGCATGTTGTCGATATACACAACTATCTGGCGTCCGAGCATGTACGGGACACCTCGTTGACGAATGCCTGGAACACTGACAGAGCATTGGCTAAGCCAAAAGGAATCACAAAGTACTCGTAGTGACCAGATGTGCTGAAAGCTGTCTTCCATTCATCGCCCTCCTGAATGCATATGATTGTATGCACTCCGCAGGTCAAATTTGGTAAAGAACCGGGCCCCGCGGAGCAGTTCGATGGCTGCCGGCACCAACGGGAGAGTGGAACAGTACTCTGTGATCTCATGCAGTCCTCTGTAATTAATACACGGGCGTGATCCTCCATCCTTGTCGCCACAAAGAAGAAGTCTGCAGACGCAGGAGAGATGTACATGCGGATGAAACCTTGGAGCGCCTCATGGATGTACTCCTCCATGGCCTTGTTTTCAGCCACCAACAGAGGGTAGATGCGTCTGCGCTGGGGCACAGAGCCTACAAGCAGGTTGTTGACACAGTCCCAGGGGCGATGAGAAGGGAGACAGGTGGCGCAGGTTTTGGAAAATACCTCCCACAGGTTCTGGTATACCTCCTGGATGTTGGGCTGAAAAGCAACCACAGGACTCTCAACCGACGTGAAACCACAGGGGAGGGGAAAGCAGGTCCTCTGGCATTCGGATGCCCAGTCTGTAATTTTCATCCTCGACTCAGATGGTGGGGTTGGAGCCATGGGAGGCTGAGGATTTTCTTCTGAGCTGGTGCACTACTGATGAAGATAGGAATGTTCTCCTGATGGATGGACTTTGCGATGAGTGCGTCCAAGGAGAGGTTGTCGTCTCGACATGCCAGTTCCGTCTGGACCTCCTCGCACAGTCCTCTTCTAAATTGCGTACGGAGCGCCGGCACATTCCAGCCGCTGGATGCTGCTACTGTCCGGAAGGTGAGCGCGTATTTGGCAATGGTCTGGTCGTCCTGCCATAGTTGGAGTAGCCCCCCTCTGCCTTCTGGTGGATGATCGAAGATACCTCTGAATAGAGCCATGAACCCCTCATACAAAGCCAGCTACACCTATCCTCTCTCCGAGACGGCCATAGCCCACTACAACGCCCGTCCAGTCAGCAGAGAAACGACCATGGCAACCTCTCGGTGGTGGGGGCTCCCATCTGGTGCAACAAATAGAGGACTGGAGTAGGAAGCCACTGCATTTAGATGGGGTTCTGTCATATTTATCCAGAAGGGACAAGCGGGCATCGCTGACCTGGGCAGACTGCTGAATGGACTGGCGTGCTGGCGGCAGAGTATCCTTTGCCAGTTGAAGGCAACACCTCTCGGGTATGTTCGAGACGTTGAAGACTGCGAAGAACCTCTTCCATAGCTGTTCCCAGTTGTGCAAGCTGATCGTGGTGTTGACGAGGTAGGTATCACAGTTCGTCGACCATTTGGGAGATGTCCAGATTTCCATCTGCTTCCATTTGTCGAGGCAGTATTCTGTAACTGAGATGATGGGAGTCGAGAAGCAGGTGGTGTGTTTTAATAATACAATGAACATGGACCGGTACAAACCAAGAGTAGTTTCTGGACATGGGACACATAATCAATACTGCCTGTGGAATGATACTAAGGGAGTGACAGATATAGGGGATGTAATCAATGAAGTGATGGAGTCCAGGTGCGTCTCATAATGAGGCGCAGGTCCGCGTAACGATGGTGCCAGGTGTGCGTAATGATGGTTGTCAGAGCCAGTGATTAGTAAACCGGCGACATTGACCGCCAAAGAGGGGGAGCGGGAGTAGACGTGACACTAATTCTCTACTTTTCACACGGACATGATACAAACAGCTCTACAGGATTCACTGTCATGATGCTCAGTCAGCACACAACACTATCCTCATCATGTCTTAGCAGGACCAGATGGTGATGGGGTCTCATCAGGGTCAGGCAGCCAGGGAAGACCAATCTGTGACAGTACAGAGGTGAACTTTTGCAGATACTTTATTTTCTCTGTGCTGCAATCACTGGACAAGCAAGAAGCTTCAAAGATTGAAACAGTATATCAAGGGTTGAAAGAGGCTCTTCCCGATGACACAAACCATGTAAAACAAAAATGACATGGGATATGCTATTGATGATGAATACCCAATCATGTTCACATAATCTCAAGACAAATTACTGCAGTTTAAGACCATCCACAGAATGTACTATATGCTGGTGAAACTGAATATCATGCACACAGAAATGTATTTATTCTGCTGGAGGTGTAAAACACAAAAGGGGACGTACTGTATGTGATGGTCTTGTGAAGGCTGGCTGAATTCTGGCAAAGAGTATGTTTGTTTGTCTCAACATGTCTACAGAGTCTCTCTTCTCCCTGTTTTTGTTTGCTTGGAAATGTTCATACTGGAGACTGAAAATGTAAAAACTAGAATTTATAGCAGCTATGAAACACATTGCCATTAATTGGAAAGTTATCCTCCCACAATGGAAGGTGGAAGAAATGTCAAGTTATGTATCACTAGATTTTATTAATTGCAAGATTAAAGGTATACGGTGCAACTTTCACAAGGTCTGAAGGCCTTATATGGAATGCTGTATGACAAAATGAGTCTGTATTAAAAGCATGCCCACATCAGGGAAGATACCTATTTAGGTAATCCCTAGCTTCTGGGCTGCTCAGTCCTGACCCTGGGGTTCTGCAGTACTGTTGGTTGTCACTCTGGCATTGGCCTAACACACCTAAAACCAATCATACATTTTTCACTAAGAGTAAAACGGTCACAACAAAACCACGCCTGTCATTATCATATTTCCCAGCATGCTCTACTGCAGGTACATTTTTTTGCGATTGTTTAATTTAAAAAATGTTTGCATGTATATTGATTAATCTTATGCTAAACTGTCACGTTCCTGACCTGTTTTCTGTTTGGTATGTGTTTAATTGGTCCGGGCTTGAGTTTGGGTGGGTAGTCTATGTTATGTGTTTTCTATGTTGGGTTAATGGGTTGCCTGGTATGGCTCTCAATTAGAGGCAGGTGTTTGGCGTTTCCTCTGATTGAGAGTCATATTAAGGTAGGTGTTTTCACACTGTTTGTTTGTGGGTGGTTGTTTCCTGTGTCAGTGTTTGTTGCACCATACGGGACTGTATCGTGAGTTCGTTTTGTTTGTAGTCAGTACTTGTTCGTTCGTTGTTACGTGTAAGTTCGTAGTCCAGGTCTGTCTACTTCATTTGTTGTTTTGGTATTTGTTCAAGAGTTTTCCGTCTTCGTCTGGTTCCTTGTAATAAATAATATGTATAACTCCACCGCTGCATTTTGGTCTAATCCTTGCTACTCCTCTTCGGAGAAAGAGGAAGCCCGTTACATAAACAAAGATTAATCATTTATTTTTTTAACTATTTCAATCAGTTAGTAGTTAGATTTATTGCACCCGTTACTGAAATGTTTGTTCCAGTTTAAATGTTTAGGTAGTCTCTTATCAACTTCTGTTATCCTGATAATCATTCTGAATGCAATTTGTGGGCAAGTAGAAATTCCAACTGTTGGATATCTTAACTCTGGATTCCAATAGGATTTACTGTTCACTTTGCACACCAGCATAATGTGACTTCAGTGTTGTTTATGATGAGGGAGAATTATTTTTTTGTTCATGAACATGGCCTTATTTCTATTACTGCATGTTGGACGACTGTCATTCATATTCCATTCACCCAGTTCAATCTAACATCGATAGGTTTAGGCTACTTCATGCTAGCTAGCTGTAGCTTACTCTAATTTTCCTTATACCTATCATTAAGTTGCTACAACCTAGCCTATGAATGACAGTTTACAATGTAGGTGCACACACGTTGAGAGACATTTTTAGATGACAGTGACACATTCAAAACTGCCTTGCACACACTTGCCTGCATCTGGCTTATCTAGGGTGTAATCATTAGTCCAACAGTTACAAATGAGAGTTTCTATTGGACAAATTCAGGTATTTTTATCCCTGTTTCGTTTGCTTTTGTTTAAGAAACTCATTTTAACAGAATTGGCGTAATGAATACACCCCTTAGCACTCAAACACAGTTCACTTTCATAACAGCCATGTTGTATTCATTCTAGCCTCTATGCACTCTCCTCTCACCTTTTGTCACGATCGTCTTGCTGTGAGAGATTGGACCAAGGCGCAGCGTGTGCAAAATACATCTTTATTTAAAGAAGAGAGAAAAAACAAGAAACAAACTATACACAAACTAACAAAATAACGACCGTGAAGCTATACAGACAAATAGGCTGACAAACACTACACATTGACAATTACCCACCAAAAACTAAAGCCTATGGCTGCCTTAAATATGGCTCCCAATCAGAGACAACAATAACCAGCTGTCTCTGATTGAGAACCAATTCAGGCAACCATAGACTTTCCTAGACACCTATACTAAACACTAACCCATCTACTCTACTTAACCCCCTACACCATACAACACCCTAGACAATACAAAAACACACAAAGACAACCCACCCCAACTCACGCCCTGACCAACTAAATAAATAAAAGAAAAAGGAACAATAGATCAGGAACGTGACACCTTTCCCCCTCGTTTGTGGACTTAATTGAACAACACCACCTGTATGTGACCAGGTGAAAAAACTTTCCAAGCCAAACCATGTCAAAACTGCTACAAACAGCCTACATCGCTGTCCCCATATTAGCTAAAGTAACATCCTATTCAACATAGCTAATAGAACGAATGCATTAGTAAACCCGCTACAATCATGCAGTAACGTTAGTGTATAGTCAGTAAGCAATTACACCGGCGGGCCCAGGTGGCAATAAATTAATAAAACCAAACGCTTACCTTGACTTGGAAGAGTCCCAGTGTTGTGTTTGATAGTCATAGCCAGCTGGCTAACGTAGCATCCCTCTGTTTGAGCCGGGTGTTTGAGTAACTAAACTAGCCAGCTGCTTTTGCTAGCTCCGTAAGTGAAACTGAAATTGGAAAAAAATACAATTACTCTCTCTCTCTCGCTTCACTTTAATTTTTGAAGAAATGAATTTGTTGAAATCGGTTCAACTATTGTCTTTCTCTTTGAGTCAACTACTCACCACAGTTTATGCACTGCTAGATAGCTGTAGCTTATGCTTTCAGTACTAGATTTATTCTCTGAACCTTTGATTGGGTGGACAACATCTCAGTTCATGCTGCAAGAGCTCTGATAGGTTGGAGGACGTCCTCTGGAAGTTGTCATAATTACTGTGTAAGTCTAGGGAAGGGGGTGAGAACCAAGAGCCTTCTAGGTTTTGTATTGAAGTCAATGTACCAAGAGGAGGACGGAAGCTAGCTGTCCTCCGGCTACACCATGGTGCTACCCTACAGAGTGCTGTTGAGGCTACTGTAGACCTTCATTGCAAAACAGTGTTTTAATCAACTTAGGATCAACTTAAGTTAGGAAAAAACTATGCCATCAAAGTAAGGCCTTATGATATATGTAATGTATATAGTCAGTTTCATTTTAATGATTCGTCATTCGTCTAGGAACTCACCTAGTGAACGCAACAGGCCTTTTAAAGGAAGTAATTCAACAACCATGTCTGTGTCACTAACAAATACAGTCATGGGCAGTAACTCTATAATTCACAGAAAGAAAATAGCCCCTGGGAAATATGCATAATAGGCTTTACAACATACACCATTTCATTATATTTCACTCCACTGTAGAGTGAAATACAAATTAGTTCACTCCAGTCTATTATGAGTTCACACAGCCAGTGTTAATTTTCGACTCTGTATAGGGTTACAGAAACACTGTCTAATCTTAACATGTCAATACTTTTGAAAGTGTGAAATTCATTCTGTTGAGACTGGGCGCATATACACACTGCAAATGTGTTAATGAACACTTGCAGCAAGTTAACAAAATCGGAAGTGTTAAACAGTCTATTGACTCACATCTAGATCAGCCACTACATTTAATTCTCCTCAAAATGAAATAACAAAAGTTGCCTACTGTGCACTTCCTGATTTATGATAATGCACCTCAGCAGTTCTAATCTCCTCTCTCTGTCTCTTTATCGTACAAAAACATCTATACCGTGTCAGCATCTCCTTGTTATTGATGTGCTTTATCACAGAGAAGCAACAGCATTAAGGTGTTTTGCGATGCTAATTAGTGATGTGTATCACAGACGCTAGCATGACAGTGTTATGTAACCTAAGGGGCTGTAGCCTAGTGTAGCTGTGCAGGCAGGCAGAGATTATCTACAGAAATCCTCCCTCAGGGACCCCGCTGCTTTTCGTCTGACTTGTTGTGCAAAGGTAGTAGGCTTTCAAAAAAGTTATCCTTTTCATATGGCATTACCACAAGCCCAGTAGATACTTTCACTTAAACGACCAGCAAGATTGCAGGCATTGCTCCCCGAGTCCCCGAGCATTAAACGCTAAAGTGTCCTTTCAGGAATTGATTCAGTGACTTTCACTCCCCAATTGAAGTGTTTTATAATCCCCTTTTTCTTAGATGAGATGGCTTTCACACACATTCACTCTTTTCCTGCACTACCTTAAATGTTTTAGGTCTCGATTAGTGTCTCCGACTCTTTCATTAACAGAGGGTATTCTATTTAAAACGGCCACCATTCAAGCTCAGCAATTTAAATCGGCAGTCCTTTTCGAGCCAAGGCTCTTTTGGTCACTATAGATCGATTCTGGGAGAAGATTGCTATGAAACATCAATGCGTTTCCACTTTCAGAGTGTCTCTTGTGAGAGCGCTGTGCAGCTCTCCAGAGTCCTGTCCTCCTAGCTAACTTGAATCGCGTTGTAGGCGGGCTAGAGAGTGGATGCGGAAGGGCCGGAGGCAGCAAGTGAAGGGTGGATGTGGAGGGTCAAAAGGGATCTACACTGGGAAGAAAGGGTCAAAGGGACCAGTCGATATGTCTGGAAAACAGTCACTCTCTAAACATCCTCTGTTGCTACTTAGCCTGCATGCTCAGGGCTTACTTACCCCCAGTGTTTTCCATTGAGCTGCTCCTCTGGTGTATCAGTGAGTAATGAGCTACTGTCTGTCTGCAACAAAGCTGTGGGATTCAGTCTGTAAGTACGATTAGCAGTATATTCAAAACACCAGACAGGCCTCCATCTCAACAGTCCAAACTCACTCCAGTAATGACTGAACCAACACAGTGTTACTTTTGGGGGGGTTTTGCCTACTCTTTTCTTACAGCGTAGAATTTATTCCAATTGTAAAATTACGCACACACAAGGTGACGTTTTATTGAATATATTTCTCTATTTCACTGATCATGACCTTATATCAACAGCCACTACTTGTTCCCTGTCGAAAGTCCTCTGAAAGCAAATATTGTACCTTGCCGGCATTGTCAAAATAGAACCATAGCCAATTTGGAGCTTGTTTTGGGAACCAGTGGGAACCATACCTGCATTTACTGAGCTTGAATTGTTGATCTCAATTACATTTCCTTGCAAATGGTTATTCATTATATGCGGACAAGGAATTACTTTGTTCTTTCTGTGTTCCATCGCTCTGTCAGTGATTTCCTCCTGTATTAAAGATAAGGAGTCTGGCGGATAAAACAATACAATACTTTTAAACAGATGTTTTGTAGATTGATTTCATGTTTAAATTCATATTATTTTAAGATGGGTTTAAATAACTTAGTAGGTAGGACTAACATTTCCATTCTGAAAAACATGACCTAAAATAATATTATTATTTATTTCTTCACTATTCTTCAACTGATTTACGCAGTTTACAGTGCCTTCGGAAAGTATTCAGACCCCTGGACATTTTCCACATTTTGTTATGTTACAGCCTTATTTATAAAATGTATTAAATAATAAATAAAATCCTCAGCAATACCCCATAATGACTAAGCAAAAAACGATTTTTAAGAAATGTTTGGAAATTACCTTATTTACATAAGTATTCAGTCCCTTTGCTATGAGATTCAAAATTGAGCTCAGGTTGCATCCTGTTTCCATGGATCATCCTTGAGATGGTTCTACAGCTTGATTTGAGTTCACCTGTCCTCTAGACTGATGAAACAAAAATAGAACTGTTTGGCCATAATGACCATCGTTATGTTTGGAGGAAAAAAAGGGAAGCTTGCAAGCCGAAGAACACCATCCCAACCGTGAAGGACAGGGGCGGCAACAACATGTTGTGGGGGTGTTTTACTGCAGGAGGGACTGGTGCACTTCACAAAATAGATGGCATCATGAGAAAGGAACATTATGTGGATATATTGAAGCAACATCTTAAGATATCAGTCAGGAAGTTAAAGCTCTGTCGCCGCAAATGGGTCTTCCAAATGGACAATGACCCCAAGTATACTTCCAAAGTTGTGGCAAAATGGCTTAAGGACAACAAAGTCAAGGCATTGGAGTGGCCATCACAAATCCCTGACCTCAATCCTATAAAAAAAATTGTGCGAGCAAAGAGGCCTACAAATCTGACTCAGTTACACCAGCTGTCAAGAGGAATGGGCCAAAATATTATAACTTATTGTGGGAAGCTTGTGGAAGGCTTCTCGAAATGTTTGACACAAGTTAACTTTTCACGCCTCTCAACCCCGGATCCGGGAGCACCCCCCAGTCTGATAACAGTCTGATAACATATTTATGGTATAGGTGTAACGGTCCTGACCTGTTTTCTGTTGTTTTTGTATGTGTTTATGGTCAGGGCGTGTGTTTTGGGTGGGCAGTCTATGTTTTCTGTTTCTATGTTGGTTTTGGGTTGCCTGGTATGGCTCTTAATTAGAGGCAGGTGGTTTGCGTTTTCCTCTAATTAAGAGTCATATTTAGGTAGGGTGTTCTCACTGTTTGTTTGTGGGTGATTGTCTTCCGTATCTGTGTTATGTTTTGCACCATACGGGACTGTTTGGTTGTTCGTTCGTTTTGATGTAGTCTGTTCCTGTCCGTGAGTTTTCGTTTAGTTAGTTAAGTTCATGTTCAGGTTTCGTCTACGTCGTTTTCTTGTTTTGTAATTTTGTAAAAGTGTTTGTTTTTGTGTGCCGTCGTTACGAATAAAGAGATGGCTTATTTCCCTAATGCTGCATTTTGGTCTACTGATCCTTCTCTCCTCTCCTCATCCGAGGATGAGGAGAACGACAGCCCTTACAGAATCACCCACCAAACTAGGACCAAGCGGCAAGGGAGTGCTCAACAGAGCAACCAGGACTTCTGGACTTGGGAGGAGATCCTGGATGGTAGAGGACCCTGGGCTCAGCCAGGGGAATATCGCCGTCCCAAGGAGGAGTTGGAAGCAGCGAAGGCTGAGAGGCGCTGGTATGAGGAGGCAGCGCGGCGACGCGGTTGGGAGCCCGTGAGTCAGACCCAAAAATTTCTTGGGGGGGGGGCACACGAGGAGTGTGGCAAAGCCGGGTAGGATACCCGAGCCAACTCCCCGTGCTTACCGTGGAGGTAGAAGGCGTCGTACTGGTAAGACACCGTGTTATGCGGTAAAGCGCACGGTGTCCCCAGTACGCGTGCTTAGCCCAGTGCGGGCTATTCCACCTTGCCGCACTGGGAGGGCTAAGTTGGGCATCGAGCTGGATGTCATGAAGCCGGCCCAACGCATCTGGCCACCAGTGCGTCTCCTCGGGCCGGCATACATGGCACCAGCCTTACGAGTGGTGTCCCCGGTTTGCCAGTATAGTCCAGTGCGGGCTATTCCACCTCGCCGCACTGGCAGGGCTACGGGCACCATTCAACCTGGTAAGGTTGGGCAGGCTCGGTGCTCAAGAGCACGTGTCCTCCTTCACGGTCCGGTAGACCCGGTGCCACCTCCATGTACCAGTCCTCCGGTGGCAGCCCCCCGTACCAGGCTGTCTCTCCGGGTTCTCTCTCCAGCTGTTTCCTCCTCTCCAGCGCAGCCAGTGCCTATACCACGCACCAGGCTGTCTCTCCTTCTCCTTCCTACAGAGCCGTCCTGCCATGACCAGCCAGAGCCGTCCTGCCATGACCAGCCAGAGCCGTCCTGCCATGACCAGCCAGAGCCGTCCTGCCATGACCAGCCAGAGCCGTCCTGCCATGACCTGCCAGAGCCGTCCTGCCATGACCTGCCAGAGCCGTCCTGCCATGACCTGCCAGAGCCGTCCTGCCATGACCTGCCAGAGCCGTCCTGCCATGACCTGCCAGAGCCGTCCTGCTATGACCTGCCAGAGCCGTCCAGCCGGGGCCTGCCAGAGCCGTCCAGCCGGGGCCTGCCAGAGCCGTCCAGCCGGGGCCTGCCAGAGCCGTCCAGCCGGGACCTGCCAGAGCCGTCCAGCCGGGACCTGCCAGAGCCGTCCAGCCGGGACCTGCCAGAGTCCCTCAGCCGGGACCTGCCAGAGTCCCTCAGCCGGGACCTGCCAGAGTCCCTCAGCCGGGACCTGCCAGAGTCCCTCAGCCGGGACCTGCCAGAGTCCCTCAGCCGGGACCTGCCAGAGTCCCTCAGCCGGGATCTGCCAGAGTCCCTCAGCCGGGATCTGCCAGAGTATCTCAGCCGGGACCTGCCCCTTATCCCGGTGCTGCCCCTTGTCCCGGTGCTGCCCCTTGTCCCGGTGCTGCCCCTTGTCCCGGTGCTGCCCCTTGTCCCGGTGCTGCCCCTTGTCCCGGTGCTGCCCCTTGTCCCGGTGCTGCCCCTTGTCCCGGTGCTGCCCCTTGTCCCGGTGCTGGCCGTTCATTTAGGGGATGTTAGTTTTAGGGTGGTCATTGGGAGGGGAAGACAGAAGCGGGGAGTGACAATGGTGGTGTGGGGACAGCGTCCAAAGCCTGAGCCACCACCGTGGTCAACTGCCCACCTAGACCCTCCCCTGGACTTTGTGCTGGTGCGCCCGGCGTTCGCACCTTGAGGGGGGGGTTCTGTAACGGTCCTGACCTGTTTTCTGTTGTTTTTGTATGTGTTTATGGTCAGGGCGTGTGTTTTGGGTGGGCAGTCTATGTTTTCTGTTTCTATGTTGGTTTTGGGTTGCCTGGTATGGCTCTTAATTAGAGGCAGGTGGTTTGCGTTTTCCTCTAATTAAGAGTCATATTTAGGTAGGGTGTTCTCACTGTTTGTTTGTGGGTGATTGTCTTCCGTATCTGTGTTATGTTTTCCTTCCTTCGCGACCGCTACGAGGTAAAAAATGGACGCTTTGGTCGATTACGTAATCCGGTCAGAATTGTACAAGTTCTACCAACAGCCCTAGGAAAAGAAGCTAGAACTCATCGAATCACATTGTGGCGCAGAGTGGGACACTATTTGTCATGACAGGCCTATGTTAGGAGGGTTTTGTAAATTAGCGGAGCAGTAAATTGATTAATTAGGTTGTTCTGTTGTTCATATTGACACCCAAGAGGAAAAGAAACCCAAGCACCACGTTGTCTGTTAATGATATTGCCGTAGTTTTTAGAAATGCTCTGTCATTTTTTTGTTTTCTGTAATTAAATAACCGTAACAGTAAGGGGTTTGGTATTTAAAAACGCAGTGATGAAACCTTACAGGGGTCCAACTTAACATGATATCAACATCCCTGTTCTATACCTCCTGCTAATGTTAAGTAATATGAAGGAACGATATCAGCATTTCTGCATGGTTTTAAAAACCTGGTTATGCTCATATCACATACAGTATAACATGTATTTCCAATGTATACAGTACATGTGGTGTAACACAGAAGAGACAGGAGTCAAGAGAGCAACTGACACAGCCAACACCCGTCTGCCTCATATTCCTCATTCATCCCAAATGACACGATACATGTTCTAGAAACACCACAGTGTTTAAAATCTAGAATGTGAATCGGCACCTGTAATGAAATCACTACCTTACTCATGGGGTGAAAAATAATGAAAATCTACCCGGCACATCACCTGGCCACGTCCGGCTCTAATTTGTACTTGGCCAAGCATGCTGCCCAGCTAGCACATTTGGTTCCCTGGAAGTTGTGGGAAACCTAAGTTTTTGATTTTCCATTGGTTCTGGGAATGAAGGCATAAGATTGGTGACAGGTAAAACTAAAACATTTTTTAAATGTTTTGAATACGGAACTAAAAATGTTGCCTATTCTGGGAATCTTAATTTTTAGGTTGCAGCGAAGTTCTGAGAAAGTTTTACTATGGTTCCCTGAAAGTTTTCCTGGGAGGTTTTATTAACGTTCTGAGAATGAAAATGATATGTTATTTTAAAGTAATTGTAACAGAGACGCCTGTGAGGTGAGAAGCAGGTGTAACGTTTTAATAAAACAGCAAACATGAAAGTGACGTTTACCCATGAACACAGGAACAATACTGACTGAGGAAGGAACCCAAGGGAATGACATATATAGGGGAGGTAACCAAGAAGGTAATGGAGTCCAGGTGAGTATCATGATGTTCTACAGGTGTGAGTAATGATGGATCCCAGGACCGGTGATTAGTATACTGGTGACGTCGAATTCCGAGCGGGAGTAGGCGTAGGCGTGACAGTACTTAAATAATTTTCAAAGAAAATGTTGAAATAATTCTAGCAACCAATACAACATTATATTAGATGCACTAGTTTTGCATAATATTTTAAATTGAAAAACGCTACGTTTGGAATCCAGCAAATCAGTTCATAAACCATGTATCACGGAATCTAGTAGCGGTGTATGGGTAAAATCACTGGGCAAGCCAAGCCCCCCCAAAAACACATATTACAACCTATGTGTTGTGATAATTGCGTTGTTTGCTCTTTGACCTGACGGTAGGCTGTCATTGTA
Organism: Salvelinus fontinalis; assembly: GCF_029448725.1. Taxonomy (NCBI): domain Eukaryota; kingdom Metazoa; phylum Chordata; class Actinopteri; order Salmoniformes; family Salmonidae; genus Salvelinus; species Salvelinus fontinalis. The sequence goes on from NC_074698.1 coordinate 3,494,029, forward strand.
AAAAAGGATTTGTTGTTACAATCGATGAGGACAAAGGTAAGGAGTCAGGCGCAGAGAGCAAAGGTAACGGGGAAAACCACTCTTTAATGTCCAACCAGAAATACAACTGGTAACGTCAAAAAACATTGGCGTACAACTCCAACTTGAATAAAGTCCAAAACTGGAAACATAAATCCAGTCTGTGGAAAAACCCCAATGAAAAATAGCAACCTCAACATACAAACAGAGAAACAAGCCCGCACAAACATAAACGGGCTAAACGAACTTAAATAACACCACCCTAACAACCAAACAATAAACAGGTGAAATCAATTAGACAAAACCAAACGAAAAGGAAAAAAGGATCGGTGGCAGCTAGTAGACCGGCGACGACGACCGCCGAGCGCCACTCGAACAGGAAGGAAGGCCACCTTCGGTAATACTCGTTACATTTGTTTATAACTGATTTGCCAATTCAATTTTAAAAAAGTAATTTAAATTAATTAATATGCCTTACGACCGTGATATTCAGTGCATTCGGGAAATTATTCAGACCCCTTGACTTTTTCATCATTTGTCATGTTACAGCCATATTCTAAAATTCGTTTTTTCCCCTCATCAATCTACACAAAATACCCCCATAATGACAAAGCAAAAACAGTTTTTTGCAATTATAAATTAAATATATACACTACCGTTCAAAAGTTTGGGGTCACTTAGAAATGTCCTTGTTAATGAAAGAAAATCCCAAAAAATTGTCCATTAAAATAACATCAAATTGATCAGAAATACATTGTAGACATTGTTAATGTTGTAAATGACTATTGTAGCTGGAAACGGCCGATTGTTTATGGAATATCTACATAGGCGTATAGAGGCTCGTTATCAACTACCATCACTCCTGTGTTCCATCGGCACGTTGCGTTCGCTAACCCAAGTTTATCAGTTTAAAAGGCTAATCGATCATTAGAAAAGCCTTTTGCAATTATGTTAGCACAGCTGAACTTGTTCTGATTAAAGAAGCAATAAAACTGGCCTTCTTTAAAATTGAGTATCTGGAGCATCAGCATTTGTGGGTTCGATTACGGGCTCAAAATGACCAGAAACAAAGACCTTTCTTCTGAAACTCGTCAGTCTATTCTTGTTCTGAGAAATGAAGGCTATTCCATGCGAGAAATTGACAAGAAACTGAAGATCTCATACAACGCTGTGTACTACTCCATTCACAGAACAGCGCAAACTGGCTCTAATCAGAATAGAAAAAGTAGTGGGAGGCCACAGTGCTCAACTGAGCAAGAGGACAAGTACATTGGAGAGTCTAGTTTGAGAAACAGACGCCTCACAAGTCCTCAACTGGCAGCGTCATTAAGTAGTACCCGCAAAACACCAGTCTCAACGTCAACAGTGGAGAGGCAACTCTGGGATGCTGGCCTTCTAGGCAGAGTTCCTCTGTCCAGTGTCTGTGTTCTTTTGCCCATCTTAATATTTTCTTTTTATTGACCAGTCTGAGATATGGCTTTTTCTTTGCAAGTCGGCCTAGAAGGCCATTCAAGTGTTTGAAACATCTCAAGGATGATCAATGGAAATAGGATGCACTTAAGCTAAATTTCAAGTCTCATAGCGAAGGGTATGAATACTTATGTAAATAAGATATCTGTTAAAAATGTATGAAATGTAACTCAGTAAAATCTTTGAAATTGTTGCGTTTTATATTTTTGCTCGGTATATTTGAAGTGAAGGGGAAAATCGATGGAATAGCATCACTTTTCAATGTTCGACAACATAGGAACCCCATCAATTGAGACATGCTGCACAAACAGACATTTTGATATTTCTCACATACACCTCTACGGGGCGGTCCACCACATCCTGAAATCTATGAATTATGGATATTGTGGCTTGCTTATAACCAGGAAATGTAGCTGGCCCGTTTCTACCAATCAGATCAGCGAAGCAGAAGCTCTTCTATTTGCGCGTAGTGAGGAAATTCAACATTTTTATTACACTTATTAATGGCCATTTACTGTGAAATAGAGCACTGCTGAAATTTTCCTGTAAGTGGTTGACACTATTATTCAGGAATCATCATGTCACGATCGTCGTCTTGAAAATGACCGGACCAAGGTGCAGCCTGGTGAGCGTACCCTTTTCTTTATTTTTAAATGTCGCCAACAAAACAATTAACAACAAAAACGAACGTGAAGCTCCGTAAGGCTATACATGCATTAAACAAAGACAACAACCCACAAATGAGAAAAGGAACAAAGGCTGCCTAAGTATGATTCCCAATCAGAGACAACGATAGACAGCTGTCCCTGATTGAGAATCATACCCAGCCAAAAACAAACTTTGTTTGTATGTCAACCTTGATAGATCATCAATAGTCTAGCCTTCAGGAGGCTTGTCCCAACCTAATATCACAGGTTATTGTGAAATAGGCACGAATTGCTTATTTTTTTTTGTATACAGGGAATTTCAATCACAGAGGAAGACGGTAGTTTACTTAAGAATGAAAAGATAGGAGGGAGGTTGGTCGGTTAGGCGTATAATGCAAACATCTAGCAACCCAAAGGTTGTGTGTTCGAATCTAATCATGGACACCATTAGCAACTTTTCAACTACATACTACTTTTTCGCTCTTTTGCAACTACTTAGCATGTTAGCTGACCCTTTGCCTAACCTTAACCATTTAACCTAATTCCTAACCCTAACCTTAACCCTTTCACTAGTTAGCATGTCACCTAACCTTAACCTCTAACCCTAACCTTAACCCTAACCTTAACCCTAACCTTAACACCCCCCTATCTGAGATATCTACTGCAGCCCTCATCCTCCACATTCAACACCCGTTCTGCCAATCACATTCTGTTCAAGGTCCCTAAAGAGCACACATCCCTGGGTCGCTCGTCTGGACAGTTTTATCTCCAACTGGACAGTTTTATCTCAATCTCTTCATTCAAAGACTCAATCATGGACACTTTTGCTGACAGTTGTGGCTGCTTCGTGTGATCTATTGTTGTCTCTACCTTCTTGCCCTTTGTGCTATTGTCTGTGCCCAATAATGTTTGTACCATGTTTTGTGCTGCTCCACTTTGACAGCCTTAATGGACGTGTGTGTGTGTGTGTGCTTTTGGTTTTACTATCCTTGTTGGCACCAACACGAACATTTGAACAAGTAGGGCCCTTTCACCAGTGTGTGTGCGACTGGAAAGTTTGTTTATGGTGAAATAGTGTTTTTTACATTTTTATTAGACTCAACCAGCTGTTTTTCTGAAGGCAGTTCCCCAGCAGGTGTGGTTTTGTCACTACCGTAGCGAGGAATGTCCTGTATTGTGTTTGTGGCCATAGGGGTGTTATTTGTATGGTTTAAGTGCCTCCACAGTGTAATGTACTGAAGGTGTCAGCTCAGCATTGTGCGTAGCACAGAGCGTCCAAGCTGGCTTTCCAAATTCCAACAAACCAGGCTGTTGCTGCAATTAAAACATTTGCTGCAATTATCGAATTGTTCACACCAGTGTTGTTGGAAAGTGCTCAAATAAAGAGTGAATAATTGGTTTGATGAGGCGACTACAAGTGTGAATATAATTATATATCTGTGCACCTGTCTAATGCCCAGCATGCATTTCAGAGAAACAGTAGTTGAAGAAACAGTTTCACTGCTTGAACTTGCAGAAGACGCGATTCTTATGGATTTTTCAATACACTTCTTCCTCTCAGGGCCCATCATTACCTTTCAACACTTCTCCCCAGTTTAAACACCGACTTTTACAGACTACACTGACTTTGCACAACTCAGACTCAGATTCCATTTGAGATGGAGGCTTAACCTGTTGGGGATGGGGGCGCTGTTTAGACTATTTATGCTAATGTGGCTAATTTTTTAAACGGCTTCCCACAAAATCCTTGATCGTACAATATGCATATTATTATTATTATTGGATAGAAAACAGTCTATAGTTTCTATAGGAGTTGAAATTTTGTCTCTAAGTGGAACAGAGCCCATTCTACAGCAATTTCCCTGACATGGAGTCAGATTTGAGAAACGTTGGCCACTTTTCTGAAGTCATTTAAACGGGCACTGTCGTTGCTATGACTATACGGACACTTCTTACGTCTTCCCCTGGATGCCTTTACGTGATGACGATTCCAACGGGCTCGATTGCTCGTTCACAGGCCCTACAAATGAAAAAAACCTTTAGCTAGCAAGTCTTTTCTTGCTGCGTAACGCGCGTGGAAGACACCGACCCTCTCCTGTTCCAAGCATTAGTTTAGCCTGTTATATTTCTCCGGTCATCTTTTCACTCGTTATAGGAGTTACAAACATCACAAAGTAGTTAATTTAAAGCGTTTTATAGCAATTTATATCCGTTTAGTGCGATTTTGGGACATTTATTTTTGCAACGATGTGAAAAGTTGGTCACGCTTTTCAGTTCATCCCGAACGTAGTTGACATTTCCACATGGCAAGAGGACAGCTTTCCACCAAAAGACGATTTCTCCCAAGAAAGGATCCTTTGCCCAAGATACTGATGGAAGAACAGCTCAAGGTAGGACATTTTTATTATGATAAATCGTGTTTCTGTCGAAACATTTTAGTGGCTTAGGACGCCATGTTTTTTGACGTAGCTTCGCTTGGCGCAAACTGTATTGAAAAGTAAGGATAAATTAAAAAATGTAATAACGCAATTGTATTAAGAATTAAATTGTCTATCAATCCCTGTCCACCCTATATTTTTTAGTCACGTTTATGAGTATTTATGTATAAGAGTAGATCACTGTCTAAGTGGCGCAAGGACGTTTTCTTTACCAGCTTGTCTACATTTCACATTGTCTAACCATGATTTTGGTGGCTAAATATAAACATTTTCGATCAAACTGTATATGCATGTTGTAATGTGATGTTACAGGAGTGTCATCGGAAGAATTCTGAGAAGGTTAGTGAAAAAATTAATATCTTTTGGCGATGTTGACTTTTATCGCTCACTTTGGCTAGAATCAATGCTGGGCTGCTAATTGCTATGTGCTAAGCTAATATAACGATTTATTGTGTTTTCGCTGTAAGACACTTAGAAAATCTGAAATATTGTCTGTATTCACAGGATCTGTGTCTTTCGATTCGTGTATGCTGTGTATTTTTACGAAATGTTTGATGATTAGTAGTTAGGTAAACACGTTGCTCATTGTAATTATTCTAGTCCATTTGTGATGGTGGGTGCAATTGTAAACTATGCCATCTACCTGAAATATGCACTTTTTTCTAACAAAACCTATCCCATACCATAAATATGTTATCAGACTGTCATCTAATGAGTTTTTTTGTTGGTTAGGGGCTATAAATATCTTAGTTTAGCCGAATTGGTGATGGCTACTGGTGTTGGTGGACAAATAAAAGATGGTGGAATATGCTAATGTGTTTTTAGGTAATAGATGTACATCTTTACATATTGTGTCTTCCCTGTAAAACATTTTAAAAATCGGAAATGTTGACTGGATTCATAAGATCTGTGTCTTTCATTAGCTGTATTGGACTTTAATGTGTGAAAGTTAAATATTTTAAAAAAATATTTTTTTTGAATTTCGCGGCACTGGTTTTTCAGTGGGGGGGGGGGGGGCAGTGCCGCTAGCGGCACGCTGATCCTAGACAGGTTAAGTCAGACAGAGGGAGCCAAAGTGAGAACTTAAGACAAACCCCGTGACTAGGGCTAAAATATTATTTTTTTCTGCCATGTATAATATGCAGTAATTACATCTTTCTTTGCGGGGGGGGGGGGGGGGGGGGGGGCTCATATAGGCTTATACCTATGCATAATCTCTAATATCAGTATGGGTGTTGTGAATTAATCATCACCTTGGAAACCGCTGTCCATTTCCTTGTGTTTAGCTTCGAAACACTATCCACAGTGACCATGTTTTCCACTCAGTTTCAACCACTCAGTGTCTTTCTTCAAAATGATCAATCACAGTGAGGTGAGTTTTAACAGCATGGTACAAGTGTTTTTGATGTGATTTTCAATTTCATTTGCATTGATGTTGGAGTGGTTAGAGAGACAATAGAAAGCTGAGCACAAGGCCATTAGTGACCTGACTATCACGACTCAGGATATGACCCAGATGCAGTCACAGGAGGCGGACAGTACAGTTCTCAGGTGATTTACTGTATACACGGGGCAGGAAAAGGTCAGGTCGAGGACAGGCAGGGGTTTGTGATCAGGTCAGAGTTAGGCGAGTACAGGATGGCAGGCAGGCAGAGGTTCGTAATTAGGTCAGAGTCAGGCAGGTACACGACGGCAGGCAGGCTCGGGTTCGGGGCAGGCAGAATAGTCAGAACGAGGAAACAGAACTTGAGAACAAGGAAGACGGGAAAACACGCTGGTAAGACCTGACAAGACAAACTGGCAACAGACAAACCGAGAACACAGGTATAACTACACAGGGGATAATAGGAAGATGGGCGACACCTGGATGGAGCACAAAGACAGGTGAAACAGATCAGGATGTGACACGGACTGTCTTAGTGAGGTTGGGTACTACCAACGCATGTCCAGAGTGCATAAAAGGAGATTACCGTGACTCAACTTTCAAGCTGAATTTGACTGCGGTCATGACTGCCGGTGTGGTGGTAATACGGTCACTGCAACAGACCTAACGTCTTCGGGACCTTGTGTGTGCATTTGAGTGCAAATATTTTAGAGAGCCACAGTACAGGGAAACACTGACAGCATAATTGACTTGTTGGGGATGTTTCCCGAAGCGATCAACGACAGCACGCTGACATTGCTTTTCAGCAATGTACAGCCCCGTCGATCTGTGCTGCTGCGTTGGTATGAATACACAATACATGAGCCATCAGGGGTGAGTTTAAGAGTGACTGCAGACGAGAACCACCCATAGGACTCAATAACACAGGTCAAAGGTGGGAGCACTCTTAAATGTCAGAGAGAAAGAGGGAGAGAAGAGGTAAGAGACCGAAGACTGATTCGTGTGAACACTTGAATTACTTGTGCAGATCTCAATTTAGGATTCAGGCCTAAGGAAATCAGTATTCTGTTCCACATTACCCTCTATTCCAGTTGTTTCTCTCCCCCTGCACCTGACCCCTGATGTTAGAGGACACCAGGAGCTAAACAGGAGAACATGTCCCCGATATAGCCATATATAGGCTCTGGCCCCGGTAAAAGGCTCCATCCTTCCCTCAAGTAATTTTACAGTCCAGTTCCTATACTTAGAGTGAGTAGGTAGCCTGGGGTTTGTGCATTGTATTCTATCATGCATTAGATAGTAATGATAGCTTTCCTTAGTAGTACATCAATCAATCAAATGTATTTATAAAGCCCTTTTTACATCAGCAGATGTCAAAGTGCTTATACAGAAACTCAGCCTAAAACCACAAGCAGCAAGCAATGCAGATGTAGAAGCACAGTGGCCAAGAAACCCCCCCTAGAAAGGCAGAAACCCGGAAGAAACCTAGAGAGACAAAGGCTCTGAGGGGTGGCCAGTCCTCTACATAAGCGCAAAGACATGTTACAGTTACAACAATTAAATAAGCTGTTTTAATATCTTTGCATCTTAGAAAGAAAGGTTATTTTGGGGTTCTATATTACACGTTTTCTTTTCAGATTGTAGGAAAGCAGCTTTTTTAATCAAGCCATCTCATCTATTGTTTTCTTGAGCAGGAGGTTACTTTGCTTACCTGAGGGTTTACTGCACTGCGCCATGCTGCCCTTTCATGTGAACATACACGGATGACAATTGCCTAATCAAGGCCTAATAAATCCTCTTTGGGCTAGGTGGGATGCTAGCGACCCACCTCGACAACATCCAGTGAATTGCAGAGCACGAAATTCAAAATCGTAATATTAAACAATCATGAAAATACAAGTGTCTTACACCGTTTAAAAGCTTAACTTCTTTAATCCAACCGCGTTGTCAGATTTCAAAAAGGCTTTACGGCGAAAGCATACCATGAAATTATCTGAGGACAGCGCCCCGCATATACCAGCGTTAAAAACATTTTCCAAACCAGCAGAGGCGTCACAAAAATCAGAAATAGCAATAAAATAAATCACTTACCTTTGAAGATCTTCCTCTGTTTGCAATCCCAAGGGTCCCAGCTACACAATAAATGGTTGTTTTGTTCGATAAAGTCCTTCTTTATATCCCCAAAAAGTTTCGTTGGCGCGTTTGATTCAGTAATCCACACATTCAACATGCAGACAAAGGAATCCCAAAAGTTACCGGTAAACTTCGTCCAAACAAGTCAAGCAACATTTCTAATCAATCCTCAGGTACCCTAATATATAAACAATACAATTTAAGACGGAATGTAGTATGTTCAATACCGGAGATAAATAACGACGTGCAAGCCCTCATTCACGCGCCACAAGACTAGAGTCCTAACGAGGGACACCTTAGAAAAACTACAAATACTTGCTAAATTTTCAAAAAAACAAGCCTGAATCCCTTTCTAAAGACTGTTGACATCTAGTGGAAGCCATAGGAACTGCAATCTGGGAGGAATTCCTTTGAAAATCCCATAGACTAGCTTTGAACTAGCCTGTGACCTCAAAAAAAAAAATCCGGATGGGTTCTCCTCGGGTTTTCACCTGACATATCAGTTCTGTTATACTCACATACATTATTTTAACAGTTTAGAAACTTCAGAGGGTTGTCAATCAAATGCTATCAATTATATGCATATCCCAGCTTCTGGGCCTGAGTAACAGGGAGTTTACTTTGGGCACGTCAGTCATCCGAACTTCCGAATACTGCCCCCTAGCCCAAAGAGGATATAGGCATTGTTTGGAAACATTTGCAGCATTTTCCAAAATTCTCTGATCTTATTCTTGTTCTCTCACTCATGCGCACGCACGCCTGCACGCACACAGACACACGTGCACATAGACACACACGCACACACGCAGATACACACACTCACACAGACACACACTCATTAAGTGGCAATGGACCAGTTCTTATTTTTGACTGAGGCAGGACAAGCCAGAATAAACATAAACAACGTTCTGTCAATTCCCTCTCACTGACTCCCAGCAGTGCCATGAACAACTAAAACAAATGAACTGAGATCAAATGAACTGAGAGAAATTCCTAGAGTGGCCAAACCACTGCCCATCCTCTTCATGCTTTGTGACTCTCGCTAGCTCTTTCTCTCTCTCGCTCTCCCTACCTCTTTCTGTCTCTCTCTCTCCCTCTCTCTCCCAGAACATCTGAGGAATGAAGGCAGCATTGGCAGTGCTGTCCATGGACTAACAGGCCGTGAGAAGACCCAGGTGTGTCAGAGCAGTGATCCACTAAGTGCCCACTAGTGTGTTAGCTAGCCCTGATGTTTTCCTCCTACACAATATCTGTCTGATATCTGTGAGGAAGAGCCGCAAAAACATCTTATTGTTATTCACAGGTTAGGCTTAACAGTTTCTACACAGGGTCTATAAAATTGTAATTTCAGATGTGATGATATTTCCCAACCTCTACTATTGGCCAATAAATGAATTAATGTGCTGAGCAACGTCAGCGAAAGGTTGAAAATGTATGCTTCGTGCTTATACACTCTCAGAAAAAAAGGAGCAGCCTAGAACCTATAAAATGGTTCTTTGGCTGTCCCCATCCCCATCCCCATAGGAGAACCCTTTTTGGTTCCAGGTATAACCCTTTTGGTTCCAAGTAGAACCCTTTTTGGGTTCCATGTAGGGCCCTTTCCACAGAGGGTTCTACATGGAACCCACAAGGGTTCCACATGGAACTAAAAAGTGTTCTCCCTGGAACCAAAAAGGGTTCTCCTATAGGGATAGCCTAAGACCCCTTTTATAATCCTTTTTTTCTAAGAGTGTTCTATTTGCATCTTATACAATCTCGGGTTCATGTAACACAGGGGAAGTTGAGGGAAATAAGCATTTCATTCAATAAGCAAGTTAACTGCATAATGCTGAGAGTCCTTTTGGCAGCCATCCGTCGAACAAGTGGTTTCTTCTATTCATGCTATCTTTTTTTAACATCCAAGTTTAACAAGTTCACCCTGGGCAGATGGAGCGTGGGCAAGATCCCCCAGAGGGCAACACATAAAAATGTTTAAAAAATGTACGAACCAACATGATAATGAAAAATATTAAAGGGAAGAGGTCCCCTGCGTTGGATCTGAATGCGTGGAGTGAAAGATGTTGTGTGTTTGTGTGTGTGTGTGTGTGTTTGGGTCAGTCATTCATGGTGAGCATCTGAATGCATCATGGCACCAGATGGTGCCATGCATGTTTTTGCTCAGCTCACCCCCTGTCTGTTTGTTTTTTCTCATCCATAAACAATCCATACTCAATCCATGTTTTCTTCCTCCTCTCTTCTTTGTTGGCTCAATGGACGCCGGGGGGGAGGTGAACTTTCTTGTTTAACTGGCACAGTCCTTCCATCGTTTCTGTTTGAAGTTTTATGTTTTCCTTCATGCCCTCTTTCATTTTCACTCATTTGTTTCTTTGCTACACCCTGTGGTGAATGTTTTCTGTTCAGATTTTTTTTTTTTTAAATAAAGGTTTCCTCACTTTCTCCATTGTCATATGAATCGAAAAAACTGTCAATTTGTATGAACATGGCCAGAAACTGGGTCCATTTTTTGGAACGCATACACAACACAACACTTTCCCAAAGTTTTACTTCCTAGTGGGGATTCACATTCAAGCAAACTTACATGCCCTAAAATAAGAAGACTTGAGTGTTGTTTTGAAAAGTTGAACATTAGGTCAAATCCTTGTCAGAAAAAAACTAACTAACTTGACCTTGGAAACCACTTAGATACTTAATTGGATGAGCAAGTTGAGCTACTTCTGCACGTCGAGAGACGTAACCACAGAAATGCTCAGACAGCATAACACTGATCCTAAACCATTATCACTCAACATGAACAACAGACTTTAAACCAGCCTATGAGGGCTCCTTCAGTCTACACCGCTATCGCTTTCTGATGGTGTTTGATTCCAGTGGTTAGTACAGTCCTGTCCGTTTGCCAAGATTAAAATATGAAAGATCTTGGCCTTAGCCAATCATCAGGAAATCAATGGTCCTGCCCTCTACTCCATCTCTCCTGTCCAACAGTAAAGGGTTCACAATTCACACACACATCTGTACATACACACACACACACACACTGCAGGTTGAAGTATTGTGAAAGGGATAGAGCTGAACGTCTTTTATATACCCCCACAGCAACATTAGAATGCTTAAAAAAACACAACCTATTTTATTATTTTCCAGTCTGATGAAAGCAGACTAGAATCCTCTCAATGAGATGAACTTCTGCTTTATGTCATCTGAATCTTGCGAGACTAGTCTGACATAAGTCTACGGACTTATGTCACACTTGCATTTTCTTGTTTTCTATTGTCTACTTTCCCCTCTATGAATAGGGATGTGTTAATGTGTTAATTCCTATGCCGTTGCTGGTTTGTTTTGGGAGCGGCCTCCTCATTGTTTTAAGACTAATTCAGCCTGCGGCACTAGCACATTAGTCTTGTTGAGGTACCCCTTTAATCCACGTCAGAATCTTTTAACTAGGGTGGAATTTCAGCAAGCCTGGAAACAAACACAGAATAGCTCTACTCTCCCTCTGGGCAGAACGGGAATAGGAATCGTGTTTAGAATCACTCCCATTAATGCCACATTGCCTGAAGATCTCTACCCAAAGGCTCTGCAAAAATACCACTGGCCCCTTGTTCAATTATCCTTTCATGACGCGCCAATTGTTTCCTCCTTCAAGGTCTTCATGGCGTGTTGTTCTGGTGGTGCTTGTGAGGAGACGGTTGTTGTCTTCAACCCTGTCCTCAGCCCATTAACACAAGACACTTTCCAAATACTCTATGCCTTTTAAATCTCTGTTCTTCAAAGACAAAAGATGGCCCTTTTAGACGAGTTGATTAGAATCGTCTCACGTAGTATTGTTTTATGTATGAGTTTGCTACGATCAACCTAACAACAGGTGTAGGATTTAATTTGATCACTCTCGTGTTGTTGAGAATCTTTCTACGCCACAGGAAATGCAGCTGAGCTTCATAATTTACATAAATTCATTGAAAACCTATACTAAAACACGGTTATATTAACAGTATTGCACTTTTCATGCAGCCTACTTTTGTCCAGCGAATAGCCTAACCACCGGTCAAGCAACATGATGGACTAAACATTAAAATCCAGTTGCTGCAGGATTGTTTTGCTACAACAATACTGGTCAAATGTAAGATCCTACATCTGTACTTTATTGCTAGAGCCATCTTATGATGCTCCAATAATACCCTGTCCCAACCTCACCCCTTACCCACAAGGAAAAGCTAATGTATAAATAATTCAAGGTGGGCCTAAAATTCGAGCCCATGCCTCAAAGATGCAACAATGCTATGACAAAGCCTTTTGGTGTTCTGTTTTTCCGGGCCCCTCTCGAGGTTCAGCAAACTACCTCCATTTATTAGCTTTTTTTCCAGAAGAAATTCTAATATAAACAGCATTAGTGTTGGAGGATGGAATTATGGGATTGTGGGATTGGTTATGGTGAAAAAACATCCTGCTCTCCCAAGCGTTTTCTCTGCCCGAACGGGATGGAAAGAGAGACTGAGAGCCGCCTTGTGGTACTGAGGTGAAAATGGGAAGGATCTCCATTTACGCACCTGGGAGCGATCCCTGCATTACGAAACCCCTTGTAGTACGCATGGCCTTGGTTATGAGGTACTGCGATTTGTTAAGGAAAAGGGAGCTGGGAGTCGTGGCCAAGGGGCGACAATTTAAATCTCAACCCATTTTGCAAATACTGTGCTAAGGTGCTATATATACAATCTAAAGAAACGTTTTGGCTGTCCACACTGCAGAACCCTTTGAAGAACCATTTTTAGAATCCTTTCCACCTTTTCCCTTTCCATACCCTTTCCTTTTCCTTTTCCCTCTCGACATGGAACCCAAAAGGGTCCTACCTGGAACCAAAAATGGTTTTCCGATGGGGACAGCCAAAGAACACTTTTGGAACTATTTTCTTCTGAGTGTGGATTGGAAGCCATTAAAATAGGTAATATGAGGTAAATCTCATCCACATGAAGTATCTAATTTGATTGGTGTATAATGTAAAGTAATAATTAAGTAGAAGAGATGGATGCTAGTCTATTGTGACAACAGGCCAGGTTCAAAAGGTAAAAGGCTGGATTTTTTAAACCAGGGTAATGGGTCAGTGGCGCTGGTATTTAAAGGTCTTAAATTGGAGTGATTCGCAAAGACAAAAAGATGGGGCACCATTTTTCAGTGTTGTATCCTTTTGCTGTGTTATGACAACTTTCCTATTCAGTTACATCTCTTGATGTACCCATTCCCCGCCATCCATAATAATTGTAGTAGACTCGCACTAGTAGAAGAGCATACTAGAAACTTTCAAAAAGGTATTGACTGTTTCATCAGTGCATGGAACACCTATTCTAAACTTTTCCTTGTCAAAGGTTCATTGTTAGCTCCCCGAAATTTCAAATAGTGTATAGATGTCGTCAGGCGCAGCAGGTGGCATGACAAATTGCTGTTCAACTAACAAAGGATGAAGAGAAAATGGAAAATAAATGGCAAAACACATAAGCAGCCTGATTTTGTCAAAAAGGCCCTCCAAAAAAACAGCAATCTTCTTCCAAATCTGAAAGAAAAACACCCACTACTAGTTGGGGGAGGGAAAGAGCCGAAAGCACTAAAAAGCTCTCTTATTCTGGCAGTCTTTTTATTTAATTTTTTTTTTATCTGAAATGATAGCGATAGAAAACAGTTGAACGGTTACAATTTCTTCATTTTGCTTTAAAAGTATACATTTGTTTATCAAGTTGTTGGATAGAGACCAGAAGAAACTTGACTTTACAAACAGAAACTAAAAGGGAAGTAAAATCGGGCCAGTACAAGTAGGTTGTTTCCCAGACTGGAAACGCTACTTGAATAAGTCATGTCCCTCATCTATTGGGGTTGACAAAGGTCCTCCTATTCTTTAAATTCCTGTCACTCTGACAGGGTCAAATGCGGGCACTATCCCCCTCAGTGAATTTAATTAATTTATCTGAGAGCCTCAAAAGGTTCCACAGCTGCAACATCGAGAGCATTCTGACGGGTTGCATCACTGCCTGGTATGGTAACTGCTCGGCCTCTGACCGCAAGGCACTACAGAGGGTAGTGCGTAAGGCCCAGTACATCACTGGGCCTTACATCACTGGGCCTCTACACCAGGCGGTATCAGAGGAAGGCCCTAAAAATTGTCAAAGACCCCAACCACCCCAGTCATAGACTGTTCTCTCTACTACCGCATGGCAAGCGGTACCAGATTGCCAAGTCTAGGACAAAAAGGTTTCTCAACAGTTTTTACCCCCAAGCCATAAGACTCCTGAACGGGTAATCAAATGGCTATCCGGACTATTTACATTGTGTGCCTACCCCCAACCCCTCTTTTTACGCTGCTGCTACTCTCTGTTTATCATATATGCATAGTCACTTTAACTGTAACATTAATGTACATACTACCTCAATTGGGCAGAACAACCAGTGCTCCCGCACATTGGCTAATCGGGCTATCTGCATTGTGTCCCGCCACCCACCACCCGCCAACCCCTCTTTTATGCTACTGCTACTCTCTGTTCATCATATATGCATTGTCGTGTCTTTGGCTATGCCGGATTAAGTGATATGACATGCAGTTCTATAAAATAATTTCTCTGTAATTAATATTACCTGATTAAGCTAATCAGGTAAATGTAATTAACTAGAAAGTCGGGGCACCACGAAATAATGTTTATAGAGCTGTTATCTTCCGAATAAATTCTTTAAGACCTAGTAATCTTTACATCAGTAGCAGTCAATATTTAATCAACACTTTATTCAGTCTCATCTGAAAGTGGTAAATTCTTGGTTATTTTCACGAACCTTGGTTAACAAGTTGAATCAGCAATACAAAATGTGGTTTAATTATTTATTTACTAAATACCGAAATAATCACACAGAATTACATCTACACAGAATGGATCATACATTGATTACAAATTATGTCTTAAAGGAAAACGTCCCTTGTGGACGGAACAGATATGACGGCTGGTTACACAAAGAAAGGGGGTTGGGTTTTGAATGAAAGAGCGGGAAGACTGAGGGAAAAAAATATTTTGTGTCTCTATCGGGCCGTAGGCAGCTATGCTATCGTAAATACAGTATCTTATGCATTCTAAATAACCGCCCATATAGCCTGTCTTTTTACTGTTGTTTTATTTCTTTACTTACCTATTGTTCACTTAACACCTTTTTTGCACTATTGGTTAGAGCCTGTAAGTAAGCATTTCACTGTAAGGTCTACACCTGTTGTATTCGGCGCACGTGACAAATAAACTTTGATTTGATTTGGTGTTGGAGTCGTGCCTGGCCGTGTAGTCATGAGTGAACAGGGAATACAGGAGGGGACTGAGCACGTACACCTGAGGGGCCCCCGTGTTGAGGATCAGTGTGGCAGATGTGTTGTTACCTACCCTTACCACCTGGGGGCGGCCCATCAGGAAGTCCAGGATCCAGTTGCAGAGGGAGGTGTTTAGTCCCAAGGTCCTTAGCTTAGTGATGAGCTTTGCGGGCACTATGGTGTTGAATGCTGAGCTGTAGTCAATGAATAGCATTCTCACATAGGTGTTCCTTTTGTCCAGATGTGAAAGGGCAGTGCGGATTGCAATAGAGATTGCATCATCTGTGATCTGTTGGTGCGGTATGCAAATTGGAGTGGGTCTAGGGTTTCTGGGATAATGGTGTTGAGGTGAGCCATGACCAGCCTTTCAAAGCATTTCATGACGACAGACGTAAGTGCTACGGGTCGGTAGTCATTTAGGCAGGTTACCTTAGTGTTCTTGGGCCCAGGGGGACTATGATGGTCTGCTTGAAACATGTTGGTATTACAGACTCAGACAGAGAGAGGTTGAAAATGTCAGTGAAGACACTTGCCAGTTGGTCAGTGTATGCTCGAAGTACACGTCCTGGTATTCCGTCTGGCCCTGCAGCCTTGTGAATGTTGACCTGTTTAAAGGTCTTACTCACATTGGCTGCGGAGAGAGTGATCACATCCCGGCACATGTTCCAGTCTGGGCTAGCAAAGCAGTCCTGTAGTTTAGCATCTGCTTCATCTGACCACTTTTTTATAGACCGAGTCACTGGTGCTTCCTTCTTAAATGTTTGCTTGTAAGCAGGAATCAGGAGGATAGAGTTGCGATCGGATTTACCAAATGGAGGGCGAGGGAGAGCTTTGTACGCATCTCTGTGTGTGGGGTAAAGGTGGTCTAGAATTTTTTGCCCTCTGGTTGCACATTTAACATGCTGATAGAAATGAGTTCAAACTGATTTAAGTTTCCCTGCATTAAAGTCCCCGGGCCACTAGGAATGCCGCATCTGGATGAGCGTTTTCCTGTTTGCTTATGGCGGGATACGGCTCATTTAGTGTGGTTTTAGAGACTTCCTTAGATATTGTGCACCAGCTGTACATATATGCATAGGCCCCCGCCCCGTGTCTAACCAGAGGCTGCTGTTCTATCCTGTAGGAAGACATATTGAGTAGTAATTGTCTCTGTTCTAATAACAGTATTGTATAGAGAATTACACAGTAATATACAACCCTGAGCTGCTGCAGGCATTTGATTCTGTATTGAACAAAAATATAAATGTCAAATATTTTACTAAGTTACAGTTCATATAAGGAAATCAGTTAATTCAAATAAATTCACTAGGCCCTAATCTATGGATTTCACATGACTGGACAGGGGTGCAGCCATAGGTGGGCCTGGGAGGGCATAGGCCCACACACTGGGGAGCCAGGCCAGGCCAGGCCAGGCCAAGCCAACCAGAATTAGGTTTTCCCCACAAAAGGGCTTTATTACAGACAGAAACACTCCTCAGCACCCCCTCAGACGATCCCACAGGGGAAGAAGCCGGATGTGGAGGTCCTGGGCTGTTGTGGTTACACGTGGTCTGCAGGTTGTGAGGCCGGTTGGACGTACTGACAAATTCCCTGAAACGATGTGAGGCAGCTTATGGTAGAGAAATTAACATAAAATTCTCTGGCAACAGCTCTGGTGGACATTCCTGCAGTCAGCATGCCATTTGCACAATCCCTCAACTTGACACATCTGTGTCTTTGTGTTGTGCAAGAAAACTGCACATTTTAAAGAGGCCTTTTATTACATTTACATTACATTTAAGTCATTTAGCAGACGCTCTTATCCAGAGCGACTTACAAATTGGTGCATTCACCTTATGATATCCAGTGGAACAACCACTTTACAATAGTGCATCTAACTCTTTTAAGGGGGGGGGTTAGAAGGATTACTTTATCCTATCCTAGGTATTCCTTAAAGAGGTGGGGTTTCAGGTGTCTCCGGAAGGTGGTGATTGACTCCGCTGACCTGGCGTCGTGAGGGAGTTTGTTCCACCATTGGGGTGCCAGAGCAGCGAACAGTTTTGACTGGGCTGAGCGGAAACTGTACTTCCTCAGAGGTAGGGAGGCGAGCAGGCCAGAGGTGGATGAACGCAGTGCCCTTGTTTGGGTGTAGGGCCTGATCAGAGCCTGAAGGTACGGAGGTGCCGTTCCCCTCACAGCTCCGTAGGCAAGCACCATGGTCTTGTAGCGGATGCGAGCTTCAACTGGAAGCCAGTGGAGAGAGCGGAGGAGCGGGGTGACGTGAGAGAACTTGGGAAAGTTGAACACCAGACGGGCTGCGGCGTTCTGAATGAGTTGTAGGGGTTTAATGGCACAGGCAGGGAGCCCAGCCAACAGCGAGTTGCAGTAATCCAGACGGGAGATGACAAGTGCCTGGATTAGGACCTGCGCCGCTTCCTGCGTGAGGCAGGGTCGTACTCTGCGAATGTTGTAGAGCATGAACCTACAGGAACGGGTCACCGCCTTGATGTTAGTTGAGAACGACAGGGTGTTGTCCAGGATCACGCCAAGGTTCTTAGCACTCTGGGAGGAGGACACAATGGAGTTGTCAACCGTGATGGCGAGATCATGGAACGGGCAGTCCTTCCCCGGGAGGAAGAGCAGCTCCGTCTTGCCGAGGTTTAGCTTGAGGTGGTGATCCGTCATCCACACTGATATGTCTGCCAGACATGCAGAGATGCGATTCACCACCTGGTTATCAGAGGGGGGAAAGGAGAAGATTAATTGTGTGTCGTCTGCATAGCAATGATAGGAGAGACCATGTGAGGATATGATAGAGCCAAGTGACTTGGTGTATAGCGAGAATAGGAGAGGGCCTAGAACAGAGCCCTGGGGGACACCAGTGGTGAGAGCACGTGGTGCGGAGACAGATTCTCGCCACGCCACCTGGTAGGAGCGACCTGTCAGGTAGGACGCAATCCAAGCGTGGGCCGCGCCGGAGATGCCCAGCTCGGAGAGGGTGCAGAGGAGGATCTGATGGTTCACAGTATCAAAGGCAGCCGATAGGTCTAGAAGGATGAGAGCAGAGGAGAGAGAGTTAGCTTTAGCAGTGCGGAGCGCCTCCGTGACACAGAGAAGAGCAGTCTCAGTTGAATGACTAGTCTTGAAACCTGACTGATTTGGATCAAGAAGGTCATTCTGAGAGAGATAGCAGGAGAGCTGGCCAAGGACGGCACGTTCAAGAGTTTTGGAGAGAAAAGAAAGAAGGGATACTGGTCTGTAGTTGTTGACATCGGAGGGATCGAGTGTAGGTTTTTTCAGAAGGGGTGCAACTCTCGCTCTCTTGAAGACGGAAGGGACGTAGCCAGCGGTCAAGGATGAGTTGATGAGCGAGATGAGGTAAGGGAGAAGGTCTCCGGAAATGGTCTGGAGAAGAGAGGAGGGGATAGGGTCAAGCGGGCAGGTTGTTGGGCGGCCGGCCGTCACAAGACGCGAGATTTCATCTGGAGAGAGAGGGGAGAAAGAGGTCAAAGCACAGGGTAGGGCAGCGTGAGCAGAACCAGCGGTGTCGTTTGACTTAGCAAACGAGGATCGGATGTCGTCGACCTTCTTTTCAAAATGGTTGACGAAGTCATCAGCAGAGAGGGAGGAATGGGGAGGAGGGGGAGGAGGATTCAGGAGGGAGGAGAAGGTGGCAAAGAGCTTCCTAGGGTTAGAGGCAGATGCTTGGAATTTAGAGTGGTAGAAATTGGCTTTAGCAGCAGAGACAGAAGAGGAGAAGGTAGAGAGGAGGGAGTGAAAGGATGCCAGGTCCGCAGGGAGGCGAGTTTTCCTCCATTTCCGCTCGGCTGCCCGGAGCCCTGTTCTGTGAGCTCGCAATGAGTCGTCGAGCCACGGAGCAGGAGGGGAGGACCGAGCCGGCCTTATTGTCCCTAGCACAAGTTGCACCTGTGTAATGATCATGCCGTTTAACCTGTCTAGGATGAGGGTGCCGCTAGCGGCACACCCCCCCCACCCCCACTGAAAAACCAGTGCCGCGAAATTCAAAAAATATATATTTTTTAAATATTTAACTTTCACACATTAAAGTCCAATACAGCTAATGAAAGACACAGATCTTGTGAATCCAGCCAACATGTCCGATTTTTAAAATGTTTTACAGGGAAGACACAATATGTAAAGATGTACATCTATTACCTAAAAACACATTAGCATAATCCACCATCTTTTATTTGTCCACCAACACCAGTAGCTATCACCAATTCGGCTAAACTAAGATATTTATAGCCCCTAACCAAGAAAAAAACTCATCAGATGACAGTCTGATAACATATTTATGGTATGGGATAGGTTTTGTTAGAAAAAAGTGCATATTTCAGGTAGATGGCATAGGTTACAATTGCACCCACCGTCACAAATGGACTAGAATAACTACATAGAGCAACGTGTTTACCTACTTACTAATCATCAAACATTTCGTAAAAATACACAGCATACACTAATCGAAAGACACAGATCCTGTGAATACAGACAATATTTCAGATTTTCTAAGTGTCTTACAGCGAAAACACAATAAATCGTTATATTAGCATAGCACATAGCACATAGCAGCCCAGCATTGATTCTAGCCAAAGTGAGCGATAACGTCAACATCGCCAAAATATATTAATTTTTTCACTAACCTTCTCAGAATTCTTCAGATGACACTCCTGTAACATCATATTACACAATCCATATAGAGTTTGATCGAAAATGTTTATATTTAGCCACCAAAATCATGGTTAGACAATGTGAAATGTAGCCCAGCTGGTGAGAAAATGTCCGTGCGCCATATTAGACAGTGATCTACTCTTATACATAAATACTCATAAACGTGACTAAAAAATATAGGGTGGACAGGGATTGATAGACAATTTAATTCTTAATACAATCGCGGAATTATATTTTTTAAATTATCCTTACTTTTCAATACAGTTTGCGCCAAGCGAAGCTACGTCAAAAAACATGGCGTCCTAAGCCACTAACATTTTTCGACAGAAACACGATTTATCATAATAAAAATGTCCTACTTTGAGCTGTTCTTCCATCAGTATCTTGGGCAAAGGATCCTTTCTTGTGTCTAATCGTCTTTTGGTGGAAAGCTGTCCTCTTGCCATGTGGAAATGCCAACTGCGTTCGGGATGAACTGGAAGCGTGCCCAGCAATTCACAGCGTTTCAGAAATAAATGTCCCAAAATCGCACTAAACGGATATAAATTGCTATAAAACGCTTTAAATTAACTACCTTATGATGTTTTTAACTCCCATAACGAGTAGAAACATGACCAGAGTAATATTACTCCCTCCACTAATGCTTGGAACAAGTGCGGGTCGATGTCCTCCAGGCGCATTACGCAGCAAGAAAAGAGTTCCTAGCTACAGGGTTTTTTAATTTGTAGTGCCTGTGAACGCGCAATCGACCCCATTCAAATCGTCATCACGTAAAGGCATCCAGGGGAAGACGTAAGCAGTGTCCGTATACTCATAGCAATAACTGCGGCCTTTTAACTGACTCCAGATCAGGGGCCAACATTTCTGAAATCTGACTCCATGTCAGGGAAATTGTTGTAGAATGGGTTCTGTTCCCCTTAGAGACAAAATTTCAACTCCTATAGAAACTATAGACTGTTTTCTATCCAATAATAATAATAATATGCATATTGTACGATCAAGAATTTTGTGGGAAGCCGTTTCAAAAATTACACGATTAGCATAAATAGTGACAACAGCGCCCCCATCCTCAACAGGTTAATCAGCTTCTTGATATGTCACACCTGTCAGGTGGATGGATTATCTTGGCAAAAGAGAAATGCATTTCAGCTCATGAATCATTGAACCAGCACTTTACATGTTGTCTTTAAATTTTTGTTCAGTGTATTATGAATGAGTTGTGGTAAAACATCATCAGACATTATGCTGTGGTGCTTCCCAGTGAGTACTTCACCTTACACCAAAAGACGGGGGTACAAGAACTAAGAACAAAAAACATGTAGAGAAAGAAAGGTAGGAAGATAACTTCAACAAATTGGGAAAATATGGAGGGAGAGGGAAGGAGAGCGGGAGATGATACATTTAGTGTCTTACATAAGGAAGCCTCTCCTGCCACCACCCTTATTGTCCTAATAAGCATAGTGACCATCGCATCGTCAAAACAACTTTAACATGCCTGAGGTATTTTTCTATCTGGGTTGTTTGTGTGGGGGTGAAAAGACCTACAGCCATTGACACACCAGACACTCCTGTCTGGCAGGCTGGGCCCTTGTCACGGCCGTCTGTTGAAGAAGGTGTGGACCAAAGCGCAGCGTGGTAAGTGTTCATGCTTTTTTTATTCAAACCGAACACTGAGACAAAATAACCAAAAATAGAACAACACGAAAACAGTTCTGTCTGGTGCAGACACAAAACAGAAAACAACTACCCACAAAAACCATGTGGGAAAAAGCTACCTAAGTATGGTTCTCAATCAGAGGCAATGATAGACAGCTGCCTCTAAGAACCACACCCGGCCAAACAACAAAGAAATACAAAACATAGAAAATGAACATAGAATGCCCACCCAAATCACACCCTGACCAAACCAAAATAGTGACATGAAAAGATCTCTTCGGTCAGGACGTGACACCCCTGCTCTGCAGACAAGGGGTAGGTGGTATCTCTGCCCTCCAATACAAAAACATAAGGGGGCACTGAAGTGAGCCCTGGGGTGGGGTCTGAGGTGAGTTGAATTTCAGTGTGTATGCATGACAGAGAGCTGAAGCTCTCTCTCTCCTCTTGAGTGACACAGTGTTGACATTCGAGGACACTTGATGACAATGTACCCAGGCTAGAGGGCACCCACTCAGTCCTACATCTCACTCATCTCAATCACTTCAACCATATTCAACAAGATCCCAATGTCATGCACAGTGCTGCATGAGATTACTAACAACTGCTGTGGGGGAGATAAAAAATAAATAATTAAAACACTTGAATATGTCCTGCTGTAGCTAACATAAGGTGAAGTGAGACATTGAATAGAAATGTCCTTGCTACATGAAGGTTGACAGGAAAGCAACGAGTGTCATTGTCAAACTTGTCATTGGTGTGAGTGTGTAGTGACATTTATTGGTCAGCCATCTAGAGTAGAGCGGCAGGTAGCCTAGTGGTTAAGTGCGTTGTGCCAGCAACCAAAAGTTTGCTGGTTCGAGTTCCCGAACTGGCAAGGTGGAAAGATCTGCTGTGCTGCCCTTGAGCAAGGAAGTTAACACCCAACAACTGCCCTTGGGTGCTGATGTCGATTACCACCCACACATCTCAGATTCAGAGGGGTTTTGTTAGCTGAAAAATACACATTTCAGTTGAATGTAGTTAGTTGTGCAGGTATTCCCTTTACCTTACACAACATTGGATTTGGAAGGTGAAAGCCTTGTCCTATTTGTTTGTGCAGTCAGCCAATTCCACTGGTCGTTGACAGACTGCACCAAAAAATCTGGGACCAGGCTATAGGCCAAAGTGTATGTTTGTATTTGTGGCTCAATGCTGGATACCAGCAGTAGGTTAAACCCTAGCTCCACCTCTGACCCTTGCCAAAACCCTAACCCTAGTTTTATGTCCACACAATGCCTCAACTCTTAACCTAACCATTCCCCACACGTGTCAGATCTTGAATCCAGTAGGACTAATATCCCGGAAGCAATGTTGAGATTTCCTTTGTGTGTGTGTGTGTGTGTGTGTGTGTGTGTGTGTGTGTGTGATGTTCTAAAGTCCAGGTAGACTGTGGACAACTAGCCCTGACTGGAGGGGGGAAACGCTTCATAGTGTTTCATTGGAGTCTAGTTAGAGTCAACATAAAAACAAGTGGGGAGAGGCTTAGGGAAGGGTAAACACAAGACAAACAAATACCTAGGCCTGTTCAGGAGGACACACCAGAGGAAAAGATATATGAAAATCAGTCATGTTCATTACCATAGAAGAAAATGGATTGAAACAGGGAGGATGTCATGGAGCTGATGTCCATGTCTGAGTAATTCTATCAAAGTAAAAGGAGTCACTGATTTAAAACTGTTGATTTTAAAAAGCAATTGTAAATGCAGAATGGTTCTCCGTTATTTTGATTGTTTGGTTGTTGTAACCTCAGACCCCGCGCCAGAACAAATCAGTTGGATGGGCATTTGATTTCTGTAGGCGGGTCCGTTTTTTCACAGGACTTCCTGTATGCACGCGCCTGCATGCGTTGTTTAAATGGCTGTAATAGTAAAGACCATACGCAGCTCGTGCATTTCAAGTTTGGGGAAGCTTACAATTTATCCTACCATTTCTACCGTTCTGCATGCCAGTTATGAATATTTATATAAGCCATGCACATTTTTGTGGGAACAGTTAAGCAATAAGGCCCGAGGAGGTGTGGTATATGGCCAATATACCACGGCTAAGGTCTGTTCTTAAGCATGACGCAACACGGAGTGCCTGGACACAGCCCTTATCTGTGGTATATTGGCCATATATCACAAACCCCTGAGGATGCATTATTGCTATTATAAACTGGTTACCAACGTAATTAGAGCAGTTAAAATACATGTTTTGTCATACCCGTGGTATACGGTCTGATATACCACGGCTGCCAGTCAATCAGCATTCAGGGCTCGACCGACCCAGTCTATAATATCATTTAAATAATAATGTTTTAGTTTCTCAATCATTGTCACTATCACGGATTCCCAAGGTACTGCTGCTCATTCCGTGCACCAGTTCCGGAGGTCTACATCACCGGGTTCTAGGCGTTACTGAACTGTCTCATTACGCACACCTGATTCCAATTTCCCTGATTAGTAATTGTACATATGGTGCCCTCTGTTCACCTTGTAGCATTGTACACTTGTTATTTCGGGTCTCGTCCCGTGTAATCTTTAGATATGTTCCTGCACCTGTCTCCGATCATTATACAACATGGTTAATCATAAAAATTGGAAGTCAAATTATAAATATCTAAATGTGAAAATTAAACTATGGCGAGAGCACAAGCCACTGCCATATGGACACATTAATACACTTTGGTCCATTGGCGGCTAAAGAAATTAGCATATAGAACTCAGAGATAGCCTATAGGCTAATACAGCAGTAGGCCTATACCTTCCATCATCAACTAAGTAAAATACATAGGCCTAAAGCCAACAAATAAAAACAGTGAAAAAGATCCTGATAAATTCTGGTTCTTTCAATCACATTCATCTCTCTTCTCCGCCTGTCTCCCTCCCTTTCCATCTGTCTTGACTTGAGCTATTGCTAGTGAAGTTCAACATTGTATCAAAATATCACAGGGTCCAGCCCTGTCACGCCTGCTCCCGCTCTCCCTCCCTGGCGCTCGAGGACACCAGGCTGCCCAGCATTACACACTCCTGCTTCCCTCGTCACGCGCATCAGCGATTCATTGGACTCACCTGGACTCAATCACCTGTGTTATTACCTCCCTATATCTGTCTGTTCCCCAGCTCTATTCCCTGCTTCTGCATTTATTGTCGTCATGTCGTTTTGTTCCCCCTGTTCTGACGCTGTTCCTGTTCTGTCCATTCATTAAATGTTCACTCCCTGTACCTGCTTCTCATCTCCAGCATCGGTTCTTACAGAATGCAGAAGCCACCAAATGAAGCATCGGCGAGTGCTGGCTTTTCGGTTGGTGGTGACGCCGGATCCGCCGCCGATGGAACCGGGGGTGCCTCAGCTGGCTCATCGGGCTTCCACGCCCTAGCTGGCTCGAGAGGTTTCCTTGGCTCGGCAGGAGCCCATCCCACGTCAGCCGGATCGTCAGGTTTTTACGCCTCAGCCGGCTCGTCAGGTGTCTACGCCTCAGCCGGCTCATCGGGCTCCCACGCCTCAACGGACCCAAAGGCTTTCATGCCTCCGACAGATTGGCAGGTATTACTGTGTCATCAGGATTACTGCTGATGATATCTGTAAATGTGCGTGTACACCCTGGCCCATCTTCTGTTGCTATCCCCAACTCTGACTTGTACTGCTCTCATAAAAGCCTGTTTTTTCTCCACGTTAACACTAGAAGCTTATTACCTAAAACGTATCAATTGAAAGTGTGGGTTCACAGCTCCAATCCAGACGTGTTGGTCATTACTGAGACGTGGTTAAGGAAGAGTGTTTTGAACACTGATGTTAACCTTTCTGGTTATAACCTTTTTCGGCAAGACAGATCTTTCAAAGGTGGTGGATTGGCAATCTTTACCAAGGAACACCTTCAGTGCTCGGTTGTCTCCACCAAATCTGTCCCCAAACAATTTGATTTGCTGGTTTTAAGCACTAAACTATCAAATAGCTCTTTGTTGACTGTTGCTGGGTGTTATCGTCCACCATCAGCAGCGGCCTGTACCCTATCTAAGCTCTCTCCTGGCCCCTTTCACTAAGTCTGAATTTGCCCTGCTAGGTGACCTAAACTGGGACATGCTTAAACCACCTGACCAAGTCCTAAAGCAATGGGACTCCCTAAATCTTTCTCCGATTTATTACCAATCCCACAAAGTAGGACTCCAAACACCCAGAAAAGGCTACTCTCCTTGATGTTATCCTCACAAATAATCCTGATAGGTATCAGTCTGGTGTTTTTCTGTAATAACCTTAGTGATCACTGTTTTACAGCCTGTGTTCGTAATGGCTGCCCAGTGAAACGACCTGTCCTGATTTGTCATAGACGCTTGCTAAAAAAACCTTAATGAGCAACCCTTCCTTCATGACCTGGTCTCTAAACTTGTTTAGAATTGCTTGATCCCCTCTGTCGAAGACGCTTGGACCTTCTTTTTAAAATATTTTCAGTGGTATTGTTCGACCGTGATCTGGTTACTCCACCTCAAGAATTCCATTTGGCGAAAGGCTTGGCACACGCACACTCAGGCTGACTGGCTCTCGTTCAGGCAAATGAGAAATAAGCGCACTCAGACTATCCGGAAGGCCAACGTGAGTTACTTTAAGGGAGCAGTTCTCTCTAAAATGGGTCTACCCCAATAAACCCAGCTGCCCATGTCTCTTAATGTTGATGATGTGGTTTCTACTGACAAGGAGCACATGGCTGAGCTCTTTAATCACCACTTCATTAAGTCAGGATTCCTATTTGACTCAGCAATGCCTCATTGCCTGTCCAACATTTCCTCAT
Organism: Salvelinus fontinalis; assembly: GCF_029448725.1. Classification (NCBI taxonomy): domain Eukaryota; kingdom Metazoa; phylum Chordata; class Actinopteri; order Salmoniformes; family Salmonidae; genus Salvelinus; species Salvelinus fontinalis. Next base: position 3,520,571 of record NC_074698.1, read on the forward strand.
CTCCCACCCCTTCTAATGTGACTAGGCCCGATGCTCCTCCCTCTTTTCCCCTGCACCAATACAAAGTTTCTCCCTGCAGGTGGTCACTGAGTCTGAGGTGCTATAGGAGCTCCTGAAACTTGACCCCCCAAAAACATCTGGGTCAGATGGTTTAGATCCTTCTTTTAGGTTGCAGACCCTATCATCACCAAGCCTATCTCTGACCTTTTTAACCGGTCTCTCCTCTCTGGTGAGGTTCCCATTGCTTGGAAGGCAGCCATGGTGCACCCTTTATTCAAAGGGGGAGACCAAGGCCAATTCTTATTTGGCCAAGTTTATCGAAAGTGTTGGAAAAACTTGCCGTCTTGATGTCTATAGTATTCTCTCTGGTATGCAATCTGGTTTCCGCTCAGGTTATGGATGTGTCACTGCAACCTTAAAGGTCCTAAATGATGTCATCATTGCCTATATTTGTCCTATATTTGTTTTTTATAATCCCAGGCCCCATCCCCGCAGGATGCCTTTTGGTAGGCTGTCATTGTAATTAAGAATTTGTGTAACTAACTTGCCTAGTTAAATAAAAATAAAATGTCTACATGCACTACCCAAATTGCGGGCTTCCCAAACACACTTGTGATTTGAAACAATTCACAGCAAAAAAATGATCCTCTGTGGCTAAAAGCTCCCTGGTGAAGTATTTTGAATGGTTTTATTTAGACGGCAGTAATTATGTAATTTTGGCAAAACTTCAATTTACTTTCAGGAAATCCAACATCAGTGGGTTTACTGCCTTGTTCAGGGGCAGAACGACAGATTTTTACCTTGTCAGCTCGGGGATTCGATCTTGCAACCTTTCGGTTACTGGTCCAACGCTTTAACCACTAGGCTACCTGCCGCCCCCTCTATATGTCACCCATGTATCTGCTGTTCTGGCCAGAAATAGTATGACATGCCGTACTCTTTTGGTTCAGATAGCATCAGATACTGTACATTGTCTCACATACTGAGACGGCCTGTGTCATGACACTGTACCATGTGTCAGTCTTCACTTGCTGCAACATTTCACTCATTCAACAATACTCCCTCAATGGGCCAGAAGGTTATGTGACAGTGTGGAACCTTAACTGGTCTGAGACTAATGAGAGAGGCTAATGTGCCTGTGGCTCTGCTGGTGCTGGTATTATAGTGCTTTAGCCACACCGTGGGAAAACTGGGGATAGTTTTATGAACCTCAGAAATAGCCTGCCCTGTGCTAACAGCAAATGGATTTGTGATTAAAAGACAAGCTCGTTCCCATGTAAGGGTTGTCTGTCGATTTTACGGTATCACTGGTAAAAAAATATCCAGAAGCATGTATACACAATGACACAGTTTTTAGTCGGGGAACAACACTTTTTTTTGATGTGGTGTAAAGCTAGGACATTTGAATCTATCCTGGAGATTTCATTTGATAGGATCTGATTACGGATTCATGTGCTTTTTTTTAATGTTGACATCTGGTCAATCTAGTCATAATTCATAGATGTAAGTGTTGTTGTTGAAATGTCTCTTGGCAGAATAAACATGAACCTGGGGCATGTTAATCATCCTAGTTTAGTGCTGTGTTTTCCCTACAATGTGATGTAAAAATGGATTTATGCATTAATATGAGGAAACAATAATGTAATTTGTGACTTAATTTCTTCAAACGCGCATGAATAATTTCAGACATGGATTTTCAAACTGAACAGCGATAGCTCTCCTCTACCATCTAGAGGACATATATTAGAATATATTTCAGCAAAACATGTCCAGCAGTACGGTATGTGCCTCTCACGCTTAGTGTGATTATTATTCGGCTACCCTTTTCACTCGGTGACACTGGACAATAATTTAAAAACATTCCTCATTCCCCTATAGCATCATTCTCGAGCAGCTGTGAAGAAAGTATATGTTGCCAGGATATGATGGGCCCGATGTGTGCTATATGTCGTGACCTTTGTGTTGTGTTATCTCTGGGGGATAACTGCAAGATGGCTGAGAGAGAACAATGGATCCTGCTCTTCTGGCCTGATCACTCATCTATTTTGAATGTCATAAGCACATTAAGAAGTTACAACGTCAAGAATAATATGTATGTTGCTGTATGTGGATATTATGTTTGTACGTAAAGATATAGCAGCAGGGGGCCAAATCAGGTCTATAGGAATGCTACATGGAAATAGAAGCTGCATATGTTGAGTGGAGAGAGGTACAGTAGTAGTAGTCATTGTTCTAAACTCGACAGTCTTTTGGCACCATCTAGTGTTTCATGACTGATACACTGCCTCGTGGATGAAATTAATGGCATTGTGCAATGTTGCCAGGATATGTTGCCAGGACTGTAATAGCTACTGTAAATTGGACAGTGCAGTTAGATTAACAAGAATATGAGCTTTCTGCCCATATCAGATATGTCTACCTGAACTCAACTGTGCCATCTTTATACATTTCTTCACTCTCCTCGAAAATAGCACAACTGTACATCCTGGCTTTCTATGCTTACATTGTTTAGCTGTTTACATTAACATATCAGTGCCATACAAAATGTTTATAAATAGTCCATGCTTTACTTTATCAATAATTTAGGTCAATGGTCATCAACAATAAATACATGTATTGATAAGTCCGGGGCCTTAGTGAGGGGGGAAAAAAACATTACAAAGGGGATAAAAACATGACATTTGGTACAAACACTTCTCAGGTTATATGAAAACATCCCAGAAGGGGTGCTAGTTTAAAAATGAACCTCTATCGGTGTCCCCCCCTTACGGCACAGTTGAGTTAACGTAGACATATCTGATATGGGCAGAAAGCTCATATTCTTGTTAATCTAACTGCACTGTCCAATTTACAGTAGCTATTACAGTGAAAGAATACCATGATATTGTTTGAGGAGAGTGCACAGTTATGAAACTTTTAAATGTATTTAATAAACCAATTAGGCACATTTGGGCAGTCTTGATACAACATTTTGAACAGAAATGTAAGGGTTCATTGAATCAGTCTAAAACTTTGCGCATACACTGTCATCTAGTGGCCAAAACCTAAATTGCTCCTAACCTGGAATAGTACATTATGGCCTTTCTCTTCCATTTCAAAGATAGGACAAATACATTTTATTTAACACTTTTCTTTATTATATTTTACCAGATCTAATGTGTTATTCTCCTACATTAATTTCACATTTCCACAAACTTCAAAGTGTTTCCTTTCTAATGGTATCAAGAATATGCATATCCTTGCTTCAGGTCCTGAGCTACATACAGGCAGTTAGATTTGGGTATGTCATTTTAGGCCAAAAAATTTAAAAAAAGGTCATAACCTTTCAAGGAAAAACGAGTGGTTGGTCAGGGTGGATGTATAACACGAACGTCTAGCAACCCAAAGGTTTGAATCTCATCACGGACAACTTTAGCTTTTTAGCTAAATAGCAACTTGAAGTACTTACTACTTTTTAGCTACTTTGCAACTACTTAGCATGTTAGCTAACCCTTCCCCTAACCTTAACTCTTTTAGCTAACCATCTATCCAGGGCCTTAGCATCAAAAAGTGATGAAAACGTTACGCAGTAGACAAACAATTTGGTAGAGATGCTCTTTGGGATGTATTAGTTGATATTAGTACTTCAAGGAAAGATTCACCCATTTTTAATGTCATATTGTTTCTGTGCATCTCTGTTCTATTGATTGCTGGGGTAATTTTATGCTTTCATGAGTATCTGAGCTATTGCCGTTCCAGCAGGCAGAAATTTGGCTGGTATGACGTAGTACTGCGATAAAGCCGCTCTCACTACACTGGAAGTTAATAGGAATACGACTTTTAGATTGCAAAAACGTGTATCATACAAGTTAGATTTCAAAACTGACCGATGTCATAACGTGGGAGGTTGTCTTCTGTTGAATGAGCCATTGATCATATTTTTGCAAGAAATGTGTAATTTTAAAAGAGGGTCCACCACATTTCTCCTATTTGTTTGCCTCTTCAGTCCTAAACCTAACCCCTAGCCTAGCTAAAATGAGCACTCTAGCTAACATTATCCACCTAGTTAGAATAAAAACAAAAACTGATGTGTGGAAAATCTATTTACAAGATATTGACAGATTGCCACTGTTGCAGTGCCAACTTTGGGAGCATGTGCTCCTTAAACTCCTCTAGTCCAGCAATATGTGTCTGCCTGAGGTCGTCACGCTGGATGGTGATGGAGCCTCTGGTGGTCCACACAATGAATAAACAAGTGTCCCTTCCAGGGATGTGGAGCTGCCCTTGGACCTGGTGCATGTAAGGATGGTCTTCACGAAGGTGGTAAGACCCGCCCTCCTCCTGGATATAGAAATCCTTTGACTTCACTGCCTTCTCAATGGTAAGGTCCCTTGCACTATAGGCACACTTGACCTCCACCACTGCTGTAGTGCCGACTAGACCATCTGTTGCCCTTCTCTTCTGTGCCCCACTTTACATACAACGCGCCAACCAACGACTGATCTGAGGACCCTTTTAAGCAGCGACGGAGTAACACGCTTGGCCCTAACCACTGCTCCAAAATTGCTGGCCGTCAACCTCCCTCTCCTCATGGTGTGCCATTTGGGGTTGCCTGACGTATAGCCTCCTGCTGTAAAACCGACAGTACCATGCCAGCCAGGATGCCTGCATGCCCCAGGTGCCCTTGTTTTTTAATAAATGTCCGGTACCGACCAGGATGACAGGGAGGGTAGCGGTTTTTCTGTCTCAGGTTCGAGGAGCCATGCCATTCCACTGAACCTGCCCCAGAGACGGTTCCTTTGCCACTGAAGAGTCTCCTCTGTGGTCTCTCGGGACAAAGGGTTGTAGTCTTCGGCTGGGTACAGGTCCTCCAATGACTGCACCTGGTTGGGCATGGCTGGCTTCCTCCACTTCACATTCCACATCTGTACAACCGATATTGTGAACTGCAAAAATAGCCAATGCAGCCGCATGGAGGGCATTCACATGTGGTAGAGAGAATCCCCTGGTTACCTATAGAGACCTGTCAAGAGGAAGGATGTTAAGTGCCACATGCCTTTTAATGCATGACTTTGAACACCTTGAAATGCATTTGTTGTAAGAAATGTGCTATATAAATATAAACTTTGATTTGATTGACATTACAGCTGTAGGATATTTAATAAACTGTAATTTTCACACGAGGACAAGTGCAGTTTTTCAATAAACTTTAAATTGATAATTTGGGATTTTATCACTTAACATTTCAACCATATAGTGGGAAGGATCCTATAAAATCAAGACTGTGTGAATGCATGTACCACCCCGAATAAATAAATACCGTGCATTTGAAGACTTGTCTCTGCTGATGAAACGACAATAAAGGCTGGATGTCTAATCAAAGTCAATTCTGGAAGTCAATAGATTTTTTTGATTAATTCTCCTCAATGACTACATTCTACGTCTGGTATCCAGGGTAATCTAGTTAATGATTATATCATTGAATAAGTGGCTCGTTCCTTGTAGAATGTTGACAGGTGTATACAACACATTGTATTGATAAGATGCTCAAACGTAACCTAATCGCTACACTCACTGACACAGGATAAACTATCCCTCATGTTGGCCTTGACCAAACAGGTAAGTAAATTGCTCCTCACTTTAGCTGCACTTGCTGTAATACTCATCCTTAAAATGCCATAAGGTCTGAAATAGACACCAACGCCGACAAAACTGCACAAACGATTGTCTAGGCTAAGTAAAACCATGTTTAAAAAAATAACTGTTCTGCTAACTAGATAACTAAAGTATAGTCAGTGGCTAGCTAAGACCGAGAAAGGGGACGGAAGAAGTTAATCGATAGGACACAGGTCTCTGATCGCGTTGGTGAACGGTAGCCGACAATGTGGGCTAGAGATGATGTGTAGGAGCTTCCTGCAGGAATTTTGTAGTCTGGCTGAGGTCTGCTCAGTTGCTAATTAGCGTTTCAAATTTTGGGAGAGTAAATTGAGGCGGATATATTGATAAAACTCATGTTGTCCGAGAGAGAATTACATGGCTATCAAAGGATCACGCCAGGGTAAGTCTACACGAAACACAGACCTAATATGAAGTAGTTCTAAAATTCAAGATGCAAAAATTTATGTTGAAAAAACGATTGGAACCATTACCTGGTTTTACCACTCGGTTTTATGGATATTATGATGCGTCCACTGTGTTGGACTATATGAAACGTTGGTACCATAGAGAATGATGAATGCCTCTAGTGGCTAAACGGCCGTTTTAGCATGGGTAGCGCCATTGAGGGCTTCCACCATTTTAAAGTACTCAAAGGAGTCAACTGAGTGAGGATTCCTATGGGTTATAGCCTCAATGGTATTGCCCATGCTGTCACAGACACTATAATGCCCAGCCTGGTCTCATAGACTAGACGTAGCATAGTACATTTTAATCTGGGACACTCAAATTAGTATGATATGTTACATTTGGTATGATTACAGTACATAAGACGGCAGGTTACTTAAGCAGGGGTTGACAAACGCTTGTCCGCTTCCTCGGGGCAAGTTAAAACAAAAATGTAGAACAAGCAGATTATAGGAAGCATGGTGGAACCCTGACCTGTTCGCCGAACGTGCTACCTGTCCCAGACCTGCTGTTTTCAACTCTCTAGAGGCAGCAGGAGCAGTAGAGAATGATCGGCTATGAAAAGCAAACTGACATTTACTCCTGAGGTGCTGACCTGTTGCACCCTCGACAACCACTGTGATTATTATTATTTGACCATGCTGGTCATTTATGAACATTTGAACATCTTGGCCATGTTCTGTTATAATTTCCACCCGGCACAGCCAGAAGAGGACTGGCCACCCCTCATAGCCTGGTTCCTCTCTAGGTTTCTTCCTAGGTTTTGGCCTTTCTAGGGAGTTTTTCCTAGCTACTGTGCTTCTACACCTGCATTGCTTGCTGTTTGGGGTTTTAGGCTGGGTTTCTGTACAGCACTTTGAGATATCAGCTGATGTAAGAAGGGCTATATAGAGGGCTGAGAGGGCTTTCAATGTTGTTCAGATGATGGATATACTTTTATAATGAATTATACGTCTTATTTATTTATTGTCCTATCATGGAAAACTACATTTTTTTTATCTTAATAAATTATATCTAATTATTATCCTATTTTAATGGTACTGTCTATGGCCCTATACCCTAGACACCCACCTGAATGACCCAGATATTAAGGAGAAGTCCCTAACTGTTTTATGTGCTCGCTGTAAGCGGTCTATATGCAGCTAAAATGAGGTCAGAGACCAAGAGCAGCACTGCCCCCTCAAGATTCTGAGCCTGCTTGGCAGGGTTGGTCCTGCAAAGCCAAAGCCCCCTAAAGGGAGAGGAAAATATACAAGGAATTTCTCAAAGCTGCTAATGAGAACCTTGACGACCTTGTACCTAGCCGGTGGGGATTCCGGTGGGGTACCCCCACCCAGGCAGTGGCAGTGCTGGCAACACTAGCTGCAGTAACCCATGGGGAGGGGGTCACACTCGGACATTCAGAGAGGGGGTATATTATTGTGGCCCTGGCGGCACAGAATCAAGGTCGGACTGCATGGAGATGCGTGGGGACATGGTCATGACTGGTGGCCGTATTGTGGGTGTTTTTTTCAGGAATAGGGTGTACATTTGACTGCCATCACCAATTTGTAAGTCGCTCTGGATAAGAGCGTCTGCTAAATGACTTAAATGTAAATGTAATTATCTAGGATATGACAATGGTAAATAAATTTCAATTTTTGCTTATTTTTTTGCGCGGTCTTGCAGGCCTTCTCATGCAGCTGCAACTGCAATAGCATTTGGAAATCATGACCCATCTTGAGTTGGGCTCTGGGATGGTGCAAATGTTGAGAAAGTGAGCTTATGGTTGTGTGGGGGTAAGGGCTGAGTGTGTATGTGTGTATCCCACAACTGTTGCGAAAGAAGAAGTAAAAGATGTAAGGTACAATAGAGGATGATCCACAGCTATATATAATACAAATCGAGGTGACGGCAATGGAAATGCATATGGCAATTGATTTACTTCAATTCGGTAAATGGAACTGTATGCTCTTTTCAAAGAATGGATCCCAGTCGGTTCAGGGCTATGGGATACAGGGGGTCGAGGGTTGTCTGCCGGGCATTGGGATGACAAGCCATCTCGAGATGAGGCCTTTTAGCGGGTGGAATAGTAGGGACCAATTGGAGGTTTACTTAGTAGAAATGCAAATATCATGGTACAACTATATAGACACTCAATCATTATGTTACTTTTTAATAGTACGTTTACAAAAATATATTCTGATTAAAAGAATGAAAGGTGTGTCTCATGGTAAGTGGTGAAATAAGTATAGCCAGTTACAATTGTAATGGCTTAGCAGATAATAAGAAAAGACGATCAGTATTTACCTGGCTAAAAGAGAAGGATTATAATATTTATTGTTTACAGGAAACCCATTCAACAGTTTTAGATGAAGTTTTGTGGAAAAAGAACTGGGTGGGCAAAATATATTTCTCCCATGGGCAAAGAAATTCAAAAGGGGTGATGATCTTAATTAACAATAATTTTGATCCAAATGTGCAAATTGTCCAAACAGATCCTCAAGGTAGATGGATTATTTTAAATATGTTATTGGACAATAAACAAATATGGCTTGTTAACCTATACGGTCCGAATAATGATGATCCAAGCTTCTTTGAAAATATATATAAGAACTTATCAACTCTACAAGCAACACTAGACTCTATTATTATAATGGGAGATTTTAATACGGTCTTAAATAGCTCTATAGACCGGAAAGGAAATCACACTACAAATTATCACCCTCAGGCACTTAAGGAAATCATGAATGTCATGGATATATTGGAATTAGTGGATATATGGAGACTTAAATACCCTGATTTAGTGAGATATACATGGCGGAGGCTGAATCAAGCTAGTCGTCTTGACTACTTTCTAATTCCATTCTCTCTGGCACCAAAAGTTAAAAAAGTGTTGATAGGGGATAGAATGCGGTCGGATCATCACATAATTGGCATATATATTTCTCTTACAGAATTTCCACGTGGGCGAGGATATTGGAAATTTAATCAAAGTCTACTAGATGATAAATTGTTTAGAACTAGGACAGAAGATTTTATAACTGACTTTTTCAGACATAACATAGGTACAGCAGATCCCCTTATTGTATGGGACACTTTTAAGTGTGCCTTTAGAGGCCATGCAATTCAGTACTCATCTATAAAACAAAAGCAATTTAGATCAAAAGAGTCCATATTAACAAAGGAAATTGAAGGACTAACAGTACAGTTAGATAGCAATAAAAACGGTACCATAGAGGCACAGAATAATTTAGAGGAAAAACAAAAAGAAATGGAGGAACTTATTCAAGAAAGATCCAGTGTAATATATTATAAAAATAAAGCGAACTGGATGGAATATGGGGAAAAATGCACCAAATTCTTTTTCAATCTTCAATATAGAAATGCTACCAAAAAAAAATGTATTAAAACTTGTGACAAATGATGGAGTCACGCATGATTCACCAAATGATATTTTGAAAGAGGAAGTAAAGTACTTTAAGAATATTTTTTAGTTTCAGGCTCCTCCATCTCCACTAACTGAAACTAATTGTATGGATTTTTTTCCTATTAATAATGTAAAATTAACATCTGAACAGAAAGACTCATGTGAAGGCCAAATTACAGAGGAGGAACTGCTTGTTGCAATTGGGGCCTTTAAAGATGGGAAAACTCCAGGGCTGGATGGCATACCAGTGGAAGTATACAAAACGTTTTTTGATATACTCAAAGGACCATTATTAACTTGTTTTAACCACTCCTATATAAATGGTAGATTATCAGACACACAACAAGAAGGTCTGATATCGTTATTACTGAAACAGGACCCAAGTGGTATATATAAAGATCCAGTCCAATTAAAAAATTGGAGACCTCTTACACTTCAGTGTTGTGATGCAAAAATCCTAGCAAAATGCTTGGCGCATAGAATAAAAAAAGTTTTGTCAGATATTATTCATCCTAATCAGACAGGTTTTTTACATGGACGATACATTGGAGATAATATAAGGCAAGTACTGGAAACAATAGAACACTATGAGATATCGGGGACACCAGGCCTGGTTTTCATAGCTGATTTTGAAAAGGCTTTTGATAAAGTACGACTGGAGTTTATATATAAATGCCTAGAATATTTCAATTTTGGGGAATCTCTTATAAAATGGGTTAAAATTATGTATAGTAACCCTAGGTGTAAAATAGTAAATAATGGCTACATCTCAGAAAGTTTTAAACTATCTAGAGGAGTAAAACAAGGTTGTCCACTATCGGCATATCTATTTATTATTGCCATCGAAATGTTAGCTGTTAAAATTAGATCAAACATTAATATTAAAGGATTAGAAATCCATGGCTTAAAAACTAAGGTGTCATTGTACGCTGATGATTCATGTTTTCTTTTAAAACCACAACTAGAGTCTCTCCAGGGCCTCATAGAGGATCTAGATACCTTTGCTATCCTCTCTGGATTAAAACCAAATTATGATAAATGTACCATATTACGTATTGGATCACTAAAAAATACACATTTTATATTGCCATGTAGTTTACCAATTAAATGGTCTGACGGAGATGTGGACATACTCGGTATAAAAATCCCAAAAGAAAGAAATGATCTCACTCCAATAAATTTTTATAGAAAGTTAGCAAAAATAGATAAGATCTTGCTACCATGGAAAGGAAAATACCTGTCTATTTGTGGAAAAATCACCCTAATTAACTCTTTAGTCATATCACAGTTTACCTATTTGCTTATGGTTTTGCCTACACCTAGTGACCTGTTTTTTAAATTATATGAACAAAAAATATTCAATTTTATTTGGAATGGCAAGCCAGATAAAATTAAAAGGGCCTATTTATATAACGAATATGAATTCGGAGGGCAGAAATTATTAAATATTAAAGCATTAGACCTCTCACTAAAGGCATCGATCATACAAAAGTTATACTTAAATCCAAACTGGTTCTCTAGTAAACTGGTACGAATGTCTCATCCTATGTTCAAGAAGGGCCTTTTTCCCTTTATTCAGATTACACCTGCTCACTTTCGGTTGTTTGAAAAGGAAATGATCTCCAAAATATCCTTATTCTTTAAACAAGCCTTAGAAAGTTGGTTGCAATTTCAGTTTAATCCACCTGAAAGGACGGAACAAATAGTACAACAAATATTGTGGTTAAATTCAAATATAATAATTGATAAAAAAACTGTATTTATCGAAGAAATGTTTAAAAAAGGTATAATTTTTGTGAATGATATCATAAATAGGACTGGTGGAGTTATGTCACACATGCAGCTAACACAGACATATGGAAAAGTCTGCTCTACCCAAAATTACAACCAATTAATTGCAGCATTACCACAAAAATGGAAGAGGCAAGTAGAAGGGGAAAAAAGTAAGGAACTTGTATGTCGGCCCTGTATTAAAGAACAAAAATGGTTAAAGAAAAGTGTGATAAATAAAAACATATACCAATTTCATTTAAGGACCAAAAAACTGACAGCTGTGCCATATAAATTGCAAAATAGTTGGGAAGAGATTTTCGATGTACCCATTCCATGGCACATGGTTTATGAATTGATACGCAAAACAACGCCGGATTCAAAACTTCGAATTTTTCAATATAAATTACTGTACAAAATTCTTGCAACTAATAGAATGTTATATATATGGGGTATACAATCTTCCCAGCTCTGCAGATTCTGTTGTGAGGAGGCAGAGTCATTAGATCATTTATTTTGGTATTGTCCATATGTAGCTCGTTTTTGGTCACAGGTCCAGGAATGGCTGAAGAATTGCAACATTTGCCTAAAACTAACGCTACAGATAGCAATACTGGGGGATTTGAAAAGCCATAGTCAATCAATCAATAATATAATAATTATTTTGGCAAAGATGTTTATTTTTTAATTTACAATCTGTAGAAGCTATGAGAATAGGAAGGTTCAGGTCTTTTGTGAAGCATCACAGCACAGTTGAGAAATGTATGGCAAATAGAAATCCGAAATGGATGATGTTGGAAGATAGATGGGAGGGGTTGGGTGGAGCTGAAGGGTGGGACTAATAACAAGATAAACAGTGTAGGGCATACGGGATCTGTGAAATGTGTATAGGTGCGGAGCTTTTGTGAAATAGCACAGTTACAAGTGGAAATAAAATTGGATGGACAACAGAAATAGAGGAAGGACTAAGAACAAATAAGAGAGAACTATTGTAAAGTGGACTGTGTCTGTAAGATAGGTATAAGATGTAGAAATTGAAGGTAAAAGCAGAAGTGTTTATAAGTTTACTCCAATTGGGGGATTGGTGGTAGGGTCGCGGGGAATAATAATAAAGGCATATTCCTTAAAAAAGTATGTGTGTCTATATAGGTATGTGTATGTATATATGTGTATATGTATGCATACGTGTATGGATATATATATTTACCCAAAAAAATATGGGGGAATGGAAATGATGCAGACAATTACATTGGAAGCAACATTCTTTCCGCAATACTAAGCTGATCCACCCCTAAAAAAAAAAAAAAAAAAGAAAAAAAAAAAAAAAAAAAAAAAGAAGGGCTATATAAATACATTTGATTTGATAGGTTTAAGTTAATCAAGCAAAAATCACAATATCAAACAATTAGGCTACTCCAATCAGAATTGGATCACAGCGTCCTCCAGATGCAATGTTTTGCTCACTGCCCTCCCAATCTCTGCAGAGCTCAGCGGAGTATAATTATTGTAGGCCAGCGCATGAGCGCTCTTTCAATCATGCAGTCGCAAGATGCGTTTTTGACATCAAAGCGAGCCTTGTTGCTAATAATTGCTAGTTATTTGACCAGCTATGGCAAAATGTTGGTTAGCAATGAAAATCTTGGAAAGTCATGGTGTGTCCATCACCTGCGTGTGTGTCAGTGGGTCGTTGCCAGAGGACAGAGAGACATTTTCACAGCAGGTAAAATAATGATATACAACAGACCAAATAGATAGCCACATTATGAGCTAGTTATATCGCTAGTTTAACTATTTAGCATGCATTAATGTAATTGTCATGTCTGATGTCCTAAAATAACTTTTCCGCTGGCACTCGTGTTTAACCGCAAATTTCCAACACACAGTTGATGAAACCAATGCTGCATACACCGGTTGTAAAACCAACTCTCAAGCGTTAAAATTGGCTAGAATTCTCCTCTCTTTAATACCGGCCATGTAATTCTGTCAATAAAAAAATATTCTTAGAATAGCGTAATTGACAAGTAACTCCTATGCTGTCAAGATTAGAGGTCGACCGATTAATCAAGTTTTCATAACAATTAGTAATCGGCCTCTTTGGATTACATTGAAATCCACGAGGAAACTGAATGGTTGACCACCGGTTACGCAAGTGCAGCGTCAAAAGGACCTTGTGGCTGCAAGCTAACATTAAACTTATCTTATAAAAAAACTATCTTCACATAATCACGAGTTAACCTAGTAATATCATCAACCATGTGTAGTTAACTAGCTTGTCCTGTATTGCATATAATCAATGCGGTGCCTGTTAATTTATCATCGAGTCACAGCCTACTTCAACTTCGCCAAGCGGTTGATGATTTTAAAAAAGCGCAATCGTTTCACAGATGTACCTAAGCATAAACATCAATGTCTTAATTAAAATCAATACACAGAAGTATATATTTTTAAACCTGCATATTTAGTTTAAAGAAAATCCTGTTAGCAGGCAGAATTAACTAGGGAAATTGTGTCACTTGTCTTGCGTTCAGTTGATGCAGAGTCAGGGTATATGCAATAGTTTGAGGAGCCTGGCATGTTGCGAACTGTGTGACGACCGTAATTAATTTGCCAGAATTTTACATAATTATGACATAACATTGAAGGTTGTGCAACGTAACAGCAATATTTAGATTTAGGGTTGCCAATCGTTCGATAAAATACAGAATGGTTCCGTATTTCACTTAATTAAAGAATAAACATTTTCGAAATGATAGTTTCTGGATTTGACCATATTAATGACAAGGCTCGTATTTCTGTGTTTATTATATTTAAGTCTATGATTTGATAGAGCAGTCTGACTGAGCGGTGGTAGGCAGCAGGACACTCGTAAGCATTCATTCAAACAGCACTTTACTGCATTTTGCCAGCAGCTCTTAGCAATGCTTGAAGCAGGACGCTGTTTATGACTTCAAGCCTATCAACTCCCGAGATTAGGCTGGCAATACTAAAGTGCCTATAAGAACATCCAATGGTGAAAGGTATATTAAATACAAATGGTATAGAGAGACATAGTCGAATCGTCAGAATTCCTATAATAACTACAACCTGAAACTTCTTAACTGAGACTATTGAAGAACTGGGAATATTGAACCACCTGCTTTCACGTGTTCTCATGTTAAACGTTAGCTTTTTTACATGGTACATATTGCACTTTTACTTTCTTCTCCAACACTGTGTTTTTGCATTATTTAAACCAAATTGAACTTGTTTCATTATTTATTTGAGACTACATAGATTTTATCTATGTATTATATTAAGTTAAAATAAGTGTTCATTGTTCATTCAGTATTGTTGTAACTGTCATTATTACGTATATATATATATATGTATATGTATATGTATATGTATATATGTATATATATATGTATATATGTGTGTGTGTATATGTATATATGTATATGTATATATGTATGTATATATATATGTATATATATATATATATATATATATATATATATATATATATATATATATATATATATATATATATATACACACACACACACACACACACACACACACACACACACACACACACACACAGTTGAAGTCATAAATTTACATACACTTAGTTTGTAGTCATTAAATGTTGTTTTTCAACCACTCCACAAATTTCTTGTTAACAAACTATAGTTTTGGCAAGTCAGTTAGGACATCTACTTTGTGCATGACACAAGACATTTTTCCAAAAATTGTTTATAGACAGATTATTTGACTTATAACTCACTGTATCACAATTCCAGTGGGTCAGAAGTTTACATACACTAAGTTGATTGTGCCTTTTAAACAGCTTGGAAAATTGCAGAAAATGATGTCATGGCTTTAGAAGATTCTGATACGCTAATTGACATAATTTGTCAATTGGAGGTGTACCTGTGGATGTATTTCAAGGCCTACCTTCAAACTGAGTGCCGCTTTGCTTGACATCATGGAAAAATCAAAAGAAATCTGCCAAGATCTCATAAAAATGTTGTAGACCTCCACAAGTCTGGTTCATCCTTGGGTACAATTTCCAAATGCCTGAAGATACCACGTTCATCTGTACAAACAATATTACGCAAGTATAAACAACATGGGACTACGCAGCCGTCATACCGCTCAGGAAGGAGACACGTTCTAGAGATTAACATACTTTTGTGCGAAAAGTGCAAATCAATCCCAGAACAACAGCAAAGGACCTTGCGAAGATGCTGGAGGAAACCGGTACAAAAGTATCTATATCGAGTCCTATATCGACATAACCTGAAAGGCCTCTCAGCAAGGAAGAAGCCACTGCTCCAAAACCGCCATACAAAAGGTAGACTGCAGTTTGCAACTGCACATGGGGACAAAGATCATTTTTGGAGAAATGTCCTCTGGTCTGATGAAACAAATAGACCTGTTTGGCTATAATGACCATCGTTATGTTTTGAGGAAAAAGGGGGAGCCTTGCAAGCTGAAGAACACCATCCCAACCGTGAAGCACAGGGGTGGCATGTTGTGGGGATGCTTTACTGCAAGAGGGACTGGTGCACTTCACAAAATAGATAGCACCATGAGGCAGGAAAATGACGTGGATATGTTGAAGCAACATCTCAAGACATCAGTTAAAGATTGGTCACAAAATGGGTCTTCCAAATGGACAATGACCCTAAGCATACTTCCAAAGTTGTGGCAAAATGGCTTAAGGACAACAAAGGCAACGTATTGGAGTGGCCATCACAAAGCCCTGACCTCAATCCTATAGAAAATTAGTGGGCAGAACTGAAAAAGCATATGCGAGCAATGAGGCCTGCAAACCTAACTCAGTTACACCAGCTCTGTCAGGAGGAATGGGCCAAAATTCACCCAACTTATTGTGGGAAGTTTGTCGAAGGCTACCTGAAACATTTGACCCAAGTGTTAAACAATTTAAAGGCAATGATACACTCAATTAGTATATGCTATGTGAACTTCTGACCCACTGGGAATCTGATGAAAGAAATAAAAGCTGAAATAAATAATTCTCTGCTATTATTATGACATTTCAAATTCTTAAAATAAAGTGGTGATCCTATTTGACCTAGACAGGGTCTTTTTACTAGGATTAATTGTCATGAATTGTGAAACTGAGTTTAAATGTATTTGGTGTATGTAAACTTCCGACTTCAACTGTGTGTATATGTGTATATATACACTGCTCAAAAAAATAAAGGGAACACTTAAACAACACAATGTAACTCCAAGTCAATCACACTTCTGTGAAATCAAACTGTCCACTAAGGAAGCAACACTGATTGACAATAAATTTCACATGCTGTTGTGCAAATGGAATAAACAAAAGGTGGAAATTATAGGCAATTAGCAAGACACCCCCCAAAACAGGAGTGACTCTGCAGGTGGTGACCACAGACCACTTCTCAGTTCCTATGCTTCCTGGCTGATGTTTTGGTCACTTTTGAATGCTGCCGGTGCTCTCACTCTTGTGGTAGCATGAGACGGAGTCTACAACCCACACAAGTGGCTCAGGTAGTGCAGTTCATCCAGGATGGCGCATCAATGCGAGCTGTGGCAAAAAGGTTTGCTGTGTCTGTCAGCGTAGTGTCCAGAGCATGCAGGCGCTACCAGGAGACAGGCCAGTACATCAGGAGACGTGGAGGAGGCCGTAGGAGGGCAACAACCCAGCAGCAGGACCGCTACCTCCGCCTTAGTGCAAGGAGGTGCACTCCCAGAGCCCTGCAAAATGACCTCCAGCAGGCCACAAATGTGCATTTTTTTGAGCAGCGTGTATAAAAATCTGCAGATTGATCGGTATCGGCTATTTTTGGTCCTCCAATAATCGGTATCGGCGTAAAAATCATTGGTCGACCTCTAGTCAAGATCTCCCCTGAACGCTGAATATTTTAACCTTACAAATAGATAAACATCTGAGTTAGCTACTTCACTCACTTTATCAATATGATCCCTGGTTCATTGAATGAGGGAATTATTTTATAAAAACATAAAATGTATTTGGTTGTAATTGTAATGTTGCAAGGTGCTCAACCCTCCTCCTGGAGTCCACAAGAGCTACTGGGTGTGCAGGCCTTTGCTCCAGCCCTGCTCGAACACACCACTTTTTTTCCCTCTTAAAAAAACAGTTACCTTTAAGCTAAATCTGGTGTGTTTGAGCAGGGTTGGATAAAAATCCTGCACATCAAGTAGCTCTCCAGGTGGAGGGTTGAAGGACCACATGTGTTTTATACAGTAGCCTATCCGTGCAGTATTTTACTTTGTGGGGGGTTAAAAGGCTACAACGGCAGAAAATATAATACATAGTATCATAGACCAGAAGCCTTCCATTATCAATACCAGTGATAACAATGAAGGTTATTTTGTGAAGTGGTTCCTTGCGTCATACAACACAATTTGCAGTCACCTTTTTGGCCCATGGTATTATAGCACTTTTTTGAATTGAGCATTCAGACAAGTAAAATATCTGTCCTACTTACAAGTGGCTAAAAAAGTTAATGTCAAGCCCTGTTATTAAGGCAAAAATGATCGGAGTGTGTTTGGTAACGTGATTGTCTAGCAACCCAAAGGTACAAGCATTTCGCTACACCCACATTAACATCTGCTAAACACGTTTATGTGACATAACATTTGATTTGAGGTTGTGTGATCGATTCTCATCATGGACAACTTTAGAATTTTAGCAACTTCGCAACTACTTATTACTTTTTAGCTACTTTGCAACTACTTAGCATGTTAGCTAACTCCTAACCTTAACCCTAACCCCAACCCCTAGCGTAGCTGACGTTAGCAACAACAAATTGGAATGCGTAACATATCATACGTTTACAAAATTTGTGAAATATTGTAGGAATTGCATTTCGTAACATACGAAGTGGATGATGGACATCACAAATTAATACATACCATATGAAACGTGACATATCATACTAAATGTAGTGTCTCGGTTTTACTTGCAGAATAATACGAAATTATCTGACACAAGGTTGCAATTGCACAGCTATAAAGATGAGTCCCTATCTATCTCTATGGTTTATACACGAGTTTATTTTTCGGCTAATGACTGTTTCGGTTATTTACGCTGTCTTCGATTCTATTCGTATGCTGATACTTTCGCATCTGTTTCGGATATGTTCGGGAGCTTTCGGCATGGTCGGTAACGGTCGTTGTGTTCAAATCTTCAGAGCTACTTCTGGCCTGGATACTGAACTAAGAAAGGAACTGAAGAAAGAGGGAAACAAAAAACAGTGGACGAGAGAAGGAGCCGGACAACGGAATGACGGTCCTGCAGGAACCTGTTCAGGTAACGAAACAGTTTGCTATACCAAGAAGAAAACTGTCACATGCAGGACAGGAGGGATGTATTGTGGCTTGCACTGTTCTCTCCCTACCAGAAAGATCCACTACTGCTACACCGAGGCCTGAAAACAAATGTTTGGCCTAGCCAGCTAGCATTCCCCAAAATAGTTGCTTCGTTGTCAAAATCGGTTCGTTGTCAAAAACTAGTACCTGTTATTCAATATATAACGTTACTACACAGGGGATACTCTTTCGAACTGCCACTGTCAGCCAGGTATCCGAAATTAGATGGCGGTAGGTGCCAGGTAACTTAACTGAAGTAGGTACTCAGTCATTAGCCATATTTAGTTTAACTAGCTACGTTAACGTTAGTGAGTTAATGTTAGTTATGCAAGGTTTGTTTTGAATTATCTGGTTAATTTTAGCAAACGAGTTAGCTACTGGCAAACTCTATTAGATGGTTAGACTAACATAACTTGCTAACGTTAGCTAATTACTAACTTAAACTATGACAGTAAAGTGAGTTGTTCCAGATAACGTTATCTAAATTAACTAAGTTGGTTAGCTAAACATTACAGCTGATCAGATTGATGTTTAACATTATTCCAATGTCGTTCTTTCTCTGCAGCATAACATTGGCTAACGCTAAAGTCGTTAAGCTAAGTTAGATACTAGTAAGTTATAGCTAACATGTCGTCCAAGGTGTAACAGTTATTTCGGGTTGTATAGTAAATGGTCATTTGACAGCTGACTTGAAAATAATGAAAACCACTGGCTAGTTAGCTAACTACTCAGTGCTGGCTAGCTACATGGATAACTGCTGCCTGCATTGACATGGCGTTTGTTGAACATTTGATGCAGCTAACGGTAGACACTTGCCAGCCACGGTAACCTTAAATAATCAGATCTGACCTAGCCAAGTAACGTTACCGCAACTAACATTAGTTAGTTACATTGCTAAGTTATCCTATGGCCACATATGTTGGTATTGATTTCGAACGATGAAATAACGTTAGCTAAATGTTTGACACTTGCCACGAAAAACTGGATTTCGCCTTTTTTTTTTCGCTAGCATTGCCTGCCAGTCGAATGTAGCTAGCTAATGGTTGTTTGCTGTGTCAACATTTCATAGCCATCTAGCTAACAGCCAGCAATAGTATTGAATAGTCTGCTATAATAAGCTGCAAGCTTTGTATTCAAAGAATGTTATCAACGCATGTGCTTATTGACTGATTAGGCCACCGCCAGATCAGACAATCACAGTAGGCTATGTGGCAAAATGTAGAGATGCAGATAGGGGAAATGGGAGACATGGCATTATGTGTTTGTTTGTCTCCCTGTGTCTAGGCTGCTGTTTGGCATGCACTAAACCACTATGCCTACCGAGATGCCGTGTTCCTGGCTGAGAGACTCTATGCTGAAGGTAATGAAATCTATCCGTCTTGAGAAGATCCTGTCCATGCTGCAGCACACCCGAGCACCTCCTGTTCCAGCTTACTGTGCTGACAACTGTACAGTTCCATCTGATTTCTTTAATCCATACAGATACTCCTAAAAGGTTTTGACATGATGGTGGCTTGTGAGGCCTGACTGACACATGCAAAACAGGTTTTAGAAGACATTGTCATTTCTTA
The DNA here is from genome assembly GCF_029448725.1 of Salvelinus fontinalis. Lineage (NCBI taxonomy): Eukaryota > Metazoa > Chordata > Actinopteri > Salmoniformes > Salmonidae > Salvelinus > Salvelinus fontinalis. The sequence goes on from NC_074698.1 coordinate 3,540,794, forward strand.
TAGAATAGCCTGTAGGCTGCTGTTGCTTTAATGTGGAACGTACAACACTGCAGTGGACTATTAAGCTATAGCGTAGACGTGAGTCGATCAAAATAACACATCAAGTATGAACCTTCGTCACATGCCAAAAGGAATCTAATGCTGTCAGTGCAAGTCTGAAAATGTTAGAGCCAAATTAATAACATTTATATTTATAACTCCTAGTCCTCTGGGAATGAGATTGTGTGTCAGGGTATCTGTATGTTCATTTAAATTATGCATTATTTGGATGCATCTCTTATCCTCCTCACAGTGCATTCGGAGGAGGCCCTCTTTCTGTTAGCCACTTGCTACTATCGTTCGGGAAAGGCCTACAAGGCATACCGCCTTCTCAAGGGGCACAGCTGCACAACGCCACAATGCAAATACCTCCTCGCCAAGTGCTGTGTAGAACTGAGCAAGTAAGGATGTTATTTTGTTTGATGTTTTAGGCCTCATAGCTATGACATTGTGCATGCTTTGAATCCAGAGTGCCAACATATTATTTTCTTGGCCATGCTGCATACTGCAGCCAAATGGATTTAGGATCTTGCTCTTCTGTCATGCAAGAATTTAATACAAAATTTCCTCAAACAAGGATTAAGGAGGGCCAGTCCGAGGACAAGAGGCCTATATAGCTCCCCTCTTTGACCCCTGTATGCTCACATCAGTGGTCCGGTCCTCTTCTCTTCACAGGCTTGCAGAGGGAGAGCAGATCCTGACAGGGGGGGTCCTGAACAAACAGAAGAGCCAGGAGGACATTGTCACAGAGTTTGGAGACTCTGCCTGTTTCACGTTATCCATGTTGGGGCAAATCTATTGGTAGGATAATCATGTTCATTACTTCATTGGTTAACAATCTAAAGCATGTTCTCAATTGAGAGCTGATTGCTTGTGTGCTAGCTATCACATAGCAATACCTAATGTTTTACTATGCAACTGAGAGATAGACATTGTAACCTAGTGCAGAGGTTTGGGCGTAGCAGTGCTTTGATGTTTGTTGAGATGGAAATGTTTATTGTATCCCAAAGAAAACTTTGTTTATTCAGCTTCCCAGGGTGTTGCTAATGAATTGGAGAGGAGGCATGTCTGTTAACGATATTTGGATGTTACCTTGGTCAATTCAAATGGACTATTTGAATGCAGCAAGGGGCTGCAGCAGCCTCCTAAGCAAAGGATGTGTCCCTTTCTACAGAGATACCGTATTTAGAACATGATGTAAGCTCAGCCAGTGGGCTAGAATGTCAGCGTTTATCACTTAGTCATGAACATCATGTTACAATTTAGACATGCATGAATCACAATCAAAATGCTATTGTCTCAATTTCTAAAGTGTAACCATCTCAGAAATCAGACTCTAAACAACAACGTGGTATTCTGGTATATTTCACAGTGCTGTTGCATTATTACTTTGTGATGTCAAGAAAACCAATGTAGAGGTTAAGCAAAAGTAATTGGTCTGGTATCTAACACGTGTAACTGTAATAGAACCATAAATGCCCAGTGAGTGGTTGCTTGCTCTTATACATTAGATTTGAGGTACAGAAACAAGCTAATCCTGGCAAAGATATTAGCTGGAATGTTCTAAATTAGGTTAACGTGACCAGATGCAATGTGTTTTGTTGTGTGATTGCACGTGCGTGCCTGTCACCCACATGCATCAGTCAATATCGAGAATAATTTTCTTCTGTCTGTGCAGCAAAACGGATCGTCTGGCTAAAGGTTCGGAATGTTATCAGAAGAGCCTGAGTATGAATCCTTTCCTGTGGTCTCCCTTTGAGTCCCTCTGTCAGATCGGTGAGTCGGTCAATCAGCTAGGGTGGGTGGGGGGGTAGTTATATAATGCATGTGAAGATGATAGAATATGTATTTGCATGAACAATAGAGTTTGATTCTCTTGTCATGGTAAGACAAAAACGGGAAATTTACACTGGTCCTAATCCCATGCATGATGGCAGAACCAAATCTAATTCCCTGACCAGTGCTCGTGCTCAAATCCACTCTATTCCCTCCCCCTGTTCTTAAGCTGATCATATTACCTTGTATCTTTGTTGTCAGGTGATCGTCCGGACCCGGAGCAGATCTTCAGACTGACGTCCCTGCAGTGCTTCAGCGGCGGGAGTGGAGCCCCTTCCTTGCTCCCCATCAGCCCCGCCCACACGCCTAGCCACAACATGCCCCACCGCCAGGTGGACACGGTGCTCATGGAGACGCCCCAGGACACCTTAGTACGTCCCTTCGACTCTCCCTCCCCCTGTCCATTTAAACCCAGTATTCCTGTCATCCATACTTTTCTACAGCCAGGTTTGGCTCTCTTTACAATGATGGCTTGCATTGCGTTGGTACCAAGATGAGGGTGTTTGGTCAGGGGTTGGGACTGTGGAAGAATGTGATCTGTGAACACTCGGGGTGTAATGGTAAACTTATTCTTATGGGGACCTGTCCAATTCGAACACCTACTCATTCAAGGGTTTTTCTTTTATTTGTACTATTTTCTACATTGTAGAATAATAGTGAAGACATCAAACCATGAAATAACACATTAAATCATGTAGTAACCAAAATTGTTCAACAAATCAAAATAGATTTGAGATTCTGCCACCCTTTGCCTTGATGACAGCATTGCACACTATTGGAATTCTCTCAACCAGCTTCATGAGGTAGTCACCTGGTATGCATTTCAGTTGTCAGTAAATCCAGAAAAAGATGAACTTTGAAAGTTTCTCAAGTGCATTTGCAAAAACCATCAAGCACTATGATGAAACTGACTCTCATGAGGACCACCACAGGAAAGGAAGACCCAGAGTTACCTCTGCTGCAGAGGATAAGCTCATTAGAGTTACCAGCCTCATAAATTGCAGCCCAAACAAATGCTTCACATTTTCAAGTAACACATCTCAACATCAACTGTTCAGAGGAGACTGCGTGAATCAGGTCTTCGTGGTCGAATTGCTGCAAAGAAACCACTACTAAAGGAAACCAATAATAAGAAGAGACTTGCTTGGGCCAAGAAACACGAGCAATGGACATTAGACTTTTGGTCTGATGAGTCCAAATTTGAGATTTTTTGTTCCAACTGCCATGTCTTTGTGAGATGCAGAGTAGGTGAATGGATGATCTCCGCTTGTGTGGTTCCCACCGTGAAGCATGGAAAAGGAGGTGTGATGGTGTGGGGGTGCTTTGCTGATGACACTGTCAGTGATTTTTAGAATTCAAGGCACACTTAACCAGCATTGCTACCACAGCATTCTGCAGCGATACGCTTAGTGGGACTATCATTTGTTTTCAACAGGACAATGACTCAAAACACACCCTCAGGCTGTGTTAGGGCAATTTGACCAAGAAGGAGAGTTATGGAGTGCTGCGTAGGATGACCTCGCCCCCCACAATCACCCGACCTCAACCCAATTGGGATGAGTTGGACCGCACAGTGAAGGAAAAGCAGCCAACAAGTGCTTAGCATATGTGGGAACTCCTTCAAGACTGTTGGAAAAGCATTCCAGGTGAAGCTGGTTGAGAGAATGTCAAGCGTGTACAAAGCTGTCAACAAGGCAAAGGGTGACTAGTTTGAAGAACCTAAAATATATTTTGATTTGTTGAACACGTTTTTGGTTACTACATGATTCAATAAGTGTTATTTCATAGTTTTGATGTCTTTCCTATTATTCTACCATGTTTCCTGATGTTTACGCATTGTTGTGGATCTCCAATTCTTATTTGTATTGTGTGTGTGTGTGTTTCTCTCCAATTTCGATCTTGTCTCGTCGATGCAACTCCCCTACGGGCTCGGGTGGCGAAGGTCGAGTCATGTGTCTTCCGCCCGCTTCACCTGGAAGCCAGCCACACCAATGTGTCGGAGGAAACACCGCTCACCTGATGACTGAGGTCAGCCTGCAGGCGCCCGGCCTGCCACAAGGAATCGCTAGAGCGCGATGAGCCAATTAAACCCCCCCCCCCCCCCCCCCCCTTAATAACCTGTCTAACCAAATGTGCACAGAAGAACTGACAACTCTTGTCTCGTTCCCTTTCCCTCCCCTGTAGGAGTTAAACAGACTGAACCTAGAGTCTTCCAACTCCAAGTACTCGTCTCTGAACACAGACTCCACCATGTCCTACATCGACTCGTCCGTCATCTCCCCGGACACCGTAGGGTCTCTGGGGACAGGCGGCTCCCTGCTATCCAAACAAGTGCAGAACAAACCCAAGAGTGGGCGCAGTCTACTGGGAGGACCGGCAGGTCTCAGCCCCCTCACACCTAGGTACTGGTGGTCTCACCCCATACACTCACATATGAGATGTTTTTTCTCAGTAGAGGCTCTATTACTTGTGTTGGGCTGTTTTTATCATAAGTGGATAGATGACGCGTGCCTGTGTCAATCTGTGGCACAGTATTTTGAGTTTGGCGTGTACTCCCTTTGTGTTGAGGCACTCCCACATGTTTCCTTCTTCGACTACGTTTACAGTGTCATTATGTAGGGTGTCCACCCACTCTGCCCAGAGTGGGAGGGAAAAGGCGCTTTGATGATGATAATTTCACTTATGATATAAAATCCGTTTTTACCAAGACAAATATGATTATTAATGTTAAGAATCTTTCAGTGGGGTCTTTCAGTTTGCCCTCATTCTCACAGCATCCAGCCTAGTTGACGCAATGCTATTTTCTTGTATTTTGACCACTTCTTCTCTGGCCTCCATTGATTTTGTCACCCTTATTCTGGCCATCCTACAATGGTGAAAACTCCAATAACTTTTTGGAATGAATTATGATAGAGACATGCGTTTTGGAGCGCTGGTTTTCTTAGAGGAGTATATGCCCAATTAATGTTATTTTACCCATTGGTCAAAAGATGCGTTTTTAATTGGACACCCTACATTATAGAGGCATATGCGCTGGCACTCTCCTCAGAACATTATTCTGTTGTCAGCGATCACTCCGCTAGTAATTTGTCCATGGCTTTGAAAATTGTAGTCAAATAACATTTATTTGGGCTATAATTTGATATTGTGCACCTGGCTGCAGTACATACTGGTCTCTCATTCATTCATCCTCCAGCTCCATTGTCCACTAGTCTGTAATTAGGGAGACTGTAATGATAACTGGCTTCAGAGGACTTCTTGATTACTGCTTTCCAGCCTTTTGTCCTCTACGACGGCTTTGTTCTGTGTGGTCTTTTCTACCTGCGTTACAGGCTTCTCTGGTACTGTAACTGGATGTAAATGGCGTCCATGGGGACTTCTGGATGATCGGCTAAATCATACAGAGCTGAATAAGTCAACAATGTATTTTTTTATGCTGAGAAACCATTTGATCTTATTCCCAGTTTTGGAATCTTGCCCCTGGAGCCCAGCCCAGGGGAACCCTTGTATCTTCAGAACTACTCTCACAGTGGCTCGGGGATGGAGCCGCCCCCTCCCGGAGTCCCACCAAAGAAGGTACGCACGCGTCATCGCTATAATGAAGACGACACGCCATCTGTTATGTGGCTCTCCTATCTGGGGTGTTGATCGAAGAGCAACATACTGTGTGTAAAAATGGATCTATGCAATCTGAATAGAAAACATTTCAACTTCAGAGGAGATTCCTTTTTAATTTCAGTGATGGATTGAACAATGAAGAAGGTCAGATGTTTTGTTGGACATTTTTTAACAGCTTGTTCCCACTTTTCTCTCTTTAGTCTGTAGCGAGAATCAGTCAGGTGGGGACGAAGTCAGTGTTTGCACAGAGTGGTAACAGCAGGGAGGTCATCCCTATCCCCTTCAACCAGACTCAGACCACTGCCCCCCCACAGACCAGGTATGTGCTCATATGGACCCATGATTACAGTATGGAAATGCAGAGATGTTGCCAAAAAAGACATTTTCAGTGACAATTCATGCAAGGTGAAATTGTGTAAATGTTATGAAATTGTGATCCATACTTGTTTTGAGTTAAGTGTTGTGCTTTAAACTTGAAATGTCACTCATGGCGTTAGTGTTCTCTGTGCTTATGGTTGTCTGAGTATGAAGACCTGATGACCATTTTTTCTGCTCTGTTTTTCTGTGCCTACTGTAGTACTACGCCTCAAGTGCTGAGCCCCACCATCGCTGCTCCCCCCAACGTGCAGCCCAGACGGAGCTCCAGACTCTTCACCAGTGCCAGCTCTACTGCCAAGGTAACGTAGCAGAGACTCCTTTGGGAATTTGCCATTCAAAAATGTTTTCTTCTAAATGCATCACGATGATCTGACAAGTGACACTTTCCAATATCTTGAAAACTTGACTGCTGATATTCAAAACATTACGGGACTATTATGGTATTATCAACAGTGGACTAATGAAACAAATACCAAAATATAGTTTGAGTGGATTTTTACTTGAAACAAATAACCAAATACTGGGATTGAGATGGACAGTAGGATTTGTGGTGCATCTTTTGAACCAGGAGAACAAAAACATCAGTTCGCTCTCAAGTCTAGCATTTAAGTAGTATGTATTATTTAGTTCTATGTAGAATAGAGTTTGACACAAAACAGACTGGCACTGGGCTGTGCTGCTGAGATTCTTGGCAAATACATTATTTTTCCTAGTACTCTTGTCAGAACCAAATATCAAAAGCGGGGGGGGGGGGGGGGGGGACATGTATCTGACCTTAGCAGAGGTCTTTGAGATGCTAAACACAAACAAACATGCATTCCTCAACAGGAGAACAGCAAGAAGCTGAAAATGAAGTTCCCCACCAAAATCCCCAACCGGAAGACCAAGTCAAAAACGGGCAAGGGAGGCATCACCCCATCCAACCTGAACGAGAGCATTGAGATCCTCAAGCTGGACTCGTCCATGACAGAGGGGAAAGTCAGTATGGGCTCTCCTCAGTTCCAGGTCTTCAGTCTGCAGAAGGCTGCTGCAGGTGAGTTGGGACGCTGTTAGAATGAATTCTCAGACATTGATGTTCAATTCAATGCGTCTTCTTTACCTGACCATATCAAGATGTTGAGCTGAGACGTCGGGATACACTACCATTAAACAAATTATGTCGAAGTAATGCAGTAGTTTTCTGACTTTTTTTGAGTTGCTGTTATAATTGTAATACATTTCTATAGTCTTAGCCACCTTGTCATACTTTAGCTATGACTAACACAAACACAAGTGAACAATGTCCTTACAAAGATGCCTTCACAAGTCTATCTCCAACCCCTCTTTCCCCTCTGTGTTCCAGATGGCCTGATGTTGCTGATGCGAGACATCGGCCGGGGGTACCTGGCCCTCTGCTCTTACAACTGTAAAGAGGCCATCAGCATCCTGAGCCAGCTGCCCTCCCATCACTACAACACAGGGTGGGTCCTGGGACAGATCGGCAGGGCCCACTTTGAGCTGGCCGAATACATGCAGGTAAGGGAGGACCTTCTTTTGCTAGGTTCACCTTTCCAAATCACATTTTATTTGTCACATGCGCCAAATACAACAGGTGTAGACCTTACAGTGAAATGCTTTAAGAAAAAAAAGTGTTGAGTAAAATATATATATAACAAATAATTAAACAGCAGCAGTAAAATAACAATAGCGTGGCTATATACAGAGTCATGTGCGGGGCACCGGTTAGTCGAGGTAATATGTACATGTAGGTAGAGTTAGTGACTATGCATAGATAATAACAGAGAGCAGCAGCAGCGTAAAAGAGGGGTCTGGGTAGCCCTTTGATTAACTGTTCAGGAGTCTTATGGCTTGGGGGTAGAAGCTATCAAGAAGCCTTTCTTAGTCCTACATTGACGCTTTGCCTGTTTTATGGTTCGTCGTAGGGCATAGCGGAATCTTTTATAAGCTTCCGGGTTAGAGTCACGCTTCTTGAAAGCGGAAGCTCTACCCGTTAGCTCAGTGTGGATGTTTCCCTTTAATCCATGGCTTCTTGGTGGGGTACAGTTACTGTGGGGACGACGTCATCGATGCACTTATTGACTGATGTGGTGTACTCTTCAATGCCATCGGAAGAATTCCAGAACATATTCCAGTCTATGCTAGCAAAGCAGTTCTGTAGCTTAGCATCTGCTTCATCTGATCACTTTCTTATTGCCTGAGTAACTGGTGCTTCCTGCTTTAGTTTTTGCTTCTAAGCAGGAATCAGGAGGATAGAATTATGGTCAGATTTGCCAAGTGGAGGGCAAGGGAGAGCTTTGTACGTGTCTCTGTGTGGAGTAAAGGTGGTGTAGAGTTATTAAAAAATAAAATCCCCTCTGGTTACGCATTTAACATGCTGGTAGAAATTAGGTAAGATTTAAGTTTCCTTGCATTGAAGTCCCCGGCCACTAGGAGCGCCGTCTCTGGATTAACATTTTCCTGTTTGCTTATGGCAGTGTACAGCTCATTGAGTGTGGTTTTAGTGCCAGCATTGTTTTGTGGTGGTATATAGACAGCTACAAAAAATACAGAAACTCTTGGTAAATAGTGTGGTCTACAGCTTATCATGAGATGCTCTTCCTCAGGCGAGCAAAACCTTGAGACTTCCTTAGATTTCGTGCACCAACTGTTGTTTACAAATATACATAGACCGCCACGCCTTGTCTTACCAGAGGCCGCTGTTCTATCCTGCCGAAAAGCGTAAAACCCCCCTGCTGTATGTTATGTCGTTGTTCAGCCACTACTCGGTGAAACATAAGATATTAGTTTTTAATGTCCCGTTGGTAGGATATACGTGATTTGTAGTTCGTCTATTTTATTATCGATTGATTGTACGTTGGCTAATAGGACTGATGGTAAAGATAGATTACCCTCTCGGCGACGGATCCTTACAAGGCACCCGGACCTTCGTCCTTGATACCTCCGTCTCTTTCTCCTGCAAATGACTGGGACGAGGGCCTTGTCGGGCGTCTGAAGTAAATCCTTCCTGTCCGACTCGTTGAAGAAAAAATATTCCTCCAGCGCGGGGTGAGTAATCGCTGTCCTGATATCTAGAAAGCTCTTTTCGGTTATAAGACACGGTGGCAAAAACATTATGTACAAAATAAGTTACAAATGACGCAAAAAAAAAACATGCACAATTGGTTACGGGATCGTAAAACGGCAGCCATCTCCTTCAGCGCCATTCTTATTATACCTGAAACGGATTGTGGGCATCCGAAGCTAGATGTACTCCTGTCCTTACTACAATTTCACAGGGTTAGGATTGTCAATTGAATGCAACGAGTGGTCGATGGCTGTGTATGGTGGCTTTTGCTACTTCTCAATGGCTCGATTAGAAACTTCTCACTCTTTGCCTCCTTTCCCCTTCCTGCAGGCGGAGAGGATCTTCTCTGAGGTGCGGCGCATCGAGAGCTACCGGGTGGAGGGCATGGAGATTTACTCCACCACCCTGTGGCACTTGCAGAAGGACGTGGCCCTGTCGGCCCTGTCCAAAGACCTCACCGACATGGACAAGAATTCACCAGAGGTAGGTAGTTAAGTAACACACTGGGACAAACAGTTGCATGTACCGTATCCACATGTCTAGCCCTGGACTAAAAAGTACGTTCAATTGAGACTTTTCAATTGGGAAATGCTTACAAGTGATTCCATTTTTGTTTCTTTTGCTCCTATTTCTATCATTACTCATACCCTTTTCTCTCCTTATATTCCCGCCCTCCTCCCCAACACACACTCTCTTTGTCCCCTTAGGCATGGTGCGTGGCTGGTAACTGTTTCAGTCTGCAGCGGGAGCATGACATAGCCATTAAGTTCTTCCAGCGTGCCATCCAGGTGAACCCGGGCTTTGCCTACGCCTACACGCTGCTAGGCCATGAGTTTGTTCTCACAGAGGAGCTGGAGAAGGCTCTGGCCTGCTTCCGTAACGCCATCAGAGTCAACACACGCCACTACAATGCCTGGTGAGTTAGGGGACAACCTTGGAGTGATAGTGGATGTGACAAAATCTGAATTCCAATCGTAATAGATGAAACTGCTCTTATGTTTATTATATTACCATACTATGTTATTTTATTACCTCCATGTCGTAGTAGTCCGGTCTCGAGACCACATATTGAGTTCTTGTGTCGGATACATTTGTACTCTGACTTGTCTTGGACAGTGAGGACCCGTAATTTCTTCCCAAGACCAGCAGAGTAAAACACTCATAATTATCAGCTTCCATTCAGTCAGCGCATAAAACCGCTTCGCCAGGCCAACATTAATGTCTTAACAGCCTTTATATCTATTATAGACATGTTTGAGCAGTGGCGAACCTATAGGCCTTCAGTGTGTGACAGGTTCGGGATTTTGGAAGGACAGCAACCGTAATACTATAGCACTTTTTGTACACACAAAGGGCCAGTGGTGTAGTGGAGGGTATAGCCAGGTATAAACCCTATACCCAGTTGTTTTTCAGTGGGCATTGCTTATACTCGCTACTTAATCCCTACTGATGCGTATCAAAGTAGTGTAGTGGCGATATGAGACTGATCAATTATATAGTACAATAGAGAAATCATGCAAAAAGTAGCCTACACAATCGCAAAGCACGTGAAATATATTCACATGCGTGCCGCACACGCCGCGTTTGAGAGGAATATCATCTGCAGGCAGCAAGAGTGTGAAGCTGTCAACTGGTTTTGGCATGGAGTAGGTCACAGAAGAATGGCATTGGTAGCCGGTAGGGTAGGACAGACGTTTCAACATATCTACTAGTAAATGCTAACTAAGGCAACAATGGGTATGCATACCAGGTTTTGAAAAGGTTTAGTCTGAAGTGTTGGCTATTTGTGATGCGCAATTGTTTGCATCGGGGGCGTAGACATGGATGAGCCTGTGTTGTCAGAGGCCCACCCACTGGGGAGCCAGGCCCTGACAGGCCCACCCAATCAGATTGTTGTGGTTTAAGCATTGTTGTGTACTTAGACATCATATTTTTGTTTGTTTTTTCAACAAAAAAAGTGATTTTTGAGAGAGCATCTGAAATCTATAGGAAAACATGATTTTTCACACAGTGAGCCTTTCCTTCACTGGGCGGGCCATTTGGGAACGTTTTGGCAAAATTAGAGTATACTGACTTCTCCAGGCACCACTACAACACTGCATAGGGCCGATGGAAAAACAGCAGTCACACAACATGATGTTAAAGGATCAGCAGTCCATAAACTCAGACATAATAAGCCAGTAGGTCCCAATCATAAGAATACAAAAACACAACCATTAAGCATTTCTCAATCAAAATTTACTACAACTACTTCCCATTGCAAAAAAAACATTTCACGTTTAGCACACAAAGTAACCAACCGGTAACCTAAAGTTTTTAAAGGGGACTGACAGTGTTTTAACTACTTTGCAGATATGAAACAATCATAATATCAGTAAAAAATATCAAATTCCCAGTTTATGCTACAAAACCAACTGTATAAGAGGTTTTAAACAATTTATTATAGTTTACGTCATGGAATGTTAAGTCAAATAAGGCTTTGTTGGCAGAATAGTTGGATAGAGTTCAATGCATGATTCATATAATTCACCAATGCATTTCTTGGTAATCCCGAAAATATTTATCAGGCTGTAAATCACAGCTGGCCTGGTACATTGTTTGCTGCCTCCATTTGGGATGCATTGTTTCAATGACTCAATATAAAAACGGATGAATGTAACTAAGGTTGGGAATGTCAACATAATCAAACCAGCAAGGATCACAAGTCAGTCATAACGTGGCTAATAGGCTAGCGTATCTATTTATGTAGCAAGCTAAAAACATGGAGCCGAACACTAGCTAGCTATTTAGCTAGCTAGCAGGATGTCATGCCATCGGAGGAGTGAGTGACAATTTTTTCCCCACATATCGTTTTTTCGTGGCTATACAAAGCTAGAGATGCAGGTGTAATTTGGTTAGCTAGCAAGAACTTGAACGACTTAGCATATCTCTTGCATTCGCAAATTCACCCTGGCTTTCTACTCCGATTTCAGAGCACTCTCGTCTGAGTGTGCCAGAGCGCGGAACTGAATTTACGAACGCACAACACCTGCTGAATATGAACGGTGTCAGTAAACGTAGGCAAAAAAAAAAAGATAATAGTCAAGAACTCTCTAGATAACATGTAACCAGCTCTGTTACGTTGAGTAAAATGGTCAGTGAGGTGTGCTTAGGTGCTTGGTTGGTACAAGCATGCATTGGCAGGCAAGCTGCAGAAGGACGAGGGCACAATTCCCCATTGTTTAGCTGAAAAAGTTGGAGAGTGTTTATCTAATGTTCCTTCGTTAGATTTTTATCTTGCTCTGGCTAGCAGTAGTTGTTCTTGTTGATGTGCATAACTGAGGTAGAGAGAACCTACCTTTTCATGGTTGTTTGATCAATAAAAATGTAAAGTTCCCAAATGCCACGTTATGACCGTGATGTTTTACATATTTGCAGAAATCCATTCAGGTGTATTTTGTGGCGTTTGGCGAATGTGTTCTAATGATCTAAAATTGCTATGTTACAACTGCCTGTAAACACAGTCCAGTTCAAAGTGAAGGATTGCAGGCCCATGTGGCAAATGGCTTGTTTGTATAAAGGTCTACTGTAGTTCTGATTGGCTATAGCGCACCGGTCTGTCTAAATGCACTGCCGCTTTCCCACTTTATATTGCTATATAATTTTCACAAATGCCGTTAGTATGCATAATTCCCAAACATTCTAATAATTTATTGTCAGAATTGTTTTTTTTAGTGTCATTCTTCCTGGTGTGTATATGAACAGATGTATATAAGATTTCATGTTGCTGAAATGCTGTCAGTTCCACTTTAAATGCAACACTGTTTCACACATTCTCCTTCCATGGCCTCCAACTGCTCTTAAATGCAAGTAAAACTAAATGCATGCTCGTCAACCGATCGCTGCCCGTCCAGCATCGCTACTCTGGACGGTTCTGACTTAGAATATGTGGACAACTACAAATGCCTAGGTGTCTGGTTAGAGTGTAAACTCTCTTTCCAGACTCACATTAAGCATCTCCAATCCTAAATTAAATCTAGAATCGGCTTCCTATTTCGCAACAAAGCATCATTACCCTCGTAAAACTGACTATCCTGCCGATCCTTGACTTTGACGATATCATTTACAAAATAGCCTCCAACACTCTACTCAGCAAATTGGATGCAGTCTATCACAGTGCCATCCGTTTTGTCACCAAAGCCCCATATACTACCCACCACTGCGACCTGTATGCTCTCGTTGGCTGGCCCTCGCTTCATATTTGTATTCAAATCCACTGGCTCCAGCTCATCTATAAATCTTTGCTAGGTAAAGCCCCGCCTTATCTCAGCTCACTGGTCACCATAGCAGCATCCACCCGTAGCACGTGCTCCTGCAGGTATATTTCACGGGTCACCCCCAATGCCAATTCCTCTTTGGCTGCCTTTCCTTCCAGTTCTCTGCTGCCAGTGACTGGAATGAATTGCAAAAATCACTGAAGCTGGAGACTCCAGCTATCTCCTTCACTAACTTTAAGCACCAGCTGTCAGAGCAGCTCACAGATCACTGCACTCATTTGTAAATATCCCATCCAAATACCTCATCCCCATACTGTTACTAATTACATTTTTTGCTCCTTTGCACCCCAGTATCTCTACTTGCACATTTATCTTCTGCACATATATCACTCCAGTGTTTAATTGCTAAATTGTAATTATTTTGCCACTATGGCCTATTTATTTTCTTACCTCCATTGCACACACTGTACATAGACTTTTTTTATATTGTGTTATTGACTGTATGTTTGTTTTATTCCATGTGTAACTCTTGTTTGTGTTGCACTGCTTTGCTTTAACTTGGCCAGGTCGCAGTTGTAAATGAGAACTTGTTCTCAACTACCCTACCTTGTTAAATAAAAAACAAGTTATTTTCAAAGAGTTGGCTAACAGCAAGTGCGCTACAATAAACAGTTCCACTCACCAGAGGATGATTATTTGAAACAACTTGTTGAAAGTTATTCTTGAAAAGGGAGAAGCTAACAAATTAGCAACAACATCCTCTTATATAACACCTGCTGCAGCCGCTGCAAACTAGACGACAACAAAAGCTAGCTAGCTAGACCGTGGGAAATCTACTGCTCGCTATTGCGCAGTGACCTGTTGGCCTTAAAAATGGCAGTTTCTATACGTTTTTGTCACTCCAAATTTTGCCCTATTACAGTTGAATGGCAGATGAATTTATCTGCATACCACTGCTGGCTTGCTTCTGAAGCTAAGCAGGGTTGGTCCTGGTCAGTCCCTGGATGGGAGACTAGATGCTGCTAGAAGTGGTGTTGGAGGGCCAGTAGGAGGCACTCTTTCCTCTGGTCTAAAAAATATCCCAATGCCCCAGGGCAGTGATTGGGGACACTGCCCTGTGTAGGGTGCCGTCTTTCGGATGGGACGTTAAACGGGTGTCCTGACTCTCTGAGGTCATTAAAGATCCCATGGCACTTATCGTAAGAGTAGGGGTGTTAACCCCGGTGTCCTGGCTAAATTCCCAATCTGGCCCTCAAACCATCATGGTCACCTAATAATCCCCAGTTTACAATTGGCTCATTCATCCCCCTCCTCTCCCCTGTAACTATTCCCCAGGTCGTTGCTGCAAATGAGAACGTGTTCTCAGTCAACTTACCTGGTAAAATAACGGTAAATAAATAAATAAATAGCTTCTGATGGCCTAGCCAATGGCTGACTTAGTTAGCTAGATTTATCTCCCCAGAGACCGGCAAAGAAAAATCCTGGTTGGATTTTCTTTTCTTTGCAGCGTTAACCCTTTTTTTTTACAACACAAACACAAACTGAAGCGATTTAAATCAGAACACCATTGAAAATATTATAATTATTATTTTATTAATCCTTAGCCTTCTCTGAAGGTGTAGAAGGCCTGTTGTTCCCCACTGTGTTTGGGTTAGTAATCATTTGTAGTGGCTCTATTTTTCCTCAGCATGCATTTTTTCACTATTCTGAATGTCTAAAGAATCCATATGTTCTGAAATATGAATCCTGAGATACTGGACATATTGACCTCTTATGGTGGTGATTTGACAATTACAATCATGGTCTTGAATTAGACTCACATTTTTCTGGTCTTGACTGTCTCGGACCCCCTCCGGTCTTGACTCGATCCGGTCTTGGTCTTGAATTGGTCTCGCTTTAGGTATTCCCGAACACAACACTGTGTATTACCTTAATCTAAAGTCTCTAAGGAATTAAATTTAAAACGTCATATTTTGATGATATTGAATAATTTATGATTATGGGAGACACTTACCTCACCTTTTATCTTGTTTTCTCTCCGTCCCTCCATCTCCAGGTATGGCTTGGGGATGATCTACTATAAGCAGGAGAAATTCAACCTGGCAGAGATTCACTTCAAGAAGGCACTTAGCATCAACCCTCAGAGCTCTGTGCTCCTCTGCCACATCGGAGTGGTGAGTGGCCCGCTACACTCAAGTCTCTTTCAGCTCACTCAGTCAGCTCACTTACAAAAATACTTTAGAAATCATATGTATTATTATTGTTACTATTTTCAAAGCCTGCGGTATTTTACATTTGGTACTTGAGTCATATTTCCAATGTTCTTTATGGCACACTAACTCCCTCCATGTTGCCTGTTTCCACACAGGTTCAGCATGCACTGAAGAAGTCTGACCATGCTTTGGAAACCCTGAATAGAGCGATCAACATAGACCCCAAGAACCCTCTATGCAAATTCCACAGGGCCTCCATCCTCTTCGCTAATGAAAAGTACAAGGTAGGTCCATATGACATTTCACAAGCGAACACCGACTAACCTACTTTTCAGCACAATTCCTCTTCTTCCATATTAATATTCACTGCATTTTCTACTGGTTAAGTTTAAGATAAGTTTTTTGTGTGTTCCCTTTTCAGGCGGCTCTACAAGAGCTTGAAGAGCTGAAACAAATAGTGCCCAAAGAGTCCCTTGTTTACTTTTTAATAGGAAAGGTAAGCAATTGGAAACTTTATTTTCTTTGTGGGGATTATGAGGAAAGGAGTCGACTAAGTGAAGAATTTACTGTCACTTTGATATTCGTACTCAATAATAGACCACTTTACACTCACTTCTCAAATCTCATACAGTCCGACTTTGTGCAATGCACTAAATAGCTATGAAATGTTTGACATCAAATTTTATGTCACATGTGCCGAATACAACCTTACTGTGAAATGCTTACTTGCAAGCCCTTAACCAACAATGCAGAGTTCTTAAAAAGTAAGAAATGTGTTAAATAAAGGAGAGATGGTAACACAATAACGAGGCTATATACAAGGGGTACCGAGTCAGTGTATGGGTAAGTTGAGGTAATTGAGACAGTTTACGAATGTATTCACATGGGTGGTGTGTCCTGCTCTAATCATATGCTTTCCTCCCTATTGCTCCCCTCAGGTGTATAAGAAGCTGGGCCAGACACACTTGGCATTGATGAACTTCTCCTGGGCCATGGACCTGGATCCCAAAGGAGCCAACAATCAGATCAAAGAGGCCATAGACAAGAGGTACCTCCCTGACGACGAGGAGCCTGTCACTGAGGACTACCCCTATGACTCAGGTACAACCACTGTGACTGCTATGACAGACTGATGCATAGCTATGACCATTTAGTTCCCTGTTAATGACCTGTACATTTGTAATGACTTACATGATCATTTAGGAATGCAAAGTATTTGACAGCCTTAAAATTAAACATTGAGTACTAGTAGTAAGTCATTTTGAGTTATTATACTTCTGAATTTGAATAGTATATGTGAAACACTCCAGAAAGGTGTGGCCTACCACTAAAGTACATATTTTAGGGCGAGAATGCCAATATGGTCAGGCGTCTGTCTAATGTTACTTCAAGAAGGAAGCTGAAAAGTCACTGTCAGGAGCCATGCTTTGACTTCTGACCTCCACCTTGTCCCCAGCAGCTGAGGTGGAGGAGTCGCAGGAGAGCAGTATGACCGACGCAGACGACACGCAGCTCCACACCGCTGAGAGCGATGAGGTCCTGTAACCCCCCAGACCCTACCCCTTCACACAGACCCCTCCTTTGGACTTAAAAACCATGCCAACCTGGAGCCAACCTCTGGACTCCAGTATTAAAGAGGAAGAGGAAAAAAAGGAAAACAAACTGCTGCTAATACAGTACCTACGTTTTTTTTTGTTTTTTTATCATCTGCTATTTCTTGGTTTTGTTTTCTTCTACCCCCAACTCCCACCATCCTTCTCCTCTCATGCCTTAGTCCTCACTGGCTTATCATTATCGTCAGGTCCCATTGCAGCCATGTGTGGATGTGTTTTATTTTTTACATTTTTTGGTTTGTTTTTCCTAGAATACCTCATCAGCACCACATCGCCCCATCAGTGCTGATTTTGAATGTCCCACCCCTCATCATTGAAAGACATCATTTTCGCTTCTTTTAGGTTTGGGGCGCTGCGTTCATGCCCACGGAAGAAAAATAAACAACAAACATTCATGGACGTTCATGTCTTAATGTTTAGTTATTTTTTTTTAATGTTATTTTTATCAGCTTTACCCTGAATAAACACTTGTTATAGCCTATAACTCTTTGGTTCCCCTCTGCTGATTGGTCCGTGAGTAAATGTATGGGAGAGGATTGAGGACAGCACATTTCTCGCCTTTTCTCCGAGGCGTTGGGACGTCCAAGGTGATCCAACCTATCTATGGCCCGGCGAGTTTCATTGAGATCTAGCAATGATCGATGTCTCGATCACAAATAAATAAAAGTGACATATTTAACCATGTTTGTTTTAGAAGTGCCTCTTGACAATGATGTGAAAAGCCAGTTGTTCCTCCAATCTGTCAACAAGATTCAATGTGCAGTTCTTTTGATGTGATTCATCATGAAATACTTCTAGAAACAAATGTGCTAAAATATGATAATCATCCACAGGTTTAGCCTGAGTGCCCGTCTGTTTGTGCTATCATGCCAACTACTTGTCATTCATCGTCGTGCCAAACATGTTTGGCTTGACAATGACAGTAATGGAGTTGGAAAGAGCACAAACTGATCTGGGACAAGGCTAACACAGGTTGGTTCTCACTGACCACATTAATACAAGGTATGATGATGGGGATTAAATGCCCAGTTTCAATATTTGGATGCATGTGAATTAATCACACAAATATCCAAATGTGTGTTTGGGGAATTTCACATTGATTCTGTGTGTATGTATACAATGTGTCTTGATGTGCTTCTTAACACACAGTTGGGAAAGGCAAAAATCTCAATGCCACATTTGGAAATATTGCCCCATATCAAGGAGTTGAAATGCCTTTCCTAAAGTTCTGATCATTTTTTCTAAGGCATAGTGTACACACTTAAAATGTGTCCTCTGCACAGCCGGGTCAAATTATTATGTTCTCATTTTGCAAGCGCGTTGGGGTCTTAATTTAAAATGTGTTCTGTCTTTGGGGATAATGTCTGTTCATGTATATATGTGCTATTCATTTTAAGGATATTTGAAATGATAGAATAAACTACTTTAAACATGTGCTCTATTTGACTGCCTTGTACTCCCCCAAAATGTGAATGTCAGTAAATGTAAGACTTGTTGGCTGCATCTGCCTTTACGAAGACCTGATAAGACAATGTATCTTAGTAGATGCTGATCAGAGCAAGTTGGCTAATGATTGGGGGACTGAACAACAGTTTATAGCCTAGTTAAAATTTGATGTATGGATTTATATCACAAGTCTCATAATTAATTGCATTGAGAACACTAATGATTAGTTCATGATTTATAAGTGGGGGAAACCAAGATTGTTTCAGGACAGGAGATGAAGGAAGATAACTCAGTGGTTCTGACAGCAGTGGGAGGATATTTTCACAGAGAAGAACTGGGATGAGCGTCTGCTGTATCCTTGCGCTCACTGACATACCAGGACATTGCATCTGATGTGTCCTTGCCCTCACTGCCATAGCAGAACATTGCATCTGATGCAAGCAGGAACTTGGAACCAGTGTATGGAGGTTAGGAAGGTTAGTCTTATCATGTAGAAGGACAGAAAGACCTATGCGAGTGAGGCATGACTTTAACTGACAATACACCTAGTCAGGTTTCAGGTCCTCAACAACTGGGCCACCACATTCACACCATTATCTCTGGATATTTCCATTTTAGTCCAGCAATGTAATATTACTACACTACAGCAGCCTGAAGAAAAGCCCCTTCACGACAGTGATTCAGTTGTCTCAGCATCGGCTTGTCAACACATCTAACACCGTATTAGGTTGCTTAAAAAGCTTCGACTGTTCTCAGTGGCTATTACTAGGTACAAATTATGCTCCGTTTAGCCAATTAATGGGTTGAAATTTGGAGAATAAATACAAAGTAATTTGTGGCAAATTATTTGGTGGAGACCGGGATCATTTGGTCAAATTGACGTTGAAGAGTAATTGGCCAACTATTTAGTCTAACCAAATAATTTTATTGTAAAGTATTGCACAGTTATTGAGCTTGTATATTAATGACGACAACAACTGGTAAACTTCCATTTATTTACTTTCAACAGGACGACCATCCGTGCAGGCTAGAAGATAAATAAACCAATCGCCATCGCTGCATAACCAAATTGACGAATCACAGGGCTAGGCAGGCGGGTAATTCCGGTTCAAGACTGGTTGAGTTGTGCAGGTAAGTGAACATGAAGTCTTGACTCTGTCATGTTAAAACTCAGTTTATCTCAGGTAATTTTACAAAACGGATTATATTATTAGATAAAATGAATAGAGATGGGATTGAAGTGTGTTATCTTGTATGTTATTGATTTATTTAATGATCCAGTTTGAAATGCAAAGGTAAAACTGCGAACGTTACTGTGGGGTTGCAGTCAACAGGCCAAATAGTGTATCTAGCTAACGTTAGCTAGCTATCGTTCTTCGGGTGTCGTACAGTAGGCACACACACTTGCAAAATTATATACACTATATAGTAAATAATAATTGTGATAACATTGTAAAATATTTACAGTATAATTTCACACAGTAAGTCACAGTGCATGATATTGTGTATGGTTTGCTACGTTTATAAAGTAGTAATAGATTTTAGCGCAAGGATTGCTAGCAAGTTATGCTAGCCGCGCTAGCTAACTTACTTAGAACAAGGGCCGTGGAGTTTGTTAGCCAGTTCGCTAGCTATTAGCTAGCCAACATAGTTGATTATGGGCTACAGCCCGTTTCCACAATAAAATCAGTCAAGCTAACAGACTATTGAGTCTGAATTCAATACAGTTTATTCTTATTTTAAAAGACTGGGAGATTGTGCCCTAGTCCAGTGTTACTGTAGCTGCACGTAAATGTTCACCAAAATTCAACAAGATAATTTGCAGAATAATTTTAGAATATGGCACAATGGCAGGTCATTCTATAAATATATTATGATTGTCATATAGACTCAGATCAACAAAAATAAATCAATGTTCTGTACATAGTGTTTTTAGACATTCTTTGTAGTGCCATACCAAGTAGGCCTGTGTCAGTCAAATGATTTATTGGTATATTATTATTATATATTATTGATTTATAATGCAATTTGTTTGTGTGTACAGGTCCCTTGGACAAAGAACTGGAGGGATTACCTTGTGGAAGTTACAGTGCATTTGAAAAGTATTCAGACCCCTTCACTTTTTCCACATTTTGTTACGCCTTGTTCTAAAATGTATTACATATTTTTTCCCCCCTCAACCTACACCCAATACCCCATAATGACAAAGCGAAAACAGGTTTTTAAAAATGTTCGCAAATGTATAAAAAAACATACAAAAAATAGAGTTTCTAAAAACATTTTTTTACTTTGTCATTATGTAGTATTGTGTGTAGATTGAGGGGGTGGGGACGATTTAATACATTTTAGAATAAGGCTGTCATGCAACAAAATGTGGAAAAGGTGAAGGGGTTTGAATACTTTCTGAATGCACTGTACCTGGAATACACAGTGGATATTTTTCCCCTAAGGATGGATTTGGTGGGAGGTGAGCTTTGCTATTGCAAGGTATGTATACACAACATGTGTTTCATGATACAGTATTGATTATGTATCATCATCATGCATAGAGCTATTTCATTCATAGAGCTTGGTTTAATATCTTTGGACAGATTTCCAAAGTGCATTGTTCCATAAATGACTATGGTTGGCATTTCACTATAATCTGACATGATGTATCACTATAATATTGTGTTACTGTCTGGCATAGCAACCTAAAGACTGCTACAGAAATTTGGTGCTGGAGTCAGATGCTGACACAGGTGGAGGGGTGGTTTATCCAAGATAGGGGGTGTTAACTCTACTAAAAGACCACTAGATGGCAGAATAGCACATTAGTAGAGTGAACAGTTGCAGAACAGGTGGAATATCAATGGCGGTGATCATAAGGCAGGGGATATGACATCCATATATAGATGTTGATTGTTGTCTGAAACCGTAAGTAGTTTTGCGTTTGCCAAATGAAAGGAACAGGATTTGTAAGTAATATAGTGAAGGATTGTAACCAAGGTTTTGGGATAAACACTGAAAATAAGGTCTGAGGTTAACACAGGCTTAGGAGATCTTATACATTTTGTTCTATGAGATAATATCAGTCAGTTAACATGACCTTTATGAATTATGAAGCCTTTTTTATGCTTTTTTGTATTACATAAATTCTTCAAAATTCACAAAAAGGGACGTTAGCTGATATAGATTCTCATAGAACAAAATGTATAAGATCTCCTAAGCCTGTGTTTACCACAGACCTAATTTTCTGGGTTTATCCAAAAACCCTACAAAACTCAGACTTTGTCCAATGAACCATGGCAGAGTTAGTGCCTACAAAGTGACGCCATAACTATTGCTCTCTATAGGCTACCCGTGTAACTGTAACCAATCTGTTACCTTCAGATCTGCACACAAAAATGGTACGTGGCCAGGGGAAGTTTTTTTTTTTTCATATTGGGCTTTGTTGAGAAGGCAGGGGTGTATTCATTGTCTTGCAACAGAAATGGTTTACTGTTCAAGAACCAAACAGAAGCAAACGGGGCAAGACCTACCTGAATTTTTTCAGAAGAAACTCTAGTTTTCATTTGGAGCAAACAGAATCGGCTATGTTGCCCATCTGTGCCCTCTGTTGCATTGCAAAAAGGGTGTTGTGTTCTTCGGTTCCCCCTGGCCTTACATTAGAATTCTATACAACACCCATATATTTCCTCTATGGGGGGAATGGGACACACTCTTTTAATGACACATAGATACAAGGTTATTTTCGTAGCAGGTTAGGAAACCATTTTCTCAAACTATTTTCCTAACCTTAACCACAGTCTCCTAACCTGCTACATTAATTATATTAACCTGCTGTGTAAGTTCTCGTAACCTGCTATGAAAAAGTCACTTTGGTATCGAATTGGTGTGAAAAGAGTGTTTCCCATAGGGGAATGCTTTGATGCACATGCTATCATATTGCAGGGTAGCATCATAGATATTTATAACTAACCGTGTGTCCTTGTCCTGGTTATGATCCCATAACCATCCACTTTCTCCAATCCTTCAGAACCACATGTTTTGATTCTGGGTTATAATGAAACTGTATCCATTCCGGCTCTTGCGTGAAATGTAATAACTGCAAGTCACGATTTAATTGAGCCATGATGGAAGACACAGCAACCCAGTTTCAGACGTGTAGAAAATGGAACGCTTGACTTTGGCTCCCTCTAGCGGAGACATGCTGACGTTCCACTAGTGGCGAGTGTGAGGAATGTCTCCCGCCGCGGCTTTGCTCTCGGGTTCTGTTTGTCAGACTTGAAATCCGAGGGAGAGGAGCGAGCCGCCATTTTCTGTGTGACGCTCTCCCTAAAACGGCAACAATAAAAACGGATTACCGGGGTAAATACATAACAAGTCGTCGATAAATGGCGTTGGGAAAAATGACAAGACCAATTCGATTTGAATAAAACCACCTTTGAAATAAACTAGACTGAGCATTAATAATTGCAAAGAGAAGAGAGCAAGCTGACTCGGTTCCTCAACTACTCGTTGTTTCGCCCATTTCGTGATTCCGGGAGCAACACGGGGTTACCCAATTTGGAACGCACGAGACGGATTTTGTGAAGGGGCATTCTCGAATTATTTGTTTTCCCACATATTTTGTTTCTTTGATGAAATTACTATCAAAGTGCGGGATTTGTTTCTAAAAAAAATAACCCGGACTCGGCTCCTCATCACGTGGTAGGTTCCTCCTTTTTTCTTTGTTACTTTTAACTCCGTAGTAAAAAATAACTTTGAAATCGTGCAACATCATTTAGCGTTTAACTTGTTAGGTAACCTACTCACCAATCATCTCTCATTAATAGTAATGTACAACCTTTTTTGTGTGATAAAAAAATATATATGTTCCATAGCCGGGTCTACCTTCATTTCAAATCCAAGTTCTGACGTTAGTTACAGACAGTGTAGGTAACGTTAGGTTTGTTACTATTTTACTGCATTAGCTGGATGTTCTGCTGCCAAGGGTACACCATTATAGTAATCTACAACTAACCAGTCAAGATGAGCCATGATATTCGTAAATTATGGGAGAGTGCAAGGGAAAATACAGCTGGCGAGACATAATCATAAAACATTGGTAATAGCGTTTAACTGTACCAGATAGAATTGTGTCAATGTCAAACCTTATTCACCGAAGCTCTCTCTAGATTGAGTATCCAAATTACCCCTAGTCAGTCTACTGGCATAGGCCGTCTACAAACCTAGTTTGCAAGCTTGCTGTATTGCCTACTATATAATGCATCCCTGCGCCACCGCATTCTAAACTTAATCGTGCATAATGTACACACCCAGGCAATTCTATCGAATGATCGCAATCGTGTGAGAGCGGAACCATTTTCGCAATCCTTCAACGCTAACCTAGAAAATGCGTTGTCGCATAGATTACATTGTAATCATTTTGGATACATTTCCAATTTAGTAATTTATGGCGAGGTTTTCATAATGGCGCAGCCACTGGCAGTTGCAGGCGCCACGTTTTTCTACTATTGTTATATCAAAATAATTTAATTTCTTTAGCAGAAACCAAGATAGTTTGCCTAAATTGTGATTTAGCGATATACACAAGGCCGCTAGAAAAAAACAATGAACAATATAATCATTGTATTCATTATCAACACATCAAGGTTTTACCATGCCATGATCTCAACCGTTTCCTATGTGCTTGTATACTGTCTAACGTCAGTGCAGATACTGTAATTTTGTCCCATCCCTTTATCAACCAGGAACTGTGTTCATGTGAATCCCTTTAATTGCACACTAACCTGCTCAATCCCTGGTTAGTGTGTTACAAGATCTGTAGGTTTCCATTATATAATGTGTTAAATTGCATATCCTTGTATCATATGTGATCTCAGCACTTCAATGCTGTCATTTTCTGATGTGTGAACTTGCTCCAAGATCAAATAATCTCACCAATGTTCGTCTTGTGGTGAGGGGAGTTTATCTTCCTGATGATTGTTTGCTGTCATTATGGGCGGGTACACTACAGTACACTCTTGATGTAGCTGAGCTAGTGAGGCCTTGACTGTTGTGCTCTGCTGCTGTACTGGGGCCTCTGCAGATTGCAAATCCATTGACTGAATTTCAAGAGAGCTCAGGGTCTGGGTGACGTGCTTTTTGGGAAATGGTTTCGGGAGGTTAGATACACATAAGCAGGACTAGCCCTGACTGGAGCATAGAGAGAAAAAAGCCTACTGATTGCTCATATTGGCCAGATAGGGTCCCCCACGCCCCTGTCCCCATTGCAGCCCACATGTTGGAGTCAAAGAGACATTATATGAGTAGAGGGTGATGAGCACCTCGCCTGCTGCTGAGTTGGACCGATGGCTCGGCTAGCTCAGGCCTGGCTCCATGTTATACCCAATTTAATGGAGCGCGGTTCACTCAGATGACATGGCCCCTCCCTAGCCTGTATGATATGGTGTAGGACTGGGAGAATGTGCTGCTGAAAGTGTGAGTCCTCACTGCCTGTTTTCACTCCTCTTATTTGTTTTGATATGCCACACACTTGACAAAGCAAGACCCCCCCCCCCCCCCCCCCATTGACCCTTTAGATCTGGATGGAATCCTATCAGCTCTCTTCCAGACGTATGTGTGTGGTATTGGAGCAACCCTAGGAGGCTAACACAACAAGTATCTAGTTTATGAATTTGGAGGCCGTTGGTTGACCCAGAGGAGGGTACTCAATAACATGAATGGATAAAAGCCACCCACTCAGATTTTGTCCTTCCCAGCAATGATACCCTTATTTTAGGGGCACGGTGCCCCACTTTAATCAGTTTTCCAGGGCATTCCACGCCAAGAAAATTGGCTCATTGTTGCAAATGTTAGATACTGCCAGTGCCAACTGAAAGTATGAAATTATTATGGTTTGCTGGTTGCATTTTAAGTAAGAAATGTTGCATTATGTAAGACCATATTGTGGACTAAGTAATAGTCCTGCTGTAAGTTATTACAAAGGTATGTGTATACATTTTTGGCCTTGATTTAGGCTATCCTAGCACCTAGCCACTTGGAGCATATGGCAATTTCCTCAGCCTATATTCTAGATCCTTCTATGTCCTAATTTATCGTCTAACCAATCAATATAGAGGCCAAGTTGCCAGGAAACAACCAATAGAGGTATGGCTGGTTACTGCTGTAGGCTGTAGACCATAATGTACATAAAGCAACATCTGTTTCTCTGGTTAGGCCTAAATGTAGGCCTATTTCTGATGATAATGCAAATCTATATGTACGGATCTGCAGTGGGTTTTCATTGGCGCACTGGGTTTGGGATTTATCCTGTCAGACTATTGAGTTGGCGAGATGAAAGCAGAACCTGTTGGTATTACTGATGTTATTACTTGGTATTGTTCAGGCCCCCTCAGGCGGTTAATGTCTGGCTTCTCTGAAGACTTCAGCTCATGATGAATAATCTGTTCCAGTCAGACACTTGAAATCTGTCTGAGCAATCACAGCTTTATTCATGCATCTAAATGATCTGCTGTTGTGTTTTTTTGTAGAAGTTGTTGTTGCTCATGTTTTTGGGTTGCAGGTATTTTACAACTTGGTTTGGCATATACTTGAGCTGTCGCTTATGTGGGGACACACACTAGTCTCTTTCCTGGAATCCTGACTAGAGGAAGAGCTGAAGGGTGACATTTGGCTGACTAAAACAACATCGTTGCTGGCTGTTTTGATAGTGCAAGCCTAGTCTGCCAAGGCCAAGTACATTCAGATGCACACAACCTCCTATTTCATGCCCTCAAGCCAACATCCCCTCCCTCCACCTCAATCCATCTCAAACCAAGGGGCAGTGCCTCCCTCTGAACTCAACCTTGCTTGGAACACACCTGAAACAATACCTTTGTTCACTCTCCTCCCAGAATGCTCCATTCCTGAAAGTTTTTCCCCCCTTTCCCCCCCCCCCCCGCCCCCTGACATAAGAGAAACATGGACCAGCCAGCCACGTGGGAGAAGCAGGAAAAATAAATCAACCCCATTCAACAATGTACATGGCCTGAAGAGAAACCAGAGGAGAAAATGACTTAAATCCCCAAATAAGCTTTGATTAAAAAGGGAGGGGGGGTGGATATGGGCTAAGGGCAATGGGCTATTTTACCAGACTCCTGCCTAAAACTTGTCATGGCTCCTCAGTAGGATGTTAAAGGCCAAAGTGTTTCACCCTTCCAGGCCTAACTTCAGACAAGCGAGTTGCCCAGATCCTAGAGGTCAGGACAGGGTCCAGAGGAAGCCTGACCACTGGTAGGCTCAGCAGGGAGTAGCTCGACTGACACACGGGCCCCCATTCGCTCCTCTGCTGAAGCCACCAAACCAGTCTGGAAGTGGAACCATATGCATCATATATCATCGGGTGAATTGTGGTTCACAGTAACACACCACAGGTTTGCTGGTTCCTCAGAGTTTTACTTCTCTCTATGCCAGTTAGCCTATTCAGACACTGGCTTTTATTTTTGTGTTTTTTTAAAACCCTACGGTCAACTAATTGCCCCAGCTTGGTAGTACCTCAGACAACTGGTTGAAATCGCAACGTTTGAGATTAGAGGAACAGAGGAAACTCTGAATTCTTTTCAGACCCAATTGTGGTCCCATTTTTTGTTGTGTATTTCTGTAGCTTTTTTCCCTTCTCGTGGAGAAACCTGAACGATTAAGAGACTTCAAAGGCAGAAACCACTGGCACAGTGTTTACAAAAACAGGTGCGCTGCACTGTGTATGAGGAGAGGAGTGAGTATACCCACGGGTTGAACCCGACCTATAGTCTAAAGTTTAGTGTGATGTGGCCTGTGCTCCCTGATGGGCTAATGGCCCAATTAAAACTGCACAAAACTACATGCTTCCCTTCCTCCCTGGGTCGTTCCATATGATTTCAATCACTTTTTGACTACACCCCTTTTGGTTTGAACAAAAATGTATCTAGGCCTAGGTATTTGCCCATGGTAGAAGTAGGGTTGGGCAACATGGCCAAAATATCATGGTATAAAAAAAAAATGTGTTGGGTATTTGACAGTATTGTATGTTTTTGAATAATACAAGTTCTAAATATGCTTTGTGAGTATTGTGTGGCCCAAGGGTAGCAACACATACATTTTAAGTGATTTTAATGGGTCTTTCTCCATTCTGATTGTTTGTACTGTTCAATTAAACCCCCCCAAATTCTGTATTTCCTGCGCTCATTTGAGATCATTTCCACACTGCCACATTGGGCTGCATGATATGGGCAAAACATGTAGGCCTTATTGTTAACCCAATGTTACAATTGCGATTTGACTTGCGATTTAGTGCAAAATACTTGGGTGAACTGTTGGCATTATGGCAATTCTAATTCTATCGTTAGAATATAATAGTGGGCACTTTGAATACAGTGCATTGACATGACACGAATGAAAATGCCAGGGCGGAGTTATTGCAACAGGGTAGGAACCAAAGTGTTGATAAGTGTTTCTTAAGGGACCCTATAATTATTGGCTACATTGAATGTTTTCTCTTAGCTACTTCATGTAGCTAACGTATTCTTGCTTTGCGTATTCTTTGATTTAGGAGATACTGTTGCACAAACAACATACTGATTTTAAGTCTACACCATCACTGGTATTATCAGGCTAAATAGCTAATTATGTTTGCGCTGACTCAGTACATTTATTAGCTAGCTAGCGATTAGCATTAAGCAGCTAACAAGATTTAGGCCCTACTTGCTAAGAAAAGACAAACTAGCTGTTTGCAGATGTAAGAAACACAAACTAATAGTGTAATTATAAAACACTAGTGGATTTATATTAATTGCCTGAATGCATCTTTATAGCCTAGGCATTAACAAAATATTCATACAAATGTGATTAGGCCTCTCATAGACGAGGCCTTGTAGAAAGAGGGTCAATCAAGTTAGGTCTGCCACATGAATGTAGCATTGGGAAAAAAATACATAAATCCAGTATAACCTTTAATCATCATCAAAAAAAAGATTTGTTTATTTGTTTATAACATGCACAATTAGAAGCATCAATCAAAATAGAGCAAGCTTGACTAAATTCGAGCCCAGTTACTTTGCTCACCGCATCCTCCTTCGATTGTCTCGTCTGGCTTCCACAAAAAGCCCCCGCCTGCTGATCTGCACGAAGTGTGCGAGTGCCACTGGCTATGTACGAGTGCCACTGGCGATGTACTTTGCTGGACATGCTAGCTGTTCTCGGCAGCGCATCATCACTTCAAACGCATTCCGTCGCGGTGTTATCGGTTGGCCTACTGCTACTGGTAGTACCGGTAAAATGTAAGTAATTAATCACAAATCACCATACAGCTGACAGAATTTGATTTCATCAATCAGTTTGAGTTAAATTTGGTTGTCCAAGGTACTGTCAGCTTGCACTGCGTCTTTGCTGATGAATGCACTGATTTCTGGCCAGTCAGTTGGTTAAATTACTATTGATGCACCGGTATGTGATATTTTCCGCGCTAAAAAACCCGATACCGATTATCATATTTTTTTTACTGCCTTTTAAGCATTATATTACAAATAAATATATATATATATATATATATATATATATATATATATTTTTTTTTTATCCCCTTTTCTCCCCAATTTTCGTGGTATCCAATCGCTAGTAATTACTATCTTGTCTCATCGCTACAACTCCCGTACGGGCTCGGGAGAGACGAAGGTCGAAAGTCATGCGTCCTCCGAAGCACAACCCAACCAAGCCGCACTGCTTCTTTAACACAGCGCGCCTCCAACCCGGAAGCCAGCCGCACCAATGTGTCGGAGGAAACACCGTGCACCTGGCCCCCTTGGTTAGCACGCACTGCGCCCAGCCCGCCACAGGAGTCGCTGGAGCGCGATGAGACAAGGAAATCCCTACCGGCCAAACCCTCCCTTACCCGGACGACGCTAGCCCAATTGGGCGTCGCCCCACGGACCTCCCGGTCGCGGCCGGCTGCGACAGAGCCTGGGGGCGAACCCAGAGACTCTGGTGGCGCAGTTAGCACTGCGATGCAGTGCTCTAGACCACTGCGCCACCCGGGAGGCCCCTCAAATAAATATTTAATACACGGACGCAGTGGTCTAAGGCACTGCATCTCAGTGCAAGAGGCGTCACGACAGAACCTGGTTCGAATCCAGGCTGTATCACATCCGGTCGTGATTGGGATTCTCATAGGGCGGCACACAATTGGCTCAGCGTCGTCCTGGTTTGGCTGGGGTAGGCTGTCATTGTAAACAAGAACTTGTTCTTAATAACTGACTTGCCTAGTTAAATAAAAGTGTTACACACACCACACCGACCAAAAAGTTATTTTGTTGGCATTTACGTATGTCCCCATTACCAGTAAATCATAATCAAAACCTATTTCTTTCATTACTCGCTGTGCTGTTTTTTTGTTCATTTATTTGTTCAGTCGTTTCATTCTCAACCAGGATTTCTATGGAACGTCGTTTGGGTCTTTGCGTGTCAAAAAAGATAGACGTGTCAAATAACACTATGACGTGTCAAATAAGCTTGTTGGCCAACCAGGACCTGAATATGATTGCACGTCACATAATTTAATTCGTTCATACATGTTTTACGTAGTTATTACACATTGATTACACTATCACTCGTTTTTCATATGTCATATGTGTGCTGTGATGCTGGTAAAGTTGTCTCGCGCACCTACAGGGCTGGTCATAAAAAAAGCTAGCTAGCTCATGGATGCAAACAATGTTCTTCCCCAAAAACATAGCAAAACGACAATCTAGGTGTCATCTAAAATAACCCTAATTTATAAGACAGTTCTTATTTGATTAATGGTAGTTTGGACCATCTATGTGAAGCTAGCCACAATAAGGATTAGCTACAATAGTGGACTTTGTGGTTAGCCTTCAAAATAAAAGTATGGCATTCTACTACTATTTGTATTAATTTGCATCATTGTCAATGACATGACATACTTTTATTTTGAAGGCAAATTGCAAATTCCACTATTGTGCCTAATAGGGTTGCACATTTGGGGAATATTCAGAGGTGTAAATTTCAGTGGAAATATATGCAAATTAATATTCATATCCTATAAATGTAGATGTTTTTTACATTGGATATATTTACCGTATCATATGGAGACAGAAATATAAACATTTTACCTTATCATAAGTAGACATAATTGCAAATTATTAAATCCTTCCAATAGAATTTTAAAAAACAATTTAGTTACGAATTTAACTTTTGAATAAATGAGTTGACTCTTCACATGGGATGATTTCACTGAACAACAAAAGAAAGGGAATATTGAATGATCCCCAATGATCTATCGCATCTCCCAAAAATGTTTTCAACATACATTTGTAAAATGATAGTCTAAACTAAAGCTTTGGTTGTCTTCCTCTCAGGCTTCCATGTCTTCTCCCTGGACCTCCTCAATGTCCACCTCTTGAACGTCAGACTCTGAGGCCTCATATTCACTGTCACTTTTCAACCTTGTTGAGGATGGCATGTTGTCAGGCTCAAAAACCATCACATTTGCCTGGATGGCCACCAATTTTTCAACACTTATATTGGTCAGCCTGTTGTATGATTTGGTGTGTGTGTTCCCAAACAAGGACCAGTTGCGCTCTGAGGCGGCTGATGTTGGTGGGATTTGGAGGATGATGGAGGCAACAGGGAAAAAGCCTCAGATCTACAAAGTCCCTTCCACCAGGTGGCTAATGCAACATGGCAGTTGTACCAACATATCTCATCTTCATCCCAAAGCCCTTGCTTGGAAGTGTACTTCGCCAGACTGCCAAGAACCTTGCCCTCTTCCAGGCTAAGGTGGCGAGACACGGTAGTGATGCCACCATAGGCCTTGTTGATCTCTGTACCAGACAGGATGCTCTTGCCAGCATACATGGGGTCCAACATGTACGCTGTGGTGTGTATGGGCTTCAGGCAGAAGTCTTCACGCTTTTTGATATATTTCAGAACTGCAGTTTCCTCTGCTTGGAGCAACAGTGAAGTGGGCAGGGCAGTACATATTTGTTCTCTTACATCTGCAAGCAGAGTCTGAACATCAGACAGGATGGCATTGTCTCCCTCAATCCGTGCAATGGCTACTGCTATAGGTTTCAGGAGTTTCAGGTTGCTTACCAGTCTCCCAAAATACATAATCCAGGAGGATCCTCTTGATGGGGCTGTCCATATCGGCAGACTGATATGGCCATTTCTCGGAGAGAATCCTTCCCCTCCAGGAGACGGTCTAACGTGATGACAACACCACCCCAACGGGTGTTGCCGGGCAGCTTCAATGTGGTGCTCTTATTCTTCTCGCTTTGCTTGGTGAGGTAGATTGCTGCTATAACTTGATGCCCATTCACATACTTAACTATTTCCTTGGCTCTCTTGTAGAGTGTATCCATTGTTTTCAGTGCCATGATGTCCTTGAGGAGCAGATTCAATGCATGAGCAGCACAGCCAATGGGTGTGATGTGAAGGAAGGACTCCTGCACTTTAGACCAAGCAGCCTTCATGTTTGCAGCATTGTCTGTCACCAGTGCAAATACCTTCTGCGGTCCAAGGCCATTGATGACTGCCTTCAGCTCATCTGCGATGTAGACTGGTGTGTCTGTTGTCCCTTGTGTCTGTGCTCTTGTAGAATACTGGTTGGGGTGGAGATGATGTAGTTAATTGTTCCTTGCCCAAGAACATTTGACCACCCATCAGAGATGATTGCAATAGTCTGCTTTCTCTATGATTTGCTTGACCTTCACTTGAAGTCTGTTGAACTCTGCATCCAGCAAATGAGTAGATAAAGCATGTCTGGTTGGAGGGGTGTATGCTGGGCGAAGAACATTCAGAAATCTCTTCCAATTCACATTGCCTGTGAGCATCAGAGGTGAACCAGTTCCATACACAGCTCGAGCAAGACATTCATCAGCATTTCTCTGACTACATTCCTCCATTGAGTCAAAAACGATTGATTCCAGAAGGACCATGAGCTGTTGCTATCGATAAGGTGTCTGATTCATAATTTTGGGTACTTTTTGTCAGAGGTTGCTTGTTGTGAGCGCTGAGGGAACTTCATGCACTTTGCCAGATGATGCTGCATCTTTGTTGCAGTATTTGCAAATGTACACAGCTTTTCCTTCTACATTAGCAGCAGTGAAATGTCTCCACACATCAGATAGTGCCTGTGGCATTTTCCTGTAAAGATTTTTTTTTATTGAGTCAACAAATAAAATTCCATGTACAGATAAATAGTTAAGCAGTTAGATTAAACAACTCCTTTGTAAGATCAATGTTTTAAAAATGAAGCATAATTTTCCTGTTTCCAGTATGGAAACAGGGGAATTAACACTCCTCAGTTAGCAGGCTCAAGCAAGCTAAAACCCACATAATAGCAAAAACTAACAAGCAGAAATTAACAAGTTAGAAATGATTTAAATACACTTTGCTGTAGGCTACTATTTACTAGTTAACAAAAAATCATGTATGTCAAATAAAGTATTTTCGCCTCACCCAGTATTGTAATAAAAACTTACCAGAAAGCATGTAGTCCTTGGCTCAGACAGTGTAGTAGTGTGGGCTCAATAGCATCTCATTAGTGTGCAAGATCTTGAGAATCAGCTGTACATTTGATGGGAAAATGCACTGTGCATGCAGAGGGTTGCAATTCCATTGAATTGGGGATAGTTTAACCAAAATATGTCACAAGACCTAGAATTGCCTTGTGTATCCCACGAAAAAAATTCACTGTTATAAGCTAACTTTTTTTGATGAATTTAAGCAAAATTCCCGTGCTTAACTTCCCATGGAAAATTTCCGACTCTTTGCAACCCTAGTGCCTGATCCTTATTGTGGCAAGCTTCACAACACATAAACCGGTCCGGTCGAGCCTCACTAGCCAGATGAAGCTAGCTGGCTGCTTATAACGTTAGCTTTGGGCAACCGGGTTAAGTAGCTGGCTAGCTATTTATTTTCATGAACTGAAGTTCAATTTCAATAGGTGAACAAGAGGCAACCTAGCTAATACTTACTCACACCGATTCCTAAATCATTGTCGAGAATAATGAAAATGACTGCAGTTTCTACTGGTCATTGTTTTCAGGCTGGTTGTATTGGTGCTGGCTAGGTACCAAGCTAAAGCTAGCTACCCCAGAAGTTGTGGTCGAACAAATTATGGTTAATTACCATTGCGATATTGTAAACACATCATTCGTGGCTGCTGTTTGCTTGTTTGCAGACTTTTTTTGTACAGCTTTGACAGTGCTACTGTATCTTTTTTGACACGCAACAACCCAAACGGCATTCCATAGTATGTATGAAGCTAATAGCAGTCACGCTATTACTGTGTAACTCCGGCAGGGCAGCATCTGAAAAATAGCACACTTGGTAATGTGTACTGGTGCTCGACCAGTTGGCGAAAGCCAACATCACCTACGACTGAGAACAGTCAAGGGCAATGAATGCCATTATCTTGGCTTTAATGGATTTCGCCTTTGAGTTGTCTCACTGAAATGTTCTTACTCTTTCAAATGACTGCTCAACTTTGTTGACTGCTAAATCCACATAGCAGACATTGTTGGCTAGGAATGCTGTGTAGCACTTGTAGCGCAACATTTTTATGTGGCGTCATTACATCATGTACCTACGTTATATAGGTATACACGTCAGCTTTGACATCGGTTTTTCACATGTGCATTAATCTAGACATCGGCCGATACTGATGTTGGCATTATTAGCTAATATCGTCCGATTCCGATGTGTTCACCGATATTTCATGCTTCCCTATAAATTACATTGTTGTTTTGTCTATTAATCGCTTCTGATAGATCTGAAAATGATGCAATACCATGAATTTAACCGAGTGTTTGTTTATAATGAGGGATGTCCCACGTTTAACCTGGACACATAAATAGTAGGAGTATGCGCTGGCTTCAGCCATGACTGGACATCGCGTGCAGGTGCGAGCGTGTGTGTGTTTCATTGTCCAATCCGAGGCTTGAACTTGATCTGAGCGCGTGATCTGAGGCTGTTTGGTCTCTTGGGCATCAACTTGGGAAAGCCTCAAGGGAGAGCGAACAGTGCATTATAAACAAATAGCCGTGTATATTGGCCAAAAAACGACATCAGATTTATTAAAATTTTTCCTCTGTGTGTGTAGAAAAGTGA
The DNA here is from genome assembly GCF_029448725.1 of Salvelinus fontinalis. Taxonomy (NCBI): domain Eukaryota; kingdom Metazoa; phylum Chordata; class Actinopteri; order Salmoniformes; family Salmonidae; genus Salvelinus; species Salvelinus fontinalis. The sequence goes on from NC_074698.1 coordinate 3,575,388, forward strand.
GACGGGGCATCCGTTAAATAGTAATTCAACTTTGTCCGGCCTAATGATTTAATACAACGAAATGTTGTCTAAATGCTGAGCGCTTTATGTCCCTACCAGCCTATTGTCACACTCTCAAATGCTTCACAATGTATTTCTTTGTAGGCTATAGCCTTGAAATAATTGAAATAATATAACCTAAATACTTCCTTTTCGTTCATCCTTCGGCTACTTGTCTGGTTCCTGACCTATATTTAGTGTTTTATGCTGTTTAATCTGACATGTAGCCTATTTGGAATTATGTTTGCTTCTTACATTCACCATTTCATGTTTATTCAAATACTTTTCATTCAAATCCATATGTCTTGGTTTCAATACTTCAACAAATTGGTAGGTCCAGGTAGTCACAAAAATAGATGGATGTTGGTTAAATTGTGATTTTTAATGAATGGTGCGAATTTGGAGTTGGGAGTTTACTTTCTTTCTTGACCGCGGAGCAGTTTTTAGCGTTGCGCATCGCTCCATGAGCTTCCAACAGCTGAACACACACACCACACACACACACACACACACCGGCCTATGCATGGACACACACACAGTCATTATCAGTGTAGCCTGGGAACTTTGATCCAGACACATTAACTGCTGCATGCAGGAGAAATCCTTATCGCATTCAAGGGCTGGGTTTAATGTGAGTTGGTGGATGGTTCCCACGGATGGCAGAGATAAAGGTTATGACCTTCAGCTGCAATCCTAGTAGCTGCAGAGTCTGATGGATTTACCTGGTACTGGACCAGGTGAGGGAGAATCATTGATGTTTCTCAGTCAATAGGTAGGATATTGTTTTGTTGTAAAAATAACATGTGTATATATACAGTTGAAGTTGGAAGTTTACATACACTTAGGTTGGAGTCATTAAAACTAGTTTTTCAACCACTCCACACATTTCTTGTTAACAAACTAGTTTTGGCAAGTCGGTTAGGACATCTACTTTGTGCACGACTCAAGTAATTTTTCCAACAATTGTTTACAGACAGGTTATTTCACTTGTAATTCACTGTATCACAATTCCAGTGGGTCAGAAGTTTACATACACTAAATTAACTGTGCCTTTTAAACAGCTTGGAAAATTCCAGAAAATGATGTCATGCCTTTAGAAGGCTAATTGACATAATTTGAGGCAATTTGAGGTGTACCTGTGGATGTATTTCAAGGCCTACCTTCAAAATCAAAAGAAATCAGCCAAGACAATAGTACGCAACTATAAACACCATGGGACCATGCAGCCGTCATACCGCTTAGGAAGGAGACGCGTTCTGTCTCCTAGAGATGAATGTACTTTGGTGCGAAAAGTGCAAATCAATCCCAGAACAACAGCAAAGGACCTTGTGAAGATGCTGGAGGAAACGGGTACAAAAGTATCTATATCCACAGTAAAATGAGTCCTATATTGTCATAAACTGAAAGGCCGCTCAGCAAGGAAGAAGCCACTGCTCCAAAACCGCCATAAAAAAGCCAGACTACGGTTTGCAACTGCACATGAGGACAAAGATCGTACTTTTTGGAGAAATGTCCTCTGGTCTGATAAAACAAAAATAGACCTGTTTGGCCTTAATGACCATCGTTATGTTTGGAGGAAAAGGGGGGAGTCTTGCAAGCCGAAGAACACCATCCTAACCGTGAAGCACGGGGGTGGCAGCATCATGTTGTGGGGGTGTATTGCTGCAGGAGGACTGGTGCACTTCACAAAATAGATGGCATCATGAGGCAGGAAAATTATGTGGATATATTGAAGCAACATCTCAAGACATCAGACAGGAAGTTAAAGCTTGGTCGCAAATGGGTCTTCCAAATAGACAATGACCCCAAGCATACTTTAAAAGTTGTGGCAAAATGGCTTAAGGACAACAAAGTAAAGGTATTGGAGTGGCCATCACAAAGCCCTGACCTCAACCCTATGGAAAATTTGTGGGGGAAATTGTGTGCGAGCAAGGCGGCCTACAAACCTGACTCAGTTACACCAGCTCAGTCAGGAGGAATGGGACAGAATTCACCCAACTTATTGTGGGAAGCTTGTGGAAGGCTACCTGAAACGTTTGACCCAAGTTAAACGATGTTAAGGCAATGCTACCAAATACTAATTGAGTGTATGTAAACTTCTGACCCGCAGGGAATGTGATGAAAGAAATAAAAGCTCAAATAAATAATTCTCTCTACTATTATTCTGACATTTCACATTCTTAAAATAAAGTTTTGATCCAAACTGACCCAAAACAAGAATTTTTTTACTAGGATTAAATGTAAGGAATTGTGAAGCTGAGTTTAATTGTATTTGGCTGAGTTGTATGTAAACTTCCGAATTCAACTGTGTATATAATTCTTACCGATAGACCCTATTTCAAATCAAATTTTACAAGTCACATACACGTGATTAGCAGATGTTATTGCGGGTGTAGCCAAATGCTTGTGCTTCTAGCTCCGACAGTGCGGTAATATCTAACAATTATTATCTAAGAAATTACACAACATATACACATAAATCTAAGTAGGAATAAATTAAGACTATACATATGGACGAGCGATGTCAGAGCGGAACTAACTAAGATATAGTATTGAAAACAGTATAAACATATGAGATGAGTAATGCCAGATATAAACATTATGTGACTAAGATACCGTAGAATACTATGGAATAGAGTATACACATATGAGATGATTAGTGCAAGATATGTAAACATTATTCAAGTGACTAGTGTTCCATTCCTTAAAGTGGCCAGTGATTCCTAGTCTGTGCCTACAGGCCGCAGCCTCTAATGTGCTAGTGATGGCTGTTTAACAGTCCGACGGCCTTGAGATAGAAGCTGTTTTTCAGTCTCTCGGCCCCAGCTTTGATGCACCTGTACTGACCTCGCCTTCTGGATGATGGCGGGGTGAACAGGTAGTGGCTCGGGTGGTTGATGTCCTTGATGATCTTTTTGGCCTTCCTGTGAGATACTTAGCATGTTTTTGACCAACATTAGGCCTAGGTCTTTATGCTTAACCATCATAAATGCTAAGTACAGTATATTGTGTTATGGCAAAATGGCTAGCCTGTTTTCCTAATGTTAACCTTTACAGCACAGGCTACATTCTTCCCTCTGTACTGGAGGTTGATCCATTTCAGGTTTTACTGGTGCTACCTCTGCGAAGGCGGCCTCCACCGAAGAATAGCCTCATTTAATTACATCTATGCATAATAGGGTGATGGGTGTAGAATACGCATCATGACTAGGTGAGAGGGGCCTCATCGGAATAAGGTGATAGTGTGAAATTCGCGCCATCGCGGGGGATGTCCTAAACGTAGCCTGCGGTTGGTTGGACAGGGTATCGCTGGCTGGGTGGAGCTTCTTATACGCCTGCAACTGGTTAGACTGGGAGGGTTGGTCTTAAAGGGCTCTGTAACAGGAGTCCTGTTTCCAGCGCTCGGCTCCGCACACCGCCATGCATGGCGAGCATTATGGCTCAGGGTCGTCCATGAGAATGTGGATTTGTTTGTATCACCGCGTGTGTGTGTTGAGAGCCGCTCTTGCTTGCCTGGTTGTATAGGTGGAATAAATGTGTCAAATTCAATGGTGAGGAGTAGGGATGCACCTATATGACATTTTTGGCCGATATCCAATATTTTCCTTGCCAAAAAACACGATACCGATAACTGATATTTTAAATTTGAGTGGCCTTTTTAAGCATTCTAGTACAGTTAAATAGTTGAAACACACTTACTGACCAAAAGGTTTTTGTTTCACTTGCTGTGCTGTTTCGTTGTTCAGTCGTTTAATTTTCACCCAGGATTTCATCATACATGTCAAGCAGTGAAGTTTCATCTCTGTCTGTCCGTTGCCTCTTCTGTCGTGGGTCCTCTTCCTCTGTGCCAACTGTCACTGTATCCAATTCCATCTTGTCCATCTGTGTCTAACATTTCACGTAAACCCTGTTTCTTGTCTGCGTCGAAGTAGCGGTCCTTGTACCTAGCATCGAGCATGGTGGCGACACAGTAAAGAGGCTCAGAGAGAATACCACCGACTCGCTTGTTCACAGCCTCTAGTAGAGTACTTTTGTAAGTTTTAACCCGACGGTCTGTGTCGCAGTTTTGTTGAGCAGGCATTTCAATGCCATGACAGAGGGTATGATGTGTGCTGCAGATGCAGTTGGTGAGCTTTGAGTCAGTCGTTCGAATGGAGCTAGGAGTGTGTTCATGTTTCAAACATGTTCTCAAATGCCATTGACATGGCAGCAGCAGTATGAGAACCAGCATATTCTAGGGCATGCAATACGGCTTTCCTCAGTACAAAATCCTCATCAACCCACTGTGCTGTCAGACTCCGCATGCTCATGGGGCTGACATCGCTGGTCCAAATGTCAGTTGTGAAGCTAATAGCAGTGACGCCCATAGCAAGTAACTCATGGATGTGCGTTTCAACAATACTGTGTAACTCCGGTAGGGCAACATCTGAAAAATAGCGCCCTACTTGGTTGTGTGTACCGGGAATCATGGTGCTGGACCAGTTGGCGAAAGCCAACATCATCCACGGCAGAGATTGGTTGATTGTCAAGGGCAATGAATTCCATTTTCTTGCAGTTAATGGATTTCGCCTTTGAGTTGTCTCACTGAAATGTTCTTACTCTTTCAAGTAGTTGTTGGATGTGTGCGCTTATTTGTTTTCAGCTTTTCTAAGTAGACATCTGGGGGTCATGCACTTTGAAATGGGTGGTATTGATGAGTGGTAGGTTTGTGGTATTGAAATATTTCATACATTACACGCCTACAGAAATGTATAATTATGTAATATCCTCCTTTGCATATTATTCTACACACTGGCTATTATTTTAATGATCTCCGCCCCCAAACAAGACCAAATTTGGTTGGACTGGACCAAATCTGAACCAATCATAGACGTCTATGTTTCACAAGTTTGGATATCAAAGTACAGCACAGTAGAGTTTAGTGCAGTGGAGCATAGTACAATACAGTAAATTATAGTATACTCAACTCAATAGTATACTGTACCATACAGGACTGTACTGAACTATACTCAACTTAAAAAAACGAACTATTTATCTTTACTGTACGGGGCTCTTCACACGTGTAAAACAAACGTCTATGGTTGGTTTAGATTTGAACCAATCATGGATGTCTATGTATGGGCCAAATCAAGGCCGGACTGGAACAAAAATAAACATCTGTGGATGTGGAAATTAATGCCGGTCCAGATCGTATCAAAAACGTATTCTCTGGATGTTGAAATCAGGGCCGACTGACCAAATTTCATTTACTTTTCCACTTCCATTGACGTCCGGTGTTGGTTGGCGCTCAGATGCGAGTTACAATAAAAGGAAAGAGAGGGGGCTTGTGTATGTGTGTGAGAGAGACACCGAGGGCCTACAGCATCACCTAGATCTTCTGTCAGACCTGGGCCCCAACAGTAAATCTCAGTAAGACAAAAAATAATGGTGTTCCATTAAAAAGGTCCGGTTGCCAGGACCACACATACAAATTCCGTCTAGGCACCGTTGACCTTGAGCACACAAACTACACCTACCTAGGCCTAAACATCAGCACCACCGGTAACTTCCACAAAGCTGTGAACGATCTGAGACAAGGTGAGAAGGGCCTTCTACGCCATCAAAAGGAACATAAATTCGACATCCCAATTAGGATCTGTCTAAAAATACTTGAATCAGTTATGGAACCCATTGCCGTTTATGGTTGAGATCTTATAACCAAGATTTCACAAAATGGGACAAACACCTAATTGAGACTCTGAAAAAACATCCCCCCCGTGTACAACGTAAATCGCCAAATAATGCATGTAGAGCAGAAGTAGGCCGATACCCAATAATGATCAAAATCCAGAAAAGAGCCTTTTTAAATTCTACAAAAACTTAAAAGGAAGCGATTCCCAAGCCTTCCATAACAAAGCCATCACATACAGAGAGATTAATCTAGAGAAGAATCCCCTAAGCAAGTGGGTCATGGACAGCAACAGCAACACAATTAGACCCAACCAAATCATGAGAGAACAAAAAGATAATTACTTGACACATTACTCTGGTTTTTGTTAAATTCTTTCCAAACTGGAATGATATTTGGCCCTGAAAGAGAGTACACAGTGGCAGAATACCTGACCACTGTGACTGACCCAAAATTTAAGGAAAGAGAGACATATATTTCCCTCGATTGCACAGACCCACAAAGAATTCGAAAACAAATCAAATGTTGATAAACTCCCATATCTATTGGGTGAAATATCACAGTGTGCCATCACAGCAGCAAGATTTTGTCAACTGTTGCTACAAGGAAAGGGCAACCAGTGAAGATCAAACACCATTGTAAATACAACCTATATTTGTGTTTATTTATTTTCCCGTTAGTTCATGTACAATTTGCCCGTTATAACACTATACGTCGCCATATGACATTTTGAAATGTCTATTCCTTTGTAACCTGAGTTTACTGTTAATTCTTGATTGTTTAGTTCACTTTTGATTGTATTTGAGAGGGTGAGAGGGAGCGAGCCAGCTTTGACCACCAGCCAACAATGAAAATGGTTGAGTTTAACGTAATAATATGCCAATGGAAGGGAAGACTGGTTTGTGACTACTGATTTCCCATTGTAGCCAATTCAATTGCAGTAATTCCTTTACTGATTTTAAGGAAATTCTGTCACCAATTTGGTTAATTTAAAGTTTTAATCACTTAATAATTAAGAAACCAAATGAATATGGTTTCTTCCTTGTTACTTCTGTGAACTTTCATTTTCCTCCCTCATGAGCGAGAGAAATGAGAAAATATCTTAAAGATATATGGGCTTTTGGTAACAGAATTAAGGCACATGCCAATGTTTCTTAAACAAAATATGTGTTGATATTAGTTGGCAGTGTCTTCACTTCTGCATTATTGTGTTTTGATATATTTCAAATGCCTTTAAGACTTTTCCATCTGTTTGACCAGAAATCAAAGCCTTTGATTATTCCTAATTTTGAGGATGGAAAATGGTTAAAGTTATGTATGCCTTCATTTCTCAAAAAAATGTAGACACCTAGCTTTCATTTGGCACCAGATCTGACCTGAACTTCACATGTTGGTGCTCATGGGGCCTTTTTACATGGACATGACCAGAGGTTAAAAACATGCTATGCTGTATGCAAAGGAAGTAGCCTATGTCACGAGTAAATGTGTGCTAAGAATGTCTCATGGTTTCTCTCTCTCCTGGTCTATGACATCACCTTGTGAATAAACATTCTAGAGGTGTCTGGAATCAGTGGTGTATTACTGCTCTGTTCCTCCTCCCTGACTGGAACCCTATGTCCGTAGTATAGGCCATAGTGCATTACTTTTGACCCTGGCTGCATCAGACATCCTCCAGAATGTAGTCTACTTGTAATCTCTGTCGTCTACTTGGTGCCTTGTGTAGAGTGAGGTATTGCTGAGTCATTGCCATAGTCTGATCTCACTTTCTGACACAACAGCCCAAGGGAGGTAACCTTACATTCCGAACCCTCACTGGATCTTTACTCTCCTGGGTTATTATGAGAGTGGCGCTGAGCGATAGCTGAGCGAAGTTGTTTCAGCGTATTTGTGCGCGTGCGTGCGAGCACATGCGTGTGTGTCAAGGTTGGTCAACATACAATTATTTCCCCCCTTTTGAATAGGGAAAACGGTGTTCTCTTTCCATCATGATTACATCCAAACTGTAACATCATTTGGGGAGTGTAGGACGGGACTTCCCCAGACAGCCTAACTCCCTAATTTCTGTCCCTCCCTGCTGCCTCTCAAAGGCTTAACCTGTCTAGGATCAGCGTGGCGCTAGCGGCACACCTCCCCCCCCCCCCCCACTGAAAAACCAGTGCCGCGAAATTCAAAAAAAATATTTTTTTAAAATATTTAACTTTCACACATTAAAGTCCAATACAGCTAATGAAAGACACAGATCTTGTGAATCCAGTCAACTTGTCCGATTTTTAAAATGTTTTACAGGGAAGACACAATATGTAAAGATGTACATCTATTACCTAAAAACACATTAGCATAATCCACCATCTTTTATTTGTCCACCAACACCAGTAGCCATCACCAATTCGACTAAACTAAGATATTTATAGCCCCTAACCAACAAAAAAACTCATCAGATGACAGTCTGATAACATATTTATGGTATGGGATAGGTTTTGTTAGAAAAAAGTGCATATTTCAGGTAGATGGCATAGGTTACAATTGCACCCACCGTCACAAATGGAATAGAAAAACTACTTAGAGCAACGTGTTTACCTACTTACTAATCATCAAACATTTCGTAAAAATACACAGCATACACGAATCGAAAGACACAGATCCTGTGAATACAGACAATATTTCAGATTTTCTAAGTGTCTTACAGCGAAAACACAATAAATCGTTATATTAGCTTAGCACATAGCAATTAGCAGCCCAGCATTGATTCTAGCCAAAGTGAGCGATAAAAGTCAACATCGACAAAAGATATTAATTTTTTCACTAACCTTCTCAGAATTCTTCCGATGACACTCCTGTAACATCACATTACAACATGCATATACAGTTTGATCGAAAATGTTTATATTTAGCCACCAAAATCATGGTTAGACAATGTGAAATGTAGACAAGCTGGTAAAGAAAAAGTCCTTGCGCCACTTAGACAGTGATCTACTCTTATACATAAATACTCATAAACGTGACTAAAAAATATAGGGTGGACAGGGATTGATAGACAATTTAATTCTTAATACAATTGCGTTATTACATTTTTTAATTTATCCTTACTTTTCAATACAGTTTGCGCCAAGCGAAGCTACGTCAAAAAACATGGCGTCCTAAGCCACTAAAATGTTTCGACAGAAACACGATTTATCATAATAAAAATGTCCTACCTTGAGCTGTTCTTCCATCAGTATCTTGGGCAAAGGATCCTTTCTTGGGAGGAATCGTCTTTTGGTGGAAAGCTGTCCTCTTGCCATGTGAAAATGCCAACTGCGTTCGGGATGAACTGAAAGCGTGCCCACCTATTCACAGCGTTAAAGAAATAAATGTCCCAAAATCGCACTAAACGGATATAAATTGCTATAAAACGCTTTAAATTAACTACCTTATGATGTTTTTAACTCCTATAACGAGTGAAAAGATGACCGGAGAAATATAACAGGCTAAACTAACGCTTGGAACAGGAGCGGGTCGGTGTCCAGCACGCGCGTTACGCAGCAAGGAAAGACTTGCTAGCTACAGGGTTTTTTGATTTATAGGGCCTGTGAACGCGCAATCGACCCCATTGGAATCGTCATCACGTAAAGGCATCCAGGGGAAGACGTAAGAAGTGTCCGTATAGTCATAGCAATATCAGTGCCGTTTTAACTGACTTCAGAACAGTGGCCAACATTTCTGAAATCTGAATCCATGTCAGGGAAATTGCTGTAGAATGGGCTCTGTTCCACTTAGAGACAAAATTTCAACTCCTATAGAAACTATAGACTGTTTTCTATCCAATAATAATAATAATATGCATATTGTACGATCAAGGATTTTGTGGGAAGCCGTTTCAAAAATTAGCCAAATTAGCATAAATAGTCTAAACAGCGCCCCCATCCCCAACAGGTATTGATAAAAGGCTTTTCTATGTAGAGACACTTGGGAAAGCACCCATTAAGAAACCCTGGGCTGCAGTAGCTGATACAAGAGGTAACTGGCACCTCTGGTAGACTACGTACCAAGCTGTTCTTGTCACACACACAATTTTAGGCTAAGATAGGACAAACAAGATTCATGTTTGTCCTCGGGCCATATTTGCATCTTAATTTTACGAAGTACATTCAATTTATATAGACCTACTTGAATCATACTGTCATTCACCCCCTCCCCCTTCCCCCGTCCGTTTACTAGGGAATTGTGAACACATACATTGAGAAGGGAGGGGTTGTACCGTAGCCTACTTGTTTTCTACTGTAGTGGATTATTTGATTGAGGTTTGGTGAACTGAGATTGAACCTGGCTGCTGTATTAGTAATGTGCTACTAGCAGGCGGCTGGATTAGCTCCTCCCTACACATAGCTCCTCCTTTAGGCAGGCAGGCTGTTTCTGGGTCCCAAATGGTACCCTACTCCCAATACAGTGCACTGCTTTTGACCAGGGCCCATTAGGAAATAGGGTGCCAGTCGGTGCATATCCTTTGAGTTTCACTATAAATGTCTCTGCGTTTGTGTGCCTGGACATATTTTGAAGGAACCACTTTACAGAGCAAGGATCTGACTAGCGATGTGACAAATTGAACATGTTGCTTAATGTTTCAACTGCTAACTTTTTTTAAATCGGTTTTCCATTAAATTGATAAGAAAAATTCATAACATTCCACATCAATTCACAATGCAGAATAATGGTCCTCTTAGTATGTACGGTGTTTGAGTTGTGCAGGAGCTCACCGGATGCGAGTACCGGCACTTCGCATTTTCTACTGCTTGAGCTCCTGCACCTCTTAAAGAATATTATCTCAAGGGTATTGTGGCGCTCCTGTACCTAAATATAAGCAGTACCGGCATCTATTCCAGTCCCAGTCAAGCACTGCATATGTATGACCGCTAGGGTCGGGCAATGAAGCGGGATTCATGTCTATCTCTAGACAACCAGAACTGTCAATCAAATAATGTTGAGCTGCCTGTGCAGACCACTCTCCCCCCAATTTCTTTTTTTAAAGTACCTCCAAAGTTATTTAAATACAGTGACTTACCAAGACATTTAGTGGAATCGACTCCTAAGATTCTGTATTTTTGGAATGGAGGAGACTGATTGTACTTGTACTTCCGAGAACACAAACGAACACAAGCGAACTAGCAAGGGACAGAGAGAGAGAGGGGCACTGTCTAGATAGGCATAGTGCAGGGTTCTGTTTCTATCTATTGGCAATCAAAGTTGTATCTCGCAATGGTGTGCTGTATTTCGCAATTTCTTTTGCCTTGTAACTTCAGTAAACCAGGGCCTATCGTCATTAAATAGGCTAGGATGTTCTACATGCAACAGGCAGACTGAACACACACTCGCATCATTAGCGAAGAGAAAGAGCAGGCTCCACTGATTTTTCATTTTGTGGGTGACTTGGGCAAGAGATTTATTTCACTGTTCAAATACTATCAATATTTATTTTCCGGATATTCACAATGTAAAAAAATTGACCAATCACAATGATGCAAACAGCTGAGGTGTAATCATAAGCTAACAATTAGATTAATAATTGTCCAATTAATAATTGGACAAATTCAGGTAGGTCCCTTCCCGCTTCGTTACGTTTGTTTCCATCTAGGAAATGTTTTGCAACAATGTAATAAATACGTCCCAGACAGTGCGCCGGTGTTTCCAGGGTGCTATAGCAGTACTTTTTGGCTAACAACAACGGTGAAAGAGAAGTCTGATGTTAGCCATCATAGAACAGATTTTTTTTCTGCTGAGTACTTTTTTGTTGTTGTATTGATCTGCCGGCAGGTCTTGAGGACTCACCATTGGTGTGCGTGCCTGTAGGCTAATTGCTATTTGAAGTTGGGAAAAGAGCATACCGTTGTCAGGGCTGACCATAGGGCTTAACGCACTATGATAATAAAATACATTTTTGTGTAAAATGCAACCCATAGCCCATAAGAGTGAAAATGAGCTTGAAAATAAAGCAATTACTTTGTGAGTCATCAGAACTGTAGGCTACATTTACAGTGCACAACTGTAAACAATGACTGTCAACACCACGTTGCGTCTGAAGCAGCAGTAGCTCAAAGAGCCTTAAGTAAACACTACATTATAAAGTTTTGTTTTATTCAATTAAGCGTTTCAAATGTCATAGTATGTCCTTGTGTGTAACAATGTAACATGGACAATATCATTTAGATGAAGCTTTTTCATTGTTAAAATAGGCCTAAAAATGATCTCCAGAAATTAATACTCTCAATTGTTTTGAATACGAACCGTCCGTTCGGATATCCGGATATTTGATTAACCGTGCCCATCCTTAGAGAGAGAGAGTGTGTGTGTGTGTTGGGTAATCATGCGTGTATTAAACATCTTCTATCATTTCCTTCACCTTTAAATAGACCTAATCTCTGCCCTGGTCTTGCTAGGTGCTGCTATTTCATTTGCTCTGGGCTCTGGCTATTGTCTCAGTTGATATTTGACACAGCTGCATGGTTCTAGTGTCTAGTGTGATGTGACTAAATGCCAAGCTACAGTAGCACTCCTCTTTAAAGAGACTGTGTGTGTTAGTGATGCTTGGGCTGACTCATAACCCGCAGTCCCCACTGTTATATCCGTGGCTCGGTCGTGTGTAGGGTCATGAAATGTTGTGTGGAGGAAGGGTAGGTGGATGGCGGGCGGGTTGAATAATAAGAAAACAATAATGTAAATCCATAAATGCATTATTCTTGTGCAATTTATATATATATAGGCTACATTGAAGCTGTGAAATGGAGAGTTGAAAATAAAGAGAAGGGGGTGGGGCAGGAAAGTAATGTCTGGGAACGATATGGGTATGTGGTGATTGTGAGGCGCTATACAAATTCAACAGGCACAAGACAGGGACTTCAAATAGGCCTATGGCACGTCAAGGGAATTGTAGCTTACTATTCAGATGGGATAAATGGAAACTGAAATCTGCACACCCGACTGTTGGTCTATAACCTCTCACATAGACTTTAATATTAATTCCTGCAGAATAAGGCATTTCTTACAGTAAAATAATACACCAAATGTAGGCTACATTTTGACTAGGGGACAGGAGTGGGGAAATATGATTTCTTTCATTCAGCATCTTGAGAGAATGCATGTGTGCTGTTAGCACCTTTACAGGCGGTATCTATCTTTATCAGCATCATACAAGCTGATTGTATGTGGTTGAAATACTATCCAAAAGGAACTGAGATCTTATCGGAAACACGTTAGGTTGTTTTCACAGCTTTCTGTTTTCCTTACGATCGGTCAAACTGATGTCATTTGGACATTTTCAATTTTCTCCCCGGTCCCTAAAAGGTTTTGCTCCGTGAAAGAATCAGAGATGACAGAGAGCTTTACCGACGTCATCTAGATTGAAACATTCACTCTATCGATTCATGATATTCTGGTAAGCAATGGTTTATTTAGTATTCAAGGGGAACATACTGTGTAATGACAGGAGAGAAACTACATGTATCTAGTTATAGACAAGCTGACTAACATGGCCTACCAAAATGTTGGAAATTGTAAGCAGAAACATCTAAATCCTGCGCCCCACAGGCCTCAGATTTTCACTTGTCACGTATAGTTGGGCGGTTGCGGATGGGTTAGCAATTGCCGGCTGGTGCAGGTGACCCGCGCACCACTAGTGTGTGTGTGTGTGTGTGTGTGTGTGTGGGTGGCCATACAAAAATAAACACCTGGGGCCCTGTCCACAACTGGAGAGTGACTCCATCCCTCCTTTTAAAGTGTGGCCTTCCATCCCCACCTGACCCCTCATCATATGGTAGCAGCAGCACAGACGACGGGTTCAGATTAGCACGGTTAAGTTGACCTCTCATGCATGTCAGATAAACATACCCCTCCAGAATGTTCTAGAATCTGTTTACTACTTAAGCCGTCTCCCCACTCAACCAGCAACATGAGGGAACAGCCTTTCGACTCACCAAAGAGCATTTCTGAAAAGTGCTTCCAGAAATGGCTTTAGATAAACTCAATTGACTTAGGCCTTCCCGTCCCCCTCTTTTACTCTTTCTCTCCCTTACATTTTCCATACATTTTGTGACGAGATATGCCCTCATCTGCATTGCTGTTCAACATTCCCCACCTACCAATCATGCAGAGCCGTCTGATTGGTTGCACTGACTGTCATTCAGCTTCGATTGATTGTCAGTGTTTTCCCGTCAATAAGATGTGGTTGGCCAGACGGGGGGGGGGCAGACAACTTGTTTCCTCACACCTCTCCCCTCCCCCCTACTGCAGCAGCTCAACGTCCCAGCTTGTCCCAGCCTATCCATGGCTGTCACACGCAAGGCATTTTGAGTAAAACATTATCACAAGATTAGGATGACTATGACATGTCCCTCCTCCCCCTCGTCAGTTCTTAGCAGCTGGCCTTATTTCGAAGGTGTTGCCATTTGCATTTTCAGTTTCTTTTTTAGGAAGTTCTTGCCTTTCTGCTTGCTAGCGCTGTTGCTTAAAATATTGCAGCTGTTCAGCGAAACAGCGATAGGTCAATATTTACTTGTGACTGTTAAGAAAACACCCCCGTTGAGAAACGATCACTATTGCAACATGTTTGTTTTGAGTCCAATTGGGAAAATGATTTTTACATGTAGGAATAGTTTGAATGTCTCGTTTTTGATTTACTGGGTCGATAGCCCAGAAAAATGCTTTCATTTAGGTTGAAGATGAAACATGGGGACATTGTTTTTGCCTTGTAATGAAGACGTAGGCTACACGATAAGCCTACGTGATTCTCTACGATATTGCATTTCTTTACGTTATTGCATTCTTTGTTGACATGTAATAAAGCGGAACACAACACTGCCTTTTTTTGTGATTTCTAAGCCTAGCCCTAATCTAATAGGAAATGATGGAGCATGTAGCCTATCCTATTATGCAGCTGCACAATGTAACCCAACACCTGTGTCATCCATCACCACACCCTTCGGATCTGCAGTTTTACAGCACGGCACCCTTTCAGAACATAATAACACACCAATCTGCTCTCTCTCTCTCTCTCTCTCTCTCTCTCTCTCTCTCTCTCTCTCTCTCTCTCTCTCTTAGTTTACTTCTCAGGAAATGAATGGTGAATTCATGTAGCGTCTTGTCAGCCTGGCCTGTGTTTGTATTCATGACTGAACATTTCTTAGAAATATTAGATTTTTCAATTGAGCAGTTATGTAAGAATAATTTGCACTTGTGAAGCTAGCCAGCCACCTACGTATTTTTCCTTCCACCATTAGGATTTACCTGCCTTCTCCTCAGTCTGTACCCTCCCTTGTTCTTGAATTACATTAGCCAGGCAGCCTGCCAAACATTTAACCAAATTGCACATTGAAACGGTGAGCTTAGCTTGGCTATGGGGTCTTAAAAGCCCCTCTGAGCTCCATGAGAATACTTTGAAAATACAGATGTGACCCCTGGTAGGGTTCTTTCCCATCACACGCCCCCCCCACCCCCCGTTGGTCTACTGCTTGGCTGCTGAAATCCCCCTTGTCTGGATGTGTATCGGTAGGCCTTCGCTCCAGCTAGGGCTCTGACCTACATTTGGTGAGATCAGCTGTTGCCTCTTGTGTCCCATGCAGACATAAATTAAGCTGCATTGCTCCTCTCAATGTAGTTCTGCTGGTAAATGCCCCCCTCCCCCCACTTCTCTCTATCCTCCAGCTATGGTTTCATCTACGCACCTGCTCCTCTATGCTCCAGAAACATGTCATTGATATCTGATGAGTTCATATGTGTTCAAAGCTTCAGCAACCGGTTTTCTTGCAGAGTAGCAATGTGGTATTGGGCCCAGATCATTATGACTACTATAGGCAAATTTGAAGCATTACATAGAATGCTTTTGGTGTGGTGTAAGACTGGTTTGGATGACCGTGAATGATGATTTGTCAAGGTTGAACGTTTGAAATGGCACATGGATGTTGTGCTGTGTTCATGTAAATCTCTGACACACTCTCTACCCCTCTTTCTCCCTCTTTCTGACTTTCTCTCTCTCCTAGGCTGTCCTCTGGCGAGGCAGTAGGTGGGTGGTGTGGAGCTGGCCTCGGCACCGGGAGAGGCCCCCTCGCCCGCCCCCCCCCTGTGCTGCATGGCTGCGATGGCGCCCGCTCTAACCGACGCCCCGGCCGAAGCTCACCGCATCCGCTTCAAACTGGCTCCGCCCTCCTCCAACCTCTCCCCGAGCGGCGTGGAGAGCAACGGAGGCACCAGTCACATCCTCGTCTCCAGCAACGGCGCCGTCAAGCGCAAGGCCTCCGAAGAGCGTGGTCCTCACGGGGGTTCCATCACAGGTAAGGGGAAGGAGGAGTCGACGAGAAGCAACGAGGCTTCTTCCACACCTCTTGGGAAACTACAGCCGCTGGTGGCATCATACCTGTGCTCAGACGTGACGTCCGTTCCCTCTACCAAGGAGTCACTGAAGCTGCAAGGCGTCCTGCTGCAGAAACACGGCCTTCTGCCCAGCTTCCTGCCCAGGAAACACAAGACACTGGAGCTCTCAGAGGAGCAGCTCAAGAGCATCATGAGTAACAGCAGAGGGGGTGGTCCCCCTGCCCTGTCAAGCCCGCCGCCACCGGTCAACGGCGTGGCTAAGAAGTTCGCCAAAAACGGGCCAGACTGGGACAGTATGACAACGGTCAATGGAGGTAATAACAGGCCTCCTGCTGGACATGGACTGGACTCCCCGGTGCCCCAACCCAACACGACTGCCTCTAGAGGAAACTCTCCTCTCAACGGAGGAGGGGAGCACCAGCAGCCCACAGGACTGTCCTACAACCCTGCCGGAAACCCTGAACAGCCAGCACCCCCCGCAGCCTCCAACACCCCCATGGACTGCCCCGACAGCAAACCCTCCGAACGGCCACCATCGCTGGCCACGGACACATCATCCCTTTCCCCAACGGACCGACAGACCTCCCTGGGCCTGGGCAGCCTTGGAGTGGACGTTAAGGAGCGGACTCAGCAGAGCCAGAGCCGGCAGGGCGAGATTGAGGGGCGTCTGCGGCGCCTGAGGAAGCGCCTCCAGGTGGTTCAGGCCAAGCAGGTGGAGCACCACGTCCAACAGCAGCTGGGGGGGCTCCTGGAGAGCACACTGGGGCCACTGGATGCCCTCCGAACTGGCGGGAGACGAGGAGGCAAGGACGCCCCTCTCACCCCGCAGGAGAGGGAGGGGCTTGGGCGATTCCTGAAGGACGGCTCTGTACCAGCAGAGCTGGAGCGCCTGTCCCTCAGCGGAACCACCAACCTGAGGTCCACGGAGAGCGCCTTCGACTCAGACGCCACGGAGAGCAGCTCCGGAGGAGAGACTGACGTGGAGGAGGACGAGCTCACCAGGGTGGACATCGAGCAGCGACACATCTCTCTGTAAGTACCTAGTACCTGGACAAAATGTTTATTAGGTATTTTTTCCCGCTTAACAGAAAATGTATTGGATAAAGACAGAGTAGAATGGGCCTTTTTGAATGGGGGAATGTTGACTAAATTGGAATTTAGGATGGGGAGAAAGCAGAGAGGGAGTCAGCGACTGAAGTAGTGGAAAATACAACGATGCTAGAGTGAGTGACAGGGAGGGACTCCATCCTGGCTTGGTTTGTTGGGTTGTTAGCCACTGGGGATCTGTAGCCTTGTTTTAGCAGTAACACACTGCCAGTTTCAGGGTTCATCTCCAGTTTACCACTCTCTGCTGCTGAAAGTAAGCCCAATCCAGGCCCATTCATGTTACGTACAAGCGCATGTGTGTGCGCTACATCTTCCTGTGTTCATGAGGATGTGGCTTGCACCCTCCTTTGTGTGGAAGGTGACCCTGATGAAGTGATGGGTAATGAAAGTGAATGAAAACCCTGTTTAATAAAACGCTGTTGTGTTCTGATGCTGCGGTGCAGTGCGGTCCTCTGGTTCAAACACACTTTTATGTCTTCAGGGATAAGCCTGGATCTAAGGCATTTACCAGAGAAAGAAACCACCATTTTCAGAGAAGTGAAGGCAGAGATATCCAGAAAAAGCTGGCATGGCCCCAGGTTAGGTTAATTCCAGTGCAATTGTTATCCTATGTCCGATATCTGATCTTTTGCCTTGTTGACTCCAGTGGATGAGGCACTTAATGTGATCAACGCACGAGTAGATTTGAACCTAATAGATGTTTCAATCTCTTTTTTTACATGCAGATGAAATGATGTAGGAGTAGATTGACATTCCACCCTCAAGTATTCAGTATTGGTCCTATGTTACCTTTTTGAATAGCGCTGGCTAGCTTTTGCTGGTTATGCTAGATGTTCCTATTCAGTTGGATTGGCCTTTTATTTATGATCCTCAGTGCCCACATGTTACTCAACTATGTTTGGATCTTTTTATAGTCAGCCCTGCAGCTTTCCTCCGGCTCCACAAGGCCCACTGGTTATTGTGTGTAGTGCGAGGCCCATGGGCACTCTAATCAATCTACATAGTGCACTACTGTGGACCAGGGCCCGTAGGGCTAGGATCAAAAGTAGTGCACCATGTAGAGGATAAGGAGCCATTTTGGACTCCACGTGAGCCTGACTGGGTCAGAGTCACAGTGGCCTTGTTTGAATGTTGTGAGCTAAAGACGGACCGACGGCATGAGGGATAACCTACATTCAGGCATGATGAAGGCAGTTGGTCGGTCACATGGCCAATTGCGTAAGACCAAATAGGCTTACTTCCAGGCAGATTATAGTGAGAGAGCATGATGACACAGCTGCTGTTTTTTACAGTCTCTGTCTGACTGTCCGTGTGGGAGAAGAAAATAGGGGCGCCTGCACCTTTAAGAAGTGACAGGGCACTCCTCTTGCTGCGAGGGAGGGGGACTTTGTTTTTCTTCTTTTTTCTTGTACATGACTCATAGAAGGTTACGGAAGTGGATATGATGAACAGATATAACATGTTTGCAAACACTTCAACTCACCAGACAGACCTATTCCTGCTTTTCATAGTTTAGGTCGGCAGCTCGTTGACGGTACCACCATGTCGTGTGTGTCTGGATGTCTGTTGCGTCTTGTGTAAGGAAAGCTTGTTCTTTCCAAACCAGTTGATGTCGCTATGGTGGTGTTGATGCAGCCACAATAAGATCATTTTAACATTTTAGCTCTGAGCAACCCCCTGAGGATGAGTTTGATTTGTGTGATGTGTCTTGTATGTCCGTCTGCACGCGGTGTTTGTCCTGGCCCACACGTAATTACACTAGGGGTGTAGCGGTTTACCAAACCACTCAGATTTTTTTACCAGCCAAAATATCAGTTTTACCATAATTACACAAAGAAAAACGGATGAGCATGCTTAATGTTTATAAAACAAGTAATGTGGTATATTGTTCGATTTAATATTCTGTGACCGGAGTATTTTAACAAATGTTTAGCTGCCCCTTTAAGGGTACCTTGGTAACAGGGCCACTCAAGTCATCACATGTGCCTGCAACAATGTCACTAGTAGAGGCCAACGATGTCTCTTTTTGTTAGCTGTGGGAGCAAACTCAAACATTGAAAAGCAACCGAGCTTGTGAACAAAACTATGTAAATAACCAAGAAACACAAGGACAAAGTAGTAGACTTAAGTAAATTAGACCAACTTTTATGCCTGTGCCCATTGCTTCTATAAACAAATCTTTCAGTGCTCAAAACCCTCCAGACGGGCAGTGTTGCTGTGCGAGGTGGGATAACTATAACGTTAGGATTAAGATTTCTTTGTGCGTTACCAGGTATGAAACCAAACGACAGAAATACTTTGAAAACTGCTACTGCAGCATTTATTTTGCTATAAATCGCAACTCGCACTTGTTTTTATGTTGCACTCACACTGTAGAGTCCGAAGTGTTACCACGCGCCAACATGGCTGTTGAATTAGACATTCTTACCCGCCCGTGCCAAAATATACCCGTGTTTGGCAGGTGGCCGGTGTTCATTTTAGGCTCTGTTAGTTAGCCTTATATCCTCCGTTTGTAATCATTAACCTTTGGCTTCCTTCCAGGCAAGGTCTTGTAGCACCCTATAGGCCAAATGTTTCACTCACTCCCATAACCCTAAATAGTATGCATTCAAGAATAAAACTTTTCTATTTCATTGCAAAATCAATGAACTTCTATTGCTTTCAGTTCTACCTAACAGGAGTTGTTTTTAGGTTCATATCTACTCATCCATAGGCTCAATGTGTTTGTGAAATACTGTTGCTTTGAGAATTATGTGCCTTCTGGTGACCTTCTCCCTGTGAACCCCTTCCCCATGTCAAAACACACCCAGGCAAACCTGTCTTGCTCCTGGAGAGCATGTTTGGAATACAGGACATGTCACCTGTGCAGGTAAGTGTCTGATCAACATGGCCCAGTAGGCTCTGGGCCCTTATCCACAAAGCGTCTGCGTAGCAGTGCTTATCTAGGATCTATCCATATAATCTTGTTCATTATGATCTACAAGCCAAAACTGATCCTTGATCAGCACTCGCTACTCTTAAGACGCTTCGTGGAAATGGGCTCTGATGTTCTACTCCTTCAGCCTTAGTGCTGCAGTGCCCTGACTCAGGATGATGATAGGCCTATTCTGGTGCATTCCACTGTCCGCTCCATTTTTTTGGCCTCTTCCAGAGACCAGCGCCTCCTATCAGCAGCTGTCTATCTCAAAGCCTGAAACTAGCCAAGCATCCATTATGCATACCCACGGCCTTTGCTAACAGGATGTTTATATTTTTTGTAGTGCTTTTTTCTCTCTCACGCGCTCTTCCTCGTCTGTGCTCACCTCTCACAGGCTCTTCTTCATCTTAAGGGGAATCTCCACAAAGCCTCATGTATTATTGTACTGTCGTGTCGCTGCTGCAACTCATTCTCACATGGTCTCGGTGCAATACCTTTCTTCCTTCAATCCCTTCAAATGCAACATGGAGAAATAGGTCCTTATCCTTTTTGCGCCAACTGATGTTAAACTTGGTGTGAAATATAGTGTGTGATGGTGGGGCATGTGAATGTTGACCTAATGCAAATTAAGTGAGATTCGTTTGTACCAATACTTTTGGCATCCCAATTTGCTGTAAGTGCAAAACAGTGTTTTATATTCTTCTGCACCAAAACAATGGCAAGGAAATTGGGAGAGATGACTGAGGTGTGTCAAGGTTTTAAATAAGTAAAGCCCTCAAGCACTTACCGACCTCTTCCTTCTGTTACTGGTGTGTGAGAGCTTAGTCCTGATTGGTTCCCAGTCTGTCTGTTTTATTACCATAATTGCAACATTACCATAATTGCAACATTTTGTTTTTCCTCTCATGCTCGCTCAGGTTCCTTTTATTGCATGGCCGTTTGGCACATAGCTGTAGCCTAGGCCTACATTAGGCTAGTTAGCATGAGAGGAACTAAGCTCCTTCTAGCCAAACTATGGAACAACAGGCTTGGTCTTATATGCCCTGTCCTTCAATTATTCTGTGTGCTTCACAGGGCTGTGCCAAGAGTCCTTCGTGTGATTTAAGGACCCGAGTTGCTCATTTACAAATGGATCCACTACGTCCTTGCGCCTTCCTGCTTGCTGACCTGTCGGTTGGCTTTCCAGTTGAGCCAGTTAGCTCGCAGGATCCTCGATGCAAGCGGGTTGGTTTGGATTTCTTTGTGTGGGTGGTTCTCGTCTTTATGTCCGTCCCATCTTTTCTCTCTTCTTTCTGCCTTCCTTTTGTCTCTTCTTTCCCTGACTTGTGTTGATGCGTTCACCTGGTATGTCTGTTCATCCGTCTCTCAGCCTGACGCCAGGCTCTGTTAGCCCTTTTCTTGACGTTTCCATACAACGTGTCCTCTCTGCAGTCCGTACCACATGTCGCCATATCCTGGGTCCTGTTCAGCTGCACCCCTGGGCAGTGAAATGAAAAAACCCACCCGGACTGACTCTAGCTGCTCAGTGTTCAACAGTAATGTGGCGTCTCAAATGGCCCTCATCTGCTCCTCTCACACACTACAGGTCTATCTGTAATGTCCGTAATGACCATGTTATCTCGCCCCAAAGCAAGGGTACACTACAAAATAGTTTTTTGCCACAAAGGTAATACTTTTGTTTGCCACATTTTTTTCATTATAGATCATTCTTATTGTTCATCATTCTTATCTAACCAGAAGGTTTCCAACGGAAAAATCTTGATGTGAAAAGAAGGCCGTGTTGGGTAGCACATGGTGCATTAGACGTCTGTTTAATCAGTCTGGAGATTACGAGCATGCTGGATTAGCAGACACCCACCACCACCACTAGATTAATGGGTTGGGATTGAAACGACAACACGCCTGCCTTCTCAGGATGGCTTTCTGTAGCTTATGGTAGGATATGGTTCACCCCCTCCCCCCCCCATAATGAACGCCCTGGGAGTTGGATGGTAATGTTTTCCTCGTCAGGGTTGTGTTGATTTAGGGCACAGCGTAAATAATCTTTTGCAACAGAAAACGAACATGAGCGTTTATTGGACAAGTCCAGGTTAGTCCCTTCCTCTTTCACTTCTTCCATTTAGTGCCTAATGGACACGACCCAGCTGAAATGGTTCAACTGATGTTACTGCAAGGCTGTGCCAATGCATCTGATCAAGATTAGGCCTATCCCAGGGACAGGATGCCGGTGCCTTCCGTTGCTACCAGATAGATCAATATAACTGGTTTGGGAATTTCTATTGGGCTCTACTAAAACAATCGCAAGCACATTGACTGAATAGTTCGCTAGGGCAACCACCAGAAAAATTGTTTCGTTTAAATAAGCCGGTGGGCCTCGTCCTTTCACAGGTACAAGACGAGCCTGAAGTGGCATTGAAATGTCTTGTTCTTGGCTCGTTAATGCTTCCTATGATTCATTGAAATGGAAGCTGCTATGTGACACACCCACAGCATGGCTGCACAACACAATGACAATGGGAAGAAATAGCTACATAGTGAAATAATGAAGTAGTCGTAAGACTCATTCTTACTCAAATGCAATCACATTTATGTGTGAAGCCCTTTTCACATCTGCAGTTGTCACAAAGTGCTATACAGATACCAGCCTCAAACTTCAAAGAACAAGCAATGCATAGGCAGGCAATGGCATTAAGTAATTTTTTGCTCTCCAGGGAGGTTGGCCTCGGATCTCTTTGTTCTCTGTTACATTTGAAACAGGGTTTCCCAGTGTGCACTTTGGGAGTCTTATAATGTTGGCCTCATGAATACTCCTGGGATGTGCCCTTGGGATTTGGCACACATTAGGATGGTAGATGGTAACCAGGCTTTTTAACATTACCTGGCAGTAGTCCCATGAATCTATTAATGTTCAAATTGGTATGGGGGTCAAGTCCTCCATTGTGTGTGTTTGCAGTCACTATGACACTCTGTGTATGCAGTAGTGCTGTCCAGAGTCATTCACACTCTGTGATCGTAGGAAATGCCATACAAATACTAGTTAACCACCACACATGTGGTGATGTGACTGCATGATTTGAAGCGTAGCCGTTCTCTCTCCCTCACCCTCTTTCTCACTATCTCTTTCACCATCTGTCTCTCACTCACTCTCTCTCACACCACTGTGTTTGCTTTTCACTAATGGATTCAAAGATCATTGAGGTTCTCTCAGAAAACCAGCATATCTTAAATCCTTGGACGAATACCACCGAAAGATGGATGGGGTACAGACGGTCATGTTCATGTGTGGTTTCAGGGCATGGTAGGCTACTAGGCTTAGACTGTCTTCTCAAATGAATGAAAAGGGGAGTCTCATTTTATATAATGTTATATGACATCAGTCTTATTTACAATCCAGGGGGATTGGAAAACATGTCAACAAGAGGCTCCTGTTCATGTACATCTTTTTTTTGTCCGATGGAGTTGTTTGTGCAGTAGACAGAGTAGGTCTATATTTGGTGCTATCTTTTGAAACCTTCTGTGAGAAGGTGGCAGAAATACAGCGGTGTTTCAGACATCCCGAAAATCTGTCTTCTCACAACAACGTGTCTAGCGTCTGATTGGTTTGAGCTACAAATTATTGATAATGGAAAGAGGTGACTCACAAACACGATGATGTTCTCCGTTTTGCTCTACGGCCCCCACAAGTGTCAGAGGCCTCGTCTGAAGGTAACCCATACAAACGAATGGACGTATGGAGGTAGTTTTGTGCCAACAAAAATATGGGGTTAAATACACTGAGTATACCAAACATTATTAACATCTTCCTAATATTGAGTTGTGTGTGTACCAAAAAATACACTGCTCAAAAAAATAAAGGGAACACTTAAACAACACAATGTAACTCCAAGTCAATCTCACTTCTGTGAAATCAAACTGTCTACTTAGGAAGCAACAATGATTGACAATACATTTCACATGCTGTTGTGCAAATGGAATAGACAAAAGGTGGAAATTATAGGCAATTAGCAAGACACCCCCAATAAAGGAATGGTTCTGCAGGTGGTGACCACAGACCACTTCTCAGTTCCTATGCTTCCTGGCTGATGTTTTGGTCACTTTTGAATGCTGGCGGTGCTTTCACTCTAGTGGTAGCATGAGACGGAGTCTACAACCCACACAAGTGGCTCAGGTAGTGCAGTTCATCCAGGATGGCACATCAATGCGAGCTGTGGCAAAAAGATTTGCTGTGTCTTGCAGGCTGTGCCAATGCATCTGATCAAGATTAGGCCTATCCCAGGGACAGGATGCCGGTGCCTTCCGTTGCTACCAGATAGATCAATATAACTGGTTTGGGAATTTCTATTGGGCTCTACTAAAACAATCGCAAGCACATTGACTGAATAGTTCGCTAGGGCAACCACCAGAAAAATTGTTTCGTTTAAATAAGCCGGTGGGCCTCGTCCTTTCACAGGTACAAGACGAGCCTGAAGTGGCATTGAAATGTCTTGTTCTTGGCTCGTTAAAGGTGGAAATTATAGGCAATTAGCAAGACACCCCCAATAAAGGAATGGTTCTGCAGGTGGTGACCACAGACCACTTCTCAGTTCCTATGCTTCCTGGCTGATGTTTTGGTCACTTTTGAATGCTGGCGGTGCTTTCACTCTAGTGGTAGCATGAGACGGAGTCTACAACCCACACAAGTGGCTCAGGTAGTGCAGTTCATCCAGGATGGCACATCAATGCGAGCTGTGGCAAAAAGATTTGCTGTGTCTGTCAGCGTAGTGTCCAGAGCATGGAGGCGCTACCAGGAGACAGGCCAGTACATCAGGAGACGTGGAAGAGGCCGTAGGAGGGCAACAACCCAGCAGCAGGACCGCTACCTCCGCCTTTGTGCAAGGAGGAGCATATACTTTGAATTCGCGAAAAGTGGGAGAGGTGGTCAAGAAACACTGGCATATTTTATCATCTGACCCAGCTTTGCCGGCTGAATTTAAATATCCACCACGTATTGTGTATAGGAGAGGTCGCAATTTACGCGATAAATTGGTTCATGCCAACTGCCAGCCACTTAAGAAAATTAGCCAAGCACTTTTACGCCCTCTACCAAATGGTAGCTATAAATGCAGAGGATGCGCACAGTGCAACAACATGATGAAGTGTCAATATTTCTGTCACCCACACACAGGAAAAAGGTTCCAAATAAATGACATTATTACGTGTTCCACCACCCATGTTATTTACATTATTAAATGTCCATGTGGGCTCTGTTATGTCGGTAAAACCACCCGCTCTCTTAAACAGAGAATTAGTGAACATAAAAGTTCAATCAGGAGAAACGACAGGGAGTATCCAGTCGCTGTACATTTCAATGACATGAAGCATGACATTTCCACCTTTAGATTTTGTGGCATAGAGAAAGTTAAGATATCAGACAGGGGAGGTGATATTAATAATACTCTGAGTAAAAGAGAATGTTTTTGGATTTTCACCCTCCAGACATTGTTTCCAAAAGGACTTAATGATGAAATGCCTTTGTATGTTATGCTGTGAATTGGAACATGAAATGTGTGTCTCTTGTAGATTATTCTGACGTTTTTCATATGATGTACCCAATGACTAATGAACTTGCTATGTCCTCATTGAGATTATACAGAAGTGTTCAATACGCCTTATTTATACACTTTTGTAAGAGTTATGAAATGCACATTGTTATATTTGGTAGCACTTATTTATTTTCCTTTGCTTCCAACCCCCTTCGATGTGTAGAACGGATGTGGGTGGAGCCAGGTCTACATAAGGGTGCAACTTTCAAAAAATCCCAAAAGCTCTGACGAAGGCCGTGTGGCCGATACGTAAGCTTATTAAATATCGGTGATACTATCAAGAGCAGTGTGCGGTTTCCTTTTCCTTCAGCAAGGAGGAGCACTGCCAGAGCCCTGCAAAATGACCTCCAGCAGGCCACAAATGTGCATGTGTCTGCTCAAACGGTCAGAAACAGACTCCATGAGGGCCCGACGTCCACAGGTGGGGGTTGTGCTGTCCATTTATTTGGCGCGTTTGATCCAGAAAAAAACAGCTTCCAATTTGCGCAACGTCACTACAACATATCTCAAAAATTACCTGTAAACTTTGCCAAAACATTTCAAACTACTTTTGTAATACAACTTTAGGTATTTTTAAACGTTAATAATCGATCAAATTGAAGACGGGTCTATCTGTTTTCAATACAGGAGGACAACAAACTAACGCTACTTTTCTAGTCTTGCGCAACTCTCAAACAGTACACATAACGTTACTCTGACTCAAGATGGCCGTACTTCTTCATTGCACAAAGGAATAACCTCAACCAATTTCCAAAGACTCGTGACAACCAGTGGAAGCGGTAGGAACTGCAAACAAGTCCCTTAGAAATCTAGTATCCCAATGAAAACTCGTTGAACAGACAGTGACATCAAAAAGAAAAAATCTGAATGGTTAGTCCTCGGGGTTTTGCCTGCTACATAAGTTCTGTTATACTCACAGACATGATTCAAACAGTTTTAGAAACTTCAGAGTGTTTTCTATCCAAATATACTAATAATATGCATATCTTATATTCTGGGGATGAGTAGAAGGAAGTTGAAATTGGGCACGCTATTTATCCAAAAGTGAAAATGCTGCCCCCTATCCCGAAGAAGTTAAGACCTGAAGCTAGCTAGCTAAACAATTAAGACCTGTTGCTAGCTAGCTAAACAATGGACCATAATCACAACTCATGATGTTATTACCCTACATGAATCTGCAGGTAGCAAACCAACCAGGTTCTATGGCTATAACTAGTCAAGCAAATGTGTCTGAGATACGAAGAATAAGATCATACACATAACGTTAGCTAGCAAACCAGCCAGGAAACGATAGCTAGCTAACGGCACACTTGAAATGAAACCAGTTTCTGTCAAAATTGAAACGTGCAATATCTAAAAATGTAGCTGTCTTACCTGTATACGTCATGGTTGGACGCATCTCCTGTATGATGCCATGAATGGTTGCCCTTTGATGATGTAATCCAGAACGGTGTTTTCTTCATCTCCTTAGCTATCATTCTCGAATTCCACTGATTTCAAAACTCTGTCCTCCAGAAAGTGGAGAGCATACACAACGTTAGCTAGCTAACAGTACACTTTAACTTGACATTAGGTTTATGCAGTTTTACTACGCGATACATTTGAGGGAGAAAAAAACCTGCTTTTGACACGATTAGCTAGACATACTGACCAGCTCCAATAGACAGACGCGTGCTATATGGTTAACCAATCTAAACTCACCTCTCGGCATGTCCAGCCCACTCATTATGGTCTATCTCATTTTATTTGCCTAGGTAAAGGTAAAAAAAGATATGTGAAATTATCACGGTGTAATTAAACAGCTCGACACCAAATGCACATCAAACAAGTATTATCCATAATTATTGAAGAGAAACGTTAATGACCGTATCTGTTTTAAGTATCTATTTTACGGTGACTCTTTTGGTTAGAAGCATTTGATTTTTCAATCGCAAAAAATATTTTGGATTTGTGTGCCCATAAACTGACATATGGAGACATGAAATGTTTCGTAGTTACACTGCATTTCTGAAATCTCTGTACAAAAAAACCTGACAGCTATATCCAGGATTCATACAGGTTTCAAGTTCTATGTCTAACAGCTTAATAAATGATATAACGACAACTTACACTGTAAACTCATTAGAAAACTAATGTTTAATGTCACATGATTCTGGACAAATCCGTCAAGACGCCAACCATGAGGAAGGGTTAAACAGGTTTTAAATCAACCAATCAATCAAAAAATAATTGGCAGATTATTATCAATAAATTCTCAACAGCTATGACAAGTTGTCCAGCGTAGTAAATCCTCACTGGTACCCTAGTTTATAGAAAGACTCATAAGTGCACAGGCAATATAGATAATGCTGCAGGCAGCATAGACAAGAAAAATACATGTTTAAAACTGATAATTGATTGTGTGGTGCAAGAATGAATTCAATTAATTGAATATTGAATGTTACAATGGACACAGCTTCGTAGAACAAAAACATACACCACCTCCGCTCAACAACCTCCGAGGTGCTGCAGACGATATTGTGCCTATCAACCTCACGGCAGTCAAGCAATGCATCCACCAACAGTTGTTCACAATCTAGTCTGGTTGCGGCCATAATTAGACCACGTTTCAAATGTACCAAGAAATGATCTTATTTTTATGCCTAGCAATCAACAACACGTCTTTTGCATATTACATCTCAAACAGTCCCCTTATTGGGACCAAGAGGTTTGTGAGTTTTCTGTTCATCGTTCACCGGTAGGGGGGTCCCGCGTGCTCTGGGTATTACTGACTCAAATTAACTAAATGTGTCGAAAGATTAGTTATTTTGACTGAACAAGTCGAAAAGATCAGAACCTCCCATCACTGTGCCTGCGTGGTTACGTGCGTGTGTGTGCCAGTGTCTCATCCACACCTGCATGTGTTAGAAATTAGTCATCCTAACCGGACCAGTTCCTTTCCCCTTCAGAGGTTATAACCTGGATTACGTTTCAGGTGGACAGTGCTTCCTTTCAAAATAAATGTGTGTTCCTTCATGGTTGAGTGCTTTATTCATTGCGGCTGCAGGTGAACACGTTGCCTGAACCTGCATGAGTCTGCATTCTGCATATAAATTACCTCTAAGCCATTTGATTGGCCAAATGTCCCTCTGCTGGACAATTTAAAGGGAAGTGTGGACTGTGGATGGTTTCCCCACCTACTTATATTAACCTGTGGTTACTACCCTACCTCCCTTTTAAGAGGAACTCCTAGCTCTACAGTTAGATGCTGGGGGCTGCAGGTGAACTGGTTAGTGGTTATAAAACCTGGTCATGTCGCTGTGAAATTAGTTCCTCTGCTGCTGCTGCTCGAGAAGGAATTGGAGAACCCTTGATTAGAGGTCGACCGATTTATGATTTTTCAATGCCAATACTGATTATTGGAGGAACCCAAAAAAAAGCCGATACCAATTAATCGGCCGATTTTTATTTTATTTGTAATAATGACAATTACAACAATACTGAATGAACACTTTTCTTTTACCTTTAATATAATACATCAATAAAATCAATTTAGCCTCAAATAAATAATGAAACATGTTCAATTTGTTTTAAATAATGCAAAAACAAAGTGTTGGAGAAGAAAGTAAAAGTGCAATATGTGCCATGTAAAAAAGCTAACGTTTAAGTTCCTTGCTCAGAACATAAGAACATATGAAAGCTGGTGGTTCCTTTTAACATGAGTCTTCAATATTCCCAGGTAAGAAGTTTTAGGTTGCAGTTGTTATAGGAATTATAGGACTATTTCTCTCTCTACCATTTGTATTTCATATACCTTTGACTATTGGATGTTCTAATAGGCACTTTAGTATTGCCAGTGTAACAGTATAGCTTCCGTCCCTCTCCTCGCTCCTACCTGGGCTCGAGCCAGGAACACATCGACAACCGCCACCCTCGAAGCATCGTTACCCATCGCTCCACAAAAGCCGCGGCCCTTGCAGAGCAAGGGGAACAACTACTCCAAGTCTCAGAGCAAGTGACGTCACCGTTTGAAACGCTATTAGCGCGTACCCCACTAACTAGCTAGCCATTTCACATCGATTACACCAGCCTAATCTCAGGAGTTGATAGGCTTGAAGTCATAAACAGCTTAATGCTTAAAGCACAGCGAAGAGCTGATGTCAAATGCACGAAAGTGCTGTTTGAATTAATGCTTATGAGCCTACTGCCATCGCTCAGTCAGACTGCTCTATCAAATGTCAAATCATAGACTTAATTATAACATAACACACAGAAATACGAGCCGTTGGTCATTGATATGTTCAAATCCGGAAACTATAATTTCGAAAACAAAACGTTTATTCTTTCAGTGAAATACGGAACAGTTCCGTTTTTTATCTAACGGGTGGCATCCTTAAGTCTAAATATTGCTGTTACGTTGTACAACCTTCAATGTTATGTCATAATTATGTACAATTCTGGCAAATTAATTACGGTCTTTGTTAGGAACACCGTTCGCAACAAGCCAGGCGGCCCAAACTGCTGCATATACCCTGACTGCTTGCACGGAGCGCAAGAGAAGTGACACAATTTTCCTAATTATAAGAAATTCATGTTGGCAGGCAATATTAAATAAATATGCAGGTTTAAAAATACATACTTGTGTATTGATTTTAAAGAAATGCATTGATGTTTATGGTTAGTTTTGGTGCCACGACAGTGCTAAATCATCACCCGTTTGGCGAAGTAGGCTGTGATTCGATAAGAACGTAACAGGCACCGCATCGATTATATGCAACGCAGGACACGCTAGATAAACTAGTAATATAATCAGCCATGGGTAGTTAACTAGTGATTATGTTAAGGTTGATTTGTTTTTTTTATAAGATAAATTTAATGCTAGCTAGCCACTTACCTTGGCTTCTTGCTACCCTCGCATAACAGGTAGTCAGCCTGCCATGCAGGCTCCTCGTGGAGTGCAATGTAAGGCAGGTGGTTAGAGCGTTGGACTAGTAACCGGAAGGTTGCAAAAACGAATCCCGAGCTGACAAGGTAAAAATCTGTCATTCTGCCCCTGAACAAGGCAGTTAACCCACCGTTCCTAGGCCGTCATTGAAAATAAGATTTCCAACTGTTATGAAAACTTGAAATCGGCCTTAATTAATCGGCCATTCCGATTAATCGGTCGACCTCTACCCTTGATGGTGTGTGTGCTCAAGAGAAGGGGTCGTGTAGAGGGGAGCAGGTCACACATGTAAAACATCTGTCACAGTTCAAGTATCAGGAACAAGATAACAGTGTAGCTGGTCTCGGTGCTATTGTAACACAAATACCACAGCTCATATTCTCTTTTGTGTGTATGAAAGGTTAGGCGTGTTTAGTGTCTGGTTTGGATGAGCCTGTAACGTGTGACGCTGTAGCAACATGTTATGGAGAGAAAAAAAGAAGTGCTAACCTAGTAAAGTGGAGCTTCCCTCATACACAGTACATAATAGAGCCTGTGCGTGAGAAGTAGCTGTGGTACTCAGTGTAAATAGACTAGATTGGCTGCTCAGGTATCCTGTTGCCTGCAGCAGAGAGAGGAGATTGACTTGTTTTAAAGGGCAGCTCCCTCTGTGCACTGCTCCGGAGCTGTCAATGTGAGCCACTGCCATCTTTGTGTGTGTGTGTGTGTGTGTGCGCACATGTGGGCAGTGTGTTTTTGAGTCAGAGGCGCAGAGACCGAGTGAGCTTTGTTCGCTCAACAAACCAGCTGTCGCATCACCTTCTCAGTTTCTCCTCCCGCTCTTTAACAGATACAGGAAGTGTGTTTGTGTGATGATGTGTGTGTGTGGCGGTGTGTTTCCTGTTGTGCATCTCGTTCCAGTCAAGCTAAGGTGGCTGACCGACCAGTTTGTGTGTCTGGGAGCTGAGAAAAGGAAGGAGGAGTGCCGCCATTGTGAACTGTGGTGTATCATTACCCATAAGGTTAGATTTCTCGTTGACCTGTGCTTCTCTCCTCCCTTTTACGCTCGCTTGGTTTCTTTCTGTGTTTGGATATTCTGTTTTATTACGCCTTACTAGTCCAGTGGGAGCGTTTTATAGTAACATGATCATCTATGATAATATTTCTTCACCCCAGGCTAATACAGGCCTTATGTGACTCACAGCGTATACCCATTGGACTACCCAATGCACCCTGGTAATTTTTTTAAATTAAAATAAATAAATAAAAGAGCATAGAAAAGCTAACCAGGGACGGCGCTACCAACTAATACAAAATGGAGCCTTTATTAGTCAATCAAACTCTATATTATTATATATTTTTTTTTTTTATGGATGTGGCTTTTCTCTTTCAGGCCAAGCAGCATGTCCTCTCTTGCTCTGCTTGTCAGATTCTTCAGGTCCTTCCTCCTTAGAATGGCAGAATTATTTGGGACATCAGTCTGATTAACGCTTTATCGGCGAGAACTCCTCTGACCTTTTACGAGACAGAGGGTTGATGGAATATGACATTTGGATGCTCTATATCAATGTTGCGGTTTTTCATTCTTTCAGAACCTGGCAGCCTTGGGCTTTGTCTCCCTACCCTTTGCATGGCGTTCGTCAAAGTGATCTTCTGCTGAACAAGCTCTACGACAATTTATTCCAGACGTTGAGTAGCGAGGCCTATTTGAGACGGCCTACCCGTGTTCGGTGGAGCAACGTGCTTGTTTGTATGGATGTACTGGATAGGGTTGGATGCGGTCAACATTTCGGCTACGGTTGCCTACCTTTGTAAAGTGCTTGGAGAAACAGCGGAGGTGTGAGCTAGTATGCTCATCAGTTCCTGGTTTTAGTTGGTAGCTGCAACACACCCTTGGTTTCATTTAGAGGGTGCTGCTGCCCCGCCTCCTCCTCCTCCCCCCTCTCCCAATAGGCCTAGCCCGAGCTCGGTGTGTGTGAAGAGCTCTTCTCATCCCGTCTCTGTGTGCTGCCTCAGTACCTGCAGCAGAGTCCCTCCCTCCTCCTATAGTCCTGTCTATCCCTCCTCTCTCTCTCTCTCTCTCACTCACTCACTCACTCACTCACTCACTCACTCACTCACTCACTCACTCACTCACTCACTCACTCACTCACACACACACACACACACACACCCCCCATCATCTGTAACTGGCAGAGCCGGGCCCATAATGAAAGGGCTCCAGTGTGTGGGTGGCAGTGTGAATAAGGCTAATGTGCCTAGTGTGTTTGTGCTCGCATGCCTATATGGAACTTTTCTGATTGCTTGTGAATGGGTGTAGTTTGCAAGGTTTGTATGTTTTTTTTATTCCGCTGCGCATGGTGGTCATGGCCTATTTCATTTTAATGTCTAATGTACTTGTTCCCTCCTTTGTTGTTTTAGAAAACACTGACTTTTAATAACTTACTCAGTTTCAGTTGGAAATGGTGGGGGTTGAGGAACTGACTGTTACAATGATCTAAAAATAGAAGAGATGGCGCTGCTATTAATTTGGTCTCCATATCGCTTAGTCTCAAGTATATTTATAATTAATGGGGGCGGGGGGGGCGTTCTCAGTCCCCCAGGAGCGTGCTTCATCCCTGGGCCAAATGAGTCCTGTTTCTGCTGCTCTGTGGCGGAAAGGTCTGCTGGATGGAAAATGAGATTACAGGGCAGAGAGCGAGGAGAAGACAGCCTGAGCCCCAACCAGCCTGTCTGCTGCCTCAGGACCACTGGGGACTGCACGGCGATGGTCCACTAAACTGTACCACCCCAGGCTTGAATCCTCTAGAAACACACCATCCTCATATTGCAGTGGATTTTCATTTGCTGTAGGCTACTACCTCCGTAATTGTACCTCACAGCTCAGAGTGGGTTTATTACAAAATGGAGGCAGGCGGGCACTGTGACTGAGGAATTACGATGCTATTGAGTCCTTTTTTTTTTAAAGACCAGGCCGTAAACAAATAGATTTTTGCACGCTAGACATCTGTTGGAACAGGACAACTTCTGGTGCCCTCCAAACTTGGAGGTTGGCAGATTTGACACACTAAAATATACACTGAACTAAAGGCCTACACACTGCTACACATTACAACTATTAAAATGTAACTGTAAATGGTGTAATTCAAAGGTTACCCACGAGAAAGGGGAAAAGGTGAAAACAAAAGCAAAGCAAAGCAAAGGGTGTAAGTGGACAGGGTTTTGGCATCGTCTCGTTATGTTTTTCTCAAGTTGACACCCTCACGTGGTTTCTCCTTAGACCATTATATGTTTAACAACTTGTGACTACATTTGAAATAGCATGACATTTTTATGGAGAAAAAGAAAGTCAACAGAAACCATGTATGTTAACCATATTAGCATGACATCAGTCATGGGGCCGCAGATAACTCACAATTTGCATATTTTCTCCGTGGGGTGGTGGGTAGTATATCAATCTGTCTGTGAATTAGGCTTTACTTAAGATTCTCATGTAATCCTTAACCTGTTGAAAGCACTTTAAAAGCTACACGCCCTGATGCTCCCTGCTTGAGCCTCCTTCCCCTGTCTTGTGCTTAGGCCTATATGTACACAGTGGCCAGTTTATTAGGTACACCCATCTAGTATTGGGTCCCCCTTTGCCTCCAGAACAGCCTGAACTCTTCGAGGCGTGGAAACATTGCTCAATTGGTATCAAGGAAAATAATGTGTGCCAGGAAATCATTCCGCACACCATTTATACCACTGCCACCAATCTGTACTGTTGACACCAGGCAAGGTGGGGCCATGGACTCATGTTTACACCAAATCCCTACTCTGCCATCAGCATGACGCAACAGGAACCTGGATGCGTCGGACGAGGCAATGTTTTTCCACTCCTCAATTGTCCAGTGTTGATGATCACGTGCCCACTGGAGCCACTTCTTCTTGTTTTTAGCTGATAGAAGTGGTCACCTGGGTGGTCGTCTGCTGCAACAGCCCATCCGTGACAAGGATCAACGAGTTGTGCGTTCCGAGATGCCTTTCTGAACACAATTGTTATTTGTCTGTTTTTAAAGCCCGCTTGTTAGCTTGCACGATTCTTGCCGATATCTCATCAGCAAGTTGTTTTCACCCACAGGACTGCCGATGACTGGATGTTCTTTGTTTGTCGCACCATTCTTGATAAACCCTAGACACTGTCGTACGTGAAAAGCCCAGGAGGCCGGACCTTTCTGAGATACTGGAACCGGCGATTATACCACGCTAAAGGTTATTTAGGTCACTCGTTTTGCCCATTCTAACGTTCAATCGAACAGTAACTGAATGCTTGTCTGCCTGCTATATATAGCAAGCCATGGCCACTTGACTTACTGTCTGTAGGAGCAAACCATTTCCGTGAACGGTGTGGTGTACCTAATAAACTTTCCACTGAGTATGTGTTTGTGTTAATTCCGAGGAGGCACTAATGCGTTGGAGATAATCTTGTTGTTTTCTGACATTGTCTGTGGACAACAATACACATTCCTGGACCGGTGGGCAGTGCCATGGAGGAAGCCACTGGGTTCTTGAGTTTATTTTCCTTCCGGCAGGACAGACGCTGGGAGTCGGGTCAGAGAGAACAGTCTACTGGGCTCTGCTCAGGGTTTGTTTGGTAAGAGGATTCCTGCCCTGACGCTGCCGTGTTAAAGATTTGGCCCTGCCAGAAGCTCAGACTCTCGAGCTCCTCGGCCTTCATGCAAAATCAACTGGAACTACTGTCGACTTGTTATGAGTATGTTAGTCAGCGTGGGCACTGGACATGGTGCATGCATAGGCCAAAATCAGAATGCATGGACACGTACCAGTCTTGCCCACACACACAAAACAAGGCATGAGAACATACACAGACACCCATACACTTTTTCCAACTGTTACACAGATAAACTCATTTATTTCATTCACAACGCCCACTCCTAGTCTTCTACCAAGGCCTGAGACTCATTCATCACGCGCACACGCACGCACACAGACCGTTCTGTTTCCTCTTCCTGTTTCAGCACCAACAGCCAACCAGATTGGCCAAGAGGAATACTGGCAGGTCACATGGTCCACTAGGCTAACTAACCCAATCAACTGGTTGAGAATCTCCGGCAGTCAGACTGATGTTATATCCAGGCAACAGCCAAAGGCTACTTAACAAATTGCACCCTATTCCCTATATAGTGCACTACTTTTTACGAGTCTGTGGTAGAGAATGGGATACCATTACTGACACTAAGACTCATCGTGGGTTTTCTCCCTTCCCTGTTGGACCTATGGCAAAAGTCCACGGCTAAAGTAATGCACTATATAGGAAATGGGATGCCACTTGGAATGCTGCTGGTATAGGGTCATTTACATTTAATCCCCAATCCTTATTTCAACCGCAGTCCTTTCAGCAGCTGAATTGCCATAAAACATTTTTTTTAAACATATTTTATTCTCGATCATTCTATTTCATTGGTACACAACTCTTTCCCTTGATGTGATTGTAATGTGCTGGTCTTTGTCCTCACTTTTTTACGTTGGCAACTGATACAAGCCCAGGCAACAAACAATTGGTCATCTCCCTTGCCAAAATCGGACACAAAACCAGACGACACAGAGAGGAAGCTAGGCTAGGATGGTACCTTTTGACGGTCTCCTCCAGGGCTGGTGCTAAGCCTAGAGTGAGGGAGGGCCCAACCCGGGCCTGGCGGTGAGCTAGCTGCAGCCCAGCAGCCTGCCTGCCTGGCCTGCTCAATAATACATAGAGGAGAGCTGCTGCCAGTCAGATTGTGCGGTAGTCTGGAGGAGGAGTGGAGCCTAGCGCCCGCCTGTGACACAGCAGCCCAGCCCTCACAGCTCCCGCTTCTATTTAAGACATTTATGTAATGTGTAGGCCTTCCACGAACTGGAAAGGGTGCTTGGTTTCCATAGCAAAAGATGTTCAAAGGGTAGGCTAGCCGAGTCATAGCTCACAACCTATGGAGGCAATTTGTATTACTGATTCTGATATTAACTCCGCCGCGTGGTTGTTTTGTCCTTTTGAAAATCTATAATGGATTATTGTGTGAGCCACCATTTTAATGTCCGTAACAGATTTAGTTCTGTAAGCTCTGTCATCCTTTTCATACAACAAATAAAGGATGGCTGGTAAGATTGATTCGTACACCACCTCTTTTTGACCCATCTAGGCCTATGTATTTCTTAGTGTTAACGTCTATATTTCAAGGTTGTATGAATTTAGGGCCGACGTCCCTGTGTCTGTCTGCTTGTATGGCCAGTATAGACTTTGTGTTGTGTACTGCGTTTGTTGTCTACGCGTAGACTAGGAGCGTGGCTTACTTTGATGTGGCTTGCTTTGATCGCTGCTCCCATCTGTTGTTGTAATATGCACAGCCTCCCCCCCCCCCTCCCGTTCAACAGAGTCACCGCTCTGCTGGGTGACGTCACCGTCCCTGTTGCTATCTTGTCACCAGCGTCACTGTGGTAATTAAGCTAGTAGCACACAAGTACCCCTCACCGGAGCACGGTGTCCGCTCTGCTCAGCTCTGTCTGGGTCATGGTTTTTTGTTATATTCTCTGACAGACAGGCAGGAGGTGAACAATGGGAGTATGGTACACTGTAGGTAGCCCAAGGCTGATTTTCAAGGCCTGTGTACTGTCTGAGTCTTTTGAGTAATGTTTGGGTTGTATTCTATGCAGGTAGATAGGCTATACTAAGCCTTACCCCCAATTACACCTGTTTTTATGACGGCGCATATAACCTAGGTTGAATACGACCCTGCTGTCAAGTGTCGAGTGCTTGGGAGGAGGGAGTTTTTTGTCAAGCAAATTTCTATTGCGATTAAAGTATTAATACGTCCGGTTGCCAAGTAACAGGGAGCATTTGGCCTTCGGTGGTATTTGTGTTGAGAGTTCATGAATCTAGCTTTTCGATTTGAATATTCAAATGGTCCTTTTTGTATTTTGCTTTCATTGACCTATATGGGCCAAAGGTGAATGGTAGAGCATGCAACACTGGCTTGACACCTCCCCTGTGCAGCAATCTAGAGGGTCACCTTTCCACCCATCACAACATAGATTGACAGCCTACTTGATTTACCACCCATCAACAGTAGTATACGTCAGTATATCAATTCTCTCTTAATTGGATTGTAAATGTCACAGCATTCAACTTAAACTGAAGTGTCACAATAAGTAAGACTTCCATTGTTTGATTAATGAGAAGTCGGTTGACAGGAGATGACAGGAAAACAACGACGGTAGCTCCAACGTGATAGGTTGAAGATGAACTAAAGGTAAAACAGCTTAATTATAGGTGCCAGGCTGTCAGCCCTATCGAAGCCGATGCAGAGCGCTGTCGGGACAAGTAGTTTGAAGTCGTTGGCACTGAAATACGTTCACATGGAGCCGAACCTGAAACTCTTCCTCGTCCACCTATCACCAGCTAAAGGCAAGATATCTTCCTCTGTTGCTGGCTGGCACCACTCTACGAAGGTGTTGCATTGCTAGGAAAGATTCACCATAACATGCAGCCGCCCAGCCTCCCTGTGGGGAACCTATGAAGGAATATGCTGTGGATTAGGACAGAAAAAGAGTGGTGTGCAATTCCAGATCAAATCTAGTCAATTCAGGAAGTACACTAAAACTCAATACAAATTGTATTAAATGAGGAAAATGTGGAATTAAATGGAATTTTGTTTACTTTCTGAATTGAAATGGAATTGGCCCCAACCCTGGTGCGTCTGCGGCTAACATCCCTGGCCTAATATTTTATTTTGGCTACTGAAGTTATTGTATGATGACTAACACCCAGTGTCAAAAAAGGATAGATCTGGATTATTCTGGTCTTTTTTTTGTCAACAGAATATGTTATTTAGCTCAATATTTTCATCCGGACTAGATTTAATTGCCTCTCATGGTGATCTCTCTTAACTTCTTGAGAATACAGGGGGTGCTGTTTTCGCATTAGCATAATTTCCTCTACAGATTAAACTGCCTCTTATTCAATTATTTCTCTTACTATATGCATATAATTAATACCATTGGATAGAAAACAATCTATAGTTTCTAAAACCGTTTCAATTTTGTCTCTGAGTGAAACAGAAGTCATTTGACAGCACTTTCCCTGACCAAGAAGAAGAATGCAAGATGTGTATGCTCGCTTCAACGCTCTGCCTATATATGGTCACGCCACCTATGACCCGAAACACACTTCATTCGTCTTCCTCTGGGTGTCAAGAGGACGTCAGAGGAGAAATTTTCTGTTTATCTTGTACTGACGTGAAATAAGACCTATTTCTTTGGCGTGACCGACAACTTCCGGTTCTCTGAATCGCGCGATTTGGAGGTGCGATTGTCTACTGTTTTGCTGCCGTTACGGATGAAAACTATCTCCGTCTCGAAGTTTGTTTGATACATGTGACCATATCATCTTAATGTATGTTTTTTCAATATAGTTTAATCAGATTATTTTAATTTTTTCGGGAGTTTTGCCGTGTTCCGTTCTGTGACTTTTTTTACTTTGGCCAGTCGACCAGTACATATGCTAAATGAAGAGGGAAAGTTGCCATTATGAATGGATTGAACGACTCATCAGGACTAAGGACACCTTGATCAACATTCTGATGAAAGATCAGCAATAGTAAGACCCAATTTACGATGTTATTTCATATATCTGTCGTGCATGTGAACTGGTCGTGGGCGCCCAGCTGGTTCTGGCTGGCGTGGCTATGCTAATTTAGCACTACATTTTGTTTTCGCTATAAAACATTTAATAAATCAGAAATATTGTTTGGATTCACCAGATGTTGGGCTTTCAATATCTGTACGCTGTGTATTTTTTCTGAAATGTTTAAAGATAAGTAATTAGTTATATGACGTTGGTCTCTGTAATTGTTCTTGCTGCGTCGGCACTATTTCAGATTGCAGCTGCAATGTAGAACTGTGATTTATACCTGAAAAATGCACATTTTTCAACAAAAAAACTATCCTATACCATAAATATGTTATCAGACTGTCATCTGATTAGGTTTTTTCTTGGTTAGTGGCTATCAATATCTTAGTTTAGCCGAATTGGTGATAGCACCTGATGGAGTAAGAAACTGATGGAGTTAGAAAAGTGATGTCTTTTGCTAACGTGGTTAGCTAATAGATTTACATATTTTGTCTTCCCTGTAAAACATTTTAAAAATCTGAAACGGTGGCTTTATTCACAGGATCTGTATCTTTCATTAGGTGTCTTGGACTTGTGATTTAATGATATTTAGATGCTACTATTTAATTGTGACGCTATGCTAGCGATGCTAATCAGTGTGGTGGGGGGTGCTCCCGGACCCGGGGTAGGTGCTCGTTAGAGGTTATCCGGCCATCTCTGGACAGCATGGTGATGTTTCTCTGGACAAGCCTGAGCCAATAGGGATGTGTGGAATTGGAACATGCAGAGGAGTGGAGCCTCAAACCGGTATCTGAGTTCCTGCCTAACCCCTGTGGGTTGTGCAATCGGACACGCAATATTATTACTAACGTGTCATTTTCCCCTTTCCCATCCTCACATCTGGACTGGGTTAGCCAACACACCGTCTCTCCTTCCCAATACCAACCCACAACAATTTCATAACACACACTCTTTATTCACACTCTGTTCTCCCTCTTCAACTCTCACCCTAATTCATATCTCTACTCGCTCTTTACTACTTCCTCTTTCTTCTACTTTCACTCTCCCCTACTCCTTCTCTCTAGCTCATTATTTTGTCTTTATGTAATGACTCCAACATTCCAGCCCCACTTAACCCCGTTAAAGTCACAGCAGCAGGGCTTTAGGCCCCCGCCCACCCCCTCGGGCCCAGGCCCCAGCCACGGTCTGGTCTGGCGTCCCATTAGCACACATTCTGTGTCTCCGTTCACCTAGAAACAAGACGCCGGCCGGGGACGTCACAGAGCACAGAGAAGGCCCCGGGAATACAGGCCGACAGTCTTTTATCCCCGTCCGGTCTGCACCCGTTGAACCGTTTGCTTTGAATCATCTGCGGCCCAAATGTATTGCAGTATAGTCCTACCCCTTTCAAAGAACGCTGTGGGTGTTGCCTGGCTATTGCATCGAGTTATCGGTATTTAGTGTCGTCGTCCCCGTCTTTTTTTCCCCCTGGAAAGCAGCTGTGCTTCTCTTTGTATGGATTGAAGCTTCCATGTGTGTTTTATTAGCAGAGAAAGGGGGTAAATGCTTTCCAGGAAGCCAGGCGCTAAAAGACAAACGTAAACACAAACATGAAAAATTGGGTTTCGACAGCATGTCTTGTCAATCTTAGTTTCCTGTTCCTTTCTAGAATTTTCCCAAAGTAACTCTCGCTGGGAACACAAGAACCTTGCCTGTTGCCCCATATTACAGAATCCTGAGAGTTTTAAATCTGTGTTCCAGCATTCCTCAGCTGCCTGGTTACAGCAGAATAGACAGGGAGGCATGTGACCTTCAGGGGTTAGATCTGTCTCCTTCCCCAGATAGGAAGGCATCCTCAACCTTGTTCTATAACAAAGATTTTATTTTCCAGTGGAGGTCACCCCCCCCCCCCCCCCCCCCCCCCCCGAAACAGTGTGCAGAAAAAGCAATTCATATGCAAAAACCATTGTCTGAATAATCAAAGAAGGATATGTTATGAACCTAGCAAATATGTAAACCAGATGTGTCCTACCTTTTTGGTAGGGTCGTAGAAACAAGCCTTGTTGTTTTTGTCTGGGTCTGTGCCCCCAGTTAAAACATCCACAATTGTTTACAAGACTTCCAAATGCAGTACTCTGCTATTCTTCCCGGCTTATCTCCTCTCTGCGAGATATTGCCCCTCATTGCAGCGAGGTCAAGAATGACCCCAGTCACTCCTCTCCCATCCGGCCAT
This sequence comes from Salvelinus fontinalis, assembly GCF_029448725.1. Taxonomy (NCBI): domain Eukaryota; kingdom Metazoa; phylum Chordata; class Actinopteri; order Salmoniformes; family Salmonidae; genus Salvelinus; species Salvelinus fontinalis. The sequence goes on from NC_074698.1 coordinate 3,616,813, forward strand.
GTTTAGAACCTGTGGAATATGCTGGGCCAGGGTTGCATCTCAAATGCCTCCCTATTATCACTATATAGTGTACTACTATTAACGTCAAGAGTTTTTCATTTTGGATGCAGACCAGGTTTTTGGATGGCTGGGGATTTATGTCTCTCATGGTGTCTATAGAATCAGGTATGTTATCGGGGGACCCAGAGAGGAGCCTTCCGGCTAGGCTGGTCCATTCGCCACCGTCATACAACAGGAGTTATTCACTGGGTTCTACTGCCTTATCGCCCACACCAGTTGCCTAATAGTGGGGGGTGGGGTGGAGGCTGGGTTAGGGGAAGAAGTATTGTGGAAGGGGATAGAGTATGATGGGGGAGGGGGGAAATGTAGACAATGCCACTATTTGATTGCATTTCGATGGTGGACATTCTTGTCCTTGTAGAGAAGCTGAAATGACAAGAAGCTGCAGTATGCAGGACATGAGAGTTTACCATTCTCACATAAACCCCTTCTGATTTACAGACAGTCTTAATCACACAGTGCCTTCAGAAAGTATTCACTTTTCCCACATTTTGTTGTTACAAAGTGGGATTAATGCCCTAAGATCGATGTCCGCACCCCCGCGGAAATCTAATTGGCATAATAAAAGAAATCCCCATACAAGTCAGTTTTTTTTTAAATTGGATGCGTCCCAATCTGCCGCATCCACACACAAACGGTTTGGCCTACAAACTACACTGAACTAAAATATAAAGTGTTGGTCTAATGTTTCATGAGCTGAAAACTGGTGGTTGGATTATCTTGGCAAAGGAAAAATGCTCACTAACAGGGATGTAAACAAATTTGTGCACAAAATTTGAGAGAGGAGCTTTTTTGGGGACGATTTGTTGTTCCATGTCATGAATCTGTTATTCAATGTGCTTGTATGGGCTATAAGAGGTTATTTATTTTCATCAACAAAAAAAAAATTATACAGGACCAGTCAAAAGTTTGGACACACCTACTCATTCAAGGGTTTTTCTTTATTCTTACTATTTTCTACATTGTATAATAATAGTGAAGACATCAAATCTATGAACTAACACATATGGAATCATGTAGTAACCAAAAAAGTGTTAAACAAATCAAAATATATTTTAGGTTCTTAAGAGTAGCCACCCTTTGCCTTGATGACAGCTTTGCACATTCTTGGCATTCTCTCAACCAGCTTCATGAGGAATGCTTTTCTGACAGGCTTGAAGGAGTTCCCACATAAGCTGAGCACTTGTTGGATGCTTTTCCTTCAATCTGTGGTCCAACTCATCCTAAACCATCTCAATTGGGTTGAGGTCGGGTGATTGTGGAGGCCAGGTCATCTGATGCAGCACTCCATCACTCTCCTTCTTGGTCAAATAGCCCTTACACAGCCTGAAGGTGTGTTTTGGGTTATTGTCCTGTTGAAAACAAATGATAGTCCCACTAAGCACAAGCCAGATGGGTTGGCGTATTGCTGCAGAATGCTGTGGTAGCCTTGCTGGTTAGGTGTGCCTTGAATTCTAAATAAATCACTGACCGTGTCACCAGCAAAGCACCAACACACAACCTCCATGCTTCGTGGTCGGAACCACACGTGCAGAGATCATCCGTTCACCTACTCTGCGAATCACAAAGACATGGCGGTTGGAACCAAAAATCGCACATTTGGACTCATCAGACCAAAGGACAGATTTCTACTGGTCTAATGTCCATTGCTCGGGTTTCTTGGCCCAAGCAAGTCTCTTCTTAATGGTGTCCTTTTAGTAGTGGTTTCTTTGCAGCAATTTGACCCTGAAGGTTTGATTCACGTAGTCTCCTCTGAACAGTTGTTGAGATGCCTGTTACTTTAACTCTGCAGCCCAAATAAATGCTTCACATTCTGAGGTGCAGTTAACTCTAATGAACTTCTCTGCAGCAGAGGTAACTCTGGGTCTTCCATTCCTGTGGCGGTCCTCATGAGAGCCAGTTTAATTAAAGTGCTTGATGGTTTTTGCGACTGCGAGCGACAGCCACCACTATGCTTGAAAATATGGAGAGTGGTACTCAGTAATGTGTCGTATTGGATTTGCCCGATATATAACACTTTGTATTCAGGACTAAAAGTTAATTGCTTTGCACATTTTTTGCAGTATTACTTTAGTGCTCTGCTGCAAACAGGATGCATGTTTTGGAATATTTTTTATTTTATACACGTTTTCTTTTTACTCTGTCAATTAGGTTAGTATTTTGGAGTAACTACAATGTTGTTGATCCATCTTCAGTTTTCTATCACAGCCATTAATCTCTAACTGTTTTAAAGTCACTATTGGCCTCCTGGTGAATTCCTTGAGCGGTTTCCTTCCTCTCTGGCAGTTAGGAAGGACTCCTGTATCTTTGTAGTGACTGGGTGTATTGATACACCATCCAAAGTGCTATTAATAACTTCACCGTGGTCAAAGGGATATTCAATGTAAAAAATTGTTTGCATATATTGGAAAACCTCCCTGGTCTTTGTGGATGAATCTGTGTTTGAAATTCACTGCTCGACTGAGGGACCTTACAGATAATTTTATATGTGGGGTACAGAGATCCGAGGTAGTCATTCCAAAATCATGTTAAACACTATTATTGCACACTACAACATTAACTTGTTTATCACATTTTTGCTCCGGATCTTATTTAGGCATGCCAAAACAAAGGGGTTGAATACTTACTGACATTTCAGCTTTCAATTTTAATGAGTTGTTGGTCAGTGACAATCTTTCATCTTTAATAGTAGCGTTTAGCAAGAGCCTTTGATATCTGTCCTCCATCACTTGGTCTAAACACACTTTTACATAGTAGAGGACGATGGTAGAGGAATATGTAGGCCTGAGGATTGTAAGCCATTGTAGCGGATTGGCTCACCCTTGATCTGGCGTCATTATAAAACATGTTTTGAAGCAGGTCACCCCACCACTGTTTTAATGGATGTAGGCCTATATCATTCATTTAAAACACATATTGCCCCTTTAAACCATGTTTCCCTGTCAGTGCTTATGGCATGTTGGTCTCAGTCGGTCAGTCAAATAAAATGTAGCAGTCTTGGGGGTAGAAGCTGTTCAGGGTCCTGTTGGTTCCAGACTTGGTGCATCACTCCCGCTTGATGTGCAGTAGCAGAGAGAACAGTCTATGACTTGGGTTGCTGGAGTTTGACAGTTTTTAGTCTTCCTCTGACACCGCCTGGTATAGAGATCCTGGAAGCTCGGCCCCATTGATATACTGGACCGTACGCACTAGAGGTCGAACTATTCGTCGGAATGGCCAATTAATTAGGGCCAATTTCAAGTTTTCATGACAATCGGAAATCGGTAATTTTGGACGCCAATTTAAAGAAAAAAATATTATATGTATTTTTTTTACACCTTTATTTAACTAGGCAAGTCAGTTAAGAACACATTATTATTTTCAATGACTGCCTAGGAACGGTAGGTTAACTGCCTTGTTCAGGGGCAGAACAACATATTTTTACCTTGTCAGCTTAGGGATTCAATCTTGCAACCTTACGGTTAACTAGTCCAACGCTCTAACCACCTGCCTCATGAGGAGCCTGCCTGTTACGCGAATGCAGTAAGAAGGCAAGGTAAGTTGCTAGCTAGCATTAAACATATCTTATAAAAAACACTCAATCAATCATAATCACTAGTTATAACTACACATGGTTGATGATATTACTAGTTTATCTAGCGTGTCCTGCGTTGCATATAATCGATGCAGTGCGCATTCGCGAAAAAGGACTGTCGTTGCTCCAACGTGTACCTAACCATAAACATCAATGCCTTTCTTAAAATCAATGCACAGAAGTATATATTTTTAAACCTGCATATTTAGCTAAAAATAAATCCAGGTTAGCAGGCAATATTAACCAGGTGAAATTGTGTCACTTTTCTTGCGTTCATTGCACGCAGAGTTTGGGCCGCCTGGCTCATTGCGAACTAATTTGCCAGAATTCTACGTAATTATGATATAACATTTGAAGGTTGTGCAATGTAACAGGAATATTTAGACTGATGGATGCCACCCGTCAGATAAAATACGTAACGGCTCCGTATTTCACTGAAAGAATAAACGTTTTGTTTTCGAGATGATAGTTTCCGGATTCGACCATATTAATGACCTAAGGCTCGTATTTCTGTGTGTTACTATGTTATAATTAAGTCTATGAATTGATAGAGCAGTCTGACTGAGCGATGGTGGGCACCAGCAGGCTTGTAAGCATTCATTCAAACAGCACTTTCGTGCGTTTTGCCAGCGTTTTGCTGTTTATGAATTCAAGCCTATCAACTCCCGAGATTAGGTTGGTGTAACCGATGTGAAATGGCTAGCTAGTTAGCGGGGTGCGTGCTAATAGCGTTTCAAACGCCACTCGCTCTGAGACTTGGAGTAGTTGTTCCCCTTGCTCTGCATGGGTAACGCTGCTTCGAGGGTGGCTGTTGTCGATGTGTTCCTGGTTCGAGCCCAGGTAGGAGCGAGGAGAGGGACGGAAGCTATACTGTTACACTGGCAATACTAAAGTGCCTATAAGAACATCCAATAGTCAAAGGTATATGAAATACAAATGGTATAGAGAGAAATAGTCATATAATAACTTCAACCTAAAACTTCTTACCTGGGAATATTGAAGACTTATGTTAAAAGGAACCACCAGCTTTCATATGTTCTTATGTTCTGAGCAAGGAACTTTTAAACGTTATCTTTCTTACACTTTCTTGCACTTTTACTTTCTTCTCCAACACTTTTTTGCATTATTTAAACCAAATTGAACATGTTTCATTATTTATTTGAGGCTAGATTGATTTTATTGATGTATTATATTAAGTTAAAATAAGTGTTCATTCAGTATTGTTGTAATTGTCATTATTACAAATACATTTAAAAAATCGGCCGATTAATCGGTATCGGCTTTTTTTGTCCTCCAATAATCGGTATCGGCGTTGAAAAATCATAATCTGTCTACCTCTAGTATGCACTACCCTATGTAGCGTCTTGTGGCTGGATGCCAACCAGTTGCCATACCAAGCGGTGATGCAACCAGTCAGATACTCTCAATGGTGCAGCTGTCTAACTTTTGGAGGATCTGAAGGTCCATAACAATTTTTTTACAGCCTCCTGAGGGGGAAGAGGCATTGTAATGCCCTCTTCACGACTGTGTTGGTGTGTGTGGACCATGATAATTCATTCATTGGTGATGTAGACAGCGAGGAACTTGAAGCTCTGGACCTGCTCCACTACAGCCCCGTCGATGTGGATGGGGGCGTGCTCTTACCTTTTAGTTTCCTGTAGTATATGATCAGCTCCTTTTGTCTTGCTGACATTGAGGGAGAGGTTTTTGTCCTGGCACAACACTGCCTGGTCTCTGACCACCTCCCTGTAGGCTGTCTCATCGTCATCGGTGATCAGGCCTACCACCGCCTTGTCATCTGCAAACTCAATAATAGTGTTGGAGTCGGACCATTCAGAAGAGCCTTGATTAGCTCCCTGTATTTTTTCAGCAGGAATGGAATGGGTTTGTAAATGCCCTTCCCAGACTTCTCCATTCCTCGCCCTCTTCTCTTTCACCAGCTTCTCTCTCGGCTCCTCACTCCCCTCTCCCGCAATTTTTTCCGCCTCGCTCTTTCACTCCCGCCTTCTCACTCGTCTCTCTCACTCGTGCCGCCTTTGCTGCGCCATGAAGGCTAGTCATGTGACAGGGGAGGTGGGTGGGATCGTTATTTTTTTCCCCTCTCCCAGCACATCAAACCCTTTGTTCTCCACTAAACCCCGCCCATACACACACACACACACACACACACACACACACACACACACACACACACACACACACACACACACACACACAGGCTGACTGGAAGATCTACTCTCTCTTCCTATCTTTCCTCCCTCCCTCCCTCCCTCTTGCTCTTTTGTTGCTGCTAAAAGCAGCATGAGGCTCCTGGCTCATCCCACACTGCTAATGGTATTTAGATATGCTCATGTATTTTAAAGAAGGGCGGATGATTTTTCTCCCCTTGCGCTCGTTCCTTTACCCTTTTAACAGTCAGATGTTATTTCCTTTGACGGTTCGGTCCCTGTTACCTCAGCGACCATGACGATTACCACCCGCCTTTTATATCCTGTGTTTTTGTTTTGCCTCACTGCTCGCAGCGTTCATTTCCTGGTTGGGCGGGTTTCTCGTTTGTGTGCGTGTGTACACTACTGGCTGACTTCTGAAACTATCTGAAATATTAATCAAAGTGTTAGATTTTTACATAAATCATAAGGCACTTGGTTTGATGTTGGAGTGGTGGGCTCTCTCCTTCCCTTCCTATCTCTCTCCCTTCCTATCTGATGTTATCAGTGCTATGTTGAGCATGAGATTCCGTTTTATTTCTCTCTGGTTTACCAGCTAGCCATCATCTTGTGGTCTGGTATTCCTTTACTATGGACATTGCTACTGTCTAGCTACACAACACACACTACAAAACAGTAGGGCTGTGACGATACCAGTATCGCAATATTTTGTCCATGCCAAAAATGATAATGCCATGCATTTAAAAACCTGTTGTATGTAAAATATATAAAAGTCACCATGGATAACCATATAATGATGTTTGTTTCCAACATTAGGGCTGTTCTCTTACAGAAGTGAAATCCACTTTGTGTTTTGTTTCCTTGCAGCAATACTAACGAGTATCTTGATACTGGTATCGTCTTGGCCCTGCAAAACAGCTCCCATTCCTAGGTGAGAGCAGAGTAGAGACAGGTGTGAATGACTCATCCCTGGTGAGAGGACAGGACCCCATGCTTCAAGGTCACACACACACTTTCCTACCACAAAGCCAGTAATACTCCTTACCGACGTTACTCTGGATTTCTTCTCAATGCCAGGCAGTATATCCCTATATTTCCACCAGGGCTTGTTTCACCCAGATACGGCCTCCCAGAGCTCTGACCCTTCTGTATGTGTCTCTGACGTCAGGCCTCTCACAGACACACAGGAATCTAATTTTATTCTTCACATGCTTTGTAAACAACAGGTCTAGACTAACAGTAAAATGCTTACTTACGGGCCCTTCCCAACAATGCAGAGAGAAATAATAGACAAGTAATAACACGTAATAATAAATACACAATGAGTAATGATAGCTTGGCTATATGCACAGGGTACCAGTACCGAGTCGATGTGTAGGCGTATGATGTAATTGAGGTAGATATGTACACATAACTAGGAATCAAGTGACTAGGCAGCAGGATAGATAATAAACAGTAGAAGCAGAGTACGTGATGAGTCTAAAAGATCAAATAAAAAGTTAGCAAAAAGGGTCAATGCAGATGGATGGATCTATAAGAGGGAGCCTCACCAGAGAGGATGGCACATGGCCACTTAACCTCTCCCCGACAAGTCGGAGACCGCGTGCATGCAACCGAGAATGTCAGCTAAAAGTCAAAAGAGAGAAGCGAGTGACTCAGTGGTATGTGTTTGGCAGCTACTAAATCCACAGTGTGTGTTTAGTGAATATCAGCTACACTGCACTAGTCAGAGATGAAGAGTGGCTGTGGTTTTTCCCGATGGCCGTCACACTCCCACAGAGAATTGTATTATGGTATTGTCAGAAAGTCCAGGAAGAGGCCTGTTTTTGCCGAACGCCCTCGCCGGCTCTGAGCACTTATTGAAATGAGTTGTGAATAAATGTAAAATGTATTTAAATGTCTTGTTATTTCTAAAGAACCTCGTCTGGATTTCTGAAAGTCAGCAGGGGCACTTCACATGCCCTCTGTGAGAGTGTTGTTATTATACACACACGTCATGTTTTGTGTGAGAGTGACTTTTTGTCGGAGCTCCTGTCCTGGCGTTTATTTTTTTAGATTGTGTGTGTTTTCCTGTGTGGGTGTTTCTGTGCTGGTGTTCTGTACTGGTGCTTTTCCACTGAGACTAACCCCTACACCAGTAGGTCGCCAGTGTTTTATGTTAATGGTAGCTCTAGTGTAATTGTTTCCATCCGGAGTGTGACACTAAGACCTCTGCATCATTCAAGACCTGTCTGTGTCTGTCTGTCTGTCTGTCTGTCTGTCTGTCTGTCTCTGTCTGTCTCTGTCTGTCTCTGTCTGTCTCTGTCTGTCTCTGTCTGTCTCTGTCTGTCTCTGTCTGTCTCTGTCTGTCTGTCTCTGTCTGTCTCTGTCTGTCTGTCTCTGTCTGTCTTTGTCTCTGTCTGTCTGTCTGTCTGTCTGTCTGTCTGTCTGTCTGTCTGTCTGTCTGTCTGTGAGAGAATGTGATTGTGGCTACTTCCTGTTTGCCTGCTTCCTGTTCCTGCGTGGATCACAGAGAGGGGCGGGGGGGGACGACGACTCATTGTGTCGCTACAGCAGCAAGCAGCAGCCAAAACTCCTCCCTCTGTCCCTTCCTCTCTCTCACCTCACTCTCCACAGCCCTACTACACACAGCATTCTCCCTCCTCTCCATAGCCCTACAACGCATGGTTCATTCTCTCGCCCATCCACTGCCCCCGGTGGTTGACTGTGGCACTGCAGTACTTGGCCTACTACAGTACTGCCCCTCCCCCACACCCACCACAGCCCATGTGGAATTTTTTTTATTGAAAAAAAAAAGACTTGGGGTAGAAAACAGCACTGTTAATTTATAATGAACTGGAAAAGCTGTATTCAGGTGTCCTGGTTGAGATTTGTGTTTGTTTGGTTAAACATGAGGAGTTAATTGTTTCTATCCCCACCACCTCCAGCCCCGCAATGGCCTTGTTTATAAGTCCGTGTGTCCTTTTTTACTCATCAGAATATAAAATACACTATCTCTGAGTAGCTGATTATTCCGTCTTCTGAAGTCCTCCCATATGTTGTTGCTCACTGGCTACCTTTATGGAACTGGCCACGTCACGCTCCTTTTGCTAGATCACACTACCAATGGAAATGGGAGGCTGCCTTACTTTCCTTTTTCCTACAGTTTTGTGTGTGTGTGTGTGATTGTGCTAAAGAGAGGGATTATACATGCATGTTCTCATGCACATCCATTTGATCATGTCTTTTTCCTAAAGGGAACTGTGAAGAGGAGTGTATTTATATCTAGCCGTCATGAAACTGTGTGTGTGTGTGTGTGTGTGTGTGTGTTTGTGCCCGTGTAGACAGGCGAAACTTTGGAACCTTCTTCTGAATGTATGACATGAAGTCTCTGACTCTTGGAAAGACGTTTTCTATTTTACATTGCCACATTCTTAAAAAACAGCATGTTTTGCTATACTAGTCTCTTTGTCAGTATAAGAGTTCTGGAAGAGAGAACACAGCCCCTTCTAAGCCAAAAGTGACCTTGTTCGGTTGGTTTGTACTGATTATTGATAGCTGTAAAGAGAGTGAGAATGAGAGCCGTAGGGGGATGGGTGCTTGGGCGAGTCTTGAACCGGCGGTACTGTCCCAAATGATACCCTATCCCCTATATAGTTGACTACTTTTCACCAAAGCTCTATGGACCACAGTCAAAATGAGTGCGCTAAATAGGGAGTAGTGTGCCATTTGGGATGCAATGTTTGTTGAGAGGTTGTCCTCTAAATTCCAGTCAGAGTAGATGAGGGGGTGGGGAAGGAGGAGGAGGAGGGCCTGTAACAGCAGAGGCCTCACTGGTCTCCAGCCATCTCACCAGACTGATAGGAAAGTGGGTTATGTAATGTTGGCTCTATAGAAAGAACATAGCAGCCCTCTCTTTTTCTCTCGCTCTCTTCACTTTCTCCATTTCTAATCATCTCTCTTTTCCCTGCCCTCTCTTTTACCCCCATTGCACTGATTTCTTGCCCTCGTTGTCCCGGTCTTCTCTGTCGCAACCTCCCACCCTTGTTTTTCTCTCTCTCTCCCTCTTTCTGGGACAGAGTGATCGAGGGGAATCTTGAGTCATTTCCTGCCCAAAATGTCCCTCGCTCACATCGGCCATCATGTCGAAATCTTGGCTTGAACACAGCTCATTCAGGGTTGGGGAGGCAACTACTAGGCGTGCAGGCCCAGGTGTAGAACACTACAGTTTTGTGCTGCTACTGCTATTTAAACGTAAGAAATACAAACAAAGTCGAGCAGCTCGGGGAGCCAAGAGAAAGTGTCGATTTGATTACAATAAAGGTCATCAGTCACTGGGGGACTGGAAGTGTGTGTGTGTTAGGCATGGGCATTTGATTTTACTATTCAAATAATATCATGAATATATATATTTTTTTACTTCAATGGCAACTTGCTCACGTGACTCAGGAGAGGTGGTGCACTTTGCTTGTTGGAGAGAGGGGGATTTTCCATTGGTTAGAAATGTCCCAATTCACTTGCTACACGTGAAGCTTCTCTGATTGATTGACCGGCAATAACGAGCTAGACGTGTGAAAAGTGTCGAGGCTACCGATGCGTCTTTTTTTTATGGGGCGCATTCGTCAGAACTGTTGGGATATAAACATTTCGAGTGGCAAGGTCTGTCCTAGAATGTAGCAATGTCACAGATAATTAAATCAAATTTTAGACAAAGCCTTTACTTTTTTCTTTTTATGAACTTGTAAGTAACCAAATACTAACGCCCGTTCGAATAACCACACCCATCCATCCCGTGTGTGTGGTGGCTTAGATGTGATAACAAAAGTCTGTGGCTAGTGTTGTGAATGAAGGCGGGTGGATGTTTTTGAGGCTTTTTTCCCCCCATTAGTGTTATTTGTGTGACGCCCCTTTACTTCATTCCAAAAGTCCTTGTCACTGACCTCGGAGCCCTCGCGGACCCTCCTCCAAACAAGCAATCCCACTTCCCACACACAATCTCTTTCTCACACTGACGCGCACACTCCCTTCTCTGCTCTGACCCTGTCCTCCCCTCGCTCTAACCGACAGATGGAGACGTGCGGAGGGGCGCTACGCGGTGGATAGGGCCTCCATAGTCAGCCACTGGAACTGGCTGCAGGCCCACGTGTCTGACCTGGAGTACCGCATCCGCCAGCAGACGGACATCTACCGTCAGCTCCGCTCCAACAAGGTCAGCACCACCACCACACAATACATACAACACTGGTTCTTAACACTGGTTACGTGTTTTAAAAAAATTAAAAAGTAATTCAGTGTTTCTCTATGGTCAGCATCCTCGGTCTCAGCCACCTGGTTGCCCTGGCAACACATTCAAGAGTGGAAGGGAAGGGGCGGACCGGGTGAAAGTCATGTCATTGGTAGATGGGGATGTAGAAGCATGTCACGTGACCTAACGTGTCTCTCAATCCCCGCGCTCAAACTAGCTTAGCTCACACCTCGACTACGGATGAGAAAAGTGGGAACGCTTTTCTACTCTGTTCTTATCAAGAGTATGTTGCGAACCTCGATACCTCTGACATGCCTGTCTGCTTTTAGCCCTCATTTTCTTCCCCACTCTTATTCTCTGCTTCTCCCACTTTTTCTTTCCTTCTTTCTCTCACTTCATCCATCCAACTGTAATTTCCCAGTGGAATATCATAGCCTTCCTGGTAAAATGTGTAGCTTGTTCATGGTGCCCCTTACCTTGTCTGTGGCTACACCAAAACCAGTTACATTGGTGCAAAGCCACTGTTACCTCTGGTGTTATGAATCAGAAGGACTGAAGAGCTCACCCTGGCCTATCTGCGCTCTCGTAGGGTTCCATAATGCTGGCAGAGACCTCCCCCTTTGACGTGTCACCTGAGGACGGGGAGGTGAAGGCGGAGCCTGTTGGTTGCCCGGTAATAAAGGTAAATGAGTCTGACGATGTAACTGTCCAATCAGATCCTCAACAAGCCTGTGTGTCTTCATTTCTTCGACATCAACTCGCGTATCCTAAACATGTCCTAGTTTTAGATGAATAGGTACACATTTCAATTAGTGCTGACATCCTCTTAAGTCATGTAGTATGATGCGCTGTTTTCATAGAGAAAGAATCAGATGCGACTTTTCCACTTAGTGTGGTCCCTCCCTACCAGTTCAGGGGAGAAAGAGAAGAGGGAGGGAGAGAAGACACCGCTCAAGATGGCACTGTGCCCAAAATAGAGAGACGGGAACAAGACTCTCCCACAGAACCCCAACCAGCCCCCGGGACTTGGGAGGGAGGGAGGGAGGGACTACTATCTCGGGAAGAGGAGGGGGAGGTCCCAAAACAGTGGTGGTCTTTGTTTTGTCATGCCAAGTAGTGTTGACCTTTCTATCCATTCAGTTGTGGCCCGAGGAATTCACTAGGTCATTCAACTGTTCTGGGCTAGGCTGTAGTGGAATGGAGTTGAGGAGGGTGGGTTGGGAGAGAGTTTCGAAGGGGAGTTCCATGTTAGCCGTGCCAACCTTGTCTTTGGTTCCAGGAGTGCGGCTCAGACGGTGGGGCGGAAGGTCCCGGAACGGTCTCCGTGGAAACGGGCCCGAGGAAAGGTTGCGCGTCCGGGAGACGGGTCAACGGGATCATCAACAGGTACGACGCGATGGAATGAACCCTCTTTACCCGTCCACTAGGTCTGTGTCCTTTCAGCAAGGCGGCCTCTATGCCAACCACTCCGTCTGAACAAAAAGGGGGTGTGTGTGAGGGGATATGATCCATGTGGGAATTGCAGCTGCTCACTGTTCTTCCCAAACATACCACAGGGTTTGTACACACAGCACTGTACAAGCTTGTACGTACATGTGTTCATGCTGCAGCCTTTTTCATCTAGTGGAATGCAGAACTGTGAATGGCATAATCATTCTGTCACCGAGTGATACGTATTCACACTCCTTATAAATGGGATGGGAGTTTTCCCCCCATGCTGTTACATTGAGACCTACCAAATAAAGCTACTCAATGGACAGTCAAAACATAAATCCAGAATTATCATGATGAACATTATCAATCGTAGTAGTAGTAATATACAGAGTCATGTATTGCAGTGTTGATCAGTGATCTTCCCTGCAGCTTATGTCATAAGTCTATAGACATAGATTGTCCATATTTGTTAGTGCTGGGCGACTATCTGAATTTTCTGTTATTTTTGGGTTTTTAAACTAGTTGACCGACAGCGGTTCAATTACTTGAGTTCCATGTTGTTCAGTTTTATTCTGTGAGCTCAATGTGCACATTGCACCGTTTCTCTAGAGATAACTCAGATCCAGCCTGAACTGTGCGATGTAGTAGGGAGTTGTAGTTTCCAACAGGCCAATATTCTACATAGTTTAGCTCATAAAACGTGGTAATTAACTACAATGACCATAATCCATTGTACGATCTCTGTTTCTTTTATGCCTGCTAGGGAAGAGGCAGAAGAATGCGCGATTGTGAGGTGATATAGAGAGCATCTGTTGCTTCGCTAGGTATCACTACCTGAAAATACATGATCCAAGTGATTTGATAGTTGGTATTCAGCAGTCATAAAAGTATGCCTTATTTACATTGAAGAACTACAAAACGATTTTTGTCAGAAAGCATTGGCTCTATAGAGATGAGATGATGACTTGGAATTAAATAGTCGTCAAATATACACAACTGAAATATTTTTATTGAAGTAATGTGAATAAATGATGGTTAATAAGTAATAATGGGTAGTGGTGTAATGATGGGTGATGGGCAGTCACTACCATTAATGGGACTTGTATTGTGTTATTTCAGTGTTACAGCATTCAACCCAAATAATCGAAACCGACCTCAAACAGCACTAATGGACTCAGCGCTAACATCTGTCAGGTCTAGATGCACTGCTGTGCACAGGGTTTCTTCTTTCGTGTAGCGTAGTATTGATGAGTGACTGTCCCTCCCTCCAGCCTGCGGCCTGGTTCTCCAGAGTGTTCTGACCTGGAGGAGCAGCTGAGGAAGCAGCAGCAGCAGAGCCTGCCCTCGTCCCAGCACCAGCTATCGTGCTCCCCTCAGGACGACACGTGTGTGGCGGCCCGCACACGCCCCCTCCTCAGCTGCAAGAGACGACGCCTCGTCAGGCCTAGCACCGTCACCAACCTCAACCGCAAGGTTTGTTTGTGTGTGTGTTTGCGCTTTACTGTGTGTGTGTGTGTGTGTGTGTGTGTGTGTGTGTTGTAATGTCTTTTTGTTGGTACGCTTCCACTGCTACATTGTCATTCTGTGTGTTTTCAGCTCTTTTTTTGTTGTTTACTGGGTAGTGAATGGGTGCATTGTTTGCTAGTATGACTCAGTGTCCTTGAACTACGGAGAGGTTGGCTGATTTTTGTCTGTGTATAGCCTATATACGTACACTGCTAAAAAAAATAAAGGGAACACTTAAACAACACAATGTAACTCCAAGTCAATCACACCTCTGTGAAATCAAACTGTCCACTTAGGAAGCAACACTGATTGACAATAAATTTCACATGATGTTGTGCAAATGGAATAGACAAAAGGTGGAAATTATAGGCAATTAGCAAGACACCCCCAAAAAAGGAGTGATTCTGCAGGTGGTGATCACAGACGTCTTCTCAGTTCCTATGCTTCCTGGCTGATGTTTTGGTCACTTTTGCATGCTAGCGGTGCTCTCACTCTAGTGGTTGCATGAGACTGAGTCTACAACCCACACAAGTGGCTCAGGTAGTGCAGTTCATCCAGGATGGCACATCAATGCGAGCTGTGGCAAAAAGGTTTGCTGTGTCTGTCAGCGTAGTGTCCAGAGCATGGAGGCGCTACCAGGAGACAGGCCAGTACATCAGGAGACGTGGAGGAGGGCAACAACCCAGCAGCAGGACCGCTACCTCCGCCTTTGTGCAAGGAGGTGCACTGCCAGAGCCCTGCAAAATGACCTCCAGCAGGCCACAACATGAGACGTGAGACAAGCAGAATATAGAATACTGAATATAAGCAGAATATTGTATGTCGTCCGGATGGACAAGTAAAAGAAATCACACAAGTCACAGTATCAAACAATTACTCACATCAGAATTGGACCAGAGTATCCTCCACATGCGTTGTTGTGCACTGTTCTCCCAATGTATGTAGAGCGCCATCAGAATATGATTGTATTGCATTGAAAGGCTGGGTATGTCCATCACTTTTGAGATCAGAGCCGCACGTAGCCACGTTTGCACATTTCTTCATATCCCTTGCTAGTTAGTGAGTTATTTGCCCAGGTATAGCCCATTTTTTGGTCAGCAAACAGGGTTCGTATGGTCATGAAAATCCTTGAAAAGTCATGGCATGGGCATCACCTGCTTTGGTGCCTGTTTGATTGGGCCCGAGGAGAGAGAGGGAGACATTACAGCAGGTAGGCCTATAAAATAATGATGGACAACCTATTAAACTAGAGAGCCAATTCAAAACATATTGTGTCCTGGCTAGTTATCTCAGTAGTTAAGTATTTATCTAAAAGCTGCATCTATTAATGTCGTTGTCATGTCCGACGTCCCAAACAAACATTCCACTAGCACTCGTCGTGAATAATGAACGGGTGTAAAGCTCCTGTTGTGAAACCGCCTCTCAAGCACTCAAAATTGGGAGTTGAGAAATAAATCTGACACATTTGAAAAGCTATATTAAACATTGGCTATGTCATTCTGACAGCGTTAAAATATTTGTATGATTTGACCTAGCCCAAATGACAAATTATTCCCAATGCTGTCAATAGATCTCCACTGAAAGCTGAATAGTTTAGCCTTACAATGCAGATAAACATGTTAGTTACCTTGCTTTGAGGTAGCCAACCGTAGCCGTTTGATCCCTGATTCATTAAATTTGGGAATTATGTTATAAAGACAATGTTTTTAGTTGCAATATGTTTTCGGCCAACCATCCTCCAGGAGAGCCTTAAAGGGGCAGTGTTCTATTTTCAGACAGGCTTGAATATGCAAAGAAGCCTGTTGGCAGAGGGTAGCCTACATTTTTTGTGATTCTCTGTATGGTAATAATAATGGTCATTGTATTTTGTAAAGTGATACCTTGCATCAAGTCACCCTTTTGGCCCACGGTGTTACAGACCATCAAGTGACTTGAGCTTTTGGATAAGTACAAAATCGGTCCTACTTGTCCAGAGGACAAGTGGCTAAAAAAGTGAATGTATGCCGGTCTGTGCGTGTCTTGAGTTACAAGTGTGAAAAGGACATGCGAGCATCTGTGTTTGTACTAGCATTAAGTGTGATTCCACGTGGGGAGTGTACGTGTTTTGTTAATGTACTAACTACAGCATATGGGTTAGTGAGGAGTGACCACCAGCCCTCCACACCAGTACATTTAAGGATCTGCATTAGAACTCTCATACCCTCGGTGTGTGTACATAGTAGACTTCTACCTCTGCATTCTGCAAAGAGGTCTATTCCTTCGTGCGAAGTGGACTTGGAACAGGTGGCTAGTTTCCAACGACACAGGTAGGGCTGAATGCTGCTGACTCGTGTTCTATTAAAACCAGACGTGTTGTTATATTTCTCGACTAGGAGGAGCTGCCTGACAGAAACCCACAATTCAAAAAGGTTTGGCTGGACGGGATGGGGGGGGGGGGGGGGGGCACTTATCCTAGATCAACACTCCTACTCTGTTCAGTAACAGGAAACGCCGACATAACGGGAACGCGCTGTAAACAAGCTGTCCTCTCAGCTCCTAGTGTTTCAGATAGTTGTTAACGCCATAAACTAAACAGGAACTCTGGCTTATCTTGTTAAACCAGCACCGCCGCAGTTTCAAAGGCTTCGCCTACGCTATGGCGAATAAAAGCTAAGCGAATGGTGCTATCTGTGCATGTTTTATTTCTTAAACCATTTGAATCTGGTCCAATTTTTGGTTGCCTTGCAAGAAGGCAGGCGTTGTAGAAAGTTTCCATGTTTGCAGCGGTTTCATTGCTGTTGTGCAACAGTAAGTTGTTGCTGGAACAGGAATATGATGACTAGTTCTATCCGAGCTTCCCTCTGTTGTTTACATGTTCCCCATGTGTCTGGATATTACACGCTTGTTATTGCATTGAGGATTTGTACTCCCTCAATTACTCAGGCCTACCTGGTTAAATATGTTTAAAGAATCCTCCCACTTTCCTTCCCCCTCCCTCCCTCTCTTCTCCAGGGCCAGAGGCTGTGCGTACCGGGTCCTCGCTGCGGCTGCGAGGTCAACCCCCAGTGTATGACGTGTGGCGGCCGCACCCTCTCCTCCTCTGACGTCCAGTACGAGCGCCCTCTACTGGAGAGGCTGTCCCAGTTCGATCCCTGCGTGCACCCCATCCTCTCCCTCTCAGACGGTAAGATTGATTGGTTGATTGATTTAAATTGATTTGATCATAAACGCGCATCCAAACCCGCTCCCGCCGGAGACAACGTTGCATTAAAACTGGGTACGCCTAGTAGCTACGTGCACCACGTCTTTTCTCTCACAGTTGTAAGTAGCTCCGACCTCGTCATGCCCTGGGTCAAGGGTTGGCTAACAAGGGACAGGGGTTGCTGTGCCATCCTGTGCTTGCTGGGTAGTGGAGCAGCATAGTTGGTTTATAAGTGATAAAGATCCAGTATGGAATACTTAGGCACACCCCATTTTATATAGACTATTTTCTAGGCAGAAATTGAGCTGTAGCTTTGACGTATTGAGAACTTGCAGCACCACCAGCTTCAATCCAATCAAGGGTCATTGTTCGACACATGTCATGTAGCGTTTATTTCATTCTGACTCTTGGGCCTGCCAGTGCTAAGATTTAAGGCAAGGGGAAATAGGATGTAGAGAGCAGGATGAAAGCAGGCCAAATCCTCAGGGGGGTCAGCAGGGGTGGAGGGGCTTCTAGAGCTTCTGGTCTGGACTTGCTGAAGTCCTCCCCCTGGTGGATTGAGTGAGAAACCCACTCTGACGCTCTGTCAAAGCACTGCTGCTCAATGCATCCACCCTCCCCCTCTCTCTCAGTCCCAGATGTGCCTTTTCCACACGAGAGGAGCTAGCCAGCTAGCTAGGTCTGAGAGATGTGAAAGCTTCAAAAGTCTGCAGAGTAATGAGGTATAAAGGACTGGCTGGAGATGGATGGTGCAGTCAAGTAGGTCAACTGGTGAGAGAGGCGATGGTTGGTGGTTGAACAGGCAATGCGGTCTATGACCATGCAATGCTACTGTCTGTCTGAAGGTGGTAGCGAGGGGCTATCAGCGAGGGGCTACCACCTGCTGTAGCTGGCACACACAACGGCGTTGGCCTTTTTAATAGTGCACGGTTGACGGGGTTTGTCGTTTTTATAAGTTTGATCTGATCTGTAGTCCCTCTAGAATCTACGCCTATACAGTTCTCGATACCTGACCGGTGCTTTGTTTCTGTTTTGCCGGACCAATGTGTTTAGGTGTAGGTTTATTTGAACATCTCGGTACATATGCAGAAACATACACTATTTGCACCCCTACTAGATGGAAATGACAAGTGTAATGGCTGTGCTCAATGCAATGGCACTTATAAATGTAGATCCTTCAAGCATCCACAAACGGGGAAATCGATCCCAATCAAAGGTGTTATTACGTGCTCCACTAAGGCAGTTATTTATCTTATAACTTGTCCTTGTGGTAAAAATTATGTGGGTAAAACAAAGCGCGAATTAAAAGTACGTATCTCAGAGCATCGTAGCACCATTAGGTGCAAAAACTTGACTTACCCAGTTGCGGCCCACTTTTTGGAGGCGGGCCACTCGATTTCGTCTCTTCGTTATATTGGCATCGAACATGTCACCCTCCCTAGGAGAGGGGGTGACCTTGATAATTTATTGTTAAAACGAGAGGCTGCCTGGATCTTTAATATAAAGACCCTTGCTCCCTTCGGTCTCAACGTAGACTTTGATCTGAAGCCATTCTTGTGATTATTGTGACTTTTGCCATTGTAATTGTTTGAAAGCTTGTGTAGTCTAAAATGAATCTATGATCGTATGCTATCCATTTGTTTTTTGTATCCTGCTCTTTGTATGCCATTTTAATATTTGAGAATTAACCAATGATATTAGGCCATGATTACAGACACCTGTGTCGTTTGACACTATATAAACGAGTCATCCTGCAGTGTTTGTGATTATACTCTGATGAAGACAGCTTGTCTGTCGAAACGTTGGTAATTATATTTTTGCATCTGAGCTTCTAGAGTGTGCGGCTCTCCTTTATTTTCAGTTTTCTACTCCGCTAGCCAGCACCTCGCCTAAATAGGTGTGCGTTTCTTTTTCTTCTACATGTGCAGAAACAAACATAACATTTGATGTCATACAATGTAAAACACAAGTAAAAGATAATGATCAGCTGAACTATATGGACATTGAATTATCAATAAAGCATGAGTCATAAACATCATAGTTTGAGAGCTTGTAAAAAAACATGTATTTTTAAAACTGTTATTTTCTGCTGCTAACCACAACCCCCCGTGTGTTTATGCAGATGTGACGATGAGTCTGCACCTGCAGCGCGTCCTGAAGTCCCACTGGAACAGCCGGCCCCTGGAGAAGATGAAACCCCTGAAGAAGCTCTCCGTGAAGCACAAGCTCTCCGTGGGACGCCCTCACGACCCCTCCGCCTCCTTCACCTCCAAAGACAAACACAAGATGACCAACTCCCTCCTCTCCACAGTCCGTAAGTAAAGCCTCTTCACCTCCAAAGACATACGCAAGATGACCAACTCCCTCCTCTCCACAGTCCGTAGATAAAGGCTCATCAACTCTAAAAGCCTTAGACTTTAAGCCAAGCACCGGGGTATTGCCTCCCAGTAGGGAAGGCTAGTTTAGCCATTTATCTCTAAGCATGTTCATTTTCTACACCTTAAATGTTGTGTAACGCAACAGACCCAAATGTAAACTAAGGTGACGCATAGGAAGGATCTTAGTTTTACAAAGCTCTTAGAGATATGATCAGTTGTCGGTTCATATACTTGTGTAACAACGCGAAACGTACGAGGCCCCACCAGCCTGAAATTTCAGTCCTACATAACAAGCGTTTCTTTTGTTTGGTACTCTGTAGTATTCAGGTGTGAGTGTGTGGCCCAGCATTTCCTGGTAAATACAGTGACTCAGCGCTTTCCTCTGTGTGATTGATAAAGAAGCTTATGTAGTTTTCTGCTTAGAATGCATGGACCCTATTCAGAGAGCACAGATGGATGGAGCGTGATACACTGATAATCATTTCATTACGACGTTACATAATTGATGCTCAGTGCTCTCCAGAGTTCCTCAGCACAATGTTAAAATGTACATTTCTAAGCCAGTTTTGTTTGCATTTTTACTCTCACGCAGACCCACTCACTCACAGACCTTGCTGAAAATAGGACCGCTTTAGTGACGTGGTGGGGTCTATTTTATGAGGATTTTTTTTTACAGTCAATTAACACTGTTGGACAAAATCGGAAATATATATATATTGACTGGTTGTAGAAAATATATTCATATAATAGACAATATATCCCTATGTGTTTGTTTGTGTGTGTGTGAAAAATATACACACTGCCTAACCCCCCCCTATGTTGCTCTACCCACTCCCCAGGCCTGTCCCACCACAAGGTGCGTTCAGAGAAGCTACACAGGCATCAGCTGGACAGCCTGCTGGGGTCCACCAAGCTGGAGGGCCGCCCCCACTACCGAGGGGAGCAGGGCCACGGGCCCTACGACAAGAGCCACGCACGCAAGAGACCCCGAGAACACTCACTGTCACTGGACAGTATGGACAGTAAGTTGCCTACAGTCTATTTATTTTCCCCTCTTTCTTTCTGCCTCTGTATCTTTCCCTCTCCCTCACTCAGCACTTGTCTCATAGCTTGAGCAGTTCAAATGAGTTCTGAAGGGTAATTGTCACACCGCTTCCACCGTTTTTCACTCTACGTTTGACCCTTTCCATATCACTTAAACTTTTTAGAAGGTCCATCTTTATTCAGTATCCATTTTATCCAGTGTCAGTTACTGAATTTTTAAGGCTCGAATACTTGAGAGATGGATGTATATCAATCAGTCTGGAGGATTCCAGTGTATTTAATATGATTTTCCCTACTCTCGCTCTCTCTTCCCCCATACTCTCTCTCTCCTCAGACACCCCTAAGCTGTACCTGGATGGGGGCAGTCTGTGCCAGTCTCTATCTGCTGGGCTCCCCACCCACAGCTCCCTGCTCCGACAGCTGTCAGCCTCCTCAGAGACCTGCTCCATGCCCTTCACCTCCTTCAACAGCACCCCGGTACGATACACACCACATCTGGCCTTTACACCCGTGTGCGCATGCGTGTCCTGTGTGATTGATTGAAACAATAACAGTGACGTAATTTGTAGAAGTACTTTAGCAGTTGGATTGACGGTGACTGACCCTGCTCCCCTTCTACCCCGTACAGCATCAGCCCATCCGCAGGAGGAGGGGAGAGAGCTCCTTTGACATCAACAACATCGTCATCCCCATGTCTGTGGCTGCCACCACCCGCGTGGAGAAACTGCAGTACAAAGAGATCCTCACCCCCAGGTACGCAAGACACAAAATGGCCGCCATGCCTACCTCGGCATGAGGAAGTTGCCTAAAGTCAGGAAACTAAGCACAGATCCAGAGATAGTTTGGGTATTTCCCCCCATCTAATAGATTAATAACGGTTAGGATATGGGACTGTAATTCTGATCCTAGATATGTCCAGAAGGGCAAATAACAATTGTTAGGATATGATTTGGGGGGGTCTGTAAGCTGATCCTAAATCTGAGACTGCCCAGAGCTACGCACATCAGCTGTACACTCACTTGAACACACACACACACACACACGTGGGTGGTGTATTACTGATGTATTAATTATCTGGCTTCCATTTTGCAGTTGGAAGGAGGTTGACATTTGTGCTAAGCCAATCGCTGAGGAGGCTGACATTGAGGAGGTAAAAAGGATTTTCTCTTGGTATGACCTTTTCAGAATCTCAATTGGTGTAGTTTACCGATGCAGACCAGAAGTATGATTCAGCTGCACAGTGTTGTCCAAAGAAGTCAAACATCTAGGTAGAGCTGCCACCAACCCCCAAAGAACTGCTCTCTTTTCACCGTATAGCTCTGACGCAATACCTTTTAATGGTAATAACCAAACCAACGTTTGACCGCAAGCTGCGTTCATCAAGTGTTACTGCACTAACTTGGAGTGCTGGTCTCTCTCCCGTCTTCCCTCCCAGATTGAGGACCTGACAGACACTGCGTTCTCCCAGCTGCACCAGCCCTGCGAGGACCAGGAGCGTTCCCGCTGGAGCTGGACGGCCAGCGCCATCGCCAAGAGGAGAGGCAGCCGGTCAGTAACACACACCAAAACATCCCCCCCCCCACGGTCTGCCCTAATCCACCCACTCACCATAGTTTTTCCAAGAAGCAGTGTGTGTGGAGGTTTTTCTATGTTTATTCATCCAGCAATCAGTCTTTTTGATGCGATCTGTAGCAGAGATGAGGTTCTGAGCTGCATATTGATTGTGATGCTCTTATCTCAGAAACTTTACATTTTTGCACTGTCGTTTCTCCCTAAAATAGCCTGATCCAGCACGTTATACTGCAGTGCAGCACAGGGAACACCTTGGCAAATAGCCTAGCTGTTAAGAGTGCTGGGCCAGGTCGCTGGTTCTCAGATCCCCGGGCGGATTAGGTGAAACATCTGCCGATGTGCCCTTGAGCAAGGCACTTGACCCTAATTGCTCCAGCGTCGCCGTGATCCCTGGCCTTGATCCCACTCTCCTAGGGTGTCTCGGCGAGTTGGGATATGCATTAAAAAAACGAATTTCCAATTCATACACTCATACAGGTTACCCACTTGTACATTAGGTGAAACAGGACAAATATAATCAGCCCCTATTTGACCTTCTAGAATCTAGATGATAGGTTTCTCTACTTAAGGCTATTCTCCTTTCTGTTCAATTGTAGTCTAGCTGTTCAATTGAAGTAATTTCTGTTCTCCATGTCAAGTTAACTCCCTCCTCCCCCCCTTCCAGTTCGTATGTCAGTGGACGGCTGGACGGTCGCACTACTCCCCTACTGAGCAGCACTAACCCCTCCACGCCGCAGCCCTCCTCTCCAGACACAGCCCACTTCCACGCCCTGCAGGACTACGGCAGCGCCGCCTCCCCCTGCTCCCCGGCCAGCCCTGACCTGCTGTCCTACCCTTACACCCCAGGGTGTTACACAGCGGGAGGGTACTCCTACACCCCTATAGGCTCCAGGGACTCCCACCGCCTGCTCTCCAACGAAGACACGCGCTGCTCCACGCCTGACGGCACCTACGAAGAACTGGTAGGCTCCCCATAGCACATACACTTCCGTACTATACACACGTTGACACACTTCAGCTGTTTAATCAGTGTGTATGCAGTCTTTGTGAATACTGTGGCAGATTGTAGAGGATATATGAGAAGACATCAGGCCTTTGGGGGATAAATGGACAGACAGACCGATAATCTTTGATAAGTGGGTGATAGCCCTGTGTTAAGTGGTGTGGTTCTTGTCCAGTCTCTGACGGGAGTTTCCTCTCTCCCTCTCCAGGTTCCCATCCCAGTACACCCGTGGGACCGGAGGAGCTTCCCCCTGGAGAGCGACCCGCCGCCGGAGCCCGAGGAGCAGCCAGGGAACACCGAGGAGCGCCCCTATAGAACCATGCGCCACATCTCCGGTTGCAAGACGGGCTCGTCCAGGTCTGAGTCCGACACCGGAGGTCCCCCCTCGCCGCTCCTTCCCCCTGACGACAGCAGCAAGCAGAAAGCCCCCTCCACCACCCTCACCACCACTCTCACCAGACCCTCCCACCGATGAACGAAGGCTCTCATTGCATAAAGGACTCTGCACTTTTTTCTTTCACAAGACTCAAAACAAGAACTACATCAACAATGGAATAATGGACTCCTGTTGTTTGATATTCAAACATCAGTCAAATTCTTTCACAGTTTTTAGTGAACATAGACAGAGACCCCCCCCCCCCCCCCCCCCCCGTCAGAAATCCGTTTTGTTCTTTTCCTGGTCACTGAAATGAATAAATATATATAAAAGTGAATGAAAAAAGGAGAGAAATTAAGCTGAATTTGTGATGAGCAGGGCATAGAGTTGCTTCCTGTTTCTGGGCCAATGGGCTGAGGGCTAAGCAGCAACTCAGGCAGTGTGTGTACCTTTGTAGCTTTCTGTTCCCCGCCCCATGTCAGTTTAAAATGGAGTGAGTAAAACAAAAAACAGCAATGCCTTGTTGTCATAGCTTGTTATGTTGTGTCCCCTTGAATCAACATAATAATATTTGTCCCTCCCCAGAGCATCGGCGTGAACCTGAAATGTTCCTTTAAGCACTTGTTCCACAGAGCTATTTTCCTTGATGTCTGTCTGTGCTGTTCGTTCATCTGTTTGTCTGCATTGGTGTAGTTGTTTTATACATATAGGTTTAATAAGATATTTCCTTTCAACCCCGTCACATAGACTGATGGAACAAGTGGTTGCGGGCGGTGTATAAAATCATTTTAGCACGGCAAGTAACACCACCCTCGATATGATATCGAACAAACCAAAGTGAAACGTTAACTAATATAACGACAGAAGAAGAAAAAACGCATCACCTGTCCTACATAGGAATGATCCTATAGAAATGGAGGGAGGTGATATGAGTGTTCAACTGTGTGCATATTGGATTTCTGTCTTCGTTTTCTTTGTGGTGTGCTTGCGGTTATTTCACGCTTTTCTGATTTGGTTTGGAGAATGTGCAAGAAATTACTAAAGCGTGCAGTCAGGTTCCAATTACAAAGAAAGCTCCTATGTTTTTGAATGTAGTATTTTGACTTTATCTTGAATCAAGGCCCTTCATTATTCGCTCTATTTTACATTTCTGTACCCTAGCTATTGACACAGGTTGGCGTAGTTCACATCCGGTGCAATGTTTCCAGCTTGTAATGCATAATTGCCATGCAATTTGCATGTCACTTGGTATAATAAAAAAAGAACATGAGACAAATTAGGGAAAAATATGTAAATGTACATAATTAATCTCGTGCCTGTGTCACTGTTTTTGGAATTGCACAAGGCAGATAATGTCAGTGTACCTGTTGGATTGTCAATGCAGTTCCACAATTGGATTAAAATCACTCAAGCTCCGAGTCTTATTGGGTGTTCAAATGTCAAATGCTTTTCATGTAACAATGCAAAAGAAAACTCCAAGTTTGGGTTGTTCATTAGAGCAGACAAATGGAAAATGTTGTGTAATGGTTAAAAAAAAGTGCACAAGTCCAGGTAGTCCTTGCCTGTTATATTCCGTTTGGTGCATACTGAACACCCAGATCTGCCCAGTCAGCTGCCCTAGTTCCCAGCACCCCCTGCTGTGTCCCTCCCAGCAGATGAAGTGGAGCATTGTACAGAAAGCCTCTCGACTAATCGCTCCATCTAAAAAGGCTTTTTATGTTTGAGTCACTAAGTCAGAAGGCTGTGGCCATCACACACAGGAGGCTATGTAGGGATTTATCAGTTGTGGAGTCACTTTGACCATTTCACCAAACCTCCCCGCCGCCTGGCCGTTTCTACTTGGTAAGTCTGATTCATGCTCTGCCCCAGCAGTTAAAACCACATGTTAGCCCCAACCAATGCCCTGCTCTTGTTCCAATTACTGCTAGTTTGGAATCATGTCATGTTTGAGTGTGGGGGGAAAATCCTTCAGATCACTGTTCAGTTGAGCCTTTATTTTTGTCTTCACCCGCTTCCTTCATTCTGCTGTCTGTCATTGCGAGGAGGTAACGTGAGGTCTTCACTGGTGAATCCTTTGAATCATTCTCCCAGAGTCTGTCCCCTTGATCGGTCCAGACAGACCAAAAGACAAACCTGACTCAATTTCTAGGGACCATCGATGCATGTCCCTATCCTTTTCTCCTCACAGAAGTCCCCGTCATGAATCATGATCAACTATGGTTTGTCTGCGAGTGGGGTTCAGAGGACCCACCAGAAACTGTTTCGATGTACAAGAAGGTTTGACTAGCGTTAAACAGATATTGTATTGTCTGGGCTATTTTCATACTTTCCAACGTGGTGTATGGGGGTGGGTGAGTCTGGTATATCCTTTAGCATGTAATAGTTTGTACAAAAAGTATATTTTGTAAATAACTTAACTGTTTGACGTTCAGGCTGTAGCTGTCCTGATTGTATAGGGAGAAGACACGACAAGTACAAAATATTAAACACTTTTCTTTATGCAGAGGCAAAAAAGAAAGTGTATGATTGACGAATCCGACGGGCAGGCAGCGTTTGTGCTTCTCAAAATAAAAGTGAATTATATTGTATCAACTGTGTCCTTGTGTTCCCTATCTTGTATATTCTACATGTGGAAAGCCCTCGCATATTTCACAAACAAGGTAAGTTTGACAGGAAATACCCTTGTCATTCTTTGAAACACCATCACTCCTTAGTGTCTTCATAAATGTAATGGAAAGAAGAAACCTTTAACATTGCTGTTCCATTACTGACTTTATTTCCTAATCCACGTTTACAGCAACAAGTTATCAGTGTAAACCAAATATTAATAAAATGCACATCACAATAAGGACAATCACGACTGTCAAGATAAAACTGCAAACTCAGCAGAGAAGGAGAAACAAAAAACGGGACATGAGAGCATGGAGAGAGAAGCTAGATAAAAAGGGAGCAATGATACAAGTTAAGAGGCGAAAAGTAATTTACTACACTGAAAAGCCTCAAATTACCCTGTCTTTTCCACATTCTTTTCTTTCCCTTAAGTTAAAATGACATTAAGTCCTAGGCCTACAACATCCTTTGCACCAACTTTCTCCCCCTCTTGTCACGAAATATTTAACTACAGTACAATTATCAGTTTGCTTAAAATGTCAGTCATTTTAAGAAAACGTTTAATGAATTATAAACTTGAGGTTATGCTGTCCTTTCAGAATAGTAAACCACTCCTTCAGATTCACTTACTGTATGTGGTTCTAAAACTAGAAGAGTGATATGACATTTCAAATTTCAGCTTCGAAATAACTCATTTGGGAAAAACAGCCTTACACTTTTGCGTAACATCATTCACCACACAAAGTGCATAGGGTTGTTTTATGGTACCCTTTCTAGAATACTCTAAAACAGTCTAAAAGTTTATGTGGACTAACGTGAATATCAGTCTTAGTATCCCTACTTATATGTACAAATATACCTCAATTTCCTTGTACCCCTGCACATCGACTCGGTACTGGTACCCTGTGTATATAGCCAAGTTATCGTTACTCATTGTGTGTTCATTCCTTATTATTTTTCTCTGCATTGTTGGGAAGTGCTCATAAGTAAGCGTTTCATGGATAGCGGCGGCGTCTCTGTCATGTTCTGATTTTAGTATTTTGGGGCTAATATGCAAACATGTCTTACCTTGAATAGATTTGTTCAATCGTAACAATTAATATAATCCGCTTAACACACTTTATATATGTTCAGCACAGTACATATTGTTCATGTTGACCATGAGGAATGAGGAGAGCTAGCCAGTTATCATTGCCACACATTTAGTAGTGGTCAACTTGAGAACTTCAGTGTAAAAACTACCTTGCAAAAACAAGAATGCATCGTGAGGGTCGGAAGTTTAAAAAAAAAATTTAAAAAAAAACAGGGGGTGTCAGCAGGTGCATCTACAAGCATTCGTAAATATCAGTTTAATATGTCTTACATCCACAGAATAGGGCTACTAGTAGGAAAGAAAGTGCGCAAGATAAGTTTTGATCTACTAAAAAAAAATGGTGCTCGATCATTGCGAAGAAATATTTACTTTAGTTAAAATTCGCTACGTAAGTGGTGCGCTGTGGGTAGGTAGAGGATGATCATTTGATCATCTATGACAAGAGAGAGGGAGTGTGCAAGTGCACACTTTGGGAGTAGGGTAGAGATTTGGAGCGCAACCTGTCAGGCTTTAGAATTTCATGCAGGGAAAATCAAGACTATTGTCTAGGCATGTGTGTTGTGGGTATGCAGTGGCATTTCTATTGCCTGGCCACTCAAACTGAATTCTTCCTCTGCTCTATCGTTCCTACATACTTCAGTCGGAGACAGCCATCATTCAAGTCGTTTGTGGTGACAATATGAGGGGTGTTGTACAAAAAAAAGTCATCAGCGATTGGGTCATCTCTAACAAATCAGAGTATCAAAGCCAATGACGAATTTTCAAAACGACCCTATACCCAGGTGTGTTCTGGCTCTGGACCAATCAGATGGTCTAGAATGGATTTCCATTCTACAAATCGGAGGGGAGTTACTCAAATCCAGACCTACTGCTGAGAAGAAACTAATGTCCATGGGCGTGAAGTTTAGCAGGAGCAAGAAGTTTGGGTAGCCAGGCAAGCATTTATTATGCATTCATTAAATACTATAATCACAATTTATAATTTATACTATAATCACAAATCACAATTATGAATGTTCCGTAATTGTACCGTTAACTATTCTGAAATGTTGACTAGATATGAGCAGTGAATTTATAAGCCATTGGTAGGCACTTTTTAACTCTGTGGCAAATTTGAGCTATGTTTATGATAAGGAATCAGTCAATATATTCCCAATAGGCATTTATACATTTCTCAAACATAGTATTGATGATACACCATCAACATACCGGCAAGTAGACTATACCATACAAACAAAAAACCCTCAACTTCAAATTAGCAATCTTATTCAATCGATTAACGTTGTAGCCCAATTACTCCATTAAATCATAATTCATTGATTACTTCATTGCTTTCAATTGCTCAGCAATGGGATCCTTGAATTGTTTTGAACAGGACATGGGCTTTAACTCCAAGTCAAATACGTTGGGTGTTTTCTCATAAATAGTTTATTTTATAATTTCACAAACGATGTCTATTTTAATCATCTCAAAGGCAGAGTCAATGTGCCTTACTTACACGCTATTCATTACATCACAGCAACTGTTTACGACAACGTTCCAATTTCAGAATCCCGTAAATAAATCTTCGCGGATTTCTCAACTGGGGAATATCGGAGTGATTTAAGCACGAAAGGGCAGCGGTCTTTTTGGCACTTGACATCGTTTGAATGGTATAGTACAGTATCACTTGAATTTAGCTGACCTTTTCTAGTTAAGAAAAGAGAGTCTTTGGCTACTTCACATTTTAAGGCCTAAATTAGCATATTCAAAACATCCACAGCGTGGCAATGCGCAATATTTTCATGCGAGCATTTGCGTTCAAATTGAGCAGCCCAATTAATTGCACTGTTTAAATGTAAAGTAAGGTAAATGTATCTTATAAGCAGGCCTGGCTGCGAATTTATGGGTATAGAATAATGTTGCTTTTCTTTCACGTATATCTTTTCATGACATGTGTCTACCTAACTATCAAGACCATAAACAGCTGTTCATTAATGGACCCCGGTCGGCAAATCCTGCGAGCGAATTTGAATTTCAAGGAAGAAGGGAGAGACTGAGTGAGGTGCTTCTTTTTCTCTTCGTTTCTCTTTTGTATCACGCGGTTGGTTCCCTTGGTAACCTACAATGCTTTTTTTCAGGGAGGGACGTGGTCGAATCACAGGCCTTGCTTGGCGAGGGAGGCGGAGACCTGGTCGGCTAGCATGGATAGCGGCGGCGT
This sequence comes from Salvelinus fontinalis, assembly GCF_029448725.1. Lineage (NCBI taxonomy): Eukaryota > Metazoa > Chordata > Actinopteri > Salmoniformes > Salmonidae > Salvelinus > Salvelinus fontinalis. The sequence continues at coordinate 3,646,236 of NC_074698.1, forward strand.
CTCTGTCATGTTCTGGCTTCCGGGGGACGACACGTTGCTGAGAAGATGGGCGGGTGAGCCGCCTGTGATGATCTCCAAGGGGACAATCTCCGCTCCGTGGTCGGTGCGGGCCTTCGCCGTCTCACGGAAACTCAATTTGTGGCTTTCAATCTGCAGGAGTGATAAATTAGGTGTGAATGGCAAGCATGGGCACCTAGTGATGAGCGAAATCTTCCATGTGTAATTATGCATCATTCGTGGATTGTATGTGTGTAAACCTTTAGGGCCAAGTTTCCCGTTAATTTAGCTTAGTCGTGTAATAAAATGTATTCTAAATGGAGAAATTCCATTAAAAATGTATTCTAGTCAAGGACTAGGCATAATCTGCATCTGGGATGAGTGGAAGTAAAATCAGAGCAAATCCAGTATTGTATTTTCTATGTGATGACATCATAATGTAGTATGGCAAACAGAGGATGTGCATATCACTGAACACATTACCAGTGATGCTGTTGTTTGAAAGGCTCTTGACTTTGTGTTAATGCCCTCTTGTGGTTAAATATATACAAATCTCCCTCTTGATAGTGTGTGGAGTCCTATGGACATGCTGTGTGGGTGGGTGCGTGTTTTTAATGGGGGAATTTAGGCCTTCATTTCAAGGATGAGTATCTATGTTGTGGCTGCATCCATCCAATTGATTGGACAATTTTGACGACTTTGGTCTGAAGTAAGACGTTGTGTACTTACTGGAGACTTCTAGCTTTACCAGGACGCCCCCTCGATTGGGCTGTGTTCAGAACGGGGTGATTGAGGGGGCTCAGTGGAGAGGCCAGTAGGGCTGGGGCTAGGACCTTCCCCATTTAGGGAGGTGTCTCCTCCAGAAACCCCCTCAGCTTCCTTCTCCTCCTCTCTCTATTTATGGATACCATATCCAGTTTGGATGGAAAACATGCGTTGGGGTTAAACAAAATAAATGAAACATAACAAACGAATGAAACAAAATAAATCTAAATTAATGTATGTATGTAATGTTGAAGTCAGAAGTTTACTTACCTTAGCCAAATACATTTAAACTCAGTTTTTCACAATTCCTGACATTTAATCCTAGTAGAAATTCCCTGTCATAGGTCAGATAGGATCACCACTTTATTTTAAGAATGTGAAATGTCAGAATAATAGTAGAGAGAATGATTTATTTCAGCTTTTATTTCTTTCATCACATTCCCAGTGGGTCAGAAATTAATATACACTCAATTAGTATTTGGTAGCATTGCCTTTAAATTGTTTAACTTGGGTCAAACATTTTGGGTAACCTTCCACAAGCTTCCCACAATAAGTTGGGTGAATTTTGGCCCATTCCTCCTGACAGAGCTGGTGTAACTGAGTCAGGTTTGTAGGCCTCCTTGCTCGCACACGCTTTTTCAGTTCCGCCCACAAATGTTCTATAGGATTGAGGCCAGGGCTTTGTGATGGCCAATCCAATACCTTGACTGTGTTGTCCTTAAGCAATTTTGCCACAACTTTGGAAGTATGTTTGGGGTCATTGTCCATTTGGAAGACCCATTTGCAACCAAGCTTTAACTTCCTGTCTGTCTTGAGATGTTGCTTCAATATATTCACATCATTTTCCTGCCTCATGATGCCATCTATTTTGTGAAGTGCACCAGTCTCTCATGCAGCAAAGCACCCCCACAACATGATGCTGCCACCCCCGTGCTTTACGGTTGGGATGGTGTTCTTCGGCTTGCAAGACTCCCCCTTTTTCCTCCAAACATAATGATGGTCATTATGGCCAAACAGTTCTATTTTTGTTTCATCAGACCAGAGGACATTTCTCCAAAAAGTACGATCTTTGTCCCCATGTGCAGTTGCAAACCGTAGGCTGGCTTTTTTATGGCGGTTTTTGAGCAGTGGCCTCTTCCTTGCTGAGCGGCCTTTCAGGTTATGTCGATATAGGACTCGTTTTACTGTGGATATAGATACTTCTGTACCTGTTTCCTCCAGCATCTTCACAAGGTCCTTTGCTGTTTGGAGGAAAAAGGGTGAGTCTTGCAAGCCGAAGAAAATCATCCCAACCGTGAAGCACGGGGGTGGCAGCATCATGTTGTGGGGGTGCTTTGCTGCAGGAGAGACTGGTCTACTTCACAAAATAGATGGCATCATGAGGCAGGAAAATTATGTGGATATATTGAAGCAACATCTCAGGACATCAGACAGGAAGTTAAAGCTTGGTTGCTAATGGGTCTTCCAAATGGACAAATGCCTCAAGCATACTTCCAAAGTTGTGGCAAAATGGCTCAAGGACAACACAGTCAAGGTATTGGAGTGGCCATCACAAAGACCTGACCTCAAACTTATAGAAAATTTGTGGGCAGAACTGAAAAAGCGTGTCTGAGCAAGGAGGCCTACAAACCTGACTCAGTTACACCAGCTCTGTCAGGAGGAATGGGCCAAAATTCACCCAACTTATTGTGGGAAGCTTGTGGAAGGCTACCCGAAATGTTTGACCCAAGTTAAACAATTTAAAGGCAATGCTACCAAATACTAATTGAGTGTATGTAAACTTCTGACCCACTGGGAATGTGATGAAAGAAATAAAAGCTGAAATAAATCATTCTCTCCACTATTATTCTGACATTTCACATTCTTAAAATAAAGTGGTGATCCTAACTGGCCTAAAACAGGGAATTTTTACTAGGATTAAATGTCAGGAATTGTGAAAAACTGAGTTTACATTTATTTGGCTAAGGTGTAAGTAAACTTCCGACTTCGACTATATATATATATATATAAATATATGAGAATGAGAGAGAGAGAGAATGAGAGAGAGAATGAGAGAGAGAATGAGAGAGAGAATGAGAGAGAGAGAGAGAGAGAGAGAGAGAGAGAGAGAGAGAGAGAGAGAGAGAGAGAGAGAGAGAGAGAGAGAGAGAGAGAGAGAGAGAGAGAGAGAGAGAGAGAGAGAGAGAGAGAGAGAGAGAGAGAGAGAAGAATAAAAACGAAATACATGCAAGTTGTTTAAAAACTAAAAAGAAAAATTGTAGTTGAATGAGCTTGAATGAGCTGAGTAAGAGATTGGTCTGCAGTGCCAACTTGTTATCAGAGAGAGAGAGAGGTAGTCTGAGTATCAGTGTCTTTAGCTAACATTCCACTCCTTGACACTCTGCCATTGCCAAAGAGACTGGCCTTTCGGCAATCTCATCATTCAAATATGCGCTAGATTTATGGCGGAGTTGCTCATTAGTTGTTGGAAGTAACAATATTTTCCATGAGAACATGGGGATCCTCCAAAATATAATTTAATAACAAAATCAAAAATGTAGCTGTTAGTTAGGCAAGTTGTTGTATTTTGAGGCTTAAAATCTATTTTGTGGTTGGAATTGCAGTATTTAGTTTGAGAATTTAGACATGAGCTAGCAACTTTTGACTGACTAGTTTCGTCTGGACAAATGGTTGCTCAGCAACCGGATACCAATGTGTTCCAATAATGTCTATCTGCAGACTGCGGTTACTACATGCCACGCCCACTGCCATTGCGGCTGCTAACGCTGTCTCTGGCACACACTCCAGCACAGTAGGTGGCGGTAATGCACCAACGTTGGATGCCAACCGCCGAAAACCCCCACCTAAGAAGGGGGCCGGTACACAGTGTCCTTCGACCCCGCCTGCCGGGCACTGCTTTCCTCCAGTTCTGTTAACGATATGGCGAGGGAAGTAGCTAGCTAGCTGACTAGAACACCGGTACAGTGTCATTCTCCCCCGCTTGCCAAGCACTACCGGGTAGTGATTATCCTCACCATAATGTTAAAATAACTGCTGGTTGGCATCCAATAAATGTTGCATTACCGCCACCTACTAGACTGGGGTATAACTCCCTTATACTCAGCAGAATCATTTTTTTTTCTCAATAAAATAAAAATAATAATACAAAAATGACAACAAATACCCTACCATCTAACACAACACTCACATTTTGTTTTATAAATACCATACTCCACTATTTAAATCTATTTAGTCCTACTTCAGGCCAACAGCCTGAAAGGATGGGACACCACCACTTAACACACCCTGTCACTCTTCTGATGTCAAGTCTTGCACACCCAAATACCTCTCTGCAGCTGCCACCACAACCTCCATTTTCTGCGACTTACGTTCCATCCCAAAAATCAAATTTTACTGAAACATATCACTTGTTGATTTATTCCTCTGTACTTGTACAGATCTACTACTCACACCACTCCTCTCAGGAACCCTCCCCCATGACCCATCTTCCTCTACTTTCTTCACTGCCTCAGCAAATGACGATTTCTGCACTACTCTAACCCTGGAAACTTCAACCTTCCTCTCTCACATGGGACATTTCTGATCCCCAGCCCGATGGGCACCCCTACAATTAACACATACCACTACCTTCCCCAATGCTACACATTCCTTTGTCTCATGCCCTTCTGCACACTTCTCACATCTACAAACCTCCCTCCTACACACTGCTGCCACATGCCCATGAGCTTGACACCTGTAACAACGTAATGTAGTCAGCACAAAAGCTTATGCAGGATAACTTTTATATATCCTAACATCACTTTGTCGGGCAAAGACTCAACATCAAAACTAAAAAAGAACAGACAATGACTCTTCTGTTTCTCCACACGCCCCCCCGTCTGAGTCGCACCAAACGACGAGCATCACAAACACCGGGAAATCACTCCTTTCAATGGCGCCCTTTTCTTGAGAGCAAAACAATTCACATCTCTTGCCCCCATGAGTAAAACACGGAGCGCCTGCTCCCTCTGACCAGAAGAAACACAATCATTACAAGACCACTTCTGGTTACCGTCACCGATTCCACAGCACCCAACTCTGTTTTCACCCACCCTGAAGCCTCAAATGGATCAGCCAAAAAGGCACGGGTCCACTTTATCCAAAAACTTCACTCCTACTGTCACAGACTCCTCTTTATCCTGACCCTCGGTGCAAGCCTGGGCTCCGAGGACTTCACCACACCTACCACCTCCGATACTTCGCCCTCATTCACTTCCATTTCTCCTCCTGTCTTCAGCTCACTCTGCTTACACTTTCTAACTTTCTTCTTTAACCAACCATCTCCTTTTTTCCCCCACCATTTTTAAACGACTCAAGATCACCCTCTTGCTCCCTCTCTCTCTCTTAGACCTCCTCTGCCCCTCCTTTTCCCTCCATTCCTCCTCCATATTCCAAGTATCTCCTTATGATAATACTGCACTTCTCCTGACATACGTCTTGTTCTTGCCTTGTCAAGGGACGCCATTTATCCGGCTGTCATAATCGCCGTACAATCAGCACGAACCCCTCGGGATGTAGCGCTCAACAGTTCATCCCACTTGTAAAGCAGCTGCTTAGTCTTGATGTTCTTCTTCGTCAATAGCTACCGCGACGCTTTTCCATTTCAAACAAGCTCGTTCCTCTCAACTGCCGGTCTCCTAGCTAGCTAGCAGCCTTAATGGCAGTGGGCGTGACATGTAGTAAGTGGGGTGTTGTGGGCGTGGCATGTAGTGGGCGTGGCATGTAGTGCGCGGTCTGCAGGTAGACCCTACTCACGTGTTCTGTGGAGAGAAAAAAAGTTAAAATATTTGCACAACAGTTGTGATTGGAGGATAGCTCTAAGGGTGAACGAATCAGGATCAAATCCTCCGTTCTCCTCGAGCTCATTAATGATAGAATGATCATATTTGAAGATGGCAGGAAGGCCACTCTCTTTGGCACATGACATGGAGTGGATTAGCTAAAGAGACTGGTACACAGGCTAAATGAGAAGAGGTGCTGCCACCCAAACATGCTGGGAAAAGAGAAGAGGAAGGAGAGCAGGAGAATGGGTCGCCAGAGTTGAGAAAATATAAATCTCTTGCTATACTCTTAATAATTAAAATATTGAGCATCTCATTTGGTTCTGGGTGCCAAGATTAGGGAAAATACTACCTCAGTTTTTTACTGTATAGACTTTAAAATTGGCCTTTGTGTACTATGTGAGGTTGAGGTTTTTTTAACAGGGATCAGTTACCTTGAGGGAAGTCTGTATTTGCAATAAAAAAATATATTTATGATCTATTGTTAGGCTTTATATTAAATATCGATATAAAAAAATGTGTTTGTAAATACACTTTTTGTAAGTACATAACAAACTTAGGCATATGCCTATTGGCAATGCAGAGACATAGGCGTACTTAGTAATCAATGTGACCCTGTGTTAATCGCTCTTTTGCATCACATTTTAGAAATGTTTACAAGCAAGTTTCACGGCATGCTCAGTTTGCTAAGGAAGAGTTTGCGCCAAGCGAGAGGAGTTTGATCATTTCGTTTAGATTTTCCGAGATTTGAAGACAGAGAGAGTGCAGACTCCAGGATTCGGCAGAATAATTCAGTATTTCAGAATAGAAATGAGTAATTGATTGTAATAGGTTTGTACATGTTGTTTTCTGAAAGATTGAAACGTGAAAAGTATTGTTTTGAAAGACGTGTGTGTCAATGCGGACATTAGATAGTGAGTCTGTTTGTTTACCTTCCGCCCGCCACCTCCAGCCACATGACCAACGTTGTCCATGGATCCAATCTTAGACTGAACCTTGAAGTCCATCTTCTCAGATTTGATCTCCACATTGCCTCCACCTAATCAAGACCATTGTAATGGTAAAGATTGACAAAGGGTATTTTCAACACATTTTCCTGTATTTCACATTCGTCAGGGAGCACATCAAACAATTATTTGATATATTTGCTGATATGGCCGAGTATAGACCATCTCTGTTGCACGTTTTTTCCATTTCAGTCACCAAGGTTTTATTTTGTACGTAAGTTACCTGGTTTGTGGTGAATGTTGGCCTTCGATCCACACTTTGACTGTACGTTGCTTAGGTCAATCTTTTTGTGAGTAATTTGAACCTGGATATGGCAATGGGGAGAGACAACAAAGGAGATCGTCAGACCACAGATAGAACCAGACCAGAGGAGTGGTCATTGTTGGGCGCTGCGAGGAGGCAGAATACAGAATGACTCAGCATCAGTCACATGCAAGGACAAGGACACCGCCATGAACGGCTTCCTGAATAGACTTGCTTCTGGCATTGTCCTTAATACATGTTGGTTGGAAAAGGGAAAGAGGGATTATTCGATTGCACCCACACATGAGAAATTCCTTAAAAAATGAAAAGATAGCTGGAATATTTCCGTGAATTCAGTATTCAGTATATTTCCGTGAACTCTCATAAAATCACCCCATCCGTGATTTAAAACAAGTCTACACAACAATCTAGACTAAATCAAATCCCCAAAGCAACCTAAGCGAAATGGGTTTACTCTCTTGAATAAAATGAAAAAATAAACAATATGCCGATTTTCTTTCTTCAACCATACCCCACTAGTCTACATACACACAAACATATACACATCCAAGCATGCAGCTATTTGCTGGTATGCAGTTTGAACGTGTATTTACACAGTACAGACACATGGTGGTGTCATTGCTGCATAGTGAGCCAGGCTTTCGTCACTTCATTATCGACACAGAACAGAAGCCCAGCCCTGTTTCTCCAAGCAGAGAGACGCGACTACAGCAGGACTGCGACGCTGCAGCCACATCCAACTCAGCGCAGCCCAATCACTAGCCACTTACCGGTACCACTATAAACAAACTGGCCTCATCATTTCTGTTGTAAGAGTTGAATCTTACATATCTACTTAGACACCACCAGCAATGCATTACAGAGGCCACTAGTTACGGCCTATATAAACAAATACATCATAGTTATACAGTGGTTTTCCTAATGCCATGCTCTCTTGATTTGTAGATTATATAGTACAGACAGTATTGATTGACAGAGGTTGATGGGTGGTGGCGGAGGGGACAATGAGTTGAATGTAAATACCACAATTGACAGGATTCAGGTTGAGCCCAGCGGGCAAAAAACTGGTTGCAATGGTCAACGTCATTCTGTCTTTTGTGACGTCATGGTCAAGTTGCATTTTGATTATAATCATGTTTGTTAACGTCTTTTTTTTTTAGCTAAAAGATGCCATTTAACTGATTATCTGACCAGACAACTCAAATATGACCTCTTTCCCAGACATCTTGATATTGTCATGAACGAGATGATTTTGACTGGTTGTATATCAGACATTTGTAGAACCAGAAAATGACGTTTACCGTCCCAGATTTTGCCCGCTGGGACTGCATGCTCACGGTCGTACACCAACCTGGAGAACCACGCCGTCAATATAAGTCCATGGACACACCGACGACAACGACATTCTACTTTGTCACTCACTACTGCATTCACGTCATCCGTGTCATGCAAGGTAACAACAGCACTGATGTGGAGGGTTTCAGCTCAAGACGCTGAACCGTATATTGGACTTGGAGAGTTCGAGACTACAAGAGCCACTGGGGGTGCATCAAACGGGTTATTGGAGACACATTTGAGGAGACAGATCTAGGGCAGACAGACCGAAAACACAAACTTGGCAACGGCATCTCCAGGCAAGGACGCCCTGCCCCCTGTAATGCCTTACTCATGCATCCGTTTTCAGGGACTCAAAAGGGGCCGAGGTACTACGCACCTGTCCCTGCCATGTCCTAACCTTAAACCAGTGTTCCATTGCAGTTGAATGAAATCAACGTTTTGAAAGAGATTGATTAGGTCTTTATCTTGGCTTTCTGGGTGGTTTTTGTGTTGCCCTCTGCAGAAAGTTGAAGCAAGTAAGATTTAGTCTCAGATGCAACTCTAGTCTGCTACTCTTCTATTTTGGAAAGTAAATTGAACAAAAATGAAGAAAACACAAACTTACCCTATCAGCCTGTAAACTCCTCAAACTTAAGTAACTATCATTCTGTAAACTATCTAGCTATAAACTACCGAAGTCCTCATTTCCTTGAAGTCTAGGAGGAGCGGAGAAGGAATAGCCTTTATGTTCTGGCCAAAGCCATGATCTGGTCCTAACTGCAGGAAGACTCAAGACCAAGCCATGAGTTCATCCTCAAGTTACCTACGTCACCACCTCTGGGGACATGCTTGAGATTTTCTTTGGAGCCACACCTAGACTGAACACTAGACAAGTCGATCTTCTTATGTCAAATTTGCATCTGGAAGAGGTAGAGAGGCGAAAATAACATTATCTTTCTGGCAGGTTGCGGCAGCAGCTGCAAGGCTGCGATGTGGACCTTGCTGCTGACTACTATTTTACAATTGACTTAAACCAGATGATCTACAAGACAGCCTCAGAGTCCGTGGTTGGTGTCTGCACTGCAGGTACCAATTCAATAGCTAGATTTCTCACCCTCAGAACAGAACATACAGGCGTGAGGCAATGTCCTTATTTTACAGGTCAGGGATATCTGACATGCACTGATCTCAAAAATAGTTACAGATCAATGATCAAGTGACCAGTCTTTATGGAAGTTTGTGGGTTGTGTACTGTAGGAGTCCTGAAATGGGTAATGTCTCTGTCTGCAGTCTCTTGACCGCCATGCCGTCAGTGTTACTCACATTGCCACCTCCTGGGGTATACTTGAGATTGGCTTTGGAGTCACACTTTGACTGAACGTTACTTAAATCCATCTTCTTCTCAACTATTTGCACCTGGAAGAGTCAGGGGGAAGAAAGCGTTGTCCTTACAACATCCAAGGAACTAATACAGAACAAACCATTTTTTTTTTATTGTTCTGGACATATTCAACATATACCGTAAAGCCATTTGTGATCACAACTCGAACAAAAGCTTTGAAAGGCTAATTACTGGAGTTAAGGAGTAGTACGTGGATTCCGGCCTGTGATAAACAACTTGAGACTTGGGGGAAAGATAGCTAAGAACAACAGCACTAAGGGTTGTACATTTCAGGCCACTTTTCAAAAGTTCCTGGGTTTTTCAGAAATTCCGGTTGGAGGATTTTCTGTTGGCAGATTCCTTCCCCTCTAACCTGGGTTTCTGAAAAACCTGCACACTTTGGGAAGGTTTCTGTAATTCTTCGACCCTACATATCATAAAAAAACGAAAGTAAACGGTTTCAAGCCCTTACCCGTCCTCCACCAGGCGAGTGCTTGATGTTCTCCGTGGAGCCAATCTTTGACCGGACGTTCTTCAGGTCGGGCATGGGGACGGCCAGGGGCACCGGATTGCGTCCCCTCATGGACCCAGGGGATTTGGGAGGGGTCCGCACCACCGCCACCTTCTTCACCTCTCGGCTGGCGGGGGACTTGGGTGCGCTGGGGCTGCTATAGCCACTACGGTCTTGGGGCGTCTTGGGGGAATCCACTACAAGGTTAGGAGAAACATAATCTTGGATTAGGTTATTCCAATCTATGTTGTACTCCTGAGAATACGTTTTCAGGAACAAGACCTGCAAAAGTTTAATTATTTGAACTAGGTGACGGTGATGTTTTGCTCAGCCTGTAGTTAAAGCCAAAATGTCCAGACACTTCTAGGTACATTTTTCTCCCCATCACTCCATTCCAAAGAGAGCACAGCAAACAGTGGCGACACCATCCAACGGGCTGGGGATGTAAATGTAGTCAAGCTGCCACGTGTCAGAGATGGCAAATGTATGGTGAACCTTTTTCAATGGGGATATGGAGTCGGACCATGTCCTTACCATGCTCTCTCATCTCTGTTCACACTCCATTTGTTAACCTCTCTCGAATTGGCGAACTCTCAATGGATTAAAGGTGATTGCATCTGTTCACGTTGTCGGTACTGCTGTACGAGTTTAGTTAAAGGAACATAATTAAGAGTTGAGCATCTGTTGAACATGTCCCGAGTACTGACTGACCTCCACCAGTGGTCTTGGTCTGCATCCTGGACCCAGCACCCTGGGGTTTTGCACCCGGTGTCCTGGTGCTGGCGGTCTTCCCATCTCCAGTCTGGAAACCAAACAGCACGGTTACTTCTAGAATGGGGAAAGACTAGAAACTACACAACAAGCGATGAACCTGTTGAAACAAAAGACTCCTGACTAATTTGGGAAAGAACTAACTGAGTATTTCGGGGTTTAGGAGAGGCATTGCATAAGATCCTCAAACACCATGGAAGTTTGAAGTATTCGAGTCATAATGCCATTGAGCATTATGAGTCTATGGATAGGCTGGCCTGGGTCTGGGATAGTGGTCAAAGTTGAGGCCTGTCCATGTGTTACTTACCCTTGGCCTGGGTTCTCTGGCTCCTGCACTGCCTGGACTGGGTTTAAATATTGAGCTGGGCCTGCTAGTGTTGCAGGCTGGGGCAGAGGAAGAGGACCAAGGCTTTTTGTTGGGGGTGGTTTGGACCGAGGAGGGTCGTTTGGGGGTGGATGCTTTGGCAGGTGTGGTGGCGTTGGGTGTCTTGTGACCAAAGGTGGTAAATAAGTGTTATGAAACACAAAGGAAAAGACAAAAGTGAAAGCAAACATTTAAAGAAATGCATTACGATGGTGGAACTTAACAAAAAGCTATAAGCGATATAGACTTGAAAACAATTCAAACCAATTTAAGCAATTTAAAAAAAAATGTAAACAGTAAAAATCTTAAAATCAATCAAATACTGTGTGTGATTGGTGAATGGCTTTACATGCAGATGTGCTGTACTGCAATTGCAGAGCAAAACCGTTCTTTTTTAAGGGCATTCAGTTGAAGACCGATGGTTGATGCAAAAGTTTACGTCAAATTTGAGCCAACATGTTTGGAACCTCCTTTACCAGCTGTAAAGTAAAGCACTGAGATATATTGATGCCTGCTGTATCGCAAGGTCACTCCAGAGGTCAGACCTCTGGTCCACACATCTGTTATCACCTACCTTTTTCTCAGCTGCTTCTTTTCCAGCCCCTGCACCGGCCTTGGCTGCAAGAGAGGGTCAAAGAAACGCAACTTGAGTCAGTGCTAATATCATAGTCCCGTCTCATCAGCAACGTTGAGACCTCGCTGTGCTAGGCTAGGCTAACTCTCTGACGCTAAAATGCCTGTTCATGCGTGTTGTTAACTACTCTAGTTGCTGTATCCGGATGCTTTAAAGTTGCTTTTGGATTTCATAGTAATTGTCAGCACCGTGAAATTAATTGCCAGAAAGTACATTTGTCATAAACTTTTATTGAACTTTCATTTGAAACTTGCCCCAGATTCGCAATTATCTGTGTATTGACATTACACCGCATGGGGAGGTTTTAGCACATTAAGTTGTCTATATTAAAAACTAGACTCTCAAAAATGACTTCAAGCCTCTTGGCCTGATTTCTATCCCCCTAATCAGTCCACTCAGAGAATCACAGAGATCATAATACACTGTCTGGGAATAGGCTAATCATTTGAGTGGGGAACTAAATTAGTTTTTAGGGCCAATGAATGTGGTACAGACAACTGCTTAATAAACAAATAAACTAAACTTTTTTTTTTACGTCAAGCCTGCGTGTTATTGGATAAGCACGAAATTGGGTCTCCGTGGTGACTGTGGTGCTTGCAAAACGTTAGTTAGGCAGGCAATAACGTTTATCTCTTATCAATAGACGACCCCCATTAGTCCAACTAGGACCCTGAGTGAGTGACAGGGCTGTATTGATAGAGTGGGTGGTTCCCATTAAACCGATTCATTATTTAGACTCTAGGGAGTCCGGTAAATCATTTTTAAAAAAGCTTTTACCGAAAATGTACCGTTGAAACGGGAATCACTTTGTCATCATGCCATGTGCAAGTGCTTATCAGCGATCATCTGATCATTATTGATAAGTGGCAATTAAGGCAACCTTCAGATGATTCGCATAAAGAGAACCAGTGATCCATCTATTGATAAGTAGTGGTAGTGTGTAACACATACCACTACTGATGGGGATGATAGGTTTAACGTAGGCATCCATGTACACTGACAAACTGTGCTGACTTACACTTTTCTGGTAATATGATAGATGGTTAGGAAACAGTAGCCTGTGTGTGTGTGTGTGTGTGTGTGTGTGTGTGTGTGTGTGTGTGTGTGTGTGTGTGTGTGTGTGTGTGTGTGTGTGTGTGTGTGTGTGTGTGTCAGAAGACGGGAGGTGGACGGGAAGGTGACCCATAAATACACAGTCACGATGATCTGATGCTGCACACCCAACAAACATGCAAGTGACATGCAAAAGGGGCTGACCAGTGGAAAACATTGCCAGCAAAAATAATTTGGGCACAGGAGGGTTAGTGACATAAACAGGGGCTGGAAACACAGACAGAACACAGACCACAAACACAGAGAAGATAAAAAAGCTCGAAAGAGAACGAAGTGAACAAAGAAGAGACAAGAAAGAAACCGGCGGTGGTGGTGGCTACAAGCAGTCCGTTTCATCAACCGAACACGTTCATATTTTGCGTTTTGTGCGTGTTTTTCAGAAAGGGTGCTGCTTTATTGTGTTGCTCTAGTGAGAACAAAAAAAATATCTGTGAGAGAAAAGAAAGGAGGTGGTGGAGAGGTGGGATTGATAAACTAGAACGGACAACAGACCTTTGAGCTGGGCACCTGGAACATTTGCTTTTCTGCCCGGTGGGGCGGCATCTTTTGGGGGTGCTTTCTGAGTTTTAGCGGCGGTGGGAGGGGCAACAGCAGTAGCGGTCACTTTCTTATCTTTCTTGACCGGGCCTTTGGCTGCTGTGGGAGCACCTCCTTTGGCATCACCTTTGAGGCCACTAGCAGGCTTGCCAGCCTTAGGCTTCGTTTCTGCAGGTTTGGCTTCTGCAGGTTTGGCTTTGGTCGCCGACTGAGCTGCTGTCACCGCTGCGATGTCGTCCTCGTCTGCAGACTCCAGGTATTGGCCTTGAGCGTCCTTTGAGGTCTTCACAGGCTCGTCTTCCATCTGGACGGGCTCAACCTCCATCTGGGGCACAGCAATCATGGGCAGGGGACTAGCTACCTTCTCCTGCACGTCTTCTTCCTCCTGCACCTCCTCCTCAGTCACCTGCTCCTCAGTCACCTGCTCCTCAGTCACCTGCTCCACCTCGTCGCGGGTGTCTGGCTGGTGCTCGATGAGAGGAAACTGGTCCTGGGTCCGGTCGGCTGCGGTGCTAGGGGAGAAGGGAGATCCAGGGTCGGCCCTGTTGGAGTCAGGGCTCTTGCTCTCTGGGGGGGTCTTGTCTGCTCCGTTCTGCCACCCTGCAGGGATGCCCTGACCAGGGGGGTGTCCCTCTGGCTCCGTGTAGTCAAAGGACAGGACGCGCTGCTTGGCTTCCTCCGGGGTCATGGCAACGGGAATGACAGGGGTGCGACCTTCATCTTTCTGCTGCTCTTCCTCTTCTGAGCTGGCTTCACGCCGTGGCCTCCTGCGGATCGTTGACACCTCTGTTCTCTCTTCCTCTTCTTCATCCTCTTCCTCGTCGCTATCCTCCTCTTTTTCTTCATCCTCCTGCTCTTTCGTCCCCTCTTTTTCTGTGAAGAGAGGGCTCTGAGGCTTCCCAGGACTGGTCATGTCTTGATAGGCCGTGGTAGGAGCCTCCTTGCTCTCACACACGTCCTTCTTATCCTCGTCCTCAGACCCAGAGCCGCTCAGGCTGTGGCCCACAGAGACATCAGAGACCTTGTCAGACGGGCTCCTCTTCAGCTCAGACCCCAGTGAGTCTGGGTAGAAGAGCCTTGGAGTGTCCCTCTCGATTGGGGCTTCAGGGGCTGAAGGAGACGCCCGGGGGCTCACCGACCCAGCTCTCTCCCCATCTTCGCTCCCACCGTCGGCAAAGCCGGACCTGCTACTGCGGCCGCTCTCTGTGGCAGGACTGAGGCCTCCTGGCGTGGGGCTGAGCGACGCGGTGAGCTCCTCTGGTGTGGTGGGAAGCAGAACGATAAGGGACAGAGGGATAGATCCACAGCAGGACTGTGGTGTTAGAGACACTTACCTCCTCCTCAGAGACACACATTCAACACCCAACAAAAGGAACAGAAATAAGGGAAAGAAAGAATCGAAAGGAAAGAAAAGAACCACTGAAGGAGAAGGTACACAAAACAAAGGGCAAAGGAACCGTTTTTGCTGGCATCAACAGGAACAACAATGAAACATCAAATGCATAAACTACAATTATCTGGATCGTTTTTGCACCTAAATGTTGAGAGCTGTAGGCGTTTTTTAATAAAGAAGCTCAGTTTGCAGTTGCAAACATTTTGCGTCCATGTTTACAGCAGAAAAGATGGGTAGACTATGCAATGAGAGCTATGAACTATGTACGTAAATATGGGTTCATAAAAAGCACCTCACAGCTCGAACACTAAACTGTCAACTTCTGCCATCAACCAAATCCACAGCAGAAATCAAAGCAAAGCTGTGTCACATCAATACGAAAAGTCTCTCATTCAACACAGTACTCACAATGACCCGACAGCGCTGTATTTCTCCCTCTCTTGGATTGTTGTGAAAAGCCATGTGATAAATGAAATTGCAATGGCGATGAATCAATGCCAGGCTACTGGCTGCCGCACGGTCCAATTTGCAAATGGGCTTTGCGGCGGGTTTTCTGGCTGCTAGCCTCACATACAGTACATCATGGTTCTCTTCCTTTTAAAAAGGGGAAATCTGCAGGTGCTACATCCATTTCTGGACTTAGAAATGAGCGATATGTACCCATTGATTCTTGGAGAATATAACTTTTGCCTCGAGATCTTAGTTCCAACAGTCATGTCCCATCAGAACCCAAAATAAGCTCGTTTTACTCCAATGTTTGTGACGTTAAACAAATGACATGTTTACTACAAACTATAGTTACGGTGTGGTATCACTCGGCGTAAGATCAATTCTGGCCTCCTTGAAAAGGATCGACTTTGCTCTCGTAATCAAACTCCATTACCCGCTTAAGATAAATACATTTCAAGGGATCAATATAAAATTGTGAATCTATATAGTAAAACAGATTACAAATCGGACAGTGTCCTCTGTTCTATAATGCACACGCTGTGGTACTACTATAATGGTGATTGAGATGAGTTGTGGTTCAAATCGATACTGGAGTTTGTCCATTACTCTCAATGGTAAACCCAACCGTGGTTTCAATGAGCTGTATGAGCTATTGGAATGAATAGAATGAATAGAGACGTTGATGATGATTCGATATGGACGGCAGTTGGTCTCAGAAACTCTACTTCCTCATGGCTACATGTAGTCTGAGGAAGAGACATGTCAGATGGGTATTGTAGTCATACCTTGACCTGTAGCGGTCGTCCCTCGGGTAGCTGCATGGTCCAGGGTTCGATGGGAGAGGAAGAGGATAGGGAAGACGAGAAAAGGAAAAAGGGGGACTTCATTAGACTTTTTCTACAGGTACCGGTAAGCTGATCTCCCAACGTTCAGCGAGCACTCACACAATTATGATCAAACGTAACCACACACACACACACTGCTGAAATAAATCCTCTAGTCTAAAGCTCGCTAAAACCACTAACTTACTCTCGGTCAAGTGTGGGCAATGAAGGGGCACGACTGTCTACACCGTCCATCTGTTGATCTACATTGTCTTCAGAAAGTATTCACACCCCTTGACTTTTCCCACATTTACAGCCTGAATTTAAAATGGATTCATTTGAGATTGTGTGTAGGCTAGTGACAAAACAATACCCCATAACCTCAAAGTGGAATTAATGTTTTTCAAAATGTTTATAAATTCAATACAAATGAAAAGCTGAAATGTCTTGAGTCAATAAGTATTTAACCACTTTGTAATGTCAAGCCTAAATAAGTTCAGGAGTAAAAATGTGCTTAACAAGTCACATAATAAGTCGCATGGATTCACTCTGTGTGCGATAATAGTTAACTTGATATTTGAATGACTAGCTCATCTCTGTACCCCACACAAGTTAAGGTAACGTCCTTCGGTCGAGCAGTGAATTTCAAACACATATTCAACCACAAAGACAAGGGAGGTTTTCCAATGCCTCGCAAAGTAGGGCACCTATTGGTAAATAGGTAAGTGTAAAAAAAAAAAGCAGACACTGAATATCCCTTTGAGCATGGTGAAGTTATTCATTACACTTTGGATGGTGTATCAGTATACCCAGTCACTACAAAGATACAACCGGCCTTCCTAAATCAGTTGCCGAAGAGGAAGGAAACCGCTCAGGGATTTCACCATGCAATGGTGACTTTAAAACAGTTAGAGTTTAACGGCTGTGACAGGATAAAACTGAGGATGGATCAACAACATTGTAGTTACTCCACAATACTAACCGAATTGACAGAGTGAAAAGAAGGAAGCCTGTACAAAATAAAAATATTACAAAAGCATTCATCCTGTTTGCAACAAGGTACTAAAGTAGACCTAATACTGCATAAAATATGGCAAATACATGTTATTTTTTTACCTGAATACAAAGTATTGTGTTTTATTGGATTTGCCCCAAACATACTACTGAGTACAACTTTCAACATTTCAAGCATAGTGGTGGCTGCATCATGTTATGGTTATGCTTGTAGTTGTTAAGGGCTGGGGAGTTTTCAGGATAAAAAATAAATGGAATGGAGCTAAGCACAGGCCAAATCCTAGAGGAAAACCTGGTTCAGTCTGTTTTCCACCAGACCCTGGGAGATGAATTCACCTTTCAACAGGACAATAACCTAAAACACAAGGCCAAATCGACACTGGGAGTTGCTTACCAAGAAGACAGTGAATGTTCCTGAGTGGCCGAGTTACAGTTTTGACTTAAATCAACTTGAACTTTTTGATTTCACCTTTATTTAACCAGGTAGGCCAGTTGAGAACACGTTCTCATTTACAACTGTGACCTGGCCAAGATAAAGCAAAGCAGTGCGACACATGGAATAAACAAAACATACAGTCAATAACACAATATCTACAAGAAGACCTGAAAATGGTTGTCTAGCAATGATCAACAACCACTTTGACAGAGCTTGAAGCATTTAGAAAATAATAATAGGCAAATGTTGCACAATCCAGGTGTGGAAAGCTATTAGAGACTGACTTAAACCTATGTAAATAAGATATTTTTGTATTTCATTCTCAATCAATTTGCAAAAAATGTCAACAAAAGAAATTCACTGTCATTATGAGCTATTGTGTATAGATGGGTGAATTCAGGCTGTAAAGTAACAAAATGTGGAATAAATCAAGGGCTATTAATTACTTCACGAAGACATTGTAACTAACATTTTCTGGGGTCGGCGGGGGGGGGGGGGGGGGGGGGGGGGGGTTAGCACAGGTGTTAATAAGAAACGCTTTATCATTCCAGGAAAGCTTAATGATTCCGCCATGGCAACCATTAACAGTTCTCAGTCTGCAAGCTCAGCATCATCTAAGTGGCTATAAACGATTCTGCCTACAGCTAATAGGGCAGTCATAGACACCGAACCCCAGTTAAGGACTAAAGCACCAGACACATGCATCATAGTCATGACCCTTGTATTACAGTTGGCTGTCCTGTATTGACAAGTGTAACTTATGGACTATTGCTGGTAGTAGACCTACAGTACGCACGGGAAAATGAACATGAGTTCCTACAACGTAGGCCTGAATCTAGACATCTAGCCTTGTGTTCTCTTGTCGTGTCCTGCGGCATATTGTTCATGCCAGTGTTTCAAGGAAGGTTTGGAACTAATTACATTACGCACATTGTTCCATTCATGGAAATTGCTCAAATCTTTCATGTTTTCGTGGACAGGGGTTCGAGCCAAGGCTGGCCTGTAGTGCACAGCAGAGCAGACACCGTGGTATCTTTAGCTGTGGGCTGTTGTTGAGAGAACAACACCACTGGCCAAAGTGCCTTTTGTCCTTGGCAAATACCATAAATCATTGTCGAATAAAGGCCCAGTGACAGTCGAGAGACCTGGAGTCACTGAGTGTGTTAATAGCTAAAGGGGTTATAACACCGAGGACACGACTATACGAAGCATTATGAGCGCCATGACCATCACTTCCTATGGTAAATGAAAACCGAGTGTGAGGATGAACGAAGTCCCATGACATCAATCCTACGAGCCATGTTTAAAATGCTCTGGGGTGACTAGCTATGGCTCTATAGGGACGGTGAGGTTCAGCCTTCTGTTACCATGGCGCCACCGTGCTGACCAAGGCAACAGCACCGGTTAAGTGGCGACCGTATTGACCCATTAGCCCAGAAACACCCCCCCCCCCACCCCTTTCACTTATTCTGAGGTTGGCCTGTTGGCCGTGACCGTTGAGAGAGCATGTTACTGCAGAGTGCCCCTTATGCCACGCCGTGTTCTCAGATTCAAAACCACAACGGTTCTTAACTTACCGACCGCCGACGGGACATTTGTCTAAATACAGGAAGCTTACGTCCACTGTCTTTGTCCTGACGACAGCCTAAAACGTAATGCTAACAGTTAGGATGCTGACAATCGTGATTACGAGAGACCACAACTCCAGGCCTGACGCATGATGCTACGATCTGGGGGGGAGCTGGCTTTTTTCTATCAGTGTGACCTGAATGAAACGTGCTCTGAAAAGCTACAACAACAAGATAGTTCACCCACACAGAACTCAGAACAGAACTCAGAAGCATGGCATAATAATTCAGAATTTAAAAAAAAAAATGCAATTTATGAACAGAAGCAGGAAATAGCATGGATTGTTGTGAGGCCAGCAGCAGGGGAGCAGCGGTATCATCCTCAAATCCTGACAGGAGATTTCATTAAAAATGCATTAGGAAGGAAAGGCAGACGCCCTCAGAAGAACTGACCTTTGTCTCTCTCTCATTCCTACAGACAGAGAGACAGACAGGCAACTCATTAAAAAGAAGCATTGGGCGCTGATTGCGTAAACTGGAGGAAGAAACGGGAAAAGAGAGGAAGAGAAGACAGGAAAAGAGAGGAAGCACATTACTTTGGGGGATACAAAGGCACTCAGAATCCAGGTGCTACAGGGTTATCTGTGAAAAGTGAAGCAGGCAGCTGTGAAGCAAGAAGCTGAAACAAATGCATGTCGAGGTTGTGACAAGAAGCTGGATGATGATTCGCGAAGAGGCAGAGGCCAAATGGAACCAATGAGCAAATTGCTTTTGAAGCCACGACAAGAGGCACAATCACAACCAGAGGTGGACTCGATTCCATTTCATAATAATCTACTCATGATCAACTTATGATTCGTTTATGAAGTATTTCCGATTCATGAATCAATTCCTGAAACATTTCGGGAATGGACACTGAACTAAATGGAATTGAGCCCAACCCTGCAGCTCACACAGCCCCTGTTAGAAATAAAGGGTTTGGATGTGAGGAGCGGCATACCCGAGAGGGCGCTCTTAGACACAGAGACCTCTGACACTGCTGCTTGAGGCTGTGATTTCAGTTCAGGTGACAGCTCCAGCAAATCATCTACGTGAGACAGAGGCAAGATTATAAATAGTGAGAGAGAGAGAACAAAAAACGGGCATCACATCACGTCAGTTGGAACAAAAGAGCGGGCTAGCCTATATTTTGAGGTAGGTGAACATATTGAGGACGCAGTGAGTCAGTTAAGAGGTACAGTGGAATATATATATATTTTTAAAGAACAGCCCCCAGTCCCAGTGTGCCCTACATTTCCAACTCAAAACACAAGATGCCTTGCTTTAGAAGTTGTTCCTTTTTATCTTCAGTGGCGTAGTGTACGCTGTACAATAAGAACGGTAGTAATGCCCGTCTGCTCTCTAAAGAGGAAGTATTCTACGTGAAGCGAAATAACTGAGGATAAAAATACCCGACTGGAGAACGTAAAGCCACATCCTTGATGGAATATGTATTCCTTTCTTTTCTAGATATAGATACTGTCTCATGTAATATTTAGGCCTCATCTGGTCCCTGACATACTGTCGGCCTACAGTACAGTAACCAAAACCTAAAAAGCTGAGACAGCTGGTGCATGTCATCCAATAGAACTGGGCAAAACTCTGTACGTTAGAGGGACACTCGGGAAATTCGGGCGTATGCTACCGTACCTGTAGACGTACAGTCATTGCGCTAGCGATAGTTAGCATTGGCTGGTTGAAACTACCTCAAACGTCCTTCACACGGCACTCAGAGACATACAAATGCTATCCACGAGTTCATCTGACTGGGTAAGTAGAAAAGCGACTGATTGCCAGAATCTCGTAGTATCCCTTTAAGGTCCGTAGCTGAGGGTAAAAACCAAAACGTGTTTATATTATCAGCATATGCATCCCTGCTCTTGTGGCCCGTCAGGATTATTTGTTTCACCATCTGAATCCGGTTTTCTGGATAAGAGGGCTGGCTCTGTATAATACAGGATAGAATGCCTGTCTGAGGAGAGACTGACCAAAATGCCTGGATTAGTGTAAACGTAAACACACACACACACGTCTGTAGGGTTATTTAACCATGCAATATAAGGAAGGGCACTGCAGAGAACAGGCAACAATAACATCCTCGACTTCCATCTGTCTGGATGAAACAGATCGCCAGTCTGCTTTTTACTATTAAGGTCTACAAGAAATGCGAAGACAGATTGACCAGATTCTAAGAAACTTATTTTCCACGAATATGTATCTGATGCGCTCTCTTTCCCATAACCCCCCGCTGTCAGAATCTACAGTCCTAGTGACCTAGTCCATCACTGACCTTTCATGTCCCCAGGTCCCATGTGTGCGTCTGGCATCCCGTTAGGCTTCTTGACCTCCCGCTGGTCCAGGGGTTCCTTCAGGGTCATGTTGGCCAGGGCAGCCGAGGCCGTGGTCTCCCCAGAGTTGAATTGCAGGGCGGCGTGGCCGTCCATGCCCGAGTTGAAGTCCTGATGCTGATCCATGGCGAAGCAAGTTCGGGCTGGGAGGAGAGAGAGGAGACGGAGGGAAGAAGAAGAAGAAGACAAGGAGTTAAATGCTCCATTCAGTTTTGGATACCTCCGTTTTGATGTCATCCGCACAAGCTACGTTGGCAGGTGGAGACCGATAATTGCTGCTTTCAATAACGCCTTGAAAAAACGAGATGGGGGGGCCTGCGCAGAACACGGACTGAACTGCGAGGATTCTAAACATAGCTGTTGTTGTCGGCTTCCTTCAAAAGGGAGTCAGAGGAGCGGAGGCCTGAGAGAACCAACCAAAGTTGGCGGGATCTCCGTAATAGGCTACAATGTCAAAGGGCGAGGGTGAAAGAGGTCATTGACAGCGATTCCAAATCGACACCCAGCACACATGCTTGTTGGGCCTGTGCTGTTCCCCACAGAGAGGGATATGGCTGCTGAGCTAAAGACAGACAGATACCAGCGCACTGTTGAATTCTCCCACAGTTTTATTGTGCAGTGTTTTTCGGCCCCAAAAGGCCTTAGTCACCAACACAGACCCTTCATACAAGAACAACAACGGATTTGTCTCCTCATCCCAGGCAGCCCGAGCCTGATCCCAGATCTGTTTGCGCTGCTGTCTTGCCAACTCCTATTGCCATTGTCACACCAACGGGCTGCGACACTGCGATTTCTATGTCGCCCCCTCATAGGGACTGATGGGGGACAATCGGGACTTTTTCCATTGTCTCCCCCTCACTTTATATAAGCTTTACGTAATCAAAGGGACTTTAGGAGCTGAAAGGGCACTCGGCTTTGCCAACGCAGGCAGACGTGGTGCAACAACGAACTGGCGGCTAGGGGGAGATGAAATCCCAGAAACATTTGTCTGATGCCCTTTCTCAGTGATCGTGATTTGAATGGACTAGGCTAGGTGTCTTTTGTTTCTTCAGGTTCCTGCTAGGTAGGGTCTAAAGTACCATCATGTCTAATGTGGTACCGAGGGACATACCAAAGCAACGTAGGCCTAATGTCTCAACGTAGCTTGCCTAGCCTGTTTCTTCCCTGATTCGAGTCCCCAAGCAAAGCTGTCACCCTCAATAGTGAGTGTGGAGAGACGACACCTAGGCTAGTCGAAACGTTTCGAGTTGCTCCACAGACTCGAGGCAATCCTCCTCTTCCTCGGCTAAGCGTAGAGAATCGTGATCCGTGTTACATGTGATATTGAGCTACTTCCCTTTAACGGATTGTCATCATGTCAGGGTTGGCGTACTGTAATGTGAGCATGCTTCTATTTGTTATGAAGCAAGATGATGGACGTGGCCAAGATAAACACTGGCCAACCATGAGGTTGTGAGCTGCTCTTTCAGAAACAGCAGCTTAGAGACTACACACACACACACAGACACGGGCCCCTCCCTCCTCTTGCAGAAACAAGCTTTGCACTGCAGCTCATAGACTACAAGATCAGATGCACCAATAATAGGGTCATATTAATGTGGGGGGGGGGGGGGATTTCCTCCTGTCTTCTCGAAGGGGAAGTTCCTCTCAAAATTCACATGGCAGCCTGCCAGGCGTTTCCTGTTTCTGTTTCCTTACGTCCAGCGGTTTGGTTGGTGTTATGAGGGCGTGTTTTAGTGTTTATTATTAAGAGGGCGATTGTGTTCTGTTGTGCTTTGGGGTCACTTGACGATGTGGGCTTCTTCCATGTGTGCATTTTCTGGCCTGCCTTTACAAGACTGTAGAACTGGTTCATTTAGCGATACCGCACAGAGGATTGCTTTTGAGTTTCTGACGAAACACAATCAGCATCTGCGTCGGACCTGCTTCGGACCCCTGTACCGACAAAAAAAAGCTAACCCCATCATAACTTGATCTCCATACAAGTAACCTATCTTAAGAGTATTTTTTTTATATGACCTCACCTCACTCTAAATAGGCATATGACCAAGAGTAAGGAGGTTGAGATCTGGCCACTGTGAGATCTGTGAGGTCGGAGCACCTGGCCACTGTTAGCTAGCCTATGTCCTGTATAAATAGTACAAGATGATATTGGTGAAGTTTGTAGGAAAAAACATAGTCAGGGGGACAAGGCAAACTGAACTGGCACACAGCATTTAACAAACCACGACTGGACTACAGTGATCTTTAGACAGAATAGAATTTCTCCCAGTGACAGAAGTCGGGGGATGGGCGTATTGGGCAAGGGAGAAGGGTTGAAACCATGTTCTGGCCAAGCCCAACCTGTAATTTGTATTGGCCTGTGACTGGTCTGGCAGCTGTGTTCGGATTCTCTTTTGTGGGCTGATTGCTGTAGCCCTAGAGAGAGAGAGAGAGGGGAAGAGAGACACACAGACAGAGCAGTCACAAAGTGCATCACATCACAGCCAGAACCATCACCAGAACCACAGACCTCCTTGTGCACTGTCAATCTACTGCAATTAGGCTGCCTTAGGGCTCGAACAAAGAGGTGCGGGGAAAGACGTAGGCTAACTGGTGAATAGGCTCACTCGGTTACTAAAGAGGAGGGAGCAGGGCCCCATTTAAGGGAAAGGGGGATACCTAGTCAGTTGTACAAGTGAACGCCTTCATTCAGCTAGTTGGAGAGACACAAAGAAACGAGGCAACTACCCGAAAACAGCAGGGGAGGGAGAGAGGAGACCAAATTGGTGGTATGATTTTTGATCTGAAATGCCAGAGGGGCAGATGGATGCTCTTGTTAATCCTCTTTGTTGAGCATCTCACAGGCGTTTACACCTAATCTTTGTCCCGCACTTAGCTGAGCACCCTCCAACGCCAGGCCAACACACACACACACACACACACCCCTGTGTGAAGCAGGGCCAATCCTCAATAAATAGGCTAGGATATTCTACACAGAACAGACGGAAGACTGAACACACTCGTCTCGCATCATTAGCGAAGAGAAAGAGCAAGCTACCCAGCTGCACTGTGATTAAAATGTTGCGGAGAAGAAAACCCTAACAAAATAAACATTGTTTTTCCGTTTGAAACGTTCACACCCCTAGTCGAGGAACATGTCATCAAAGGCAAAGCACTAGGCCTGGATAAACACTTTCTCCATGTTTGCCACGGTAAGCCTAGCCTACACCCCGTTTATGTGATTGTTGATTTGTTGGTCCCGATTCTAGTTTTACACCCAAGCATCGAGACAAGACGTGTTAACCAATGTCTCTTATTTGTCTAGGACATAGCCTAAAAGTAGTCAAATCTCAGAGCATGTCAGACCGTCACCTTAAAAACGCCCCAGTCTCTCATCCCATGTCTTCTCCCTCCCGGTCATCTCCTCTGTGGATTGTCTTTCTGTAATACTTTAAAAAGGTGCAATATGCAGAAGTTTCTCCGCCATGTCCTGGTTGCTAAAATTCTAAACGTTCACCTAATTTCAGTTTATGTGACAAAATTCAAAAAGGCACTCGCATATCTGAGCCATCTTTTTTTGCAGGTGCATGGTAACAGTTGAATAAGATGAGAAAGAAGAAGAAACCTGCTCTTGCAAGTGTCATCGTGTTTTTTCCCTCAGTTTGTGAAAAAAAAAAGCAGGTTTATTGTACAATCTAAAATATTGTATTTTCAGCTGTTTGAAGCTGGTGTACAAAATCAAAAGTAAAAAGACGCAAAAAACGAAACTTAAGAACGGGAAGCATAGAAATAGCGCACATAGAACAGATCTACCGCTTCTTAGACTTGCTTTCAATGAGAACGACAGATCTATAACTCAACATTTATTTGTGAATTTGGTCGGGTTGCCCAAAAAGTGACATATTGCAGTTTTAAAGAGCGGGAGGAATAAAATGGCTGAGATGATCTGGAGCTCTGTCAGCCTGGAGACAGCCAGGGAAGGGGGGGGGGGGGTGGAGCTAGAGCAGCGCTGCACTCAGAGAGCTGCCAGCCTGCTGATCGGCCAGCCAGCGCCCAAAGGAAGCCTCTCTCTCTATCTCTCGCTCCTCTTTAATATTCATCAGCAGTCGCTGCAGCAAGCAGAGAGAAGGAAAGAGAGAGGGGGAATCTGAGGGAGATGGGGGGGGGGGGTCCACTCTAAACACGAACGCGTCAGAGACGACCCAGCCCTTACCCCACTGCCTTGCTGTAAGAAAGGCATGGGAAAGCTAAAAGGGAGAAAGTATTAGAGCAGCAGATAGAAAACGGCAAGGACAAAGTATGCCGCGTGGGATTTAGCCCAGCTCAACGATGGAGAGAAGAGAACGACACAACGAGAATGAGACGGGGAGGGACCGTGTCTACGGGAGAGGATAAGGGGCGGTAAAGGGCGAGGGGAGGGGGAAAAAAAGATGGAGAGGGAATGGGAGTGAAAGAAAAGAGGCAGAGATTGATGCTGACAGGGAGGAGAGAGAGAAGGAGACTGTTAGAGAGGAAGGGGACAAGGGGAAGGAGACTGCTGTTGGAAGAGGGAAAGGCAGAGCGAGAGGAGAGGCAAAAGGAGTAAGGGAGGGAGAGGGAAGGTGCGCCTGCAAAGCCTCTGGTCCTTGCAGAAAGAAAGCTGGCGCATGCTCAGACAGGGGGAAACACACGCCCAGCCCAATGCAGCGGCGTGATACAGCAGAATCCAAAAGAGAAGAAATGGAGGAACTCTCCTCAGTCTTCTAATGCTTGGCTCTCAATCTAGCCTACATCCCCAATGTCAGACGGTAGATAGTGATAAAATAGAGACATCTTAGAGATGAACTGGAGACATTTTAGAGATTAAATAGAGACATTTTAGAGATTAAATAGAGACATTTCTCCTATGGTGTCGTTTCCAATAACATTTTTTTTGCAGAATAGCCTAGACGCTTTCCTCTCAGATTAGGCGAGAGCTTTCCACTTGAATTGGTTTCAGCATACCATGTATATCCATGTGAAATTAGGCTAGAGGAGAGTACGTGGGTGATTTGAGCATAACACATGCCGAATATGAGAATATTTTTTAAGAGACGTTTCTGGGGGGGGGGGGGACCATATGAGATGAGCTTAATGACCCAATTGAGGTTTGATTAAAGCTAAGCCCTTTCAAAACAAAGTTCTCCCCCCGTCACGTAACCCTAACCCACTAAACTCTTGCAAGACTATTGTTGAACCTGATTAGTGATATACTGCTCCTGAAACAGGCGGCTCCAGGCCGGACTGCGTTGAAAGTAGAGTCCTTTCCACTTCCTCGACATTCACTTTCTCCTCTGTGTGACAACAGAGTAGAGCAGAACGTGCCGACGAAGAGAAGTCCACCTGACTGTTGTGTAACCGTAGAGTTCGAGGTGTCATTCGAGGTCTGCAGCTGAACCACAGGACACAGTCAGACAGAATTTTAAAGGAGGAGAGAGGGGGGAAAAAACGGTTGTAGTCTGAGGCTCGGAGTGTTCGCTGCCCATAATGTCTCCAATGGGACCCTATTCCCTATATAGTGCACTACTTTGGACCAGGGTCCAAAGCAGTGCCTACAGTGAGTATGGTGCCATTTGGGACGCACAGAATGACAAGGAACGTTTGACAAAAACAGCTGGTTCAGTCTAATTCCCTCTGAGAAACAGAGGGGAGAGTCAGGAGGAGAATGGGTGGAGCATCGTGTGGGACAGAGATGGAATGCATGACACATGAAAACAAGCTGCTGCAATATGGAACAGTGGGATGTTTCTTTCTAACGTGCTGAACTCGGGGTTTCCTGCTTTCACTGTCCCAGAAAACACCAGAAAAGAAAGTGCCCAGAAAGGCTACAGCAATGCATCCACCTTGCCCTCTCTGGGGTCCTCCGTCCGAGTGCCCGCTCTTAACATTGTCACCGTTTGGCTCCAGCCAGGGCCATTCTGTACAGTAGCTGTGATGTGACGCAGCCCTGGAAGACTGCCCTCTTGCGATAGTCGAGAGGGTGACGCTGCAAGGCTAAGGGAAAGCAGACCGGTTTTATGTAAAACAGAAGAAAGGATTGTTCTGAAATTACCCCCACAGTATTACACAATTTAGTTCACAAAAGCCTTGCATTGATTTCTCCCCGAAGAGGAAACCATGGCCTTCTTTCGTGTAATTACAGAGAAGATTAGGGGAAAATTCAAACAAGGTTTCTGGTGATCGGACCAAAATCCCCTTAACGTTGGCTCTATTTTCAGATGCCTGAATGAAAATGTTGATGTGCAACTCAGGCAGGCATTATCCTGACTAGATGAGAAGCCGGTATTGTTTGGGGATAATGCGGATCATGAACCCAGACTCAGCGGGGAAATACTGGGCAAAACTGGTTGAAATGACGTCATAATCTCAATCCGTTTCTGCCTGTAACGGTAAAAGCTTCGATCCCTTATTGATGGCACTTGTTAAATCCACTTCAAATCAGTGTAGATGAAATGGAAGAGACAGGTTAAAGAATGCTTTTTAAGCCTCGAGACAATTGAGACATGGATTTTGCCCTCAGAACAGCCTCAATTCGTCGGGGCATGGACTCTACAAGGTGTCGAAAGTGTTCCACAGGGATGCTGGCCCGTGTTGACTCCAATGCTTCCCACGGTTGTGTCAAGTTAGCTGAACGTCCATTGGGTGGTGGACCATTCTTGATAGACACGGGAAACTGTTGAGCATGAATAACCCAGCAGCGTTGCAGTTCGTGACACAAACCGGTGCGCCTGGCACCTACTACCATACCCCATTCAAAGGCACTTAAATCTTTAGTTCTGCCCATTCACCCTCTGAATGACACACGTACACAATCCATGCCTCAATTGTCTCAAGGCTGAAAAATTCTTATTTAACCTGTCTCCTCCCCTTCATCTACACTGATTGAAGTGGATTTAACAAGTGATCATAGCTTTCACCTGGTCAGTCTATGTCATGGAAAGAGCAGGTGTCCTTTAATGTTTTGTACACTAAGTGTCTATGCCTAGAATGATGCTTTGTTAATGTCAGTATTGCCTTGCACCTTAAGCTTTATGCCTTGTATGCGAGTCCATTCGTTTGAGAACGTATTAAATAATACTTGCTGTGACATTCGCTCCTCATGACCAGTCCTTGATCTTAGTCAGCCAAACACATAATACTTGATTGCACATGGTTTAACTATATTTTATGGAGTCAGAAAAACATTTTAACAGGCTAATTGCTTAGTCTTATGAGCCGCAGGGGAGGTACATATAATATGCATATGTCAAATATTACCCCACTACAACCCTGTAAGCAGTCTATGGAATATACTGTAGATGCGCAAACAATGCTAATATCGGTACCATGACTTGACTGGGATTTGTGCCACATATGCTAAAACGTTAGCATTTGGAAACAGTGCTAGGGAAGCTAAACCAAAGCATGAATTGCTGTCATACCTTGTCAATAGACTGCTTACAGGGTAAGGAAACCAATGTGTCATTTTTGGTGAACTGCCTCTTTAATTTAGGGCAACAGACCTGCTGCCACTGACAGAGGCATAAAAATACCCCATGAACTCAGACCTACTGACCATCATCCGTCCCAATACGAATTTAGTCACAGTATGATTTTCAGTGATTCAGGAGTGGACGATGACGCGCAAACCCAAAAAGTAGGCTAGGTCTTGTATCTTCTACAAGGGACACGGTCTTCATCTGTGAGCTCTTGTGTTCCTCACTGTGGTGACAGAAGCCAAAGAAAGTATCTATTTATGAGCCGTGCTGTGAGGAGAGGGGACATTCCAGTCATGCTGATCACGTCCCATCTGCTGACTGACCGACATGCTTCTCGACATTCCTCCGTCACTAGGCCGGGCTCTACACACTCACTCAGGTCAGGGGGTCAGGGAGAAGACATTGTTGTCGGTGATGTCCTCCATGACACACCCTCACCCCCCCCCCCCCATTCGCTTCAACTCTCCAGAAGTTCAGTCAGGGCATGTGGGCCCCAACGTTGACTTCACTACAAACTAGAAGAAGTCGACCGATTAAATCGGCATGGCTGATTTAATTAGGGCCGATTTTCAAGTTTTCATAACAAATCGGTAATCGTCATTTTTGGACGCCGATTATCGCCGATTACATTGCACTCCACGAGGAGACTGCGTGGCAGGCTGACCACCTGTTACGCGGGATCAGCAAGGAGCCAAGGTAAGTTGCTAGCTAGCATTAAACTTATCTTATAAAAAAAACAATCAATCTTCACATAATCACTAGTTAACTACACATGGTTGATGATATTACTAGTTTATCTAGCTTGTCCTGCGTTGCATATAATAAATGCAGTGCCTGTTCATTTATCATCGAATCACCGCTTACTTCACCAAACTAATGATGATTTTAACAAGCACATTTGCGAAAAAAGCACTGTCGTTGCACCAATGTGTACCTAACCATAAACATCAATGACTTTCTTAAAATCAATACACAAGTTAAAAAAATTGAAACCTGCATATTTAGTTAATATTACCTGCTAACATGAATTTATTTTAACAGGGGAAATTGGGTCACTTCTCTTGCGTTCTGTGCAAGCAAAGTCAGGATATATGCAGCAGTTTGGGCCGCCTGGCTCGTTGCGAACTGTGTGAAGACCATTTCTTCCTAAAAAAGACCGTAATTAATTTGCCAGAATTTTACATAATTATGACTTAACATTGAAGGTTGTGCAATGTAACCGCAATATATAGACTTAGGGATGCCATGTTGATGTTGATCCTGGCTGTGTGAACAATGCATAGGTATACAAGTGGGAAAGCTTCCGAAGATATCTTCCAAGGCACTCTCACGTGTCGGAAGTACAAATGCCTTAGTTTATTGTGGTTTGGCTAGGCTATTTCATGGCAAGATTAAAAAGACGCACCATCCTCCGATGCCACTGTGTGGGTAAAGCAGTGCTCTTCTTCCCGGTGTTCAGTTCAGAGCAGGGATGGGTGATGGATGTAGTGCCCGTAAACAGTACAGAGCAGAGCATTAAGATGATGGCTTCTGGGAAGCAAGGGGAGGGACAGGCTGAGAGAGGCTGAACATAGAGGCAGAAGTTTCATTGGCCTGATAAATGTCTAGCAAAACATGTTCCCCGGATTTATGTAGCTGGTTGGAGGACCTGTTTGTGCTACGTGGTTTTGAACTAGAGCTGGGCGATATAGGAACATATCCATAGTTTGATAAATTGACCCATTGTTTGCGATAATGATAAATCTGCAAGAAATTATTTTGGGGGGGTGCTAGAGCTGGGCGATATGGACAAAAAGTCATATCGCGATAAATCTAAGTATTATGCCTGATAACAAATACAACCATTTTTTTTTATTTTTTTTATGGACAGTTACTTTACAATAGCGACAGGGCTGTAGACATTTTTTTTCCAAGTGCCAAGTAAGGCAACTGAGATGGTAGCCTATGGATAAAAAAGTGCCCACAGTGGGGGAGAGGGAGTAAGAGACAGCAGCCGACAGCCGACAGCGAAACAGGAAGACATTTTCATAGCAGGAATCAACATAATGCATAGGCTATTACTGTTGACCAAAAAATGTAGAACAATCTACAGCCCCCATACTCAACTGGCTGACCGCGAAAAGGATACAGACCCAGAACAGGGTCAATACGGACCGCGGGTCCCCCCCCCCCTCAATAAATATATAATTGTATTTTATTTTCTTACTCGGTCGGGCTTCGACCCTTGGTTTTATATAAACATACAAAACACATGGAAGAATGCGTAGAATTGCAGGATATTCCCTTAAAAACAGCAACAACAAAAAGTCCCCATGCAAAACGTGTAGAATTGCAGGAAATAAATTAAATCATCAATCCAGACCTGCCACCTAGAAAATGTGTTTGACCCGAACCTCCTCAAATAGTACTTGAGTACCGCTGACCTACAGGAACGTCGTGTCGCAAAATCACCTCGAATTACTGACGTAAACTAAACGCGTCGGTAAGATAAAGGCAATGTCTGTAATTTTCCGTCTATCATCCCAGCTCTATTAGAAACCTTGTTTTGGTCACTTTCTGGGTATGCCGAAATGAAAATGGGGGAAATTGATGTGACAGGAATACTATTGAGAGTGATATTGAGAATCATTACCACACTGTATACCACACTGTATTGCAATATATTACATTACAATGTATTACAATATCAAATAAGCAATAATATCCTCAAACATACATATGACATATTTCAAACAAGGCCCGGGCCTGTGTGCTCTCTGTCTACAGTGGATTAGGACGTGAAAGGAATCTGTTCAGGACGCGGACAGAGAAGAAGTCATCAGGGCAGCTGCTTTCCATTCAGCCTGGTTTATGCAAATCGGTTGAATTTCCTGGGACTAGGCAACATTCCTAACACAAATTGACAAGGGTTCCTTCCTTTTCGAACGTCACCCCACATTCCTAAATAAGGTTTAGCTAGCCTTCAATCATCACCGAGGAGGAGGATAACTGGGGCGCAGTCTAGTCAACCATGACGTGACAGAGGATCGACCATAAATAAAACGGACGGCTCCGGCGAGTCCGTTGACATTCATGGACTCAAAGTGAACCATCTATTTCAAGGTAGTCATCACCCCACCCCCCCACCCCGGCACCAAAATATAGCAGCACCCATTTAGCCAAAATGCCTGGACACGCTCTACTGTTAGACGCTCTACTGTTAGCTCGAGGACATCCTCACACTGCCAGAGAAACGAACCACTCCCTAGCGGGCATAGCTGGCTGCAGCTGCGTCATTATCAACTCATTGGAATGATATCATCGCAACCCGTTTTGCCCGCTGGGTCTGAATCTTCTACTAAGCATGTCGACCACCCAGGCTAACCATAATTAACTGGCCGTCGAAGTCTGCTACAGATAGACCACTGATAGAACAAGCAGCCTCTCCATTATGCAGTGAACAGCCCCAAGACCCAGAGACATGTTAAGAAACATTGTTACCGTGCCGAGTCTGCAAACAGAGTCAGGCTGCGTGATGTCAATACATCCGACTCAAGGCTGACAGTAACCATGAATCGGCTCAATTATGTTGTAAGAGTAAAGATGACGGTAAAGACAAGATCATAGAGTCGTTCATGTTTATAGTTGAGGTTTTGGCTAGTGGGTTATGGGGCTGTGTGTGTGTGTGTGTGTGTTCGTCTTTACAGACAGAGGGTCACCCACTCCAGGAGTCCTGCCCGCCCGCTCCACTCACAATTGTCTGCCTCAGTCAGTGGATCTGACCTAGTTTCCACAGTCAGTCCCTGCTATTAGGAATGGATGGGATAGAAGCTGGACTTCACCACGCTCTCTTTTCTCTCTCTCTCTTTATTTCCCCTCTCTGTCTCTAACGGCATCCATGTGAACCATGAACACCGGTCTCCTACTACAGACGTGTCTGTGGAAGCAAGGAAAGCCCCGGGTGCCTCAGAGGCCAGGCCAGGGCAGAGCAGGCAATCTATAGGCAGCTCTCTGCAGCGATCTTTGCTCAGCATGATGAGAGAGTGTGTGAGGAAGCGAGACAGTGAGGGAAGGGGGGAAGTAAAAGAGCGATAGTGAGAGAGAGAGAAAGAGAGAGCTGGTGCTGCCGACTTCCTCTGGAAGCATCAGTATCCGCTGGAAACATATCAGAGATGCTCTCCGAGTGCCCCTGCAAATGGATATACAAACCGCTCATGCGTGCAGCATTAGGCTACCACTCCTCAGAGCTAGAGAACCAGCTCGTCCCAAGGTTCAAAAATACATGAGAAACATTGACCGTGTTCCTGCCCAGAAGCCCAGGGTTTGCCCAGTGCTGAATCAGGACTCATGGGTGCGTTTGATCCTACCGTTAGGAGATGTCAGTCTCCTCAATGCACAAACGTGATGAGTGGTGGTGGAGAATGAATACCATTAGGCCTAGTTTAGTATTTTCACTCAAAACAACTAAGAGGAAATAGGCTAGGCAGCCTAACATCCCTACAGGCAGAGTTGAACCACGACTCAAAGAATCAGCATGACAACGAGGCCAAGACATCCCAGATTAGTAGAGAGCCGGCCAAACCAAAGGAAGCTCATCTGGGCTCTCTCTCTCTCTCTTTGCAGTGCTGTGGCTCAGTGACCTTGCTACCTACACCACCCTTACACTACAGAGCACTACAGGCTGCTGAGGGGAGGATGGCTCATAATAATGGCTGGAATGGAGGGAACGGAATGGCATCAATCACACGGAAGCTGTGCGTTTGACACCATTCCACCTATTCCGCTGCAGTCATTACAACGAGCCTGTCCTCCCAAATGAAGGTGCCACTAACCTCCTGTGCTACAGTAGAGTATGCGTGTCCTTGAGATCTGACAGAGAGCCAGGACAAGACCTAGCATCTGCTCTGGAGATCACCTACCTGCATGAGGTATAGGTTCATTAATTAGGCTAAAGGTATCCTCAAGTACTTGAGTCAATATTATTGCTAGGTTTTTATATTCCACATTAAATGCAGGCTAAAATGTACGTAGCCTATTCTTTCTCAAACGTTAGGTGAATCCAATGACTGTATAAATAAGGGTGGACCTGCTTTTCTAGTTTGTTTATAGCTAGCACTACGGCTGGGCGATATTATTAGATTATTATTTGACCATGCTTGTCACTTATGAACATTTTTGAACATCTTGGCATAGTTCTGTTATAATCTGTTATAATCTCCACCCGGCACAGCCAGAAGAGGACTGGCCACCCCTCATAGCCTGGTTCCTCTCTAGGTTTCTTCCTAGGTTTTGGCCTTTCTAGGGAGTTTTTCCAAGCCACCGTGCTTCTACACCTGCATTACTAGCTGTTTGGGGTTTTAGGCTGGGTTTCTGTACAGCACTTCGAGATATTAGCTGATGTACGAAGGGCTATATAAAATAAACTTGATTGATTGATATGGTCAAAATCTGGTCAAAATCTGGTCAAAATCTCATATCCCGATATAAGTCATTTCATATCCCAATAACAATACATATCACGATATAGCATATGTTCTGTAAATTCAATGAATAAATAGTTTAGATAAAATTACCACATGTAAAGGACTAGTTCTTATTACATTTTGAATTATACTGAACAAATAAAAGGTACTTACTCAAATTTGATTATTTCACCTTTTATTTTGAACCTTTGTGCAAATTTTCAACTAAGCATGTAACAAATTATAAAAGTGTATAAAATCTAAAAAGGTAAATAGAAAACACGTCAACTATAGTTGCAAACAAAATTAATATAGGCCTAAAAAATATATATATATATATATATATATATATATATATATATATATATATATATATATATATATATATATATATATAATAAAACCTGTTTTGGGGGGGCTTGCCTGTTTTGCATGTTATTTTGGCATTAATATGTGTCGCATACTATCAATTTGCATTTGGTACCTTGGGTCAAGTGTTAGCACCAACTCACAAAACCCCCGTTTCTCGACCGTGTAAATTGGGGCCATGTCTCTGCAGATGTAAGTTGTAACAGCAGCTGTTATCGCCTTCCATCTTCGTGATTCTTTGCCATATGGTGTGCCGCGAGCAAAAGCCTCTTGCAACGTCTGAGTCGGGGGTTTGTTTTGAGCACTCAACTATACTTTTTGGGGTCTTATCCGTAGACTCTCTCCGTACTGTTTCACATGATTCTTGCATGGGTGGTAAAAGAAGTTAGTGGCGTTTGAGGCTGTTGTCGGGACCGGCCTGCGGCATATTTTGCCCTTGTCAGACTTTTCATACCCAAACCACGTCCATGCGACCGAAGTGGCCCCTGTTTTAGGTACGGTCTCCATGCTCTGCGTCACGTTCACTCTCCACCATGTTTGTTTGTGTTGCAAATTTCCTTCCACGCGGCATGTGTGGAAGAACGAAAACCAACGTCCAATTGACAAAAAATATTGCCGTAAAGAGTGTGATTTGCGACAACGAAATAAACGAGCATAATGTGAAAACGATAGACGTTTTTCTATCGTCACACAATATATATCGTCATATCGCCCAGCCCTAGCTAGCACATTCAAGTAATTCTGTATTTATATGCTAAGATGTCAGAGGCTCATGGCGCAAGCAATCAGTGAGAGTGGCCCTCAAATAATGTCTGGCATTTACCTATATTCTGTACTGAAAATGTGATACTAATCCTAAACGTAGGTACATTTTATAACAGAGTGCAAGAGAGAAAGCAAGGATGCAGACAGCTTTGAAACTAAGTCCCTTAATCATGCCCTCAAAGGCAACCAACAGAGCTAGTAAGAGTTGTCAATCATGACATACTTGGAAACATTGGTCTCCTCTACATCCAATGTCCTTTAAGAATAATGGACCGGTGTGTTTGAGATTTGAGGTTTATTTCACGGGTGTGAGCGATCATGTTAAGTTAACAAGTCATGTCCTGTTCATCTGGCCAGGGGTTGAGTGTGAGAGACATTTGCATGTGTACAGCTGCTTGTGGCAGGGCAGACAGACAGCGTCCCAAATGGCACCCTATTCCCTACAGCTGGGGTCCAGAAGCAGCTTACGCCAGGCTATGCTAATGCACTCAGCATGGGTCTCCGAGACAACTCTTTGATTCATAGTGCACCCTGACATGTGTAGAAGTGCAGAAAGTAAGGAGTGCCTTGGCTAAATATTGGACCAATGCCAATTAGTGTTGGCTAGGATCTCTTTTTCGTCATCCAATCAACAATGATGCACTCTAGTTTTGTGCATATTGTTTATAAAGAGTTAGGTGATTGTCAATTTTAGTTTAGTCTTTAATCTTAACTTGAAAATGAACCCTAAAAGCATTGTTACTGGGGCTACGTCGTAGAACTAGGGCTAACTGAATTATGGTCCCTGCCTCTGATCACATTCAGTGAGGTCAAAACGAACGAGTGCAGATGTAAATTCCCTGCCGAGAACACAGAACAACAAATCACCGCCATAAATTAGGGGCATAATTTAATCATAGTATGTAGTATGACTATCATACTACACTGCAGTAGCATGTAGCCTGCAGACCAGCTCATCCAATTAGGCTTTAGACATGTTTTACAGAGCTCCCTAATTGGGCGGTCCAATCAAATTATGCATGTACATTTGAAAACTAAAGGTTTGTCAGAGAGCAGAGGGCCATTTGTCAGCATTTTTTGTATCAACAAAACCATAAAATGATGGCTAGGAATAAACCATTGACCTTATTTTCTTAAGTCAGGCTATATACCAATACTAATGAGCATAGAATACAATGTTAATGGAAATTAG
Source organism: Salvelinus fontinalis (assembly GCF_029448725.1). NCBI lineage: Eukaryota > Metazoa > Chordata > Actinopteri > Salmoniformes > Salmonidae > Salvelinus > Salvelinus fontinalis. The sequence continues at coordinate 3,683,035 of NC_074698.1, forward strand.
GTCTAGTTCTTGAAGAGTTACTCAAACAGGACAATGTCATTTCTACAGATTTCCCACATGTGAGATCAGGGAAGTCCAATTCTTACAGCATTCCCCGGGATACATTTAACAAGATGGGCGTGGAGGAGGAATTGAATAGGAGAGAGAGATGGAGATAAGCCTTTGTCCCTCGATATTCCTTTGAAATAGACTCTGCCTATGATTTTCGACCTCGAGCAAAAATAGTCGAGGGATAAATGGAGGAGTGTTGATTCATCTAACAAAATGTACAGACCTATCGGCAAGTCGCGAAATCAGAGTGAGATCATGCATGCTCATCTCTCACTGCAACTCAAAGCACAAGAGCAATGAAAGAAAATACGGAGAGCAGAGCGAGAATGAGGTGTGTCCGCAACATAGAAAACACCGACAAAACGCCATCATGTTATGGCCCAATTTGGCAAAAATAGACCTCAATATGAAAATTACAAGTGTGCTGAGTAATATCGAAATAGTATGGGAAAAAAGTGAATCGATTATACAGTGAATCGATTTGTTTCAGACAAAGCACCACATGGCAAGGGCACGCGGAATGCATCTCCTCAAAAATTAGATTGGACATTGAGCCAAGATGTAGAGGTCTACATTTTATAACAAAGTGGCTTAAAAAGAATACCCGGCCTACTACTTGTAATAACAATACTTTACATTGCATGCGTCCCTGGAAAGGGAGGTGCCGACCAAACCATTACAAAGCATTTCTGAAATATGAATAATTAGCGAGTTAGCAAATTAGGTAATAAGCAGGTGAAATAACATTAGTTTCACAGTCTACTTTTGGATTTCTATAGTGGACAGCAAGTAACTACAGTCAGGCAAGCCACTGACAATAAGTGGCCTGGTGATAAGGTGTAGCCACCAGGCAGCAAGTGGCGAGCTGATAAGCCAACATCAGCACCATTGACGGCGGAAAGCTGCGGAAATCCAATTTCATCGGCTCCAGAGGCAATGCTACTGCCTATGATTCAGCACAAAAAATCTAACTGACACACAAGTGTTGATGTAGCTATAAAGGTTTGCTACTGTCTGTACATGGATCAAAACAGATACTATATAAAGCAAAAAAAACTATCCTGTAAGGAACACTGTGTGATTTCTTCTTTCAGTTTTCTCAAGCAAGACAAGCTACCCAAAGTAAAGACATGCCTCAAGTAGGGAAAACAGAAGGGCACCACTATCTTAAAATCATAGCTACAAATCTGTGGCCATAATAATTGGCGAGTTAGATAGCTAACGCTCAGCTAATTAGTTTGATAGCTACCTAGATCATTTTGTAGCATGCAAGCTACACCCCTTGGCTACATTAATTAGCTAGCTTAGCCTCAGTAACACATCATGACAGCTGTCATATTTTAATAATGAACGTAAAAGACAAAATATATAACATTGAACTACAATGTGCGTGTTTATGGACAAATCCATTTAGCCACTTTTGATCCAATTATCCACATGGCTAGTTTGGGGCTCCCGCCTGGTGCGATGAATTTGCTAGCCAAGGCAAGACAGTACCCAGGCCCAACCTCTCCTCACACCCAGACCTAGAGTACGCAACGATAAAAAGATAAGCTCGGTGCCTCAAAGCTAAATGACAAGCCTGAATGGCGCTTTTGTTTTACCCCGGCAAAAAAAAAAGCCAACTCCTCGAATTCTTCATCATTCGAAGACACCTAGGAGCAATGACTTGCGGAATGTACTAGGCTTGCTATAAATAGATAAAGCGTCTTTCTCTCTTACCTGTGTGGCTGACAGTTATTGTCTCTCCAGCTGCAGTCACTCAGTGGACACCCGACAGAGAAGAGTAGTTCGCTAGGCGGCCTTAAGGGGAGGAGGGCGCCAGAGTACAGGCAGAGATTGTTCTGAAATTCTTCCTGAGCGTTCTGCACAGATGCTTGAATAAAAGAGGTTTGTGTGTAGGTTGGCCTACACTGATCTCAGAGGAGGCTGGTGGGAGGAGCTATAGGAGGACGGGCTCATTGTAATGGCTGGAATGGAATTCATGGAACGGAGTCAAACATGTAGTTTCCGTATGTTTGATGTGTTTTATACCTTTCCATTTATTCAATTCCAGCCATTACAATGAGCCTTCTATAGCTCCTCCCACCAGCCTCCCCTGTCTGATCTGTTGATAAGATGGTGTTAGAAGATAATGATATTAAAACTAGTTTAGCTGATATAAACAAATTGCAGGTCTTCAGAGATGATCTACAATGCTAACCCAAACGAATGACACAATGGTAGACCTAACTTGTTAAATAGCCTTCTGCCCTATGTAATAGGTGACAGACACCATTTTTACCAATAGGCCATCTTTTGTTATTTTCTCACATTAAACCAATGTCTCATCTAATCTAATATATTTGAATTTCCATTCCTCTAGTTCTGGCTTAGTGTCAATTTACCAATGATTATGTAAGAATTACTGGAAAACCTGCTTAGAAGGATCTGGAGTGGCAATACCCCTCTTGCCGTAAAACCTGTGGGTGGGGTATAGCAAGGGAAGCACTGTGCCTGCCACTGTTAGTGACCTCTAAACATCTATAGGCCTTTACTGCTCTGGCAGACTGACTGATCTAACACTCCTCCATACTAAACCAACCCTAGGGGGCAGTAATTGGTTACAATGGTGTAATGGTGTGTAACTAGACTACACATACACTTACAGTGTATAGAATATCATTTGTTTCCTTATGGAACCAATGGAATAGTCCCCAAAGTGCAAACGCCAAGCTAAATCAAGCACACCTCAAGTTTATAATATGAAACTATTTGGCATATTTCACCCTAGGTCTGGTATGTTTATTAGGAGATAGAGCCTCCTAGAAACACATACTAATGTTTTGCAAAGCAACAGAGAGTGTTGCCAGAAAGCATTGCATTGTGCCATACATTTTATTGACGAAGTCTTAACCATGAGGCAGGGTTGAGGTTAGCCCCTGGAGTTGCTTAGCAACCAGACCACTGGAGGATAAGCATGCATTTTATTCTCCAGTTAGGGACAAAGGAGGGAGAGGGTGAGAAAGAGGCAGATGGTACATGTCTGAAATTACTATGGTGTGTTTGGTCTGCATTTTATTGTTAGGTGATTGACATTATTCCTCATTTTAAACTGTAAACAATATATAACAATTGGTCTTAACATACCTTGAAATAAATCTTAATATTTTACTTCTGATTAAGGTTATTCAAAGCTAAATATAATAAGATAAATCCTCATCTGCAGTTGTGTGGTTTGAAATAGTTCTGTCTATGCCATACAGCTTTGCATAATCGCGTGTAGGCTATGGTACGGCACTGTTCATTTAATTGCAATATTTAATTGTCATATTAGTGTAAGTAAGTAGCCTTGCATTAGCCTTGGCTGTTTCTATAGCGTGAGGCAGCTTGATGTACAAGTACACCCCTTGGACAAGACACTAGTCTATCACAGGGTCAATCTAATGTATGTGTAGAAGACAGAATATGTCAGTCTGTTCTGGTCTGGATTTAGGCCCGTGAGACAGATTTATGTTAGATGTCAACTAAAGGCAGTCAAGTACGAACAGAGAAAAAGCTCCTTGATTTTTTTAGCCACAGGGTGGCATTGTTTCTCTGGATAACATACCCCAGCACAGACTTACACTGAGCGTACAAAACATGATGCTCTTTCCATGACATCGACTGCCATAATCCCTTATTGATGTCACCTGTTAAATCCACTTCAATCAGTGTAGACGAAGGGTTTGAGACAGGCTAAAGAAGGATGTTTAAGCCTCGAGACATGGGTTGTGTGTGTGCCATTTAGAGGGTGAATGGGCAAGACAACAGATTTAAGTGCCATTGAACAGGGTATTGTAGTAGGCGCCAGGCTCACCGGTTTACACACGCTCAACCGTTTCCCGTGTGTATCAAGAATGGTCCACCATCCAAAGGACATCCAGCCTACTTCACACAACTGTGGGAAGCATGTGTATGTGACAAATACAATTTGATTTGCTTTGATTTGATTTAGAGTAGACATGGGCCAGCATCCCTGTGGAACGCTTTCAACACTTTGTAGAGTCCATGCCCCTATGAATTGAGGCTGTTCTGAGGGCAACTCAATATTAGGAAGGTGTTCATAATGTTTGGTACACTCAGTGTGCGATCATAGACTCTGCTCTAAGGAGTTGGTACAAGCATGCATGTCTCCCACGCTGAAACTTGTGTCATTGTGAGGTCAAAGCACTATGCACAACATGGATAAAACGTACTGTAGCAGGCATTTATTTGTTAGTCATACACAAGTGCCGGCTACTCGTTTTAGCGGCCTACATTTTGCGACAGACATGCATGCATTCTGAACAATTTCTTTATGAGTGTAACCAATGCTGTTTAACCATACCGACTCTGCATTGACAGCCTTAGGAGAGCAGGTACAGGCCGCTAGCAAAATGACATGGCAGAATAGGCAGGCTTTGTTGAATTGGCTCTTAGCTGAGAAAGGTGGAGTCTGCGTAATGTTCGGAGACGAATGTTGCACCTTCATACCCAATAACACTGCACCAGATGGATCGTTCACGACAGCTATGACCAAGCTGAAAGGATTACGGCAAGAAGTAAAAGACAATGCCGGATTTTGATTTGATAGCCATGCTTGGGATTGGCTGGACTTGACTTAGGGAAAATGGGGGGCAATGTTTACAAAGATGGCTATAACGATAGGAGTCGCACTGGTGGTCATGGGAAACGTTTTTTTTTGCTGTGTCCTACCTTTGTTGAAATCTCTTTTGGTTCAAACTGCAGTAAAACAGATGGCGATAGGTAATTACAACCCACCGGTGGTAGTAAACACTGTGCCGGGGGCTCCTGGGCAATATACAGATAGATATGGAAAAGCATGCGATGCTCTTGGAGGACCACTTGACTGTCCTTTTGGAAACCCAAACTGCCTATATGGAGTTACACCAGGAGGAGGATATGCTTGTCATGATTATCTTGATCAGGGTTTCCTGTCTTTGGCCCAGAGTCTAATGGTTATGAGGTTGTCCATGTACACAAACCTTGTCGTAAAGGAAGGCGTTGCAAGTGGTGTACAAAGGATGAGCGAGATGGACATCTTCATTATCCTGAACCCTTTTTCTGTGCAATGTGTCAGATGGGGGGGACTGTCCCATATGTAAGGATGAGGAATGTGCTTAAATGATATGCGTACTATCAAGGGATATAACCATGTCATCAATGATTAAGGATTATAATCATGCATTTACTGTAACTTTTGATAATGGATAAATTCATGTACTAAACAACATACAGTTGCAGAGTATTCGTATAAGTATTTTGTGTGGTTTACCACAGTTACATGCATTGACGCATACTTACCGTAGTGTATTAGTGACGCTCAATACTTTGCATTAGCATTACTGTGTTGAAGTCCTACTGGTCAGTGACTCAAACTCTTCACATCATTCCATCATCTTTTCTGCTGTAAAACCACAAATTGTAGGGTGCTACACCAACTGACTAGCCATGCCTGGAAGATGTCTATCTTCTCCTTTCCGGCCCAAGCCAAGCCCAGTCTTCAGGGAGAGGTCAAGGGTGTATTTTGGGTGGGCAGATGGTGCGGCTGTTGGACTGTTTACCGGCCAAGGCTATTGTCCCTGAAGATAATCTGGCAGGTTACCCTCCTACACTACCTCCAGACTTGCGTGGTGTCACAGACCCCTCCTCTCCCCTCCCTCTCCAGATTCCTCTTCCATACAATGGGTAAAGACCAGAGATGTTGGTACGCACATCTGACTCACACGTAATCACACGTACTCACACACTATTACATATTATCTAACCCTACAAGTACAAAGTGAAAACAACAGCTGATGTGGATTAGCTACTGTCATGTGAAAAAGGCCAAGAAGGGATGCCAACGTTTATGGTGTCTCATCATGACCAACAGGTGATTAGTGGAGGGAGGCAGACAGACAGGTTGGTTGATTTATGAGAAATTAGATCATGCAAACATATTTGTTGTTTAAGAAAAATGTGTTTGTGTGTGTGTGTGTGTGTGTGTGTTAGATTTTACGATTCTGCATCTGCAGGGCTGGGCATCCTTATACTTCAGTGTTAAGTCGGTCGGTACAACAGTCCCTAAGCTCCAGCTTAGGTCAACAGCAGCTGCGCCCAATGGCTCTGGCATCCCTCACTGAATAGGGAGAGCTCTTAACAGTTGTCTCATCCTCTGTGTATAGGGTCAGATCCTCTCAAGCCTCCAAATCAGTCCATCTTACCAGCAAAGCTAGGGATTTTCCAATTATTGTTCATTTACTTTGACTTACAGTAGCTACACACTTCAACTGTTCTGGTGCCAGTTCGCATTACCATTGAGGCAATAATAATTTTGGTTTATGGATTCAGTGTTATGAATTGTGCTTAGGTTAAATTACATCCCATCACATATAATGCTAATACGACTGAATTTACATAGACACAAAGTAATTCTTTCTAGTTAATGTTCAACCAGTAGAAAACAGTTCCTTAGCAACATAATATGCTGTACATGTATGAATATACACATTTCACAACTAGTTCTCCCTCCCTCCCTGTAAATCCTCAACCCTCGCAGATATGTAGTTGACAAACAGAAGCGCAGTTGTCACTCACCTGTTTGGAATGTCATCGCTCCATTAGCTAGTCTAAATATGCGTACGTGACAGACACAGGCTTTTGACATGTGAAACCGCAGAATGCACTAGAGACCCATTACGTAATGGATTTCAATGGGGACCACCAAAGAAAGAGAGGATCTCCCCCACTTTAGGGATTACACCGCACTCCTATTTCAGAGGAAGTGCACAACATTTAGAAAATAGTTACCATTTCTCAATATTGCCACTTTGCAACAGTCACGCAACCACACCATGGAAATAAGGATTAACATAGCGTTGGACCTAGATGTTTGACACTGAACATTTATTTTCATTGTCGAAAACCGTTGTGACACCCACATCCACTCACACACACATGGACAGAATCAGTCGCACACATTGAGGACAAAGATTTGAACAAAAGAGGCGAGGAACAAAAGAAAGATTCAGGTCAGCGACATGTTGAATTCTGCAACAGAGAGAGACACCTGTCATTAACATCAGTTTGAACATTTTGATGCAGGACTCAGGGTGCAGGCAAAAAGGTCATGCACTTTACGGTTAAAACGCTGTACTCACTTGATCCTTCAGCCAGCCATGATGTGTTTCACAAAGGCTGAAATAGAGCGATAGAAACAGAAATTGTATTAGCAATAGATGCCCACAGCACACTGCATAAAGTAGTCTATTGCCGCACCTTCTTAGTTAATGCAGCCATTGCCGTCCTCTTGTCCTTCCATCACTACCTCGACCTCTTCCTCTGTACTCTTCTCTCCTGTAGGTGTAACAGAGGGGTGTGAGATATTTCAAATGGTGTTAAACAATCCTCAGACACAACCCTTTTGGGGGAAAAAACACTAATTTCAAGTGATCATACAGTACCAGTCAAAAGTTTGGACACACCTACTCATTGAAGGTTTTCTTTATTTTTTACTATTTTCTACATTGTAGAATAATAGTGAAGACATCAAAATTATAAAATAACACATATGGAATCATGTAGTAATCCACAAATGTGTTAAACAACGATATTAGATTCTTCAAAGTAGCCACCCTTTTCCTTGATGACAGCTTTGCACACGCTTGGCATTCTCTCAACCAGCTTCACATGGAATGCTTTTCAAACAGTCTTGAAGGAGTTCCTACATATGCTGAGCACTTGTTGGCTGCTTTTCCTTCACTCTAGAGTCCAACTTATCCCAAACCATCTCAATTGGGTTGAGGTCGGGTGATTGTGGAGGCCAGGTCATGACGCAGCACTCCACCACTCTCCTTCTTGGTCAAATTGCCCTTACACAGCCTGGAGGTGTGTTGGGTCATTGTCCTGTTGAAAAACAAATGATAGTCCTACAAAGCTCAAACCAGATGGGATGGTGTAGAAGCCATGCTGTTTAAGTGTGCCTTGAATTCTAAATATATCACAGACAGTGTCACCAGCAAAGCATCCTCACACCATCACACCTCCTCCTCCATGATTCACGGTGGAAACCACACATGTGGAGATCATCCATTCACCTACTCTGCGTTTCACAAAGACACAGCAGTTGGAACCAAAAATCTCAAATTTGGACTCAGGCCAAAGGACAGATTTCCACCGGTCTAATGTCCATTGCTTCTTATTATTGGTGTCCTTTAGTAGTGGTTTCTTTGCAGTAATTCAACCACGAAGGCCTGATTCACAGTCTCCTCTGAACAGCTGATTTTGAGATGTGTTACAGCTGGAGGCAGGGCTTTCTCCTATAGATCTCCATTTTTATGGAATGGTCTGCCTACCCATGTGAGAGACGCAGACTCGGTCTCAACCCTTAAGTCTTTACTGAAGACTTATCTCTTCAGTAGGTCATATGATTGAGTGTAGTCTGGCCCAGGAGTGTGAAGGTGAACGGAAAGGCTCTGGAGCAACGAACCGCCCTTGCTGTCTCTGCCTGGCCGGTTCCCCTCTCTCCACTGGGATTCTCTGCCTCTAACCCTATTACAGGGGCTAAGTCACTGGCTTACTGGTGCTCTTTCATGCCGTCCCGAGGAGGGGTTGAGTGGGTTGAGTTACTGACGTGATCTTCCTGTCTGGGTTGGCGCCCCCCCTTGGTTTGTGCTGTGGTGGAGATCTTTGTGGGCTATACTCGGCCTTGTCTCAGGATTGTAAGTTGGTGGTTGAAGATATCCCTCTAGTGGTGCGGGGGCTGTACTTTGGCAAAGTGGGTGGGGTTATATCCTTCCTGTTTGGCCCTGTCCGGGGGTATCATCGGATGGGGCCACAGTGTCTCCTGACCCCTCCTGTCTCAGCCTCCAGTATTTATGCAGCAGTAGTTTGTGTCAGGGGGCTAGGGTCAGTTGGTTATATCTGGAGTACTTCTCCTGTCTTATCCAGTGTCCTGTGTGAATTTAAATATGCTCTCTCTAATTCTCTCCTTCTCTCTTTCGGAGGACCTGAGCCCTAGGACCATACGTCAGGACTACCGGGCATGATGACTCCTTGCTGTCCCCAGTCCACCTGGCCTTGAGGCTGTTCCAGTTTCAACTGTTCTGCCTGCGGTTATGGAACCCCTACCTGTCCCAGACCTGCTGTTTTCAACTCTTAATGATCGGCTATGAAAAGCCAACTGACATTTATGATTATGATTATTTGACCATTATTGATTATTTGACCATGCTTGTCATTTATGAACATTTTGAACATCTTGGCCATGTTCTGTTATAATCTCCACCCGGCACAGCCAGAAGAGGACTGGCCACCCCTCATAGCCTGGTTCCTCTCTGGGTTTCTTCCTAGGTTTTGGCCTTTCTAGGGAGTTTTTCCTAGCCACCGTGCTTCTACACCTGCATTGCTTGCTGTTTGGGGTTTTAGGCTGGGTTTCTGTACAGCATTTCGAGATATTAGCTGATGTACGAAGGGCTATATAAAATAAACTTGATTTGATTTGATTTACTTGAAAATGTGAAGCATTTGTTTGGGCTGCAATTTCTGAGGCTGGTAACTCTAATGAACTTATCCTCTGCAGCAGAGGTAACTCTGAGTCTTCCTTTCCTGTGGCGGTCTTCATGAGAGCCAGTTTCATCATAGTGCTTGATGGTTTTTGCGACTGCACTTCAAGAAACTTTCAAAATTCTTGAATTTTTCCAGATTGACTGACCTTCATGTCTTAAAGCAAAGATGGACTGTCATTTCTCTTTGCTTATTTTAGCTGTTCTTGCCATAATATGGACTTGTTATTTTAAATAATAGGGATATCTTCTGTATACCACACTTACCTTGTTACAACACAACTGATTGGCTCAAACGCATTAAGGAAATCAATTCCACAAATGAACTTTTAAGAAGGCACACCTGTTAATTGAAATGCATTCCAGGTGACTACATCATGAAGCTGGTTGAGAGAATGTTTCACATGTGATCTCTCATAATTACATGTGATCACGTGTACTTACTGTATGTGATAATGTGACAACATGTAAAAGAAAAAATGTGATAACGTAAAACTACACGTGAAAACATTTCAGCACATGTGAAAACATAATCTCACGTAAAATAAATGTGACAACACGAGGATGCAACATTTCAACATGTGATACCATGAAACTACATGTAAAACTGCAAATTAGATTTTCACATGTGAAATGTTTTTCTTATGTGAAAATTCAATTCCACATGTGAGAGTTAGATTTTCACGTGAAAGTTTTTCAAATGTGAAAGTTTTCAAATGTGAAAATCTCTACATTTAATACATGTGAACAACTGACCTTACCTTGTGTCTCTTTTGCTTTCATATGTGAACATTTCAGCTCAACATGTGAAAACCAAATTTCACATGTGAAACTGCAGATTTCACATGTTTTTTGTAATGGAAGTAATTAAATGGTGTGGGGGTCTTAATAAGGTACAGTGAGGGAAAATAGTATTTGGTCCCCTGCTGATTTTGTACGTTTGCCCACTGACAAAGAAATGATCAGTCTATAATTTTAATGGTAGGTTTATTTGAACAGTGAGAGACAGAATAACAACAACAAAATCCAGAAAAAAACAAACAAGAAATGTCTGACCTCTGTGATTGCCAACAAGGGTTTTGCCACCAAGTACTAAGTCATGTTTTGCAGAGGGGTCAAATACTTATTTCCCTCATTAAAATGCAAATCAATTAATAACATTTTTGACATGCGTTTTTCTGGATTTTGTTGTTGTTATTCTGTCTCTCACTGTTCAAATAAACCTACCATTAAAATTATAGACTGATCATTTCTTTGTCAGTGGGCAAACTTTCAAAATCAGAAAAGGATCAAATACTTTTTTCCCTCACTGTAAGTGGTACGCTGTTCAGCTAAAATAGTGTAAAAGTCTTTAACCAATGACAATATGAATCCATTTGACATGATCACTTTGTACTGACTTTTCAATATGACCCCACCTGGGATTTGAACTCAGAACCTCTTGATTTAGGTTATGCTGATCTTTTTCACCACAAAGTCTATAACATGTGTAACAGTATAACTTTAAACCGTCCCCTCGCCCAGACACGGGCGCGAACCAGGGACCCTCTGCACACATCAACAACTGACACCCACGAGGCGTCGTTACCCATAGCTCCACAAAAGCCACGGCCCTTGCAGAGCAAGGTGCAACACTACATCTAGGTTTCAGAGCAAGTGACGTAACTGATTGAAACGCTACTAGCGCGTACCCGCTAACTAGCTAGCCATTTCACATCCGTTACACTCACCCCCCTTTCAACCTCCTCCTTTTCCGCAGCAACCAGTGATCCGGGTCAACAGCATCAATGTAACAGTATAACTTTAAACCGTCCCCTCGCCCTGACACGGGCGCAAACCAGGGATCCTCTGCACACATCAACAACGGTCGCCCACAAAGCATCGTTACCCATCGCTCCACAAAGGCCACGGCCCTTGCAGAGCAAGGTGCAACCCTACTTCTAGGTTTCAGAGCAAGTGACGTAACTGATTGAAATGCTACTAGCGCGTACCCGCTAACTAGCTAGCCATTTCACATCCGTTACACATACTCAGAAGTTCAGCAATTAGAGGGTTTTCTGTAAAGTCTAATGTTGGTGCAACATATTATTTTGTTTTAATCTTACTCCTCAATCACTATGATAAATATAATAGTTTTTCTTGAGTGTATTCTTAACATGAGCTGAGATTTACTTTGAAGTCCAAAGTGTAGGAATACAGGTGGAGTCAGTCATCATAACAGAAATGGTGGCTTAGCAAGAAGATCTGAATGCTGTGAACCAACAGGTTGTGAGTTCAAATCCCAGGTGAAGACATGTTGAATAATAATTACTGTATACATAATTATTATAATAATGTATGCAAAGGTGTGCCAAAATATGTAAGTCAAAAACAATGTGTGACTTTCCCGGGACATCCTAACGACTGATTTTTGTTTGCAGGGCATCCCCTGAAAATCTAAATCCACATGTGAAAGGTTAAGTGGTCATGTGAAATTTCACATGTGAAATAAAATGTTACATGTGAAATCATGTGGTTTTTCCATAAGGGAAGACAAACCCCAAACCAATCCTCCTTTCAGATACCCTTAGGGGTTTCACATTAACTTCATAGAGCATACATTACACATCTATAATCACATCATAAACATGAGATTATAGCTACAAAGAACATGGGTACTAACCAAGAGTTGCGAGTGCGTGACGCAACTCGGAGCCCATGACAGTGCCGTTGTCCTCCTTGTCAAAGACAAGCAGTCCTTCCACAAAGTCCTCAAAGGTACCCCGGTTTTTGGACTTGGAGATGTGCTGGAACATTGGTAGGAAGGTCTCAAAGCCAATCAGCTTGGTGTTCATTTCTATAGTGGCACAGTGAGCAAGGGAAGGAGTTACTTTCGATGAAACCAACCCAACCCATCGACATACAAGCCTCCACAGAGTTCAAGGTGAATAAAGAGATAACGGAAAGTAGGAGAAAGATGGCGACTTAAGCAATGGTGTGGCCATGCACATGTTCAAAGGCTGGAGTCATTGTCCAAAGGCAGATGTGTCTACAAACTGTGATGCCATCAGTTAAAATGTTGCTCCTGATGGATACACTTGCAGAGCAAATGAGTGATCTCTTTGTCTGTGTGAACATGTAACCAGTGACCACTTCTACTATACATTGTAGAACTGGCCGCCAAACATACCCTCGTAAAGCTGACTATCCTACCGATCCTCGACTTCGGCGATGTCATTTACAAAATAGCCTCCAACACTCTACTCAGCAAACTGGATGCAGTCTATCACAGTGACATCCGTTTTGTCACCAAAGCCCCATATACCACCCACCACTGCGACCTGTATGCTCTCGTCGGCTGGCCCTCGCTACATATTCGTCGCCAGACCCACTGGCTCCAGGTCATCTTTAAGTCTTTGCTAGTTAAAGCTCCGCCTTATCTCATCTCACTCGTCACCATAACAACACCCACCCGTAGCATGTGCTCCAGCAGGTATATCTCACTGGTCATCCCCAAAGCCAACACCTCCTTTGGCCGCCTTTCCTTACAGTTCTCTGCTGCTTATGACTAGAACGAATTGCAAAAATCGCTGAAGTTGGAGACTTATACCTCCCTCACTAACCTTTAAACATCAGCTACCTGAGCAGCTAACCGATTGCTGCAGCTGTACACAGCTCATCTGTAAATCGCCCATCCAATCTACCTACCTCATCCCCATATTGTTTTTATTTACTTTTTTGCTCTTTTGCACACCAGTATTTCTACTTGCACATCATCATCTGCTCATCTATCACTCCAGTGTTAATTTGCTAAACTGTAATTATTTTGATATTGCCTTACCTCCTCACGCCATTTGCACACACTGTATATAGACTTTTTTTCTATAGTGTTATTGACTGTACGTTTGTTTATTCCATGTGTAACTCTGTGTTGTTGTTCGTGTCGCACTGCTTTGCTTTATCTTGGCCAGGTCGCAGTTGTAAATGAGAACGTGTTCTCAACTAGCCTACCTGGTTAAATAAAGGTGAAAAAAATGTCTAATGAATACTGGTGTGCCCACTGACCCCATGGCTTGCGTTTCCATAGGACTCATGACCTCTTCGTTGGAGGCGTTCTGGCCCAGCGCCCTCATCACGTCACCACACCGGGCGTAAGAGATCTTCATCTTGATTTTGGTGGTCCTGTCGAAAAACATGAAGGTCTCTTTGAACTCTGGGGAAGCACACAGATCATTAGGATTAGCTGGGGTAACTAGCAAGCCATCAACAGATCAGGTCATCCAAAAAAACTAGTCATCCCAAAAATTGACATCAAAAGATTTACCGTCAATTTTACCGTCAATTTGGTCTGCAGTGAACACAATCTGAAATTAAAAAAAAGAACACTTCAATAGTGGCAATATTGCTACTGATTTTTCCCAGCTCATCATTGTAAGCACATTTACCAATTCTACTGTGAAGGAATTTGTGTCTGGAAAGTTTTATTGGATGTGTGCTGCTACGTCAACAGTCCTTGATCGTACAGTGAATGCCAGTTGCCAATGCCAAAAAATATGAATTTGATTAGGAACGCTTATAATATACTTTGATTTACCTCCTACATAACTTCATTCAGATGTTATCTTCAACAATCAATCCAATTTCAAATGTCTTTATAAAGCCCTTTCTACATCAGCCGGTGTCACAAAGTGCTATACAGAAACCCAGCTTAAAACCCCAAACAGCAAGCAATGCAGATGTAGAAACACTGTGGCTAGGAACAACTCCCTAGAAAGGCAGGAACATAGGAAGAAACCTAGAGAGGAACCGGGCTCTGAGGGGTGGCCAGTCCTCTTCTGGCTGTGCCAGGTGGAGATTATAACAGTATATGGCCAAGATGTTCAAAAGTTCATAGATGACCAGCAGGGTCAAATAATAATAATCACAGTGGTTGTAGAGGGTGCAACAGGTCAGCACCTCAGAAGTAAATGTCAGTTGGCTTTTTATAGCCGATCATTCAAAGTTAGTGTCAGCATGTGCGGTAGAGAGAGAGTCGAAAACAGCAGGTCCGGGACAAGATAGAACGTCCAGTGAACAGGTCAGTGTTCTATAGCCGCAGGTAGAACAGTTGAAACTGGAGCAGCAGCACGAGCAGGTGGACTGCGGACAGCAAGGAGTCATCAGGCCAGGTAGTCCTGAGGCATGATAAATACTCCAGATATAACAGACTGACCCTAGCCCCCCGACACAAACTATTGCAGCACAAATACTGGAGGCTGAGACAGGAGGGGTCAGGAAACACTGTGGCACCGTCCGACGATACCCCCGGACAGGGCCAACCAGGCAGGATATAACTCCATCCACTTTGCCAAAGCACAGCCCCCACACCACTAGAGCGATATCTTCAACCACCAACTTATAATCCTGAGACAAGGCAGAGTAAAGCCAACAAAGATCTCCACCACAGCACAAACCAAGGGGGGGCGCCAACCCAGACAGGAAGATCACGTCAGTAACTCAACCCACTCAAGTGACGCACCCCTCCCAGGGACAGCATGAAAGAGCACCAGTAAGCACCAGTAAGCCAGTGACTCAGCCCCTGTAATAGGGTTAGAGGCAAATAATCTGTCTGTAAACAACTGTTTGAAAAATGACTTGTGTCATGCACAAAGTAGATGTCCTAACCGAATTGCCAAAACTATAGTTTGTTGACAAGACATTTGTGGAGTGGTTGAAAAACGAGTTTTAATGACTCCAACCTAAGTGTATGTAAACTTCCGACTTCAACTGTATATTTTTTAAAAAATTTGATAGAAATGTAGCTTTCTCCTACTATTCGAGTTATTACCTCCTCTCTCTATACCCCAACCAGTGGCTTCTCACGACCGTTGTAAATTAGCTATAACGTTAGCGGTCGGGACTTGGCAGTAAGAGGCAGCCTGTTACGACGTGATCGTCACACATGCTGACCAGACCGCTTGCGCGCGCATGCTGATTTTGTCCACCCAAACCAGACACCATCAGGACACGCAGGTTGACATATCAAAACAAACTTTGTTATCATATTATCCAGAGCGTTGGTGACTGTAACTGTGCTGCTGTCAACAATGCAATGACGTTTTTTTGCCGACATTTACTGACACCGGCCATAAACCGGTGTTGAGCGTTCGTAAATTCATCAGTTATTCTGCGCTCTGGCACACTCAGAAGAGAGTGCCCTGAAATCGGAGTAGATAGCCCGAGTAAATTTCCGAACGCTCCATAGACTCTCACCTCTAAACCCATGCAATTTTCAGGGCTGCGTTGTTTTTATTATAAATATTATTATTTTATTAAAACAATACAATACAAAGACAATTTCCGCTCCTAGTAGTGGGTGCTCTGGTCAGTGTGTGCGCTCTCACCCAACCGCCTGGAGACGCTGGCAGGGCGAAGCTCCCGCCCCCGGCCCAAAAGGCTGTGTTCTTGCCATCTGGATGAAAATCCAACAGTCTTTGAGTTCCCCCTTTGGAGAGAACGTGAAGGTCTTGGAATCCCCATTCACTGTCCAAGCAATCAGGTTTGTAGATTATAACTAGTCTGTTATCTAGAAGGACATTACTCAATACAGTGTTATTGTGGCAGCTTTGATGGACAGGGGGACAGCATCACTCTGATATCTGACCTCTAACCTTGCGGTGAGAGAGGCCAGTTGACTTTTATACCCACTGTTTTCTCTATGCTATGCTCATGTTAGAGGATTGAGAAAGGTTATGTGGTCTTGCTGTACACAGCTGATTCTAAATTGAGTCACTTAAGTCCACCAAGTGCTTAGAAACTAGAAAGTATGCTACTGGTAGAATGTTCATAGTAACTATAAACTCCTGTCAGAACATGTGTTAGGGTCAGTGTTATACGGGTCGTTGGGACGTCCCTACCCTAAACCCTAATGTTAAAACCTACCCTTACCCTAACCTTAACCATAACCCTTAATCATGGTAGCATCCACATTCACGTAGAAGTGTTAAGAAACATATTTGATTCTTATTTACAATAAAACTGACTCCAAAATGACATTAGGTTATTTAACATTCATTTCTATTGGGCACGACATAACCCGAAACACAACCAAAACAAACAGCAAATGCATCCAACAGGTTTGTAGATTCACAAGCTTGATGTAATCATTGCGTGCTAGGAATATGGGACCAAATACTAAACTTTAGACTACTTTAATACACGTATAAGTGCATTTGTCCAATACTTTTGGTCCCCTAAAATGGGGGGACTATGTACAAAAAGTGCTGTCATTTCCAAATGGTTCACCCGATATAGATGAAAATACCCTCAAATGAAAGCTGATAGTCTGCCCTTTAACCTCCATAGTCATTATCATTTCATCCAAAGCGCTAGAGTACAGAGTCAAAAGTAACAGAACAAATTGCCACTGTCCCGATAGTTTTGGAGCTCACTGTATTACAACGTACAGGTTCTGGCAAAAGAAAGGAAACACTTGAGTACATGAGGGATACAAAGTATATATTGCAAGCAGGTGCTTCCACACAGGTGTGGTTCATGAGTTAATTAAACAAACAATTAACATCCCATCATGCTTAGGGCCATGTATAAAAATGTGTGTGTCTGTCTGTCTGTCTGTCACCAGATTTCAATCCATTTGAACACTTATGGAATTTCCCATAGAAGAATGGTGTCGCATCCCTCAAAGTTACAGACACTAAGTAGAATATATGCCAAGGCACAATGAAGCTGTTCTGGAGGCTCGTGGTGGCCCAACACCCTATTAAGGCACTTTATGTTGGTGCTGCAGTTCTGCAGTTCTACCGCTTTCGTTTTTGGACTGAATATCTTTCATCACAAGAGGGTGCTGTAGACCAATATTTCACAGTGATTAATGTTTTGTTTCTGCCCTCTAGGTTGGAGGCTGCTGTGTGAGGATCTATAAGAAACTCAACATTCTGACATTCATTTTGTATGAGATGTTAATTGGAGTAAAGGTTCAAGGAAAGTTATGCCTGGAAGAAGCATTTTCCAGCACCTTGGAGAGCACTGCATCTGTGAGGAACAGTGTTACCCAGTTACATAGCAAAGCTATCTGGAGTAACCTTGGTCTTCTGTTAGACTGCTTACTGACTAGATCCCTTGAAGTGACTTAATTATTTTAATAATACAAAATTAAACGGTGAAACAAATATTCATGCAGAAACCTGACAATAACAATAAAGTTCTTCACAAAAATGATTTGAAGGCATTTAAATGGTTTGAAACTTGTCTGCCTGTTGAACACACATCCTCAGCCTTCTATAGGAATTTAACGACTGCATAGGACTATGTTTTGGATGACTGGTTGCGAATGCTTATTGAATTGTTTTATTTCTGCCTTTTCTATTCCAGACCTTCTGAAATTCACTAAAGCATCCCATGTATGTAACTTTAGTCTTTCACTTTTCAATTAATGAATCTAGTCAATTGAATCTAGTTTTATTGCATTGTTATCAGGGCATCACTGAAATCAGTTGTATTTGTTGAAATACAATAATGTCTCATTTTGCAAGGCCTGTCCCCTATGGAACTATTCCCTCTCTTACAGAAAAAACACATGATTTCACATGTGGAAAATCTGGAAAATCACATGATTTCACATGTGAAATGTCCATATGCTTTGTACACGTGAAATGTCATCACATGTGAAGTGTTCCAAAACCATTTGGATTTTCACGCGATCACAACCTGTCACGTGAAATTTGGTTTTGGAACACTTCACGTGATCACGTAACATTTCACATGTAGATACAAATTGTCACATGGTGCCCTGCAATCAAGAAGTCGTTAGGATGTCCCCGTAACGTCACAAAATAGCCCCGGTGTTGTCCACGTACATATTTGACATTATGCACATTTATTTATACTGTAATTATTCAATATGTTCTCGTATGGGATTTGAACTCATAACCTCTTGGTTCAGGGCATTCTGATCGTCCTGCTTTGCCACCATTTCTGTGTCAATGACTGGTTTCACCTGTATTCCTACACTTTGGACTTCAAAGTAAATCGTATCTTTGTCAAATACGCTCAAAAAAAACTATTATATGTATCGTAGTGATTCAAGAGTAACATTAAAACACAATAGTATGCCCCAACAACATTAGACAAGTATACAGAAAACCCTGAAATTGCTGAGATAACTAAATCTAACCAATAATGAGAGAATAGTTCATTAAACTGATGACTAAAATAGCAGTGCACATGTCACTCTTTAAAAAATATATTTTCTTTAAAGGTAATACATCTGTAGGGGACTTCTGGGAATGCTACAGACTTTGTGGTGCAGCAGTAATATCACTGTAATCAAAGTCCAGAGGTTGTGAGATCAAATTCCAGTTGCAGCCATTTTGTCAGTACTGAGGGATCATATTGATTAAAGATTTCCACACTTTTTTCAAAACACATTTCAGCTGAACAGCGTACCACTTACCTTAAACGGCCATACCATTACATGACTTCCCTTATAAAAAAATATGTGAAATTTGCAGATTCACAAATCAAATTGTATTTGTCACTTGCTCCGAATACAACAGGTTACAGTGAAATGCTTACTTACAAGCCCTTAACCAACAATGCCGTTTTAAGAAAAATACAACAAACAAATAAATAAAAGTAACAAATAATTAAAGAGCAGCAGTAAAATAACAATAACGAGGCTATTTACAGGGGGTATTGGTACAGAGACAATGGCACCGGTTAGTCGAGGTAATTGAGGTTATTTTTAGGGCCTCCCTCTGACACCGCCTGGTATAGAGGTCCTGGATGGCAGGAAATTTGGCCCCAGTGATGTACTGAGCCGTACGCACTACCCTTTGTAGTACCTTGTGGTCAGAAGGACGAGCAGTTGCCATACCAGGCAGTGATGCAACCAGTCAGGATGCTCTCGATGGTGCAGCTGTAGAACATTTTGAGGATCTGAGGACCCATGTCATATCATTTCAGTCTCCTGAGGGGGAGTAGGTTTTGTTGTGCCCTCTTCACGACTGTCTTGGTGTGGTTGAACCATGTTAGTTTGTTGGTGATGTGAACACCAAGGAACTTGAATCTCTCAACCTGCTCCACTACAGCCCTGTCTATGAGAATGAGGGCGTGCTCAGTCCTCCTTTTCATGTAGTCCACAATCATCTCCTTTGTCTTGAACACATTGAGGGAGAGGTTGTTGTCCTAGCACCACACGGCCAGGTGTCTGAGCTCCTCCCTATAGGCTGTCTCGTCGTTGTCGGTGATCAGGCCTACCGCTGTTGTGTCATTGGCAAACTTAATGATCATTAGAAAGCAAATTACGGACTTCTCTTTAAATCTGCGTATTCCTCCAAAGCTTAGCTGTCCTGAGTCTGCACAACTCTGCCAGGACCTAGGATCAAGAGAGACTCTTAAGTGTTTTAGTACTATATCTCTTGACACAATGATGAAAATAATCATGGCCTCTAAACCTTCAAGCTGCATACTAGATCCTATTTCCAACTAAACTACTGAAAGAGCTGCTTCATGTGCTTGGCCCTCCTATGTTGAACATAATAAACGTCTCTCTACATTTACATTTTACATTTACATTTAAGTCATTTAGCAGACGCTCTTATCCAGAGCGACTTACAAATATCCACCGGATGTGTACCAAACTCACTAAAAGTGGCAGTAATAAAGCCTCTCTTGAAAAAGCCAAACCTTGACCCAGAAAATATAAAAAACTATCGGCCTCTATCGAATCTAACATTCCTCTCAAAACTTTTAGAAAAAGCTGTTGCGCAGAAACTCACTGCCTTCCTGAAGACAAACAATGTATACGAAATGCTTCAGTCTGGTTTTAGACCCCATCATAGCACTGAGACTGCACTTGTGAAGGTGGTAAATAACCTTTTAATGGCGTCAGACCGAGGCTCTGCATCTGTCCTCGTGCTACTAGACCTTAGTGCTGCCTTTGATACCATCGATCACCACATTCTTTTGGAGAGACTGGAAACCCAAATTGGTCTACACGGACAAGTTCTGGCCTGGTTTAGAACATATCTGTCGGAAAGATAACAGTTTGTCTCTGTGAATGGTTTGTCCTCTGACAAATCAACTGTACATTTCGGTGTTCCTCAAGGTTCCGTTTTAGGACCACTATTGTTTTCACTATATATTTTACCTCTTAGGGATGTCATTCAAAAACATAATGTTAACTTTCACTGCTATGCGGATGACACACAGCTGTACATTTCAATGAAACATAGTGAAGCCCCAAAATTGCCCTCGCTAGAAGCCTGTGTTTCAGACATAAGGAAGTGGATGGCTGAAAACATTCTACTTTTAAACTCGGACAAAACAGAGATGCTTGTTCTAGGTCCCAAAAAAAAAAGAGATATTCTGTTAAATCTGACAATTAATCTTGATGGTTGTAAAGTCGTCTCAAATAAAACTGTGAAGGACCTCTGCGTTACTCTGGACCCTGATCTCTCTTTTGACGAACATATCAAGACTGTTTCAAGGACAGCTTTTTTCCATCTACGTAACATTGCAAAAATCAGAAATTTTCGGTCCAAAAATGATGCAGAAAAATGTATCCATGCTTTTGTTACTTCTAGGTTAGACTACTGCAATGCTCTACTTTCCGGCTACCCGGATAAAGCACTAAATAAACTTCAGTTAGTGCTAAATACGGCTGCTAGAATACTGACTAGAACCAATAAATTTGATCATATTACTCCAGTGCTAGCTTCCCTACACTAGCTTCCTGTTAAGGCAAGGGCTGATTTCAAAGTTTTACTGTTAACCTATAAAGCGTTACATGGGCTTGCTCCTACCTATCTTTCCGAATTGGTCCTGCCGTACATACCTACACGTACGTTACGGTCACAAGACGCAGGCCTCCTAATTGTCCCTAGAATTTCTAAGCAAACAGCTGGAGGCAGGGCTTTCTCCTATAGATCTCCATTTTTATGGAATAGTCTGCCTACCCATGTGAGAGACGCAGACTCGGTCTCAACCTTTAAGTCTTTACTGAAGACTTATCTCTTCAGTAGGTCATATGATTGAGTGTAGTCTGGCCCAGGAGTGTGAAGGTGAACCGAAAGGCTCTGGAGCAACGAACCGCCCTTGCTGTCTCTGCCTGGCCGGTTCCCCTCTCTCCACTGGGATTCTCTGCCTCTAACCCTATTACAGGGGCTGAGTCACTGGCTTACTGGTGCTCTTTCATGCCGTCCCTAGGAGGGGTGCGTCACTTGAGTGGGTTGAGTTACTGACGTGATCTTCCTGTCTGGGTTGGTGCCCCCCCTTGGTTTGTGCTGTGGTGGAGATCTTTGTGGGCTATACTCGGCTTTGTCTCAGGATGGTAAGTTGGTGGTTGAACAAATACAAAAAGGCACTCGCACATCTGAGCAATCTTATTTGCAGGTGCATGGCATCAATTGAACAAGATGAAGGAAAAGGAAACCGCACACTGCTCTTGATAGTATCACCGATATTTAATAAGCTTACGTATCGGCCACACGGCCTTCGTCAGAGCTTTTGGGATTTTTTGAAAGTTGCACCCTTATGTAGCCTTTGCTTCCAACCCCCTTCGATGTGTAGAACGGATGTGGGTGGAGCCAGGTCTACATAAGGGTGCAACTTTCAAAAAATCCCAAAAGCTCTGACGAAGGCCGTGTGGCCGATACGTAAGCTTATTAAATATCGGTGATACTATCAAGAGCAGTGTGCGGTTTCCTTTTCCTTCATCAAGTTGGTGGTTGAAGAAATCCCTCTAGAGGTGTGGTGGCTGTGCTTTGGCAAAGGGGGTGGGGTTATATCCTTCCTGTTTGGCCCTGTCCGGGGGTATCATCGGATGGGGCCACAGTGTCTCCTGACCCCTCCTGTCTCAGCCTCCAGTATTTATGCTGCAGTAGTTTATGTGTCGGGGGGCTAGGGTCAGTTGGTTATATCTGGAGTACTTCTCCTGTCTTATCCGGTGTCCTGTGTGAATTTAAGTATGCTCTCTCTAATTCTCTCCTTCTCTCTTTCTTTCTCTCTCTCGGAGGACCTGAGCCCTAGGACCATGCGTCAGGACTACCGGGCATGATGACTCCTTGCTGGCCCCAGTCCACCTGGCCTTGCTGCTGTTCCAGTTTCAACTGTTCTGCCTGCGGCTATGGAACCCTGACCTGTCCACCGGATGTGCTACCTGTCCCAGACCTGCTGTTTTCAACTCTCTAGATACCGCAGGAGCGGTAGAGATACTCTTAAGTATCGGCTATGAAAAGCCAACTGACATTTACTCCTGATTATTATTTGACCATGCTGGTCATTTATGAACATTTGAACATCTTGGCCATGTTCTGTTATAATCTCCACCCGGCACAGCCAGAAGAGGACTGGCCACCCCTCATAGCCTGGTTCCTCTCTAGGTTTCTTCCTAGGTTTTGGCCTTTCTAGGGAGTTTTTCCTAGCCGCCATGCTTCTACACCTGCATTGCTTGCTGTTTGGGGTTTTAGGCTGGGTTTCTGTACAGCACTTCGAGATATTAGCTGATGTACGAAGGGATATATAAAATAAACTTGATTGATTGAATGATGGTGTTGGATTCGTGCCTGGCCATGCAGTCATGAGTGAACAGGGAGTACAGGAGGGTCCTTAGCTTAGTGGTTAGCTTTGAGGACACTATGATGTTGAAGGTTGAGCTGTAGTCAATGAATAGCATTCTCACATAGGTGTTCCTTTTGTCCAGGGGTGAAAGGGCAGTGTGGAGTGCAATAGAGATTGCATCATCTGTGGATCTGTTGGGGCGGTATGCAAATTGGAGTGGGTCTAGGGTTTCTGGGATAATGGTGTTGATGGTGTTGATGTGAGCCATGACCAGCCTTTCAAAGCACTTCATGGCTACAGATGTGAGTGCTACAGGTCGGCAGTCATTTAGGCAGGTGACCTTAGTGTTCTTGGGCACAGGGAACATGGCGGTCTGCTTGAAACATGTTGGTATTACAGACTCAGACAGAGAGAGGTTGAAAATGTCAGTGAAGACACTTGACAGTTGGTCAGCGCTTGCTCGGAGTACACGTCCTGGTAATCTGTCTAGCCTTGTGGCCTTATGAATGTTGACCTGTTTAAAGGTCTTACTCACATTGGCTACGGAGAGAGTGATCACACAGTCGTCCGGAACAGCTGACGCTCTCATGCATGTTTCAGTGTTATTGGCCTTGACACGAGCTTAGAAGTAATTTAGCTCGTCTGGTAGGCTCGTGTCACTGGGCAGCTCACGGCTGTGCTTCCCTTTGTAGTCTGTAATAGTTTGGAAGCCCTGCCACAGCCGACGAGCGTCGGAGCCGGTGTAGTACGATTTGATCTTAGTCCTGTATTGACGCTTTGCCTGTTTGATGGTTCGTCAGAGGGCATAAAATAATTTCTTATCAGCTTCCGGGTTAGAGTCCCGCTCCTTGAAAGCGGCAGCTATACCCTTTAACTCAGTGAGGATGTTGCCTGTAATCCATGGCTTCTGGTTGGGGTATGTACGTACAGTCACTGTGGGGACGAAGTCATCGAGGCACTTATTGATGAAGGCAGTGACTGATGTGGTGTACTCCTCAATGCCATCAGAAGAATCCCGGAACATATTCCAGTCTGTGCTAGCAGTCCTGTAGCTTAGCATCTGCTTCATCTGACCACTTTTTTATCGATCGAGTCACTGGTGCTTCCTCCTTTAGTTTTTGCTTGTCAGCAAGAATCAGGAGGATAGAATTATGGTAAGATTTGCCAAATGGAGGGAGAGGGAGAGCTTTTTTCCCTAATGTCGCACATTTAACATGCTGGTAGAAATGAGGTAAAACGGATTTAAGTTTCCCTGCATTAAAGTCCCCGGTCACTAGGAGTGCCGCCTCTGGATGAGCGTTTTCCTGTTTGCATATGGCCGTATACAGCTCATTGAGTGCGGTCTTAGTGTCAGCATCGGTTTGTGGTGGTAAATAGACAGCTATGGAGAATACACAGTTGAAGTCGGAAGTTTACATACACCTTAGCCAAATACATTTAAACTCAGTTTTCACAATTCCTGACATTTAATCCTCATAAAAAATCCCTGTTTTACGTCAGTTAGGATCACCACTTTCTTTAAGAATGTGAAAAGTCAGAATATTAGTAGAGAGAATTGTTTATTTCAGCTTTTATTTCTTTCATCACATTCCCAGTGGGTCAGAAGTTTACATACACTCAATTAGTATTTGGTAGCATTGCCTTTAAATTGTTTACCTTGGGTCAAATGTTTCGGGTAGCCTTCCACAAACTTCCCACAATAAGTTGGGTGAATTTTGGCCCATTCCTCCTGACTGAGCTGGTGTAACTGAGTCAGGTTTGTAGGCCTCCTTGCTCACACACACTTTTTCAGTTCTGCCCACAAATGTTCTATAGGATTGTGGTGGTCCCATGCGTGGTCCATGGTGTTTATACTTGCGTACCATTGTTTGTACAGATGAACGTGGTACCTTCAGGTGTTTTGTAATTGCTCCCAAGGATGAACCAGACTTGTGGAGGCTTACAATTATTTTTCTGAGGTCTTGGCTGATTTCTGTCTGTAAACAATTGTTGGAAAAATGACTTGTGTTATACACAAAGTAGATGTTCTAACCGACTTGCCAAATATATAGTTTGTTAAAAAGACATTTGTGGAGTGGTTGAAAAATTTGTTTTAATGACTCCAACCTAAGTGTATTTAAACTTCCGACTTCAACTGTAGATGAAAACTCTCTTGGGAGATTAGTGTGGTCTACAGCTTATCATGAGATACTCTACCTCAGGCGAGCAAAACCTTGAGACTTCCTTAGATATGTCGTGCACCAGCTGTTGTTTACAAATATACACAGACCGCCACCTCTTGTTACCAAAGGCTTCTGTTCTATCCTGCTAGGTGAGTAATCGCTGTTCTGATGTCCAGAAGCTCTTTTCAGTCATAAGAGACGGTAGCAGCAACATTATCTACAAAATAAGTTACAAACAAACAAACAAACAAAATAGCACGGTTGTTTAAGAGCCCATAAATCAGCAGCCATTCCCTCTGGCGCCATTATATCCTTACACATGTTAAACCGTGCTCACATGTATTCAATCGAAAGTTCACATGTTAACACCACAATTTTCATGTGAGAAGAATAACATGTTTTCACCTCACATGAATTGCAGACTCACATGGAATTTGCAGTGTCACGTGAACAATTTTCACGTGAATATTGAATTTGAATATTGAACTTTCACGTGAAAGCCTAACTCTCGTGTGGAATTGCATTTTCCTATGTGAAAAACGTTCACGTGAAAATTGAATTTTCACTTTCACATGTGCTTTTACATGTTGTCTCGTGATCACGTGAAATTCATTTGGTTTTTCCGTAAGGGATACTACACTCAATATGGAATTTGTTCCATTCGTGGCTCCTAAATATCTCACATGATCATTACAAACTATGACTACCATCCTGCCAATACTCTTAAATGGTTTCCTCTCCATGCATGATGTTTGGGACAGAGCCTATCTCAGCTCTCTGCTCTCTTTAAAGGTTGTGTGCGTGTCTGCTTGACCCGCTGGGATGGAAGGTGTGAGAGATCCAGCCATCTGTTTATCCGGCTTGCAGGGTCGGGGTGCACCAGTTGCCGCTCTCTGTGTGTCCCAAATAGCACCCTATTCCCTACATAGTGCACTACTTTTAGTTCACTATGTAGGGAATAGTGTACTATTTGAGACTCAGCCTCTGTTTGGCTCCTGGGGTCCTGGCATGGGGCTCTGTGTCAGATCTGGCCCTCCAGCTGGTTCTGGGATCAGCTCCAGGTAACAGGCCAGTAACGTGGCGGACGTGTCGGGCCATCCCAGGAGACACCAAGCAATGTGATTCACCATAAATTTCCATAAACCTCCCACCGGGCCCAGTCCCATGCTTCAACCCACCATGGGCCAGCATTTATCCGGGGGACTTGTTTGTTCCATCAGAGTTAATGGATTAAAGTTGGTTAAACCTTTTACTGCAGTGGGCTAAATCAGGGTCATACAGAGTGTTTCTTGGCAGTCTTAAACAAATCTACTTTGAAACAAAAGTATACACCTCACACACATGGTTATGGGTTTAAAACAAGAAGACACCTGTACCATGTCAGATATAGAGTTGAAATGTATTCAATTTTGAGTTTGCATCCCAATATTACACTTTATATACATCCCAGAAGACTGAAATTTAACAATACAGTTCGACATAGTCGATTAATTATGAAAAATATGAATAACATTCCACCCATGAGGCCACTAGAGGGCGATCGACTGCAGGAAAGGGATGTATACAATGACTTTTATATGACTTAAATTACTTTCTAAACAAGAAAGAAATACATGCTATGAACAGGAGGTAGGAAATCAGGTTTAAATGTAAAGGTTTAAATCTATTACCTGTAATAGTGAGTCAGAAAAAATCATAAATAACTGTATGATTAAGCTATTGGATCTGATGCAACTGAAAGTTCGAGACTTCGTAATTTATAGGGAGAAAAAGCTTCTCTCTGCTTTGATTAGAATATTTTCTGAGGGCACTTTACAATGTCACCAGTGAGTTGTGCTATTTTGAGTATGCTCTGTCTATGCTGTAAGCTGCTCTAACAAGTTTCCCTATTGCAGTGATGCAACTTTGAATGAGATTAACACACATGTAGCATAACCAGATTGACTTGTTAGCCATGTTCCTAACTTCAAGCAATAGGCATAATATATTTTAAATAGTTTTCTATAAATCTCTGCAATCAGCACCGCCACATCTAGTAGTGTGACAGCTTCACAATTCCTGTGGACATGTCTGCCTGGGTCTGTATCCAACACGACGCCAGACGGTTACTCTTCGGAACATGATGCCTGCAGCAGCTTTGTGCAACCAGAGAGAGGCAGAGAGTCAGCAGACACACACACACACACGCGCACACACACACACACACACACACACACACACACACACGCACACACACACACACACTCACTCACACACACACTCACACTCACACTCACACTCACACACACACACACACACACACACACACACACACACATTCACACACACACACACACACATTCACACACACACATTCACACACACACACACACACACACACACACACACACACACACACACACACACACACACACACACACACACATTCACACACACACACACACACACACACACACACACACACACACACACACACACACACACACAGAGAGTCTGTCTTTTCAGGAGCAAGTGTCAATGCAGGAACGCTCCAGGCCTTCTGAGAATATGTGTGCTCATTATGTTACGATATGGCAACATTATCAGATGTTGAGAGATGGTGGTCAGGGTTACATTTGTGCTCAGCTGCTTTATCTGTGGCAGGAGCCGGGGGAAGATTCTGGCACTCTCAAAGATTCTGAGGGAGAGAGAGAGAATTACACTAAAAGATAGTGAGATGCAGAAGACATTTGACCTTCAAAGACTTTTCAGTTGGAAGAGAAAACAAGACGAGGCATCCTGTTTCTGGTTCCATGCATGATACATGGGTTATACATGTTATCCATGTGAAGGAATTCATCCAGTCCATTTACAATATAACCCTATTCTCTCATACTGATTATCTCATTCCTGTTTTTATCCACAATGAGAATGATAATGGGATGAATGCTGGCACAGTGCTGACACAGTAAAGATTAAGGGTAAATATGGACCGTCGTGAACCATTACTAAATGGAATAAAAATGTGTCATTGACGTTTATATATCTGGACTGCTTTCTTTCATAAGGTCCTTTGATGGAGTTTTGTTCTGTCTTGCTCTTGGGTGAGAAACTGGGTATGTTCTCACCCGACTGTTGGTAGATCGTATTACTGGAGTTGTACTGACCAAGGGAATAGTTGTTGGTTATTGACAAACCAGAAGGATTTATGTAAGCCAAAGAACATATCCACAAATAGACTCCTTGTAAATCAACTCGATCCAAATAAATATTGTGTTTAGATTTCTGGTTTAAGATAATTGTGTCATCATTTTTGGATCGCTTGGTGATAATTGCTATGTTACAATGTGACTTTGTCTTGTCGTGAGATGAAATACTATCTGTTTGCACAGAAAAAGACGGCATCTTCAAACTACTAATTTACCATGCTAGAAAACACGCTTGTGTTTTCTAGCACGCGTTTTAAAAACGATTTAATTAATCAAGATTTTGATGACATTCAGAGTACATTTATAGAGCAACTTTATGTAATTTCATACAATCAAACATGTGTTTATGCACAATGTGACATGCCATAATTGATATAATTAACTGGAATTGAGGATGATTATTCAAAATGTGTGCTATACAAATCATGGGAACTAAAGCTATCCTTCAGATTTAATGACAGCCATCTGAAGCAAGTTCAGAGTGTAAATGTTTATTCATTTACGCCTGGCTATGTCTCCCACTGTGCACCCAGCCAGGCAGACACACTTCACAACAAGACAGTCGTTCTTTCAGATAGCAACTACGGGGAGATGCCTTTACAAGTGCTCCCTCGTTTGAAGAGTTTTAGGCCTAAACCATTTTCAGAGTTATATAATGCCTTCTTAAAATGAATAACATTTTACGAAATATCTATAATATGTGTGTAATGTAGGATGCAGTGATTGACTGCATGGGTTATTTTATATAGGTTAGAGTGCAGGTAGCCTATATGCATGCATGTGTAGGTTATAACATTACATTAACTCAAGTGCCAGGCACTCAAATGTCCCTTAAATTGTATAACACCATTTTAAAAACTTTAAAAAAGAGCTTTAGAAAGACTACCACTTGAACACTGGCATAGATAATCTATCTAGGCCACTCGAGACAAAAAGCAGAACAGGCCAGTCAGAGTGGTAGGCAGCAGCATATTCCTCGCCTGTATTGTTTTTTTTTTAAGTATAAATGATAGGATAGCCATAGAAATGGATAGTCTTGAATGTTCTCTTGCATCCCACAAAGTTTTGGAACAGCGCGCTAAAATACTCCTCAAGTCACGACTGCATTACTGTGTTATTATTCCTGTAGTAAATGTTGCTGTCATGTCCTCAATTGTCATAGATTTCAAATTAAAATAAACGTTTCGTAATGCGTTAAAAAAAAAGTTTCGTAGTGCATTAGCCTATCTTTACTAAATCACGAGAAACGAGCCGCTGTCAAAGTGTGAAAAGCTTGGACTAAGTGATGATCCTACCTGAGAGAACTCTCGGGTTTCATTCAAGACACACCATGCGTCAGCAACAGCTGTCCTGCAGCGTGGACGGTCTCTGAGAAGGAGGAAAGGTTATCAGCGAAGGCTTGAAAGAAGACTTTACCACCGGGTGACTTGGCTTTTGTGGAAATACCTTTCTTTTTTGTGACAGGACAAGGTAAAGGTTGGGTAAACAGAAACACCGAGTTGTCCGTCATCTTTTAGCGCCGCGGTGGTCTTTTGCTGAGGGGGCACTGAGCGGTTCGTTTGCGTGGGAGGAAAAGTGCCGTTGAACTTTTTGAAGTCAGTCTATCAGTTGGGGTTTTGAACTTCACGTAATCTTCGTGTTATGTTTACAGTGTGGTGCGATCATGACAACATGGCCGGTGGCTTTACAAGATTGAATTTATTCCTGCCAAGTAAATAATTTAATCACTGACATCTCGAAGTTATTTTTATAGCCTATCTATAGAAACAAGTGTAGCGCCTTGGCTATTGCCGGTTTCCTACATAGCCAAGCCTACACCTGTCTCACCCAAGTAGGCTACAGTCGATTAGTTTACTGGTCTTGTGATCCAGTTCTATGATATCATGATTTAAATGACTGACACATTGGTCATTTATATTGAAAATGTATATTATTAAGTTCCTAAAGACGTTATGAGTCATCCATGGGTCATTACTTTCCCAGTGCTTCACATCCTAACCATGTTGCTTAAGTTGCTGGTTAATTATGGGATATACTGAACCCAAGTTTATAAGCAGGGGGGGAAACCATATTGGACTTTGCTGAGTATAAGTTTGCTCTGTGATGTATTTCATCGTCTTGTGATGTATTTCATAGTATTTCACCTGTCATCAGTAGGTCCTCTCAACACAGTTTTGTACGCCGAATATATGGACATTCCCACTTGCGTGGATATCAACAAATATTAAGAGTGTGATATATCCTTGATCATGTTTTTTTCTTTCAACATGCGTTATAGTTGACTGTGTTATCGATAATACAAAATAAGGTCCTCTATGAGCCAAATGGCACGAAGTTCAGAGGTGTGGATTTAGCCAAGAATTTCCAGCAATAGCCTATAATTGCTGGTAATTGCATGAACGAACCAACTTTCTCTGCCAGTTCCGTAAGTAATCCGTCATTTGAAATTCTGTTGCAGTTTCTCTCGTTACCAGTGAGACAAATCTCCTTTTGGATGTAAAGATACAACAGCACACACACTCATGGGGACGTCTTAACTTGGATCAAAGGATCGATGCCATGACACAAGTACCGTACTGGCTGCTGTGAGATGCGATTTGGAGAAATGGCATGCTCAGCAGGTTAACATGCCATGGACATAGCACGTCGTGTATGCAATAGCCACTGCTGTGACACAGGAGACAACTGTGTATGTCCCTTACAGACAATGAATTAGGAGTTTACTACTGGTATGTGTGTGAAAAGCATCAAGATTGGAGTCAGTGAATACACCAGAACGTTCCCTTTAACGTGATGTAGAGCACGCAATGGTGGAAACGTTGTCTGGCCAGCCGTGCTCAATTTAGAGTGCATCTTAACTTGCATATGGTGAGCGTGTATCCTTTATTAGGTTTTACAGAGTACGTCATAGATGATGGATGAGTGCAATGCCACTTTGTGATTCGGAACTTCCAGTATAGTATAGAGCCCTCAAACTCAACTCTGGACCTCGATGGCAGTTCCACCGCATTTTTTTCATTGTTCCCCTCTAATCAGGGACAGATTTAGACTCGGGACGCCAGGTGGGTAGAATTAATTATCAGGTTGAATAGAAAACTAGCAGGCTCCGGGCCTCATAGGGTAAAAGTTTAATTCCCCTGGTATAGATCATGAAAATGTATTTAAAATGTCTACTTTCTTTTCAAACTCCTTTACGTGAATTCAGTGACACAACCAGGCCGGGAGCCTCTATCAAAACAATCAAGGTCTTATTAAATTCACAGGTCAGGAGTCAAAGGTCACAGCATAATCCCAATTTGTCACATGCGCGTTTCTTTCTGCAATGTGAAAGATGGAAGCGGAAGCTGAACATTAGAACACAGTGTCCGTCGTTTGAAGTCTTTAACGCCTCATCCTATTGCAGTAGGCAGCTAGCTGGGCTTTATTTGCGTAGGCGCTCCATCAGATTTTTTATTTTATTATCTCAGACCGGAGGAGAAGGAGATGTCTGTCTGTCTGTCTGTCTGTCTGTCTGTCTGTCTGTCTGTGTGTCTGTGTGTGTGTGTGTGTGTGTGTGTGTGTGTGTGTTCTCAGATTAGAAGGGAGAGGAGCGTACTAAAAGCACAGGACACTGTATCTCATCTCGCTGGAGGATCTCACTGTGTTTGTGTGTGTGTGGTTGGAGGGGAATTCCCTTTGATGATGATACCATTATATCCTGACAACCCTGTATCGAATCTCTGTCCATCTCAGTGGTGCTATTTGCATCAGGGGAAATGCCTCTCAGCTGGCTTTGTCTGCCGGGCATTCTGTGGTTTGGTTTTGTGTTGCGTCCCACCGTGCTGGTGCATCGCATCGGTGTCAGAGGGAGGCACATATTAGACTGTGTTTGTGTGTTAGTGCTGTGCAGTACTTCTGTTACAGGCAAAAGATATGTGTGGGGGTTTGAGTGATTTTGACAGCAATGGCTTAGAGTGATAACAGCAAGTGAAATTGAGAGTGATTCTTTGCCATTGCAACAGCAGGTTAGAAGAGTTAGATGTGAAAGTTAAGTGTATGAGGCTAGAGTCTCTCTCTCTCTGTGTGTGTGTGTGTGTGTGTGTGCGTGCACGAGCGCGTGTGTGTGTCTGTCTGACCGAGTTATTCAAAGATGAAAACGCACCAAATGTCTGCGTGCGGTATGAGTGAGTATGACAGTGTCAGAAGTTGGTATGGGTGAGTAAGATCTTCTCAGAAGTCTCTGGTGCTTGGCGGGATGCCCCCACAAACAGGTACATGCGATGGAGAGGAGGAGGTGTTGAGGGGGTTGGGGGGTGGCCTAGAGGACACCTGCACCTGTCTCCCCCAGCTTGGCTCCTGTCTCACCTGCCCCTCTAGGCCCAGTTGTCTTATTTATAGAGATGATGGCTTCATTTCCAGCCACACGGGGAGGGAGGGTGAAGAGATGCTGCATACGTGTGTCTAAGCTTTGACCGCGGCTCCTCCAGCCCTCTATGCCAAACCATGCAAATCGGAGCCTCTGGCGTCCAAGACAGACGGAGGCACGTCTCTGGGGGCCTTGCGCCGCTCCCCGATTGCCCTCATTAGACATGTACAGTAGATCAGGTTGTAACTCTTTCTGTATTATTAACTGTCAGCACTGTCCCCTCCGTTGAAGTCCCGTTGCTGGTGGAGAGGCCTTGGGCCTTGTCCTACGGCCTTGACTCTTGTGTTGCGCCATCCGCCTGTTCGCCTTCCCTCGAGGAGACGATGTTGGCCATAACACGTCGTTTTGTCATTTGGCGGCTTTTCTGTGGAGGTCACTGGCGGAGACAAGAGGATCCTGTGGGGATCCTTGGAGTTTTTGGTCAGTTTGTAAGGGGAAACTATTTGGCACTTGTGGAGTCGAGGAGGGCCATGGGGGACTTTTTGTTCTCTGGTGACTGTGGGCTGTGTGTGACAGTTAAAGAAGGCCATCTGACTTGTGCTGGGAAGGGGTACTTGGGTTTTGGGGATAACCTGATGTGTTTCTAAGGTTCCTGTAGCTGTTGGTCTCTGTTGTGGGATAGAGTAGGAAAGATACTTACGCAATTCGTGCTTTCGTGGCAAATCCTAACCAATATTGTGCTGGCTTGATTATGTTTTCTTTCACATTGTCCTTTCCAGCATGGTTCCAGCAACTATGGCCGATGCGTAACCAGGCTGGTGCAGTACAGCTTGGTTTGGCTCAGCTCAGTGGTGGGAACAGGGTGTGTCCCCTGGGTGGAGGATGAGGGTCAGAGGGGGTAACGGGAGAGGCAGGCAGGCGCCATGCAGAGTGGCAGACGCCTCATGTACACTTGGACCCAGAGGGTGTGAGAGTTTGTTAGGGAATCAGTTTTTCTCTTCTGGTCAGCTCCCCATAGAAAAAGGGCAATCTGAGAATTGGTTTACCAACTGAAGACGAGGTCTAAACCTCACACCTACTGTACCTATTTCTGAAAGGGTCCTCCATCAGTATAATCTGCGCCACACACACACCACGGCTCTACTTTGCCATCTCAACCATGTGCTATTCTTTTTGATAAGTTCTGTTTATGACTGTGATACCTGTTTGAGGTTTATATTATGACCCATTTTTGAACAGGCTTTTGATTCGCTGGGAACCAGGATGGAAAGGCAAATGTGAAAAGATCGTGTCTGAACCAGCACAGAACAGTTCAGGTAATACTATACAGCACAGTACAGCATTATGAAAGAGGCCAGAAGGGACTTAAAATCCCTGGTGGGCAAGCGTTTCGAGAACAGTACGCAGCTGCCTTCGTGTCCCCTGGCCTGAGTGTGCTGGAGCTGGTCGTTCAGCTACGTCCAGTCTAGATGAACAACATTCTGCTGGGTGAGGATGCTGAGTGGGCTTGACTCGTGGGTGACAGGGCGTTGAAGAGCGGGACGAGAGGTATGAGATATGGCTCCCCATGAGAGCCATAAGAAAGAGAAACTCACGGGCTGGTGGGGAGGGGAGGGTAGAAAAAAATCAGGAAAGGCCACCCCTGTGCTGTGTATCTCCTGAGGGGAGTACTGCCAGCCAGCCATGGGGACAGAGAGAAGGAACATAGTTCCCAGTGTTTGTGTCCTTTACAACCCGGGCCGACACGACACGCTCCCCGGGCATGGTGTGTGGCGTCCCTTATCGCAGCGATAAGTGGATTTCTGACATGTCGGTGACGGGTGGCTCCCTGTGAGATGACGGTCCTGCCGTATTTCATATCACGCGGTGGAACAACGGGGACGACATGATCTCATGGAGTTCACATGCGTTATCTGGCGTGGCGAGGGCTTGTGGGTCTGGAGTGGGTGCCATGAGATGACTTGGCGCTTGACAGTTAGGAAGGACGGCCATAAGCGAGGAGAGTGTCTTCCGCATTTGGTCCAATCAAATGTGAACAAAGAAGGTTTTCTTGGTGTTAAAGGGGTAAAGGGGTCAGTCGCTGGCGCTGCTCCTGAGGAAAACATCAAACTTTTTCGGGCTGGTGGATGATATTTCTGGACATGGCTGAAGTTGACCCTGATTCTCGTGCCTCAGAAACATGGATACCTACCCAGTCCTTCCAGAGCGCCTCCCCCACCCCTGTCCCCCACCCCTGTCGCTCTTGCGTGTAAGCGCCGGCAGCCTTTAATGTCTACCAAATTATCTTTGCGCAGGAGCCAGAAGCCTAAAGCTGTGTAACTTAGTTTCCGGATAGGAATACCATCACTCTGCATTCCCTGGCTGGATAGTGTGACACACATTGGGCCTCTGTATCCTCTCTTCCACCCGCTTCTATCCCTCCGGTATGTCTCTTGTCAGAATAGTCCTGTAGACCGCTGCATGTTGACAAGCACAACGTATAGTGCACTTCCGTGCTTACTGCTTAGCCCCATGCTTGAGATGAAGTTTATATAACAGCTTAGGCTAACTTCCGTGCTTAGCCCATGCTTGAGATGAGGTTTAGGGTATAGAATATCTTAAAGGGGTGGTATTCAAATTACACATTTACGTACATTTTCTTAGCTTGAAAGTAGTTTATAGGCCACATTGTATGCAGCTAGGGTTGCAAAGGGAGGGTATATTACTGGAAGCGATTGACGTTTACCAGTAAACTACCAACACTATTGCGTTATATAGCAAACGTGCCCACTCTGGTCTTGCCACATGTGCTCTAGCCAACAGCTCGCAGACACAGTGCGGGTAGGCTATGTACATTATGAGATTATTATGGATAAAAGTAATATTATTTTTATTTGTCAAATGGCAGCCAAGCATCGATCGTCATGTCAGCAGAATAAGACCCTCGATATTTATTGGAAAGGAGCATTAAAGCTCATCACTTTGCACGTTCACCACCCTGTGAATCTCATCTTAACTTATTTCATCTGTATCCTAATAAACCGCATGGTTTCCCGAGCAGTAGCGGGAGGACCACACACCATAACATCGCGTGACTCCAAGTTTACTTCGATATGATAGTTATTATATCAATATTTGCGCATAAAAGGTGTTTCCACACCATTTCTCGCATAATTACATTTTCCCGACACAAAAAGATCCCACCATGTCGAAGGAACAAATTGTCTATCAGCATTTATAAAATAGTTTCTTCAGCACCGTCGTGACTTTTTTCACGTGTCAGGTAATTCATCCGCATGAAATAGTTGGATGGAAAATTGGTTTCTGTCGTCTTTAGTCGATTTGCAGGACTATAATGGAGAGCTTGCAAGCGTTTGGCTAACGGTGTAAACATCTCCCTTCGTTTATTTTATCTTATTTAACCTTTATTTAACTAGGCAAGTCAGTTCAGAACAAATTCTTATTTACAATGACGACCTACCAAAAGGCAAAAGGCTTCCTGCGGAGACGGGGGCCTGGGATAAAAAATAAATAAAAATACAATATAAATATAGGACAAAACACACATCACAACAAGAGAGACAGAACACTTCATACAAACGCATACCTTGAGTACTGGGCTGCCTCAAGCATAAATACCACCCCGTAGAACACAAAGTCTAAGCTTTCTGCAAGGTGCCTGTTCTTCCTGTTATAGCATATGCTGACGGCCTCATATAACTGAGGCTGACTGACGGAGACGTTTTTGCACTGTTTGTCTTATTGCCTGTTGCTCGGCTGTTACATACAGTATCAAATGTTGTGGTATCAAATAGTGCCCGGTTTGGATGACTTCAGTTTCGTCTACAGCCCCCCCCCCCCCCCCTGGCACTCTGGGCTGCAGGTCACACATTGGGGCCCAGGGCTTTACAACATAAGGTTAGTTACACATGTTAACAACTCCGCGAAGGAGGCCTCCTGACACAGAAAGAGCCCATTAGGGCTCTGGTCAAAAGTAGTGCACTATGTAGTAAGGGTTGGAACCAAAATGATATATATTTTTTGTTTCACTGTTCCGACCAGTAAATTAAAGTTCTGAACTGGTTCAAACAAAAAAATCATGGTTTATATCGTTCCTCTCTGTTCCTTTTTAAACTTTACATTATATTTAGCTTGACATTGAATTACTTCGAGCAGCTTGCTATGGAGCTTGCAAGCTATAGATGTTGACATGCTTTGGAAAGACAAGTGTAGGGCGCAGATGCAACTGAACTTTGGCGGGTGGGAAGAGAGGGAGAGAGGTTGGAGGTGCAGGTAGCCTACACAGACAGACAGACAGACAGACAGACAGACAGACAGACAGACAGACAGACAGACAGACAGACAGGGTGGCAAGCAGACGGGCAGAACCACAGACCGACAGGACTCTTTCAGAAAGCATGTTCGATTTGATGATGTTAAGCGTCTTGTTGATGTGCCGTGTGTGCGTGCTGCAGACTTCACAGCAGTGAAGGATCTGGCAGTGGCCTGTTTCATAGCAGCAGACCAGGACCAGAATGGAGCAGTGTAGCCTAATAGTTGTGGGAAACCAGAGGCAGCCATCTCTGCCAGGAGAAATGCAAGACAAAAGTGGGAGCGACATGTTGGAAGGAGGAGGGGAGGATAGAGGGGGTTGTCACAGGCCAGGCACATACATTAAGGAGGGAGGGGTTGACATGTGTGTGTGTTGAAGGAAGCAGTCAAGTGCTAGGAGAGGGGCAGGGGTGAAAGGGGGGTGGAGGGGGCTGGAACGTGTAAACAGAGTGGATAGGATTTTAACCCCATGCGAAATAGAATGTGGCAGAGTTCTGAGCTGTCAGAAAGCTCTGAGCCGGAATGCCAACGGCCTGTTTATCGGCACGATGTAAGGCAGGGAGGGAGCGGAGGGCTAGCGAGTGAGGAGCTAGGAATGAGCAGAGTCATCGCCGGTACTGTAACCCGACGCCTTACCATGATTGTCTGTAGCAGCTGGGCAGCCACCATGTAGAGAGGGGTACTGGTGGAAGAACCACACTTCCCCTGGAACCATTTACTTTCCTAGGCCAGCCATGATATGACCCAGGCAGGCCCACTCCATCCTCTAATGTGAGGTCCCTACATTGACCTCAGGGGTAAAAAATCATGCAAATCTGCACAGTCACTCACCCTCATCATGACAACATCCCAACCAGTGGTGGTAGATGCCGTTTAAGATGAGGGAGGACAAAATTATGTTTTTATGAGGATGGCCTTATTTCTATTACAGCATATTGGATGACTGTCATTCATATTCCATTCACCCATTTTCCCTATACCCATCACGAGGTTGCTACAACCTAGCCCACGAATGAAAGTTAACAACATACACTACCGGTCAAACATTTTAGAACACCTACACCTAAAGGAGATATTCAAAGCATTATTTTACAATCATTGCAAATGGAATATTTGAGAAATTATATGATACAAATTTGCATTTTCTTGATTTATCAACTGGAACATAATTTTTTACATTTTTTTAATTAGTTGTTCAGGAAACCTGCGTGACGTCTGTGTGTGTGTGTGCATCAGTGGTGATTTTAGCATGTACAGTTGAAGTCGGAAGTTTACATACACTTAGGTTGGAGTCATTAAAACTAGTTTTTCAACCACTCCACAAATTTCTTGTTAACAAACTATAGTTTTGGCAAGTCGGTTAGGACATCTACTTTGTGCATGACACAAGTCATTTTTCCAACAATTGTTTATAGACAGATTATTTCACTTATAATTCAATGTATCACAATTCCAGTGGGTCAGAAGTTCACATACACTAAGTTGACTGTGCCTGTTAAACAGCTTGGAAAATTCCACAAAATTATGTCATGGCTTTAGAAATTTCTAATAGGCTAGTTGACATAATTTGAGTCAATTGGAGGTGTACCTGTGGATGTATTTCAAGGCCTACCTTCAAACTCCGTGCCTCTTTGCTTGACATCATGGGAAAATCAAAAGAAATCAGCCAAGACTTCAGAAAAATAATTATAGACCTCCACGAGTCTGGTTCATCCTTGGGAGCAATTTCCAAACGCCTGAAGGTACCACGTTCATCTGTACAAACAATAGTACTCAAGTATAAACACCATGGGACCACGCAGCCGTCATCCCGCTCAGGAAGGAGACGCGTTCTGTCTCCTAGAGGTGAATGTACTTTGGTGCGAAAAGTGCAAATAAATTCCAGAACAACAGCAAAGAACCGTGTGAAGATGCTGGAGGAAACGGGTACAAAAGTATCTATATTGACAGTAAAACGAGTCCTATATCGACATAACCTGAAAGGCCGCTCAGCAAGGAAGAAGCCACTGCTCCAAAACCGCCATAAAAAGCCAGACTGCGGTTTGCAACTGCACATGGGGACAAAGATCGGACTTTTTTGAGAAATTTCCTCTGGTCTGATGAAACAAAAATAGACCTGTTTGGCCATAATGACCATTTTTATGTTTGGAGGAAAAAGGGGGATGCTTGCAAGCTGAAGAACACCATCCCAACCGTGAAGCACGGGGGTGGCAGCATCATGTTGTGTGGTTGCTTTGCTGCAGGAGGGACTATTGCACTTCACAAAATAGGAAGGAAAATGATGTGGATATATTGAAGCAACATCTCAAGACATCAGTCAGGAAGTTAAAGCTTGGTCGCAAATGGGTCTTCCAAATGGACAATGACTCCAAGCATACTTCCAAAGTTGTGGCAAAATGGCTTAAGGACAACAAAGTCAAGGTATTGGAGTGGCTATCACAAAGCCCTGACCTCAATCCTATAGAACATTTGTGGGCAGAACTGAAAAGTGTGTGTGAGCAAAGAGGCCTACAAACCTGACTCAGTTACACCAGCTCTGTCAGGAGGAATGGGCCAAAATTTACCCAACTTATTGTGGGAGGCTTGTGGAAGGCTACCCGAAATGTTTGACCCAAGTCAAACAATTTAAAGGCAGTGCTACCAAATACTAATTGAGTGTATGTAAACTTCTGACCCACTGGGAATGTGATGAACTAAATAAAAGCTTAAATAAATAATTCTCTCTACTATTATTCTGACATTTCACATTCTTAAAATAAAGTGGTGATCCTAAC
Organism: Salvelinus fontinalis; assembly: GCF_029448725.1. Classification (NCBI taxonomy): domain Eukaryota; kingdom Metazoa; phylum Chordata; class Actinopteri; order Salmoniformes; family Salmonidae; genus Salvelinus; species Salvelinus fontinalis. The sequence continues at coordinate 3,722,971 of NC_074698.1, forward strand.
TGACCTAAGACAGGGAATTCATTTTTACTAGGATTAAATGTCAGGAATTGTGAAAAACTGAGTTTAATTGTATTTGGCTAAGGTGTATGTAAACTTCCGACTGTAAGTCTTGATGGGGCAAATAATAAAAATAAAAGTACGATGCACGCCATCAAAGCCACAACACAACACTAATCAATACATGAATTGCACAATAACAGTGACAAACAATGCCCACAAACTGCTAGGGCCTACATAAAGCTGCACCAACAGCAGTCCCAACATCTTACCACTGCTACACCAGGCTATCAGCGGAGCCTTGTCTGGCAGCGAAACACTTCATTCAGCCATTTCATTTACTGCCTTTTAAAAAAACATAGCTGATATGGCTGACTTGCTTAAACAAATGTAGTTTCTAATGAGATGTACAAACTATGGCATAAGGGGATGACAAGCGGATAAGAGGCAATCCGTAATTTCGATTAAGACATTAATGAGCGAGCTAGGACGGACGTCGTGGTCAAATTTTGTCATCAAAGTCTGGCATTATCTGGACTTATGGTGCTTTCAAAATAACTGGGAACTCGGGGGGAAAAACAAGGTTGAATCATGATGATGTCATTGATCTTCAGGTCGTAGCTCGAGTTGGATGACCGTTCAAAATGTATTTTCCCAGTCGGAGCTTGATTATTCCCAACTTCTCATTTGTCTTGAACTCACAAGTCAATTTTTTGCAGTTCCGAGTTAACAGTTGTTTTGAGTGCGGCACAAATCATGCTTCATTGACAGCATGGCCAATGTTAAATGTTTATCATTTTAAACTTGGAAAAGAGCCCCTTAATCCCAGATTTGGGACCACACCGCCACTCCACTGAATAGCAGGCTAGTGATTACTTTGCAATACTTGCAGAGTTAGCCACTGTCACTGATTCCTTCCAAACCACTCATTGTTGAATTTGCGATTTCCAACTTGTGCAGTGTTTATGTCCAATGGCCGATGAGCACCGATACATGTTATCGATAATTTCTCTTCATTTTTTCTCTTCATATGACAAGGAATAAAAAGGATTAGATTAGATTGTCGACTAGATACATGATGATGACTGATAGCTAAGATTTTGAAAGTATTAAGTTGACATGATCAGTCCAATCAAAGCTACTGTACATATAACGTGATTTCACGTCATTTTATCTGTGGCCAATGACCTTGAGCCTTCTTGGATGGGCACTTCTAAAGTAACTTTATGGCAGCACCCAAGTGGCTTTAATTTTCTAGGTCTACCCTTAGACTTGGCGGTGACGTAGTGTCCCCATGAGTGACAGAACACTGAGCCAATCACGCTCCCTATTTTCTGCTGGCTTGCCCCACCACCACAGAAAGCACTGAGCTAGGCTGAAACCTGCATTTTGGAGCTGCCTTACTCAAGAAAACAAAAAAGAGACTGTTGGTATGCGGCTTTATTAACTCAATTATATATATATATTATTATTATTTTTTACATTGTTTGCAAACTGATATGTGACACGTATTAATGCCAAAATAACATGCAAAACAGGCAAGCCCCCCCCAAAAAATAATGTAGATATTTTGGGGGGATAAAACATTTGGCAAAAAATGTGGGACTCAAGTCGGGCTGACCTGACCTGAATGATGGGTCGCCACTGGCGTGCAAGCACACCTGTGGAGCCACCAGCCACACTGCCTTGGTATGGTTAATATGGTATTATTTGGAAGTTGTCTTGTCATTGTAAAGGAGTTTCTGTTGACGAAAGGGAAGAGGATTCTGTAAAGTAGTTTCAAGGCTACGGATTGTTGTAAAAAGTACAGATGAAGGCTTGGCTGCTCAAAAACACAGAAAAGGACCCACATGTCTGAGTTCACATTTCAGCTGAAGCTGCTGCACAGTGTCCTCACCCAGTCTTTTCTCTTTGTACCTGTCCCTCTCCATGAAATACCCTTATGAAACAATATGCCAAAACATTTTAAAGATGTATTTTTTCAACTTCCATTTTCATGCCTAATATCTTTTCATCTTCCTGATCCATCCCTCCAACTCACAGCACACTAGTTAAATTAAGGTTACATTCAACAACAAAAAAAACCTGCTGAGAGACCCCGGTGTGGTTGCATTTCTCGCCCAGCAGAATGCCAAGATGGTCGCCCTGCTCCCTCCCACAGGCACCGAAGTGTTTCGCCGATTCACCCTTGAGTCGCTGGCGGAGATCGAGAGGCGGATGGCCGAAGAAGCAGAGGAGCAGGAGAGAAAAAAGGCCCTGAACATTGAGGTACATTTAACATTTGAGTCATTTTGCAGACACTCATCCAGATTCCAGAGTGACTTTACAATCAGTGGATTTAAATAAGGTAGTTAAAATGACAATAAATCACAGTCAAGCCATTGCAAGTAAAACGTTCTTTCAAAATTGCTGCTATCCGCAAAACCAGTGCTCGTAAGAAATGGTCAAGTGTTTGTGATCATGTTTTTTTGTACCTTTCCGGAGGTGGCAGAGGAGGACCTGCCAAAGCCAGCCGTCGACCTGGAGGCCGGCAAGGCCCTGCCATTCATCTACGGAGACCCGCCACCTGAGCTGTTCAACACGCCCCTGGAGGAACTGGATCCTTTCTACAAATCACACAAAGTGAGCACTTTAGCCCCTGTCCCTTAGTAGCCTGAGGACTGAGTGTCCACAGAACCAGACATCATCACAAAGTGAGCACTGCAGACCATGTCCCTTAGTGGCCTGAGGACTGAGTGTCCACAGAACCAGACATCATCACAAAGTTATTTCCTTTACAATAAGCTCAAATCAGAGGTGTATTTACACATTCCAAGTAATATTAACATATTGTTATTATTCAGAGTGTAAATGCCCTCTGATTTACAACAATTACAACGAACTCTATTTTGCTAATATCCTTAAAACAAACATCAAGACATTCAATTAAAGTAAAGATGATATTGGACTTCCAATACTTCCTCACTAATCTTTACTTCTTGTTTTTCAGACCTTTATTGTCATCACCAAAGGGAATACAATATTCAGGTTCAATGCTGAGCCTGCCTGCTATATTCTAACACCCTTCAGTATTCTCAGGAGAGGATCCATCAAAATTCTCATACATTCATATCCTTTCAATACAAGTATCTCACTGATCTACATTATAAATACATATAACTTAGGATCCTGCTGAATGTTCAGAGTCCAAGAAATGTGCTACTGTGTGTGTGTGTGTGTGTGTGTGTGTGTGTGTGTGTGTGTGTGTGTGTGTGTGTGTGTGTGTGTGTGTGTGTGTGTGTGTGTGTGTGTGTGTGTGTGTGTGTGTGTGTGTGTGCACGCAAAGGTGTGGAGAATCAGAGCAGGTGGTTAGTCCAGTTCAGAAGTGTTCAGCAGTCTGATGTCCTGTAGATATAAACTGTCTCTGAGCCTGTTGTTATCAGACCTCATGCTCCGATACCATGTGGCCGACAGTAAGGGAGTGAACAGCTCGAGGCTGGGGTGTGTGGGGTCCTTGATGATGCGGCTGGCCTTCCTCATCACCATTTCGAGTAGATGTCCTGGATGGGTGTGGGCACTGAGGCATCTTCACTACTCACTGGAGGGCCTTGCAATCATGGATGGAGCAATTCCTGTATCAGGCCGTGATGCAACCAGTCAGGATGCTCTCGATGGTGTAGCAGTAGTATATGAATAGGACCCGGGTGGCATTGCGAATTTCTTCAGCCACCTTAGGGAGTAGAGACACTGTTGTGCCCTCTTGACAAGAGTGGTGGGGTTGTTGGTCCATGTCATGTCTTTGGTGATGTGAACACTGAGGAACTGAAAACTGCTGAGTCTCTCTACTGCAGTCCTGTTGATGTGGATCGGACATGTTCCCTCCTCTGTTTCCTGAAGTCAATAATCAACTCTTTTGTTTTGCTGACTTTGAGGGAGAGGTTGTTGTCCTGGCACCGCAATTCCAGTTCACTTACCTCCTCCCTATATGCTGACTCGTCGTTGTTGGTTCAGGCTTACAACCTTGATGATGGAGTTGGTGTCGTGCAAAGCCACACAGTCGTGTGTGAACAGGGAGTACAGCAGAGGGCTGAGGACACACCCCTGGGGGGCCCCTGTGTTAAGAGTCAGTGTGGAGGAGGTGTTGTTGCCAATCCTCACAGTCTGTGGTCTGCCCGTCAGGAAGTCCAGCATCCAGTGCAGAGAGTGGTGTCCAGACGCAGAGTTCTGAGCTTGGTGTCAACAATAGTGTTGAATGCTGAACTGTAGTCAATGAACAGCATCCTCACATACAGTAGGTGTTCCTTTTGTTCAGATGTGTTACGGCCGTGTGAATAGCAATGGGAATGGAAATCTTCTGTGGATCTGTTGGAGCGGTAGGCAAATTGGAGTGGGTCCACTGTGCCTAGCATGCTGGCCTTGATGTGGTCCATGACCAGCTTCTCAAAGCACTTCATGACGACCGGGTGAGAGTGATGGGGCGATCGTCATTTGGGCATGTCATCTTGTTTTTCTTGGGCACTGGGACGATGGAAGTCTCTTTGAAGCAGGTGGGGACTACAGCCTGGGACAGGGACAGGTTAAAGATGTCAGAGAAGACACCCGCCAGCTGGTCAGCACACACTCCCAGGAATGCCATCTGGGCCAGAGTATTCACTCTTTTGAGAGTTTTCCTCACGTCAGCCTTGGAGAGCAAAAGCACCTGGTCATCCGTAGCAGCGAGACTCTTCCTGGATGGATCGGTATTGTCTGTCTCGAAGCGAGCATACAGTAGAATGTGTTAATCTCGTCTGGAAGGAAGGCTTCGGTTGGCACCACACTGCTGGATTTGCCTTTGTAGTCCGTGATAGTCTAGTCCTTGTCACATGCTTCACGAGTCTGAGTTGTCAAGCATCAATTCCATTTTGAGTCTGTATTGTCTATTTACTTCCCTAATGGTTTTGCGGAGCTCGTATCTTCTTGCCTTGTACGTGTCGCAAGCCACCAAGTCATCTGGGTTTGTTCTGCTGACATTGAATGCTGCAGTACGGGCACTCAGCATGGTACGGATATCTCTGTTCATCCAGGGTTTTTGGTTTGGGTATGTTCGGATTGTTAATGTGGGTACAACATCATCAACACATTTCCAAATGAAGCCTGTGACTGACGATGTACACTACCGGTCAAAAGTTTTAGAACACCTACTCATTCAATGGTTTTTCTTTATTTTTGCTATTTTCTACATTGTAGAATAATACTGAAGACATCAAAACTATTTGAGATTCTTCAAATAGCCACCCTTTGCCTTGATAACAGCTTTTCACACTCTTGGCACTCTCTCAACCAGCTTCACCTGGAATGCTTTTCCAACCGTCTTGAAGGAGTTCCCACATATGCTGAGCACTTGTTGGCTGCTTTTCCTTCACTCTGCGGTCCGACTCATCCCAAACCATCTCAGTTTGGTTGAGGTCGGAGGATTGTGGAGGCCAGGTCATCTGATGCAGCACTCCATCACTCTCCTTCTTGATAAAATAGCCCTTACACAGCATGGAGGTGTGTTGGTTCATTGTCCTGTTGAAAAACAAATGATAGTCCCACTAAGTACAAACCAGATGGGATAGCCTATCGCTGCAGAATGCTGTGGTAGCCATGCTGGCTAAGTTTGCCTTGAATTCTAAATAAATCACAGAAAGTGTCACGAGCAAAGCACCCCCACACCATCACACCTCATCCTCCATGCTTTATGTTGGGAAATACACTGCTCAAAAAAATAAAGGGAACACTTAAACAACACAATGTAACTCCAAGTCAATCACACTTCTGTGAAATCAAACTGTCCACTTAGGAAGCAACACTGATTGACAATAAATTTCACATGCTGTTGTGCAAATGGGATAGACAAAAGGTAGAAATTATAGGCAATTAGTAAGACACCCCCAAAAAAGGAATGGTTCTGCAGGTGGTGACCACAGACCACTTCTCAGTTCCTATGCTTCCTGGCTGATGTTTTGGTCACTTTTGAATGCTGGCGGTGCTCTCACTCTAGTGGTAGCATGAGACGGAGTCTACAACCCACACAAGTGGCTCAGGTAGTGCAGTTCATCCAGGATGGCACATCAATGCGAGCTGTGGCAAAAAGGTTTGCTGTGTCTGTCAGCGTAGTGTCCAGAGCATGGAGGCGCTACCAGGAGACAGGCCAGTACATCAGGAGACGTGGAGGAGGCCGTAGGAGGGCAACAACCCAGCAGCAGGACCGCTACCTCCGCCTTTGTGCAAGGAGGTGCACTGCCAGAGCCCTGCAAAATGACCTCCAGCAGGCCACAAATGTGCATGTGTCAGCATATGGTCTCACAAGGGCTCTGAGGATCTCACCTCGGTACCTAATGGCAGTCAGGCTACCTCTGGCGAGCCCACGGAGGGCTGTGCGGCCCCACAAAGAAATGCCACCCCACACCATGACTGACCCACCGCCAAACCGGTCATGCTGGAGGATGTTGCAGGCAGCAGAACGTTCTCCATGGCGTCTCCAGACTCTGTCACGTCTGTCACATGTGCTCATGTGCTCAGTGTGAACCTGCTTTCATCTGTGAAGAGCACAGGGCGCCAGTGGCGAATTTGCCAATCTTGGTGTTCTCTGGCAAATGCCAAACGTCCTGCACGGTGTTGGGCTGTAAGCACAACCCCCACCTGTGGACGTCGGGTCCTCATGGAGTCTGTTTCTGACCGTTTGAGCAAACACATGCACATTTGTGGCCTGCTGGAGGTCATTTTGCAGGGCTCTGGCAGTGCTCCTCCTTGCACAAAGGCGGAGGTAGCGGTCCTGCTGCTGGGTTGTTGCCCTCCTACAGCCTCCTCCACATCTCCTGATGTACTGGCATGTCTCCTGGTAGCGCCTCCATGCTCTGGAAACTACGCTGACAGACACAGCAAACCTTCTTGCCACAGCTCGCATTGATGTGCCATCCTGGATGAGCTGCACTACCTGAGCCACTTGTGTGGGTTATAGACTCCGTCTCATGCTACCACTAGAGTGAGAGCACCGCCAGCATTCAAAAGTGACCAAAACATCAGCCAGGAAGCATAGGAACTGAGAAGTGGTCTGTGGACACCACCTGCAGAATCACTCCTTTTTTGGGGGTGTCTTGCTAATTGCCTATAATTTCCACCTTTTGTCTATGCCATTTGCACAACAGCATGTGAAATTTATTGTCAATCAGTGTTGCTTCCTAAGTGGACAGTTTGATTTCACAGAAGTGTGATTGACTTGGAGTTACATTGTGTTGTTTAAGTGTTCCCTTTATTTTTTTGAGCAGTGTATATATGCGGAGATCATTCATAAACCCACACCGCGTCTCCCAAAGACACAGAGGTTGGAACAAAAATTCTCAGATTTTGACTCCAGACCAAAGGACAAATTTCCACAGGTCTAATGTCCATTGCTTGTGTTTCTAGGCCCAAGCAAGTCTCTTCTTCTTATTGGTGTCCTTTAGTAGTGGTTTCTTTGCAGCAATTTGACCATGAAGGCCTGATTCACGCAGTCTCCTCTGAACAGTTGACGTTGAGATGTGTCTGTTACTTGAACTCTGTGAAGCATTTTTTTGGGCTGCAATTTCTGAGGCTGGTAACTCTAATGAACTTATCCTCTGCAGCAGAGGGAACTCTGGGTCTTCCATTCCTGTGGCGGACCTCATGAGAGCCAGTTACATCATAGCGCTTGATGGTTTTTGCGACTGCACTTGAAGAAACGTTCAAAGGTCTTTACATTTTCTGGATTGAGTGACCTTCATGTCTTAAAGCAATGATGGACTGTCATTTCTCTTTGCTTGTTTGAGCTTTTCTAGCCATAATATGGACTTTTATCAAATAGGGCTATCTTTTGTATACCCCCCTATGTCACAACACAACTGATTGCTCGAACACATTAAGAAGGAAAGAAATTCCTCAAATTCACTTTTAAGAAGGCAGACCTGTTAATTGAAATGCGTTCCAGGTGACTATCTCATAAAGCTGGTTGAGAGAATGTCAAGAGTGTGCAAAGTTGTCATCAAGGCAAAGGGTGGCTATTTGAAGAATCTCAAATATATAATATATTTGGATTTGTTTAACACTTTTTTGGTTACTACATGATTCCATATGTGTTATTTAATAGTTTTGATGTCTTCATTATTATTCTACAATGTAGAAAATAGTAAAAAAAATAATAAAGAAAAACCCTTGAATGAGTAGGTAGTGTATATTCCTCAATGTCAGTGGATGAGTCCTGAGTGGATGAATCTTTGAATATTCTCAAAACAGTCCTGCAGCATGGAGTCTGCCTTCTCTGTCCAGCGCCCCACTATTCTCTGTGTTGGTGTCTCTCTCTTGAGTTGCTGCTTGTAGGTCAGGGAGTAGGAACAGAGAGACGTGTTCTAATTGGCTGAAGTGGGGAAGGGGGATGGCTTTGTACTTATCATAGATATTTTTTATTTACATCCCAGTTAACAATTCTAGGGAGAAAGAACGCTTTTGTAATGTTACCCGTAATGTTCCCTTAATGTTTGAGCGTCCAGTTTTCTGAGGGTTAGGAGAATTTTCCATCAATGTCCCACAAACATACTCCACGGAGTTGTATTATTTTCTAGACAACGCATAGAGCCCCGAGTTGATTATCACTTTTACACCCTGGCTATATTTTAACAGATTTGCCACTAGAAATGTGTTAATTTACTGGTAGAAATGTGTTCAACATTCACTGAAGGAGCCAGCAAGTCAACTAGATAGCTGCAATTGTTGCGTGGTAACCAAACAAACAGACTTGCTAGCTTAGCTAACCAAACAAACAGACTTGCTAGCTTAGCTAACCAAACAATCAGTCCTAGCTTGCTATTATGAAAATAGAATTCAACAATACCAATACTGTTTCCAATTCGACTTTTGCTTTCAAAAGCAGCTCAAACATAGAACGTGTAAGAATGAACTATAGCCATTGAATTCTACCTTGCAAATATACAGTGCGTTATAGGGAAATACTAAATGCTCTAGAATGTCCTTCAAGTCAATCAGAAAGGAGTATGGAACAATGACATGGTGTATACAATTCTAGACACGTTTCATGGGAATGCCCTTTTGCCCTCGGAACAGCCTCAATTCATCAGGGCATGGACTCTACATGGTGTCCAAAGTGTTCAACAACGATGCTGGCCCATGTTGACTCCAATGCTTCCCACAGTTGTCCCAGTGTCAAGTTGACTGGATGTATGTTGGGTGCTGGACCATTCTTGATACACACAGGGAACTGTTGAGTGTGAAAAACCCAGCAGCGTTGCAGTTCTTGACACAAACTGATGTGCCTGGCACCTACTACCATATCCTGTTTAAAGTCACTTAAATCTTTTGTCTTGCCCATTCACTCTCTGAATGGCACACGTACACAATCCATGTCGCAATTGTCAAGGCTTAAAACTCCTTCTTTAACCTCTCTCCTCCACTTAATCTACGCTGATTGAAGGGGATTTAACTAGCGACATCAATAAGTGATCATTGCTTTCACCTGGATAGACTATGTCACGGAAAGAGCAGTTGTCCTTGATGTTTTGTACACCTTCAGTGTATACAGTGATTATTATTCAACACCTGGGATTTGAACTCACAACCTCATGGTTCACGGCATTCAGATATTCCTGCTACACCATCATGTCTGTGTCAGTTATCAGTTAATTTGACTATTCTCTCATTATTGATTTGATTTACTTATTTCAAAATGTCAAGTTTTTCTGCATAGTTGTCTGATGTTGGTGGGGCATATTAACCTGTTTTAAGGATACTCCTGAATCACTAGGATCAACGAAAGTTTGTCTTGAGTGTACTTTTAACAGAGATGAGATTTACTTCAAAGTGCATTCACCCTATTACTTATGCATATGAAGTTCTTTCAGTTCTACATATGTGCCTAGGGAGGAGGGGTTATGGTTTGTTCTGGACAGGGCCTAACTATACTGGCCCAATAAGCACATGCCTTAGAGATATCCCTTATTGGGACAGTGGTTAGGGTGTTCGTCATTGGCGCTGGTGGCTTGGGTTTGAGACCTGCTAGGCGAGTCACCCTACTCACACGTCCGTAGCAATATATGTTCATGTCATTATTTGGCAACAGTTACAACACACCTAATTGATCAATTGATTTTTACTATCCAGTATGTCACCCATTAGCGACTACTGATTACTATATTCATATGAATCAAATATATAAATAAAATAAAATGTGTTATTAAAAAATTGACTAATTATATTGGTCCATAGAATTAGATTTGAATACCATTAAATTGCCATGTTATTTCCTTAATATGTGTACATTATTTAGCATGTTCATCATGTTAACAATCATGTCCAACTGTGTGTTCATGACGATGAGTGACCCTCCGGCATGGAGTAAAACTGTTGAGTAAGTTTCAAACCTATTTAGGAGATTATTCATGTTTTGTCGAAACTATATTGACTGCTTCAGCATCCCATGTATTTTCAAGTCAGTACCTACATTTTGGGGTGGGGGCACTTTTATTAAAAAACGTGTAAATGTTCATATAAATATCAGTGATTTTTTTGTAATTATTTAAAAGGTTGGTCATAACATTATTGAGAGTAATTTTGACCACTACTAAGGTTCACCAAAAGCTATTTTATAAAGCTTCTCTCTCTTCCCCTCTTTTGTATTGCAGATATGTTTTCACTGGTATCTATACCTTTGAGGCAACAGTTAAAGTGTTGTCCAGAGGCTTCTGTGTTGGAGATTTCACATTCCTTCGAGATCCATGGAACTGGCTGGATTTTATGGTGATCAGCATGGCGTGAGTATTGGGAGAGTGATTGCCGTCAGTGGTCAGCGCAGTACCATTAGACACGGGGGCAGGTGTTAGAGTGTGTGTCTATTTGTGTTTCTTTGTGTGCATGAGTGAAGGAGTAAGGTCAAAGGTCAGGAAGGTCAAAGGACATCTCCAATGGCTTAATGAGTTTGACTTTGGCCTTGTCTGCTTCCTTACCTCTCCTCCCCCCAGGCCCCAGCACCCTATGTACTCTCTCTCTCTCTCTCTCTCTCTCTCTCTCTCTCTCTCTCTCTCTCTCTCTCTCTCTCTCTCTCTCTCTCTCTCCTCTCCTCTCTCTCTCTCTCTCTCTCCTCTCTCTCTCTCTCTCTCTCTCTCTCTCTCTCTCTCTCTCTCTCTCTCTCTCTCTCTCTCTCTCTCTCTCTCTCTCTCTCTCTCTCTCTCTCTCTCTCTCTCTCTCTCTCTCTCTCTCTCTCTCTCTCTCTCTCTCTCTCTCTCTCTCTCTCTCTCTCTCTCTCTCTCTCTCTCTCTCTCTCTCTCTCTCTCTCTCTCTCTCTCTCTCTCTCTCTCTCTCCTCCCCCATTCACTCTGTCTCTAAACCCTCTGTCTACTACATCAAATACGACGATGACTTCCACATCCACGACCTGGTCTAAACCATCTAGAGCACAACTTTACCCGCTCAAAACCACCTAGAAAGGACTAGTCCCCCCTGCCTCCGATCCTCACACCTGTGCACTCACCTTAGGTCGAGTCCTATTTCAACTCAGTCAATTCAGGAAGTGAGGTGAAATTCAGTATTCACCATAGTTGAAATATTGGGAAACGTCTCATTCATGACGGAATGTCAATCCATTTCCTGAATTGACTGGATTGAAATGGAACTCTCTGCCACCATGACACTTCCCTGTCATTATTGTGGACATGTTCCCTGCCCTGTGTCTCGTCCAGGGTCAGAAGTTTGCTAAAAGTGTGAACTCTGTGACTCAGATTCGACTAGTCTTTTGTAAACAGTACAAAGCTTGCATGTATTTCCTTTTCTTTTAAGCAGCTACGTTTGATTTTGTTTGGCTAAGGAGTACTAATTGTAAATCGCTCTGGATAAGACCGTCTGCAAAATGACTCAAATATAAATATATAATATATCTCTCCATCCCTCTCTCTCCTCTCTCTCTCTCTCACTCTTTCTCTCTCCATAATGCCATTCTACACCACTTGCCTCGCTTTATCATGGAGCCCCAATGAATGAAAATATTTGCCCACTTGCAACGGACGGTCACACACCACACTCTGGGTCTATTTATAGGTGCTCACCTCCTTCCCGGGCTTTGTTTGTCCCAGTACCAAATGGCTGAAGGTCTGTGGCGGTCCAAAGTGCTGCACTATGACTGCACTCTATATGGCCTTGGAGCCCCGATGAAAAGTAACACCATACAGTTCATCCAGCTAGTTTCAATCATGTAAATATAAGATTACAAATATTTGAGTTACTGTACATATAAGTGGATTAAGGATCCTACTGTCAAAATCTGAAACAGAGCTTGTTTCTGTGGAGCCCAATGTGATCTAGTTTCTATCAAATGTAATTTTTGTAAGTGTCGTCCTTCTTCGAACATTGAAACTTTTTTGCTGGTGAGTCCCAGCCACATCATGACGTATGCCACTTCATAACTAAATCTCCACATGGTGTCTTACTGGTCTAGTCACACTCCTGCCTTCTGCAGTCAGCTTCCAGATAACACTGCCATTTGGCTCTAGAAGTGGACAGTTACCCTGAGCTAAACATATCCTCCGCTAAACCATATCTTTTACCATAGCAACCCTCTGATCCTCTATGTTAGAATAACAACTCAGCCAATGGTATTGAATTAAATGTACATTTAAAGTCCATGAAACGGAAGAGATTTTGGTTCAACTGACACATCAACTGTCACCTCCTCTATTCTAATGTGTGGTTGTGTTGTCATGTTTTGTGCTCGCGCAGGTACCTCACAGAGTTCGTTGACCTGGGTAACGTGTCTGCCCTCAGGACGTTCCGTGTGCTCCGAGCCCTTAAAACGATCACTGTAATTCCCGGTATGTGTCACATAAGAATGTCCAAATCCCACCGGGGTGTGTTTGTTTACTGCACAACCTGCTTTTGAACACCTGCTTTGGGTCATGTGTACCTCAGTCGGTAAGTGTGTGGTGCTAGCAACCCCCGGGCGGCTTTGGGTTGTATTCCCGCACCGTATTGTAAGTCACCTTGAAAAAAAGGCATCTGCTAAATTGCATCTGTTATTATATTATGCTCTGCAAGCTACACAGTACAATGCTCTGCAAGCTACACAACACAAAATGGGTTATTCATGACGCCGTGCGGAGAACAAGGATATCAAGCACAATCAAAATATTCTCAACGTTATGTTATTCGTTCTTCGGGCGAATCGTTTTCAGGTTACGGATGATTTGAATGCTTTTTTTGGGGGGGGGGGGGGCGGTTATTTTAAGGTCTGAAAACCATTGTGGGCGCTTTGATCCAGTCGGTGAAGAAGCTGGCTGATGTGATGATCCTGACAGTGTTCTGCCTGGCTGTGTTCGCTCTGGTCGGCCTTCAACTGTTCATGGGAAACCTGAAGCAGAAGTGTGTTTACTGGCCCCCTGTGGAATGGCGTTTGAACTCTACCGACATGGACAACATCACTGTGGCCTTCAACGACACCGATGGTTTTAATGACGTCATGGGCTACAGTGGCACAAACAGCAGCAACAGCACGTGGGACTTCAAGGCGTACATCGACGATAAAGGTATTGACAGGCTTTTGATGGGACATTGACGTGTGGAAGGGGAGTTGATAATGGCCCAATGAACCATTGTATTACGTTAATTGGGACTGTATCATGGCACTTACTGTATGATAGTTTTAAATATGTATAGACATCTGTATAGGTATATACATTTCTATGAGAAGTATACACATTTGGATAAGAAATAGAAAACAATGCATGCTTCAGTGAAACTGTGGGCAATAATGACACAGAGCGGGGCAACAGCACGTGGGACGATGCATACGTCAATGATTAAGGTAGTGACAGGCTTTTGATGGCACATTGATTCAGGGAATTGATTATGACTTACTGAACCATCAACTATAAATTCGTTGGGATTTTGTCACAGTACTATATGATATAATGTACAGTGCCTTTGGAAAGTATTCAGACCCCTTGACTTTTCCCATATTTCGTAATGTTACTTTACAGCCTTATTCATTTTTACATTACATTTAAGTCATTTAGCAGACGCTCTTATCCAGAGTGACTTACAAATTGGTGCATTCACCTTATGACATCCAGTGGAACAGCCACTTTACAATAGTGCATCTAAATCTTTTAAGGGGGGGGGGGGGGCAGAAGGATTGCTTTATCCTATCCTAGTTATTCCTTGAAGAGGTGGGGTTTCAGGTGTCTCCGGAAGGTGGTGATTGACTCCGCTGTCCTGGCGTCGTGAGGGAGTTTGTTCCACCATTGGGGTGCCAGAGCAGCGAACAGTTTTGACTGGGCTGAGCGGGAACTGTACTTCCTCAGTGGTAGGGAGGCGAGCAGGCCAGAGGTGGATGAACGCAGTGCCCTTGTTTGGGTGTAGGGCCTGATCAGAGCCTGAAGGTACTGAGGTGCCGTTCCCCTCACAGCTCCGTAGGCAAGCACCATGGTCTTGTAGCGGATGCGAGCTTCAACTGGAAGCCAGTGGAGAGAGCGGAGGAGCGGGGTGACGTGAGAGAACTTGGGAAGGTTGAACACCAGACGGGCTGCGGCGTTCTGGATGAGTTGTAGGGGTTTAATGGCACAGGCAGGGAGCCCAGCCAACAGCGAGTTGCAGTAATTATTCAGCAATCTACACACAATAACCAATAATGACAAAGCGAAAACAGGTTTTTAGAATACATTTTAAAAACTGAATTACCTTATTTACATAAGTATTCAGACCCTTTGCTATGAGACTCGAAATTGAGCTCATCCTGTTTCCATTAATCATCCTTGAGAAGTTTATACAACTTGATTGGAGTCCACCTGTGGTAAATTCAATTGATTTGACATTTTATTAAATTTTTATTTCACCTTTATTTAACCAGGTAGGCTAGTTGAGAACAAGTTCTCATTTACAACTGCGACCAAGATAAAGCAAAGCAGTTCGACACATACAACAACACAGAGTTACACATGGAATAAACAAACATACAGTCAATAATACAGTAGAAAAAGTCTATATACAGTGTGTGCAAATGAGGTAGGATAAGGGAGGTAAGGCAATAAATAGGCCATGGTGGCGAAGTAATTACAATATAGCAATTAAACACTGGAATGGTAGATGTGCAAAAGATGAATGTGCAAGTAGAGATACGGGGGTGCAAAGGAGCAAGATAAATAAATAAATACAGTATGGGGATGAGGTAGTTGGATGGGCTATTTACAGATGGGCTATGTACAGGTGCAGTGATCTGTGAGCTGCTCTGATGATTTGATTACATGATTTGGAAAGGCACACACCTGTCTATATAAGGTCCCACAGTTGACAGTGCATGTTAGAGCAAAAAACAAGCCATGAGGTCGAAGGAATTGTCCGTAGAGCTCCGAGACAGGATTGTGTCGAGGCACAGATCTGGTGTAGGGCACCAAAACCTTTATGCAGTATTGAAGGTCCCCAAGAACACAGTGGCCTCCATCATTTTTAAATGGAAGAAGTTTGGAATCACCAAGACTCTTGCTAGAGCTGGCCGCCTGGCTAAACTGAGCAATCGGGGGAGAAGAGCTTTGGTCAGGGAGGTGACCAGAACCCGATGATCACACTGACAGAGCTCCATAGGTCCTATGTGGAGATGGGAGAACCTTCAAGAAGGACAACCAGCTCTGTAGCACTCCACCAATCAGACCTTTATGCTAGAGTAGCCAGACGGAAGCCACTCCTCAGTAGAAGACACATGACAGCTCGCTTGGAGTTTGCCAAAGGGCACCTAAAGACTGTCAGACCATGAGAAACAAGATTCACTGGTCTGATGAAACCAAGATTAAACTATTTGGCCGGAATGCCAAGCGTCATGTCTGGAGGAAACTTGGCATCATCCCTACGGTGAAGCATGGGGGTGGCAGCATCATGCTGTGGGGGTGTTTTTCAGCGACAGGGACTGGGAGACTAGTCAGAATCGAGGCGAAGATGAACTGAGCAAAGTACAGAGAGATCCTTGATGAAAACCTGTTCCAGAGTGCTCAGAACCTCAGACTAGGCGAATGTTTACCTTCCAACAGGACAACGACCCTAAGCACACAGCTAAGACAACGCAGGAGTGCCCCTAGGGACTAGTCTCTGAATGTCCTTGAGTGGCCCAACCAGAGCCCGGACTTGAACCCGATCGAACATCTCTGGAGAGATCTGAAAATAGCTGTGCATTAACGCTGCCCATCCAACCTGACAGAGCTTGAGAGGATCTGCAGAGAAGAATGGGATAAACTCCCCAAATACAGGTGTGCCAAGCTTGTAGCGTCATACCCATGTAGACTCAGGGCTGTACTTGCTGGTAAAGGGGCTTCAACAAAGTAAAGGGTCTGAATACTAATGGAAATGTGATATCTTTTTTTTTTTTTTTTTTTTGCAAAAAAAATCTAATAACCTTTTTTTGCTTTGTCATTATGGGACATTGTGTGTAGATTGTTGAGGAAAAAAACAATTTAATCAATTTTAGAATAAGGCTGTAAGGTAACACAATGTGGAAAAAGTCAAAGAGGCTGAATACTTTCCGAATGCACTGTATATCAACTTGGTGCACTTTCTAATGGAGGTCCCTTCTTTGTTTTCCTCCAGTGAACCATTACTTCCTTCCTGGAATGTTAGACCCTCTTCTTTGTGGAAACGCTTCTGATGCTGGGTAGGTTTTTTGGGATGTCAGAGTTGAGCATATGGGTAGCTTTATAATCTTGCCTTGTCGCTGTTGATAATGCAATATATGGTGCAAAGTATTTCAACGTAATTCAAATATAACATATCTTTGAATGCTGAAGATCATAAGTCCCGTTCAACTTGTTGTGCCACTTCATTGGCATTTTGACAGAAATTGCCCTGAAGGATACACGTGTATGAAGGCCGGAGGGAATCCCAACTATGGATACACAAGCTACGACAGTTTTGGATGGGCCTACCTTGCCCTATTTCGGCTTATGACACAGGACTTCTGGGAAAATCTATTCCAGCTGGTGCGTATACATCATGTGCTTCGATGGCAACGACATAGAGATGTACTTGCTTCTGACATTTCCTGAAATGTACATCTGTAACATCAGCCGGTAGACCAGGCTTGAATTTGAGAGATTGCAATCTTATGTGTCATCAGGGATATTGATACAGAAAGAGTACTCGCTCGATGTCATGGTGATTTAACTGGCCGTTTCCCCCCCTCCCCTTACCCATAGACTCTTCGCTCAGCAGGGAAAACATACATGATTTTCTTTGTGGTGGTGATCTTCCTGGGCTCGTTCTACCTGATCAACCTGATCCTGGCTGTGGTGGCCATGGCGTATGCGGAGCAGAACGAGGCCACCATGGCCGAGGCCAAGGAGAAGGAGGAGGAGTACGCCATGATCATGGTGCAGCTGAAGGAAAGGAGAGAAGCGGAGGTCAAAGAGGTGTGATCAACTTACTATGTATGTGAAGTGCTTTGAGCATCCGGAAAGAAAAGGCCCTGTATATAAATCCAATCAACTAACAATAAATTGCACTCTTTGATCCGATGATGGTTGATAGAGTAAGATTTCGTTAGTCGATTCAACTCTAGATTCAAATGTCTAACGAACTTGATGAATACACAAAATACCTAGTGTTCATTTGCAGATTATTGCTCATGTTGGTCGTTCTCGTCCTTGGTTTGTTTGATTCTGGTCAATGATTGACTGATTATTTGACTGACAGAGACATGACAGGCATCATGAACACCATGAACACGCTGAAGTTGCTGGCAGTCAGACGTCACTGTCCAGTAGAACGTCTAAGAAAAAGAAAGGTGAAAAGGCAGATCAAGAGGTCGCTGATGATGAGGCGTGTACGTCCTCCAGCCTTTATAGCGAGGCTATAAAGGACTCCAACGGAGGCCTCGTGATCAGTCCCAACGCCAACAAGGTCCTGGCAGACCAGGAGGTGAGCTGCATGGCTCAGATGGGTTGCTGTGCTCTTGATGTTCTGACCTTTTTCACACTAATGTGCCGACCTGAACCAAACTGTGCTGGCTCGGATATTGTTTATTCACATTTTCCTTTTCAGGACGGTTTTAGGAACAATGATGAATGCATAACCAATGAATGCGTAACTAACTCAGTACAGCTCGGTTTGGTTAGGCTCGGTTTGGCTCTGAAAAAGTGGGTTGCTGGCCTCCCGAGTGGCGCAGCAGTTTCTAAGGCACTGTACCGTGTTCGATCCTGGGCTGTATCACAACCGGCCGTGATCGGGAGTCCCATAGGGCGGCGCACAATTGGCCCATCGTCGTCCGGGTTAGGGGAGGGTTTGTCCCGGGGGGGCTTTCTTGGCTCATTGCGCTCTAACGACTCCTTGGGGCGGGCCGGGCGCCTGCAAGCTGATCTCGGTCGTCAGGCAAATGGTGTTTCCTCCGACACATTGGTGCGGCTGCCTTCCCGGGTTAAGCGGGCGAGTGTTATTAAGAAGCGTGGTTTGGTGGGTCATGTTTCGGAGGATGCATGGCACGACTTTCGTCTCCCGAGACCGTCGAGGAGTTGCAGCGATGAGACAAGATCGAATTTGGGGAGAAAAAAAGGGCGTAAAATATAGATATATTTTTGAAGTGTGTTGCTATGCGCCTGATGGTTAAGTGTGTCTTGTTTCTCTTTGTTCTACAGTCTGCTGTTGGGTTGAAGAGGGCCAGTGATCCCAAGGGGAGCGAGGACCAGCTGGAAGTAGCAGGCCTGCAGAGGAAGACACCCAGTTCATCCAGTGTTTACAGCCAAGATGGCATGGACGGTAATTGTCAGAAATAGCAATGGATCTATATACGAGAAATGAAATGTCCTAAGGAATCCTCGTGTGGGACTGGAATGTGATGTATAGGACTGTGATATCCACCAATACCTGTGTTCCATATGGCTACTGTAGTAGAGCAAGGGCTTCTTTTATATTATTTTGTGAGTTATGCAGAGTTTCATCATCAAAGTTTCCCATCTAATGCACTGATGGCGCATTGTGTCAGCTTCTTCCGCTATAAGACCTTCAACCCAAGACCTTACACGTTTTAACTTTAGGTGCTCAAGATAAGTAATACTTTTCAAGACCTACATAGACTTTAATAATAGTTTTGAACTTTAGGTGCTGCAACCATTAAATAAAGGTTGAAAACAAATCATGAACCCATAAAAACTCCTTATCGTGAAAGGGTTGTGTACAAAATAACTAACACCCTCCTCCTTTACCCTCATTCCAACAGATTTGGAGGAGGAACTGAGACCTTGTCCGCCTTGCTGGTACAAGTGTTCAGACATATTCCTGAAATGGAACTGCTGTGTGCCCTGGGTGACTTTCAAGAAGTGGATGTACTTCATAGTGATGGACCCATTCGTGGACTTGGGTATCACCATCTGCATTGTGCTCAACACCATGTTCATGGCCATGGAGCACTACCCCATGACACCAGAGTTTGAAGACGTGCTGAGTGTGGGGAACTTGGTGAGTTACCTTCCCTAATGATACTCTTCCACTTTACCTCCTCTGAAGCCATGATAAGGATACCTTAGAAATCTCTCTCTCAAAATGATCATGTTGAAAATGCAGGTTACCATGCAGAATCTGCAGAATCTACACATGGCACAGTTTTCAATATAATTCACTAGGCCCTCCCCTCTCTCAACTCTTGTACAGGTCTTCACAGGAATCTTCACAGCAGAGATGGTGCTGAAGCTCTTCGCCATGGATCCGTACTACTACTTCCAGGTCGGGTGGAACATCTTCGACAGCATCATTGTGACAATGAGCCTGGTGGAGCTGGGGCTGGCCAACGTCGAGGGTCTGTCCGTGCTCCGTTCCTTCCGTCTGGTGAGTAACTCCACCCAAAGATTAGAACACACTCTCTCAGTGTAACTGTGCAGTGAGAATGGATCCCGATAGATCAAAGCATTTTCATAAAATAGTTGCAAGAGTAGGGTTTCAAACTACTGGGTCATTTACCAAAGTTCTCTAGAAGAATAAGAAACGCACACCTATTTAGGCGAGGTGCTGGCTAGCGGAGTAGAAAACTTAAAAATAAAGGAGAGCCGCACACTCTAGAAGCTCAGATACAAAAATTGAATTTTTAACGTTTCGACAGACAAGCTGTCTTCATCAGGGTGTAATCACAAACACTGCGGGATGACTCGTTTATATAGTGTCAAAAGACACACAGGTGTCTGTAATCATGGCCAAGAGTGGCCTAATATCATTGGTTAATTCTCAAATATAAAAATGGCATACAAAGAGCAGGATACAAAAAACAAATGGATAGCATACGATCATAGATTCATTTTAGACTACACAAGCTTTCAAACAATTACAATGGCAAAGTCACAATAATCACAAGAATGGCTTCAGATCAAAGTCTACGTTGAGACTGAAGGGAGCAAGGGTCTTTAAGTTAAAGATCCAGGCAGCCTCTCGTTTTAACAATAAACTATCAAGGTCACCCCCTCTCCTAGGGAGTGGAGCACGTAATAACACCTTTGATTGGAATCGATTTGTGGGTTACATGGAGAAACAGTCTATTTTCAATCCTCTCACAAATGTTTTTTTGCCTAACATTATTATTTGGAAACGGTACATTGATGATATTTTTGTTCTATGGAGGGGTGATGCAAAACATCTCCAGGTGTTCCATGCTTTTCTTAACTCCTGTCCTGAGCATCTGAGATTTACTATGCAATCTGATACACGTCAAATCAGTTTCCTTGATCTTCTGATCTTGTGTGAAGATAATGTTCTATACACTGATCTTTACATTTCAAGTGTACTGGCTTTGCTCAATGCAATGGCACTTATAAATGCAGATCCTTCAAACACCCACAAACAGGGTTGCTTCTGTGTGTCGCTCTGGATGTGAGTCTGTTAGATTACTCATGCAATGTAGTTGTTGAGCGGCTTCACTGCAGGTATATTGCATGTTTTAAATATTCAGTAAAAAAAATATATATAGATATATATAAATGCAACATGGAACAATTTCAACGATTTTACTGAATTACATAGAAGGAAATCAGCCAATTTAAATAAATGAATTAGGCCCTAATCTATAGATTTAACATTGACTGGGCAGGGGCGCAGCCATGGGTGGGCTGGGAGGGCATAGGCCTACCCACTGGGGAGCCAGGCCCAGCCAATCAGAATGAGTTTTTACCCACAAAAAGGCTCTATTACAGACAGAAATACTCTTCAGTTTCATCAGCTCTCCGGGTGGCTGGTCTCAGACCACCTCACAGAAAAAGAAGCCGGATGTTGAGGTCCTGGGCTGGCATGGTTACACGTGGTCTGCGGTTGTGAGGCTGGTTGGACGTACTGACAAATTCTCTAAAACGACATCGGAGGTGGTTTATAGTAGAGAAATTCTCTGGCAACCGCTCTGGTGGACTTTCCTGCAGTCAGCATGCCAATTGCGTGCTACGTTAAAACTTGAGACATCTGTGACGTTGTGTTGTGTGACAGAACTGCACATTTTAGAGTGGCTTTTTATTGTCCTCAGCACAAGGTGCACCTGTGTAATGATCGTGCTGTTTAATCAGCTTCTTGATATGCCACACCTGCCAGGTGGATGGATTATCTTGGCAAATGAGTAACGCTCTCTAAAAGGAATGTAAAGAAGTTTGTGCACAAAATCTGAGAGAAATAAGCTGTTTGTGCGTATGGAACATTTCTGGGATCTTTTATATCATCTTATGAAACATGGGACCAGCACTACATGTTGAGTTTATATCTTTGTTCAGTAAATAGTTGACATGTGATAAAGCCATACTGAGGGCCATAGATAATTCCAGACACCTGTGATCATCTGAAGTAGCCAAAAAGATCACTAGATGTCATGTGATAAAAAAAAAATTTAACTAGAAAGTTACAAAAATGTTGGTAGTTTACTGGTAAACTTTAAACGTGACCAGTAATATCCCCTCCCTTTGCAACCCTATGCAAGATTAACATCACATTAGGCACAAGTAAAGTGATACTAATCCTACAAACCTAATTATTGGCCAGTTTTCTGGACACAGCTCAATGGAAAATCAAGTTGACCAGCCCTATGTAACCTAATAATGTCTCTGATTGTTTTGGGGGCAGATGCGTGTTTTCAAGCTGGCCAAATCCTGGCCCACACTCAACATGCTAATCAAGATCATCGGTAATTCAGTGGGCGCGCTGGGTAACCTCACCCTGGTCCTGGCCATCATCGTCTTCATCTTCGCCGTGGTGGGCATGCAGCTCTTCGGCAAGAGCTACAAAGAGTGTGTCTGCAAGATCTCCTTGGACTGCGAGCTACCCCGCTGGCACATGCATGACTTCTTCCACGCTTTTCTCATCATCTTCCGGGTGCTGTGCGGAGAGTGGATCGAGACCATGTGGGAGTGCATGGAGGTAGCCGGACAGGGCATGTGTCTCGTCGTCTTCATGATGGTAATGGTCATCGGTAACCTAGTGGTGAGTGATGCATTGAACCATGGGGATGTGGGCACTGGAGGGTGGCCATTGAACTATTTTGGTGTTTAGTTAATTCATGGATTTCTCAAAAGGTGTAATATACATACAGCGAGAGATCAGGGAGAGTGTTCGGGTGGAGTGCTCCATGCATACAGTGCACATACCCACAGATGCAGCTCTTACGTTGCTGTTAGATAATGAGTAGATTACGTCGGCGCCATTCTTTTGATGGATACCAGGCGGTGCTTCACTGTAAACGAAACTGGTTGTGTTTCCTCCTTTGTTTATTCATAGGACGAAGAGAGGAAATAGCTATGTCAGTTGAGGTAGCGAAAGCCTGACAACAAACGATGTGCCAAAGACAAACAGGGCTTTCTGTCTAAACTCCCAGGAGAATACCATAGACTAACAGGGGCATCGGATAGGATACACACCATTCACTCAATGGATAGGCTATTATTAGCTCCATGATATTCGCCAGCAGTTCTGACCTTGGGGTGTTTGGGGATCCACTGGGGCAGGTGGCATAGAGAAAATAGCAGAGGGCTTACAGGAATCATGGAGGGGGCAGCCTTAAGTCTACTGATGATGTAACAGGCGTTTGAGGTCAGTCCAATACCACTGTTAGATACTATTGAGAGGTAAAGTTACACGGTTACTGTCGAACTGACCTCTGGAAAACGTTTTCGAAAACTTCTGACAATATTAACCAGAAAAGAATTTGGTCAATAATAATTTCACTAGCCTGGTTCAAGAGCATAAGGGGACAACAATAACAAATACTATGTGCTAAAATCCAGTTGTTCTAACTCTCCATCCAGGTGTTGAACCTCTTCTTGGCCTTGCTGCTGAGCTCGTTCAGCGGTGACAACCTGGCGGCTCCAGAGGAGGACGGGGAGATGAACAACCTGCAGATCGCCACCAGCAGGATCACCAGGGGCATCGACTGGGCCAAGGCCTACGTCATCGAGCAGGTCTGGATCATCATCGGGAAGCAGCCTAAGGAGGATGGAGACGGGGCTGACGGTAATGGGGGTAGTAACGGGGATGTGGACGGCCTCCCAAAGGACAGCTTGGCTTTGAAAAATGTCAACTCCAGTGACAACCCAAAGGCTGATTTAGAGCTTAAAATGCTGGACGTTTGGATAGATGACGTTAACCCAAGTGGATTTCTTACAAATGACAATTTGACCCTGGATGTGCCTATTGCCAAAATGGAGTCGGATGATGATGAGGATGACTGCTCTGAAGAGGAAGAAGGAGAAGGTGCAAATGGAAATGCTAAAGAAGATACTGAGGTAAGACCTTTGCATTACGGATTAGTTAAACATGACACAGGCATCTGTTCCCACTGGGCACACACTGGTTGAGTCGACATTGTTTCAGTTCAATGAAATGACGTTGATCCAACGTGGAATAGATGTTGAATTGATGTCTGTGCCCAGTGGGTTATATTTTGAGCGTTCATTACAAGCAATATAGAGAGTTATCAAGACTAAGGCTTCATACTGACAAGAGAAATAACCAATGTACAAGCACATGCACATCATATATTGTTATCTATTGCCAATTGTATTAGTACTAGTATTAGTCTATTCAGTATCAGTATTGTTGTAATACTGATAAGATAAAGAGCATTTTCCTTTTGGTACATTTGATGAGGTCTTTGGTTTCTTATAGTCATGGCCAAATCACTTAAGCAAACTACAGTATTTTTGTTCTGCGGTGACAATCAAAAGAATTCTGTCTGCTGCTGACATGCAGGGTAGACTACCCACATAAAAAATCCTACAGTTTACTATATAACACTACAGTACTTACTATAGAAGTATGTAGTAATATGTATTATACTGTTGAATACTGTACTACACACTGTAGTATCCCTCAATCATGTGTAGTACTTACTATAGAATGTTGTAGCACTGTATACTGTAGAATACTATAATAAATACTACAATATTATCCACCAAAAAATACTATAGTAAATAGTGATGCACCGATATGACATTTTGGCCGATACCGAAATCCAATATTTTCCTTGCCAAAAAAAAAACGATTACCGATATTTAAAAAATGTGCGGCCTTTTAAGCATTCTAGTACAGTGAAATAGTTAACACACACACATGGACTCAGCGGCATAAGGCTCTGCATCTCAGTGCAAGAGGCGTCACTACAGTCCCTGGTTCGAATCCAGGCTATTTCACATTCGGCTGTGATTGGGAGTCCTATAGTGCGGCGCACAACTGGCCCAGTGTCGTCCGGCTGTCATTGTAAATAAGAATTTGTTCTTAACTGACTTGCCTAGTTAAATAAAGGTCACACACACACACACACACACACACACACACACACACCACATGACCAAAAAGTTATTTTTGGGGCATTTACGTATGTCCCTATTACCAGTAAAACATAATCAAAAACAATTTCTTTCACTTACTTGCTGTGCTGTTTCGTTGTTCCTTTGTTCAGTCGTTTCATTCTCAACCAGGATTTCTATAGAACGCCGTTTGGGTCTTTGCGTGTCAAAAAAGATACACGTCAAATAACAGTATTTCACTTGTCAAATAACACGGCATCTGTTTCAGTAGCTATAGTTAGCTAGCTAACTATATAGCTAGATGTCATCTAAAATAACCCTAATTTATAAGACAGTTCTTATTTGATTAATGGTGGTCGGACCCATCTATATAAAGCTAGCCATAATAAGGATTAGCCACAATAGTGGACTTTGCGTTTAGCCTTCAAAATAAAGGTATGACATAATTCTACTATTTGTATTCATTTGCATCACTGTCAATGACATTTTATTTTGAAAGCAATCCGCAAATTCCACTACTGTGCCTAATCATTATTGCAGCTAGCTTCACAACACAACCCAGTCTGGTCGAGCCTCACTAACCAGATGAAGCTAGCTGGCTGCTTATAACGTTAGCTTCGGGCAACAGGGTTAAGTAGCTGGCTAGCGATTTATTTTCATGAACTGAAGTTCAATTTCAATAGGCGAACAACAAGTGGCAACCTATCTAATACTTATTCACAAAGATTCCGAAATCATTGCTAAGAATAATCAAAATGACTGCAGTTTCTACTGGTCACTGTTTTCAGGCTGGTTGTATTGGTGCTAGCTAGGTACCAAGCTAAAGCTAGCTACCCCAGAAGTTGCGGTCAAACAAATTATGCTTTATTACCAACGCTGTATTGTAAACGCATCGTTTGTGGCCGGCGTTTGCTTGTTTGCAGACCTTTGCAGACCCAAACGTCATTCCATAGTATGTATGTCGTGAAGCTAATAGCAGTGACTCTATTATTGTGAAACGGTAGGGTAAGGGTAGGTAGGGTAACATTTGAAAAATAGCGCACTTGATACTGTGTATCACTGCTCGACCAGTCGGCGAAAGCCAACATCACCCACGACAGAGAACGGTTGACTCTCAAGGGCAATGAATTCCATTATCTTAGCTTTAATGGATTTCGCCTTTGAGTTGCCTCGCTGAATTGTACTTTGTCCGCAAAAACAGTACAGTCCGCAAAAACATGACTATTGTAAATACTACAGTATTTAATTTGCAATTACCCTGCCCATTCCCCTCCCCCATATCCCAATTTGTGACAAGTGAGAAACCTACATGCCAAGTATAGATCATATAAGTTATAGAAAAGAGCAGAAGCTCTGAACTATCCGTTCAGACCCCAGTCCTACCGACCTACCAGCAGGTTATGGAACATTTGCTCTTTTAGTATTTCTCCAGTAGGTTTGCTCAAGGAGAAAGCCTTCACTTCTATGTTAAAGATAAAAGTAAAACACTACAGTAAATACTACAGTATACTACAGTCACCAAAACACTACGGTAAATACTACAGTATACTACAACCCGCAAAAACACTACATTAATTACTATACTATATACTACAGTTTTCTTTAACTACATTAATTATACTATAGTTAACCGTATACACCACAGTATTCACTGTATTGTTTCAGCAGACTTTGATCCACAAAAACACTACAGTGAATACTGCTGTAAAGACTGCAAAACAATTTACTGGGATCAGCACCATCAGACCCAGATAGAAGCTCATAAAGATCACTGCCACAGAGAGAACATCTATCTATCTCTGATCGTCTGGTTGCAAAGTGAGGAGAGACCATGTGACTGTAAGACGGAGCGTGGGAAAGAAGACCAGCGCAGCATGTTAAGCAAACCTGACACACACAGCTACCTGCATACTCACACACACTCCTAAAGGAAACACTTCACACCACTCATACTCTTACTGTGTCGGGGTACAAAATCAAAATCTATGAAAGCTAAATGTATTTATGCTCTATATACAGTACCAGTCAAAAGTTTGGACACAGCTACTCATTCCAGGGTTTTTCTTTATTTTTACTTTTTTTCTACATTGTAGAATAGCAGAATAACACATATGGTAGTAACCAAAAAAGTGTTGAACAAATCAAAATATATTTGAGATTTGAGATTCTTCATAGTAGCTTTGATGACAGCTTTGCACACTTTTGGCATTCTCTCAACCAGGCATTCTCTCAATTAACAGGTGTGCCTTGTTAAAAGTTAATTTGTAGAATTTCTTTCCTTCTTAATGCGTTTAAACCAATCAGTTGTGTTGTGACAAGATAGCAGTGGTATACAGAAGTTAGCCCTATTTGGTAAAATACCAAGTCCATATTATGGCAAGAACAAATCAAATCAAATCAAATCAAATGTTATTGGTCACATACACATTGTTAGCAAATGTTAATGTGAGTGAAGCTTAATGCTTGTCATTCTGGTTCCGACAGTGTAGTTCTATCTAACAAGTATTCTAACAATTCCCCAAGAACTACCTAATACACACACATCTAAAAATGGTGAATGAGAATATGTACATATAAATATATGGATGAGCGATAGCCGAGCGGCAAAGGCAATGTGCAATAGATGGTATAAAATATGGTATATACATATGATATGAGTAATATAAGATATGTAAACATTATTAAAGTGGCATTATTTAAAGTGGTGTTGTTTAAAGTGACTAGTGATCCATTCGTTAACGTGGCCAGTGATTGGTTCTCCATGTAGGCAGCAGCCGCTCTGAGTTAGTGATTGCTGTTTAGCAGTCTGATGGCCTTGAGATAGAAGCTGTTCTTCAGTTTCTTGGTCCCAGCTTTGATGCACCTGTACTGACCTCCCCTTCTGGATGGAAGCGGTGTGAACAGGCAGGGGCTCAGGTGGTTGTTGTCTTTGATGATCTTTTTTTGCCTTCCTCTGACATTGGGTGCTGTAGGTGTCGTTTGCCCCGGTGATGCGTTGTGCAGACCGCACCACCCTCTGGAGAGCCTTGTGGTTGAGGGCGGAGCAGTTGCCGTACCAGGCTGTGATACAGCCCGACAGGATGCTCTCGATTGTGGATCTGTAAAAGTTAGTCAGGGTTTTAGGTGACAAGCCAAATTTCTTCAGCCTCCTGAAATTGAAGAAGCGCTGTTGCGCCTTCTTCACCACACTGTCTGTGTGGGTGGACCATTTCAGTTTGTCGTTGATGTTAACGCCGAGGAACTTAGAACTTTCCACTATCTCCACTGCTGTCCCTTCAATGTAGATAGGGGTGTGCTCTCTCTGCTATTTCCTGAAGTCCACGATCATTCTCCTTTGTTTTGTTGACGTTGAGTGAGAGGTTGTTTTGAGGACACAACACTCCGAGTGCCCTCACCTCCTCCCTGTAGGCTGTCTTGTTATTGGTAAAAGCCCACTACTGTTGTGTCGTCTGCAAACTTGATGATTGAGTTGGAGGCGTGCATGGCCACGCAGTCGTGGGTGAACAGGGAGTACAGGAGGGGGCTGAGCACGCACCCTTGTGGGGCCCCAGTGTTGAGGGTCAACGAGGTGGAGATGTTGTTTCCTACCTGGGGGCGGCCCATCAGGAAGTCCAGGAACCAATTGCACAGGGTGGGGTTGAGACCCAGGGCCTCTAGCTTGATAATGAGCTTGGAGGGTATTATGGTGTTGAATGCTGAGCTATAGTCAATGAACAGCATTCTTACATAGGTATTCCTCTTGTCCAGATAGGATAGGGCAGTGTGCAGTGTGATGGCGATTACATAGTCTGTGGACCTGTTTGGGCTGTATGCAAACTGAAGTGGGTCGGGGGTGGCCAGGAGGGTGGAGGTGATATGATTTAAGCAAAGAGAAATGACAGTCCATCATTACTTTAAGACATGAGGGTCAGCCACTAAGGAACATTTCAAGAACTTTGAAAGTTTCTTCAAGTGCTGTCGCAAAAACCATCAAGCGCTATGATGAAACTGGCTCTCATGAGGACCGCCATAGGAAAGGAAGACCCATAGTTCCCTCTGCTGCAGAGGATAAGTTCATTAGAGTTTACTGTACCTAAGATTGCAGCCCAAATAAATGCTTCACAGAGGTCAAGTAACAGTCACATCTCAACATCAACTGTTTAGAGGTGACTGCATGAATCAGGCCTTCATGGTCGAATTGCTGCAAAGAAACCAAAAGGACACCAATAAGAAGAAGAGACTTCCTGGGGTCAAGAAACACGAGCAGTGCACAGTAGCCTGGTGAAAATCTGTCCTTTGGTCTGATGAGTCCAAATCTGAGATTTTTGGTTCTAACCGCTGTGTCTTTGTGAGACGCAGAGTAGGTGAACGGATGATCTCCGCATGTGTGGTTCCCACCGTAAAGCATGGAGGAGGAGGTGTGATGGTGTGGGGGTGCTTTGCTGGCGACACTGTCTGTGATTTATTTAGAATTCAAGGCACACTTAACCAGCATGGCTACCACAGCATTGTGCAGTGATATGCCATCCCATCTGGTTTACGCTTAGTGGGACTACCATTTGTTTTTCAACAGGACAATGACCCAAATCACACCTCCAGGCTGTGTAAGGGCTATTTGACCAAGGAGAGTGATGGAGTGCTGCATCAGATGACCTGGCCTCCTCAATCACCCGACCGCAATCCAATTGAGATGGTTTTGGATGAGTTGGACCGCGGAGTGA
Organism: Salvelinus fontinalis; assembly: GCF_029448725.1. Classification (NCBI taxonomy): domain Eukaryota; kingdom Metazoa; phylum Chordata; class Actinopteri; order Salmoniformes; family Salmonidae; genus Salvelinus; species Salvelinus fontinalis. Next base: position 3,752,414 of record NC_074698.1, read on the forward strand.
AGGAAAAGCAGCCAACAAGTGCTCAGGAGTGAAGGAAAAGCAGCCAACAAGTGCTCAGAATATGTGGGAACTCCTTCAAGACTGTTGGAAAAGCATTCCTCATGAAGTTGGTTGAGAGAATGCCAAGAGTGTTCAAAGCTGTCATCAAGGCAAAGGGTGGCTAATTTAAAAAATCTCAAATGTAAAATGTATTTGATTCAATATGTGTTATTTCATAGTTTTGATTTCTTCACTATACAATGTAGAAAATAGTAAAAATAAAGAAAAACCCTTGAATGAGTAGGTGTGTCCAAACTTTTGACTGGTACTGTATATAATTATACGAGGTATATATATATATATATATATATATATATATATATATATACGTATGAGTTATATATATATATATATATATATATATATATATATACCTCGTATATTTGTTTTAGTGTCTTGTAAATACAGGGCATGCCTTTGTCAGTTCCTCAGCAGGCCAAGTCATATAACATTTGTTTCATTCAGGAGCTGAAGCCTGAACGATTGAGTAATGCATACCTTTGGCGTGCCTCTAAAATGGATCAAATGACATGTTTCACATGACAGCTCCGCTTACGGCTAAACCCATGGCATTTCAACTCTGACCTCTGCTTTAGCTACCCCAGCTGAGACCCATTTCTCGGAATATGGTGTAAATGAGTTTTAAAAGGGTAAACAATTAGTTTGATCACATAAACAAAACGTGCAATAAGACAGACACTACATCTTGTCAAATTATCAGACAGTGCATATTGACGCACGGTATAAATAAACAAAGCCAGTCTTTTTTTTCATATTAACTCGCAGTTAACATATAACATTATTGAATTACAGTTTATGTCCTTCAGTGCAGGGGTTGTATAACTCTTTGGAGCTGACATGTTTACAAACTTTGAGGAGACTGTAGGGCGACAGTTGCTATGTCCTACTTCTTTCCCACAGTGTGTTTACTCATTAGTCTAACGTGACAAGCGGCACTGTATGTGAAAGAGAGATACCATATGAATCTGTGACTGGGCAAAGAGTTATAGACACATAGGTAACTTAAATCAGTACTCGTCTTACTAAACCAAATCATTTTGTGCTGTGTCCCAGCAGACGCATCTAGATCTTTATACAATCTGCTCGAAACAGTGAGTAAATAAAGGTCATAGTAAGTTGATGATATAGAATTACATGTGTCTCAATCCAACCCAGTGGGCATGATTAACCTCTGATTTCAAGATACGATAGTATCTTAGTTCACATTTGCGATAGTTCACAAATGCGATAGTTCACATTTGATGTTTTTAATGTATTTTTTTTGCTGTAAGATTAGCTACAAATGGGATATCCCGTATTATCTCATACAGATGTCTCTCCCACTACAGTTAAAGAAACCTATTGCACCGGACAATGCCTCTTCAATATGCAGCACAGTGGACAATCCCCCTGAAGTGGAGGAAGAGGAGGAAGAAGAGGCAGACCCCACCAGCCCTGAGAACTGCTGGACCGAGAGTAAGAGGATCTCCCACTTACAGGCTTGATGCTACCATGGGAGTCAATATACACTGAACTAAAATATAAATGCAGCATGTACAGTGTTGTTCCCATGTTTCATGAGCTGAAATGAAAGATCCCAGAAATGTTCCATATGCACAAAAAGCTTATTTCTCTAAAATGTTGTGCACAAATTTTGATAATCCATCCACCTGACAGGTGTGGCATATAAAGAAGCTGATTAAACAGCAGGATCATTACACAGGTGCACCTTGTGCTGGGGACAATACAAGGACACTCTAAAGTGTGCCGTTTTGCCACAGATGTCTCAAGGGAGCGTGCAATTGGCATATTGGCTGCAGGACTGTCCACCAGAGCAGTAACCAGAGAATTGAATGTTCGTTTCTCTACCATAAACTGCCTCCAATGTCGTTTTAGAGAAATTGTCCAACAGGCTTCACAACCGCAGATCACATGTATGGCATCGTGTGGGCGAGCGGTTTTCTGATGTCAACGTTGTGACAGAGTGCCCAATGGTGGTGGTGGGGTTATGGTATGGGCAGGCATAAACTATGGACAACGAGCACAGTTGCATATTATCGATGGCAATTTAATGCACAGAGATACCCGGGATGAGATCCTGAGGCCCATTGCCGTGCTGTTAATCTTTTATGAACTGTAACTCAGTAAAATCGTAGAAATTGTTGCATGTTGTGTTTCTATTTTTGTTCAGTAATACTGTAGTTAACCTACATCAGCCTCCAATGATTCACTTAGTTGTTCAGGAGGAGAGAGGGAGAGAGAGCAGGGCTCGCTTACTTAGTGTAGATTTGTTTGAGTCATGTTGCATTTCCCTGGTTGATATGACAATGGCTATACTGCCTATTTAAGTGGTTCCTTGTATGGTTCAAATGGTAGAATACACTTTAAGTGAATATGAATTAATTAGCACTCATCTCCATTCATTCATTCTTTTTTCTTCCCCTGCATTGATTGTAACTCTGAAATCCCCGACTTGACAAATGTGGATAGTACTGGTAGATGGGGTGCGAGGTTTGTTTTGCCTAATCTTACTAATATGTTCTCCTTCCTCAAATCTCTGCTAGAATGCATAGGGCGATGCCCTTGCCTTGATTTTGACATCACCACGGGCAAAGGGAAGACTTGGTGGAACTTCAGGAAGACATGCTTCCTCATTGTGGAGCACAACTACTTCGAGACCTTCATCATCTTCATGATCCTGATGAGTAGTGGAGCTTTGGTGAGATAGAGCGATGCCTTCTTCCAGTGCAACGCGAATAACCAACATACGGTGTTTTGAAACCGCTGTCCATAATCTTTTGCTCGATTCGTCACAGGCTTTTGAAGACATATACATTGAACAGCGCAGGACCATAAAAATCATCCTGGAATATGCCGATCAAGTCTTCACCTACGTGTTCATTATTGAGATGCTCCTGAAGTGGGTGGCTTACGGATTCCAGGCCTACTTCACAAACGCATGGTGCTGGCTGGACTTCCTCATTGTGGATGTAAGTCAAAGTAGTAACCCCAGGCCATCTGTGTGGTGCATCCTCGTCATAATAAGCTATATTTTATTTGATCAACATGTATAAGTCATATTTAATCAATATAAATGAGCAATATTTCAGTTCATTTGAGAAAGCTAATCTTCACGTTATTGTCACATCCCAAATCTCCAAGGTGTCTTTGATTAGCTTAACGGCTAACATCCTGGGCTATGCTGAACTTGGACCAATCAAATCTCTTCGAACTTTAAGGGCTTTGCGGCCCCTCCGCGCCCTGTCCAGATTTGAGGGAATGAGGGTGAGTGAGTAGTCTTTCATAAGTCGAGAAAACCGAAACAAGAGAGCTGGTGTATTTGATGAGTCCCAAACATGTAAATCTGTGGCCCTAGAAATGAAATGCATTTGCTGATACATTTTCAGGAATTGATCAACAATCCAAAGAGTATTTCACTCCAATGAGTCTCAGCAGTTCAACCTGAATCCCTTTTTACATACTGTACAAGCTCTTCTTTTACGAGGGATTTGATTTGTAGGTTTTCTCAAATTGGTAGGTTTTCTAAAAATGAACCCTAACGCTTTCCACAGGTGGTGGTGAACGCTCTGGTGGGGGCCATTCCTTCCATCTTCAACGTGCTTCTAGTGTGCCTCATCTTCTGGCTCATCTTCAGCATCATGGGAGTCAACCTGTTTGCTGGGAAGTACTACTACTGCTTCAACACCACGTCTGAGGAGAGGTTCTCTGCTGACGTTGTGAACAACAAGACCGAATGCTTCCAACTAATGGAGGGTAATGACGATGTGCGCTGGATGAACGCAAAGGTCAACTACGACAACGTGGCCATGGGCTACCTCTCCCTCCTGCAAATAGTGAGTTTCAAAACAGGTTGCTTACTAATCATATAGCCTACTACCGTTCTATAGTTGAAGTTGTTTAAAGTGGTAATACGGGTGTTGGCGTACATAGCTTACTGTTTCTCAGTGGTGGAAAAAGTACCCAATTGTCATACTTGAGTAAAAGTATAGATGCCTTAGTAGAAATTTACTCAAGTAAAAGCTGATGTCACCCAGTAAAAGACTACTTGAGTAAAAGTCTAAAAGTATTTGGTTCTAAATATACTTAAGTATCAAAGGTAAAAGTATAAATAATTTCACATTCCTAATATTAAGCAAAGCAGACGGCACCATTTTCTTGTTTTTTAAAATGTACGGATAGCCAGGGGCACACTCTAACACTCAGACATCATTTACAAAAGATGCATTTGTGTTTAGTGAGTCCGCCTGATCAGAGGCGGTAGGGATGACCAGGGATGTTCTCTTGATAAGTGCGCGAATCGAACCTTTGTCCAGGCCCACTATTCAAAATGTATCGAGTACTTTTGGGTGTCATGGAAAATGTAAAAAGTACATACTTTTCTTTAGGAATGTAGTGAAGTAAAAGTAAAAGTTGCCGAAAATATAAAATTAAAGTAAAGTACAGATACCCCCCAAAAATTACTTAAGTAGTACTTTCAAGTATTTTTACTAAAGTACTTTACATCACTGCTGTTTCTTACTTCAAACATTTTTCTTCTCATGTCCAGGCAACGTTTAAAGGATGGATGGATATAATGTATGGCGCTGTGGATTCACGTTTTGTAAGACACTTCCTTCTTAATACTGTAGTAATAATAATTATACACTTTGAAATGAGTATGACCACCAACTGATTTCTTATGATTTTATCCTCTCTGTTCCAACAAGGTGGAAGACCAGCCCATATATGAGGATAATGTTTACATGTACATCTACTTTGTCATATTCATCATCTTTGGGTCCTTCTTCACCCTGAATCTCTTCATCGGTGTCATTATCGACAACTTCAACCAACAGAAAAAGAAGATAAGTAGCCGTCCTACAGCCTAATATTACTAAATACCAAACACAGCATCAAATACATTTCTAAAACACATTATCACAACAATACGATACACATATAAACTACTAATATTTTAGGTCAATGACATGCACGTGAAAGTAACTGTATGTCTCTATACTTTGGAGGGAAAGACATTTTCATGACAGAGGAACAGAAGAAATACTACAATGCCATGAAAAAGCTTGGTTCCAAGAAGCCACAGAAACCCATTCCCAGACCCCAGGTAAGCACGTGCTAGGGTTACTGGCTAATTGCCTTAAGAAGAAAATAATGTATATTCCATAGCATCTACTGTACTACCTTACGTGACCCGCCCCTTACACATCATTTCATTGACAGTATTCTTAGTTCAAATACAAGTGTATCATCACCAATGTTTAAGAGGAAAACATTCAGCTATATACAGTACCACTCAATGAGAAGGTATTGCCCAGACTTTATCACTATCTGCTCTTGTCCGTTTCTGTTCCTCCCCCATGGCAATATCTTTCCTTCCAAAGTATAGAGACGTACTGTTATTTTCATGTGCATGTCATTGACCTAACATACCTCTAATTCAGTCGGTTTTATCCTCTCCTTCTCTTGGTCTCTGTTGATTGGCTGGTTGAAGAACAAATTCGCAGGCCTTATTTTCGACCTGATCACCCAACAATTCTTCGACATCTTCATCATGGTGCTGATCTGCCTCAACATGGTAACGATGATGGTGGAGACGGACGGCCAGAGCAAGGAGAAGGAGGATATACTCTTCCTCATCAACCTGGTGTTTATCATCGTCTTCACCACAGAGTGTATCCTCAAGTTGATCGGACTGCGGCAATATTTTTTTTCCGTCGGATGGAATATTTTTGATTTTGTCGTAGTCATTCTCTCCATCGTTGGTAAATATGAAGAAATGATTGTATTCATTAGTCATGTAGCTACAGAATTCTTAATTTTTTTCTGAAATTAAACATGATTGAAGAACATAGTAATTACAATGAAAACTAAAATGTTGTTATTTTCTTTCCATTCCAGGTTTACTGCTGGCGGACCTCATAGAGAAGTATTTTGTCTCACCTACCCTTTTCCGTGTCATAAGACTGGCCAGGATTGGTCGAGTTCTGAGACTCATCCGAGGAGCTAAAGGCATCCGGACACTGTTGTTTGCCCTGATGATGTCACTTCCTGCTCTCTTCAACATTGGCCTCCTGCTCTTCCTCATCATGTTTATCTTCTCCATTTTCGGAATGTCCAACTTTGCGTATGTCAAGAAGGAGGCCGGAATAGACGATATGTTCAATTTTGAAACTTTTGGCAACAGTATAATTTGTCTGTTCATGATCACAACCTCAGCCGGTTGGGATGGTCTCCTCTCACCCATTCTGAATAGTAGACCTCCGGACTGTGACCCGGACGTGGAAAATCCCGGCACAGATGTAAGAGGCAACTGCGGCAGCCCTGGTTTGGGAATTTGTTTTTTCTGCAGCTACATCATCATGTGTTTCCTTGTTGTGGTCAACATGTACATTGCCATTATTCTCGAGAACTTCAATGTGGCCACAGAGGAGAGTGGCGACCCGCTGTGTGAGGAAGACTTCGAGATGTTCTACGAGACCTGGGAGAAGTTCGACCCTGACGCGTCACAATTCATCGCCTATGACATTTTGTCCGAGTTCTGTGACACGCTTAAAGACCCGCTCAGGATCCCCAAACCCAACGCAATCAAGCTGATCACCATGGACCTTCCCATTGTCCCTGGGGATAAGATCCACTGTCTGGACATCCTGCTGGCGCTGACCACAGAGGTGCTGGGAGAGTCGGCGGAGATGGATGCCATGAAAGAAAGCATGGAGGAGAAGTTCATGGCCAACAACCCCTCTAAAGTGTCATACGAGCCAATCACCACCACCCTGAGGCGAAAGCAGGAGGAGGTAGCAGCTGTTGTTATTCAGAGAGCCTATCGTAAGCATCTGCTGAGACGTTCGATGAAACTCGCTTCCTACAAGTACCGCGAGAAGAAAGCGTTAACCAAGGAGGACGAAGCGCCGCCAGAGACGGAGGGTATGATTGCCATCAGGATGAACAAACTGTATGGAAGCCAACAATCCCTCGGAGTGGATGACACCGTTGTAGATATGGATTCTCATGAAAAACGGGAGAGCAACGAACTGACAGAGACACAACCTCCTGTGGAGACCGCTGAAGAGCCGCCGCCTGTGGAGCTTCAGAACGAGATCCTCTTGCACTCTGCCCCCTTTGTCATCCCTGTCTCAATCCGTAACTCACAGCTGAAAGAGTCCGATGTTTGAATAACTAGTGCAGCCAATGGATAAACACCGCATCATCATGGTCTTCTGTCTTTGACGATGAGACTGCTTGTTCGTCTCCAAAGTCTAACTTTGGTACGTTTGGCTTGGGTCAGAGACAAGGTTGTCGCTAACTAAGACTGAGGGACACATTGAGCCCAGCCCACTGAATCAAAGAGATGATGATATAACGAATATAACAGTCAATTTAATTGATGTTGATGATGATAACCTGGAATGTATTGACTGAGAAATCATAGCTATTGTTGGCAAGACAATCACCAAAGCCTGAGCTGAAAGTTTTAGGCCCATTTATGGATGTAAGCCCAGTTGTGGTAACAGACCCCTTGTAATATATAGTTGAGATCAATTGGGAATTAAATAACCTAAGAGATAGGTAGCAATGTATAAGATAATAATAAGCGAATTAAACTCCATCTCACAAAAATATACCTTTCAGTCCCCTGAAAGTAATTTAATAAATATGTTCCTTTTCGTATTTTTATGCCTTTTTTTATTCAAGATGTATTCTTCAAATCAAATCTGCACTTGCAGTATTAAATTGCAACAAAAAAGGCCAACAATATTCTCAGCTGTTTCTTCAAAATTTAAATATGACTCCAAAAACAAGATTCTCAAAAAGTATTATAGTTTTTTCATTTGGAATTATGACTTTCGGTACATCTGTCATTTTAATCTAAACTTTTATTACTGCCCTAGCCTTTTCCAAATACCGGTACAAGAATGTCAAATAAAAATGTTAAATATATTTTTCAGTGAATACAATTGTATTTTGAAAAGTTATTATTTGTTTGGTTTGACGTATTTGGCCAACACTTTTGTGTGTTCATTTTAAGGTATTAAAGCAAATACTCACAATGGGATGTACAGTATATACAAAGTATTTTATAATTTTTTTTACCCAAAATATATTTAATAATAAATATGACCTGTGCCTTTAACATATGAAATGAGAAAAACTTTAATGAAGGAACAGGTTTAGAAAAAAGATGGAGAAATGATTAGCATTTGCAATAATCAACTAATTCTGCTGAATAACACTTAATTTGTCAAATTTTTATAAGGTCATTTTTCTTTTATTGTCGAATTTCTTAATTTTCTGTATATTTCCTTTGATTTTTATATTTTTAAGGAAATGGACTTTATTTTTTTCTCATTGTAGTAACACAAGTACTACTAACAGTGTTCGGTTTTTAATCTGCAATTATTTATGGTATTAAGCAGTATGATGATAGAAATTCATAATTACATATCTTCACAATAGGAGCACATGCTGAAAATCTACTGGTCCGTTTTTGGAACATGGGGCTTTTAACACCAGAGTTGTTCTTTTTGATTTTCACAAGGGGCACATACTATATGTGTTAACGTTTCAGCTCAAATTACCATACAAGTCTTAACACAGAAATGTCTTAATCATGGGAATGCAGTAGGATAGCACCTTGAAACGTTGTTTGTACTGGAGAATGAAGCCTTGTTGGGAATGCCGTTTATTCATTCAAAAGTGGAATGTTAACTACTTTTTAATGATACTTTAATATCAATCTCACCTAAATGTGTGTACAGGATCTTACACAATCTCTGTTTGGAGAGGCACATTTGACTATTGATACTAATACACTCCGATTAGCACAGTCAAGCACACTGCGATTTTTTTGGAAGCTTGTATGAGAAACGCATGGATTAGCTACACATGCATGGAACCAGCTCGAGTTACTACTACAATTCCTAACAGCACCGTCAAATGTGTGTCCGTTTGCGTTTCGAAAACAATGTGTGGAGGACAATTTAGATAACATTTTCTACTTATTTCAGTGATTCAATAATTCTAACCAATTAGTACGTCAATACAAGGGGTCTTGAGTTTGAATTAAGGACAAATACTAAGTTAGCAACTGCTTACTTTTGTACACGCTCTTCCATGTTTGTTAAGCCAAGTGTGCCTATACGTAAGTGCTACCGACAACAGCAGTTCATCCAAAGGGAGAGGGGTTTGCCTCTAAATCATGTTCTATGCACAGTGTGAACATTCAAGCGGAGGACCTTGGAATTGTGATATGTAAATGATATAGATATCATGCACCATTGTTTACAAAACTAATACTGTGTGAAAGAAGTAGAGAAGGATGGCATATTGTATTTTTTTTCTGAGGCTGAACGTGGCCTGTACATATTGTATGTTCAATGCTCAATTGTGGAGGTTTTTGTAGATTGTATTATCGATATAAAGAGCATTTCATTCATGTAATAGTGAACTATAAACGCAAATACACAGCGGTACATATTCTGTTTTAAAGCTTTACTTTCTAACAATTCTAATACATTTCAAATAAAAAAAGAAAGATGGGTCTGGGTGCTCTGCCAGTTGTAATGTACTTCAAAAATATTTCGGAGATTGATGTCTTTGTTCACACGCATACTGGATATGCCATCTGCTGGAGAGCCTTGCATGTCACAGCTTGTCTGCCAGACATGAGTAGCGTTCAGTTATCTCACGTTTACCAGTCACGACATCTCTGTTCCCAGTTATGATCAGTAGCAATTCCCAGATGTGAGGTTTTTCCTCTGGAGTACCAGAATACATGTAATCCCTTAAGCATTTGTGAATTCTGAGATGTAGATTTTGTTCATTTCTCTATTTCCTGTGGGGCGGTGCATAACCAGCAGTCTGATATCGATTTAAACCTATAGTGTTAGGACTTAGTTCGCGGTCCATAAATACTCTCTCACCTTATTATCGTGTCTCAAAGACATTGATTAGATAGCTCTCACAGCCATACCATAGCTTTATCTGTCATGTAAAAGGCTTACAGGATGCACTAAATGTTTTAAAAATACCTTATGCATATGATGAATGTATAATTCAACTCAAGAGAAACATAATTTATATTTAAACAGTGGTAGACCATTTAGTTTGTTTCCTGCCAACACTATCAATGCAGCATTACGTTTCAAAAACAAAACGCTCTGTTCCAAGTGCTGATCTTTGGTTGTGTTCACTTCAAGTGAAAAACATTAAGCCGTGCCTTCAGGACGTCTCACCCAGCAGGCATATGACTGCAGCAGCAGCAGTACTGTAATCAGAACCCGTTGGGTTTGGAGCAGTTGTCCTCCAATAACCAAGCACAACCCCTCTCCTCTTCCCCAGACACACACACGAGCACACACACACAAACACACACACACTCTCTCTTTCTCTAACCAGGCCCTTCCTTCAGGAGAGTGGCGGGGGCAATGGGGCTCCGGCTGGAAGTGTCTGCCGGACTATTCCTCTCCGAGTTCCAAGCATACAGCACAAGTCAGGGGTCATCGGTGCGTAACGACCTTAAGACAGCGAGGGTCTGTGTGTTCTACATGTCTCTCTTTAGTTTGCAAGACCAGGAGTGGGACCACGACTATAATGTTACACCCATTCACTCCTCACACTGACTGACCAGTCCCTGTTACACATGCCAAGCTTGGCCCTATGACCGACCAGTCCCTGTTACACATGCCAAGCTTGGCCCTATGACCGACCAGGAGGTCAAGGAGATTAGCTACAGATGTTATCTACATGCTTGTGATGACTGGAGGGAAGGGGCTTGGGTGTGGTGACCATAATGAGCAAAATAGAGGCTCACTCAAATTCTATCACATCCCAACTGCCAGCTAATATAACTTACTAGTCTAACAATCTGATAGTGTCATGAATGTGTTTCAAAATACAACAAATGGTGCCATTATCATGTTATCATTTCATTTAAAGATATGTCATGTGTAAGTGTGCTATAAAGGGTTAGAGAAAGACATTTCAGTGTGACTTTTGTTCGTGTAGTCTATATGTTTTAACTTCACGGTCAATGAGCGGTGAGGCTTTTCCTTAAACTCACTTAGGACAAGGTTTAGTTTCAAGTTTTATTAGTGGTTTGTGCAGAATAAACATGGTATACAATCCAACGAAATGCTTACGGTCAGGTTCCTTCTCGACAATGTAACTCGAATAAGAAATAGCAAAAGACAAGAATACGAACATAAAGTAAATGGCCCAGTAGAATACAATCAATATCTTAGCATAAGTATAATACAGGAATGCACAATTGAAAGTACAATATTTACACATGTATGAGAGAAAGAAGTGATTGAGGGGGGGGGGGCAAATGTTTAAATTGTGCAGTATTAAATCTTGAGTCTGTGCAATAGAAGAGGCTGGTAACAGCAATTGTGATGTGTGTGCGTGTGTGAGTGATTGCATGTGTGCTAAGAGTGTGGAGAGTGAGTACAAGATGGTCAGTTCGAGTGTTCAACAGTCTGATGACTTGTGGATCAAACTTTCTCTGAGCCTGTTGGTATCAGACCTCATGCTCTGATACCGTCTCCCCGAGGATAAGGGAGTGAACCGCTTGTGTTTGGGGTGTGTGGGATCCTTGATGATGCTGCGGGACTTCCTATGGCACTGTTTTAGTACTTTACGTTTTTATAGCGTTACGCTGATGTGTAAGTGTATGCGTGTATGTGTAAGTGTGCATACATGCTTGTGTGTATGTGATTGTGGGGGAATAGCATAGCCAGGGAGTGGCGTGGATTTCGCCCAATAAAGTGAGACTAGTGAAGCACTGGCAGGGCTTGTCCTGTCAATACGTGGAATCTCCTCCAAACCAGAGTCCCAGCAGCCTCCTGGGAGTCGCAACATGAGAGGAGACAGGTGTTTTGATGTAAGACTGAGGGGGGAGGGGGGGAGGAAGAGGGGCAGACCAGCGGGAGGAAGGTTAGGGTGTGGAGAGGGAAACAGAAAGGGATCAAGCGTTCTAATGTGAGTAATAGTTGGGAGGGAGAGAGGGTGGGGGGGTGTTAGTGAGGAGGGGTGAGAGGGTACAAGGGTATGCCCCCTCTGGGACCAGCTGGTGCCCAGTCCTAGATCTCCGATGGCAATTAGGGTCAGAAGTCAACCAGCTAGTGCATGGTACCCACTGTAGGTACCATTCCGCCGCTCTGATGAGACGTAAAAATGGCAGCCATAAAACATGACACCATTTATAACCCAACCACATGTCTACTACGAATTAAGGGCAAATATAAAAAAAAATATATAGAAAATATAAAATACTTACAGTACAGTAGTAATCGACTTTGTGGAGTGAAGCTATGAAACACCTTACACTCACTCTTAGAAGTAAAAGTGCCTGGAAGAAACTTTTGGGTTGCTTTCTAGTTGAAAAAGGTTCCAGGATTTTCCTAAATGACCTTAAAAGAACCCATCTCTAATGGCTCAAACTGGAACCTTTTAGTGATGGGAGGGGTAAAAAAACTAAAAAACATTTTTAATAATTTATTGTAGAAGTGGCATTGGAAGCGGGCTTTCAGATAATTATTTTTCGTCACCCGCGTAAATGTCATTCCTGTTCGTCATATTAAGTTTGTACACTGCAAATGTAAATGTCCCTTGAAAATGTATGCATATTACATATTGTAATATAATATTAATAATATTAATATTGATGATTACATACAGTAATAAAGTGGTAACTATTCCAACTTTGGGATTTGCTTAGGCTCTTGAGGAACTCAGTGAAGCTACAAAACTGTCAGTGTTCAACCTTAACATGTGATGACAATACAACAGAACAGATGAACAGGAATGACATTTACTCTAACGGGTGCCCCCCCCCCCCCCAAATAAAAGCCACACCATTACTAAGCCACTCTCCCACTCCAGGGTTCCGCAAGAAACCCATTGCTACATTGAACCGTTAAAGGTTCCTGCCAAGAACCCCTCAACTAAACAAAGGCGCAAATATGAACCATTTACTAACAATGGTTCCTTTAGGAACTCCAGGGTTTCTCGAGTTACCACTTATTCTAGTTTAGGGGACAGATGTTACAAATGTAGCAAAAATGTAAGCTACTTCAAAAGGGTCACACAAAATGTTTTAGCTTAAAAGCTCTACGGGGTCGATGTCCCTATACCGGGACGGTTGAGCTAATGTGTGCTAATGTGATTAGCATGACGTTGTAAGTATCACCAAACTTTCCAGAACATAGACATGTCTTATATTGGCAAAAAGCTCAAATTCTTGTTAATCTAACTGCACTGTCCAATTTACAGTAGCTATTACAGTGAAAAAACACCATGCTATTGTTTGAGGAGAGTGCACAACAACAACAAACTTTTAACAGTGGCAACTGGTTTGATACATTCACCTCTGAGGTAAATAATGTACTTACATTCAGTAATCTTGCTCTGATTTGTCATCCTGAGGGTCCCAGAGATAAAATGTAGCGTAGTTTTGTTTGATAAAATCCATTTTTATATTCAAATGTAGGAACTGGGATCTACAGTTTGAACCCCTGCTGTCTCTGGCTCCACACTCACCCTGCCCGGCCATCTAGATGTGTGAAAGTTAGTGTATAAGCTAATGATCCATCATGTATGACATTCCTGGGAGTGTGTAAACTTACATTTTGTATTACCATATAATTTTAGTTTGTTCTCTATATTTACTTGAAAATGTATAAATTCGGCACATTTGGGCAGACATGATACAAAATGTTGTCCAGTATTGCAACGCTTCTCTGGATCAATCTGAAACTTTGCACACACACTGCTACCATCTAGTGGCCAGAAACTAAATTGCGCCTAAACCGCAATATATTATGGCCTTTCTTTTGCATTTCAAAGATGATGATATTTTTTTTGAAAACACATGTTTTTTTGTTTGTATTATCCTTTACCAGATCTAATGTGTTGTGTTCTCCTACATTAATTTCACATTTCCACAAACTTCAAAGTGTTTCCTTTCAAATTGTATCAAGCATATGCATATCCTTGCTTCAGGTCCTGAGCTACAGGCAGTTAGATTTGGGTATGTCGTTTTAGGCGAAAATTGGAGAGAAAAAAGGTCCGATCCTTAAGAGGTTGTTTTAAGAAAACAACTTTAAGTAACAACTAACTCTTACGTTAATCGAATTCATAATCTCTGTATATCCTAGGCCTATTTGCGGCAGCTTTAGATATGTATGGTCCACCGGAACCTTTCCAGAAGTGACACTGGATGGCAAAATAAGATTTGTTTGCTGATAGACAAAACCAGACACAGTTTCCTTTTTCCAACATCAACCCCAATGTTATTTTTTTAGATGTCAGGAGCAGCAGGAACGGAATTAACAGTCTCAAATGTTAATAGGAGAGATACTTGATAGTTGTCTAAAATAGTTATTGGAGTCACTTCTAAAAGGGACACGACATGGCACTATACATTAACTTTGCACTTTCAGGAGAAAGTGGGCAGATGGGTGGGTGATGGTGCATGTAATAGAGACAACTGGAATCGGGATCATTCAACTCTACCCCTCCCCACACCCCCCTTTCCTATTCATAGAATGAGTTCGAAAAAACGCACCCCTGTGGCGTGGTAAGGGAAACATAACCATTCGTTAACGTGGAATGACACTGAACTCTTCCCGCTGCTTTGCAATCCCCATTAGTTGTTAAGGAAATTCCCGGGTGATTATCTAGCTAGCTTCCTACTCTACCACGTGACTGACTCACTCCCAGCTCCACCAACAGTGGCGTCAGAGTTTCATAACATTCGGGGCTCAGTCCTTGCATTGCATATCATTGTATTTGCAGGTTCGAGAAAAATTGCCTTTTGTAAAATAATTTCATGCAATTCTATATAATTTTACATGACATGGAGACATTACAAGTCTGTTTTTAAATATCACACAAATGATCAAAATGACAGGCTACTCTGACATACTGAGATCAATAAAACGAACAACCCTGTCTTAAATGCAAAATGATAGAGGCACAGATTGTACAATATGAGGAAATTATAGTCCACCAACTTTCCAGTGGCACTCACTCATACTGTCACGTTCCTGACCTGTTTTTCCTTTTTCTTGTATTTATTTAGTTGGTCAGGGCGTGAGTTGGGGTGGGTTGTCTATGTGTTATTTTCTATGTTGGGATGTTTGTGTTCGGCCGGGTATGATTCTCAATCAGAGACAGCTGTCAATCGTTGTCCCTGATTGAGAATCATACTTAGGCAGCCTGGGTTTCACATGTGTTTTGTGGGTGTTTGTATCTCGTGTCAGTGTTCGTACCACACGGGACTGTTTTCGGTTTTGTCACGTTTGTTGTTTTTGTATGTGTAAGTGTTCAGTTTACGTTCATTAAAATATGACCACTTTCCACTCTGCGTGTTGGTCCGATCCATGCTCCTCCTCGTCTGAGGAGGAGAATGACTTCGACAACCGTTACAGAAACACCCACCACAAAAGGATCAAGCAGAGTGGGATCAGACAGCAGCAGAGACCGAGGACACAGGACTCGTGGACTTGGGAGGAGATCCTGGACGGCAAAGGACCCTGGGCTCAGCCAGGGGAATATCGCCGTCCCAAGGCGGAGTTGGAGGCAGCGAAGGCAGAGAGGCGCTGGTATGAGGAGGCAGCGCGGCGACGCGGTTGGGAGCCCGAGAGTCAGACCCAAAAATTTCTTGGGGGGGGGGCACACGCGGAGTGTGGCAAAGCCGGGTAGGATACCTGAGCCAACTCCCCGTGCTTACCGTGGAGTGAGAGGGCGTCGTACTGGTCAGACACCGTGTTATGCGGTAAAGCGCACGTTGTCCCCAGTACGCGTGCTTAGCCCAGTGCGGGCTATTCCACCTCGCCGCACTGGTAGGGCTAGGTTGGGCATCGAGCCAGATGTCATGAAGCATACATGGCACCGCCCAGTGCGGGCTATTCCACCTCGCCGCACTGGCAGGGCTACGGGGATCATTCAACCTGGTAGGGTTGGGGAGGCTCGGTGCTCAAGACCGCGTGTCCTCCTTCACGGTTCGGTATACCCGGTGCCACCTCCACGTACCAGTCCTCCGGTGGCAGCCCCCCGCACCAGGCTGTCTCTCCGGGTTCTCTCTCCAGCTGCTCCCACCTGTCCAGCGCTGTCAGAGCCTTCCTCCTCTCCAGCGCAGCCAGTGTCTGAACTGTCTGCCTGCCCAGCGCTGTCTGAACTGTCTGCCTGCCCAGCGCTGTCTGAACTGTCTGCCTGCCCAGCGCTGTCTGAACTGTCTGCCTGCCCAGCGCTGTCTGAACTGTCTGCCTGCCCAGCGCTGTCTGAACTGTCTGCCTGCCCAGCGCTGTCTGAACTGTCTGCCTGCCCAGCGCTGTCTGAACTGCCTGCCTGCCCAGCGCTGTCTGAGCTGCCTGCCTGCCCAGCGCTGTCTGAACTGTCTGCCTGCCCAGCGCTGTCTGTCTGTCCCGAGCCTTCAAAGCCGCCCGTCTGTACTGAGGCTCCAAAGCCGCCCGTCTGTCCGGAGCCTTCAGAGCCGTCCGCCAGACAGGATCAGCCAGAGCCTTCCGCCAGACAGGATCAGCCAGAGCCTTCCGCCAGACAGGATCAGCCAGAGCCGTCCAGCCAGGACCAGCCAGAGCCAGCCAGCCATGAGCAGCCAGAGCCGACAGCCAGCCATGAGCAGCCAGAGCCGACAGCCAGCCATGAGCAGCCAGAGGCGACAGCCAGCCATGAGCAGCAAGAGCCGCCAGCCAGCCATGAGCAGCAAGAGCCGCCAGCCAGCCATGAGCAGCAAGAGCCGCCAGCCAGCCATGAGCAGCAAGAGCCGCCAGCCAGCCATGAGCAGCCAGAGCCGACAGCCAGCCATGAGCAGCCAGAGCCGACAGCCAGCCATGAGCAGCAAGAGCCGCCAGCCAGCCATGAGCAGCAAGAGCCGCCAGCCAGCCATGAGCAGCAAGAGCCGCCAGCCAGCCATGAGCAGCCAGAGCCGCCAGCCAGCCATGAGCAGCCAGAGCCGCCAGCCAGCCATGAGCAGCCAGAGCCGCCAGCCAGCCATGAGCAGCCAGAGCCGCCAGCCAGCCAGGAGCAGCCAGAGCCGCCAGCCAGCCAGGAGCAGCCAGAGCAGCCAGCCAGGATCCGTCAGAGCCAGCCAGCCAGGATCCGCCAGAGCCAGCCAGCCAGGATCCGCCAGAGCCAGCCAGCCAGGATCCGCCAGAGCCAGCCAGCCAGGATCCGCCAGAGCCAGCCAGCCAGGATCCGCCAGCCAGCCAGGATCCGCCAGCCAGCCAGGATCCGCCAGCCAGTCCGGAGCTGCCCTTCAGTCCGGAGCTGCCCCTTAATCCAGTGGGGGTAATTTGGAGGGTGGCCATTGGGAGGAGGCCAAGGAAGCGGGGTTTAACTATGGTGGGGTGGGGACCACGACCAGCGCCAGAGCCGCCACCGTGGACAGACGCCCACCCAGACCCTCCCCTAGACTTTATGCTGGTGCGCCCGGAGTTCGCACCTTAAGGGGGGAGGTTATGTCACGTTCCTGACCTGTTTTTCCTATTTCTTGTATTTATTTAGTTGGTCAGGGCATGAGTTGGGGTGGGTTGTCTATGTGTTATTTTCTATGTTGGGATGTTTGTGTTCGGCCGGGTATGATTCTCAATCAGAGACAGCTGTCAATCGTTGTCCCTGATTGAGAATCATACTTAGGCAGCCTGGGTTTCACGTGTGTTTTGTGGGTGTTTGTATCTCGTGTCAGTGTTCGTACCACACGGGACTGTTTTCGGTTTTGTCACGTTTGTTGTTTTTGTATATGTAAGTGTTCAGTTTACGTTTATTAAAATATGACCACTTTCCACTCTGCGTGTTGGTCCGATCCATGCAGGAGGAGAACGACTTCGACAACCGTTACACATACACACAGTTTTTTGTATTTTGAAATATTGTGAAAGACCTTTTAACTGCTGCCTTCTGTTCATTGACAGTCACATTGACAGCCACAAATCAACAATCAGCTGTCTGATATTTCCGGCAAGCTGCCCAATTGCCGGATTCCCGACTGTAGGCTTTTATGTGCTGATGATGTGACAAAACACAATCAACAGCATTTTAGAAAAAGAAGAAGTTATTGATCATATGTGGCTAAATTATGCTCTTTGGTGTAGTATTTTCAATGATTTCATTTATTTCTGTACGGACAGGAGTAATTATATAATTAGGAACATTTATATAATGTATCTGCAGCACTTCCAGCACCCCTTACCACAGATATGTTTTCTTCCATGCTTTGTGCTCTACCTGTTACGAGGTGCGGAGCAGGTGAACCCAAGAGCAGACTCAGACAAGGAGACTGGGATAAGGTAACCAAGGTATTTATTGAAAAACAGGGGGAAGACGGGGTGCAGGCCAGGGAAAGCTTGGGCGGGTTGCAGGGAGCCAGGTGCTGAGGCTGAGGCTGGAGTGAGGGGAGTTGGGGCTGGGTAAGCAGGTCTGGAGAGGAATCCAAGAAAGCGGTAGAGTGGGGGGTCCAGGACAGGGTAGCAGGACTGACGAGACATGGGACTGGAGACAGGGACCAGTGTCAGAGCAGACAGAACTGTAACGGAGAGGAAGCGTCAGGCAAGGGAAAACAGGCACACCAAGAAAACAGAATCTATGCAGGAACAAATGGCTAAAACCGGAATCTGACTGAGCAGAGGTTACGATCTGGCAGCGTGGAAGTGGCAGGTGTCACGTTCCTGACCTATTTATGTTAGTTTTTGTGTGTTAGTTGGTCAGGACGTGAGGTTGGGTGGGCATTCTATGTTATCTGTTTCTATGTTGGTTTTGGTTTGCCTGGTATGGCTCTTGATTAGAGGCAGGTGGTTTGCGTTTGCCTCTAATTAAGAGTCATATTTAGGTAGGGCATTCTCACTGTTTGTTTGTTTGTTTGTTTGGATTGTCTCCTGTGTCCGTATGTCTGTTCGTACCACATGGGACTGTAGCGTTTGTTTGTTTCGTTTCGATGTCGTCTGTTTTCCTGTACGTAAGTTTATGTTTAGTTATGTAAGTTTATGTTCAGGTCTCGTCAACGTCGTTTTCTTGTTTTGTAGTTTGAAAGTGTTTTGTTTCGTTTCGTGTTGCCATCTTTATCGTTGTTCTAATAAAGATGGCTTATTTCCCGCAAGCTGCGTTTTGGTCTGAAGATCCTTCTCTCCTCACCTCATCCGAGGATGAGGAGAGCGTCACCCGTTACAGAATCACCCACCAAGCTAAGACCAAGCGGCAAAGGGAAACTAAACGGAGTAAGGGACAGGAGAGAAAGGATTTCTGGACATGGGAGCAAATAATGAATGGAGAAGGTCCCTGGGCTAAGGCAGGAGAAAATCGCCGTCCCAAAGCTGAGCTGGAGGCACGGAGGAGAGCAGAGGCTACCGGGGAGAGGAACCGGAGCTATGAGGGAACGCGTCTGGCACGGAAGCCAAAAAAGCCCGTGAGTAATTCCCAAAAATTTCTTGGGGGGGGGCTAGGAGATAGTGGGCCAAGGGCAGGTAGGAGACCTGCGCCCACTTCCCAGGCTTACCGTGGAGAGCGGGAGTACGGGCAGGCGCCGTGTTACGCAGTAGAGCGCACGGTGTCTCCTGTACGAGTGCATAGCCCAGTGCGGGTTATTCCACCTCCCCGCACTGGGAGGGATAGATTGGGCATTGAGCCAGGTGTCATGAGGCCGGCTCAACGCGTCTGGTCTCCAGTGCGTCTCCTCGGGCCGGCATACATGGCACCTGCCTTACGCATGGTTTCCCCGGTTCGCCTACATAGGCCGGTGCGGGTTATTCCACCTCCCCGCACTGGTCGGGCAACCGGGAGCATTCAACCAGGTAAGGTTGGGCAGGTTCAATGCTCAAGAGTGCCAGTACGCCTCCACGGTCCGGTATTTCCGGCACCACCTCCCCACCCCAGCCTAGTACCTACAGTGTCTACACTACGCACTAGGCTACCAGTGCGTATCCTGAGCCCTGTTCCTCCTCCACGCACTCTCCCTGTAGTGCGTGTATCTAGCCCGGTGCCTCCAGTTCCGGCCCCACGCACTAAGCTACCAGTGCGTCTCCAGAGCCCTGTACACACTGTATATTCTCCCCCTACTAATCCTGATGTGCTTGTCCTCAGCCCGGCGTCACCAGTGCCGGTACCACGCATCAGGGGTAGAGTAGGCTTTGAGAATACAGTGTGCCCTGTCCCTGCTCCCCGCACTAGTAGGAAGGTGCTTGTCATTAGCACGGTGCCTCCAGTTCTGGCACCACGCACCAGGTCTACAGTGCGCCATATCCGGCCAGAGCCATCCGTCTCCCCAGCGCCATCTGAGCCATTCGTCTCCTCAGCGCCATCTGAGCCATCCGTCTCCCCAGCGCCATCTGAGCCATCCGTCTCCCCAGCGCCATCTGAGCCATCCGTCTCCCCAGCGCCGTCTGAGCCATCCGTCTGCCAGGAGCCTGCAAAGCCGCCCGTCTGCCATGATCCTGCAAAGCCGCCCGTCTGCCATGAGCCTACAGAGCCGTCAGCCAGACAGGAGCCGCTAGAGCCATCAGCCAGACAGGAGCCGCCAGAGCCGCCAACCAGACAGGATCTGCCAGAGCCGCCAACCAGACAGGATCTGCCAGAGCCGCCAACCAGACAGGATCTGCCAGAGCCGCCAACCAGACAGGATCTGCCAGAGCCGCCAACCAGACAGGATCTGCCAGAGCCGCCAACCAGACAGGATCTGCCAGAGCCGCCAACCAGACAGGATCTGCCAGAGCCGCCAGCGAGCCATGAGCAGCCAGAGCCGTCAGAGAGCCATGAGCAGCCAGAGCCGTCAGAGAGCCATGAGCAGCCAGAGCCGTCAGAGCGCCATGAGCGTCGAGAGCCGTCTGAGCGTCGAGAGCCGTCAGAGCGCCATGAGCGTCGAGAGCCGTCAGAGCGCCATGAGCGTCGAGAGCCGTCAGCCTGCCATGAGCGTCGAGAGCCGTCAGCCTGCCATGAGCGTCGAGAGCCGTCAGCCTGCCATGAGCGTCGAGAGCCGTCAGCCTGCCATGAGCGTCGAGAGCCGTCAGCCTGCCATGAGCGTCGAGAGCCGTCAGCCAGCCATGAGCGTCGAGATTCGTCAGTCAGCCATGAGCTGCCCTTCAGCCTGAAAAGGCTGGATACCCAGAACTGCCCATCAGTCCAGAGCTGTCTCTCTGTCCGGAGCTGCCTTTCAGTCCGGAGTTGCCCCTCTATCCTAATCTCCCTCTCTATCTTCATCTATCTCTATATTCTTATCTATCCCTCTTTCTTGATTTATCTCTCTGTCCCGGTGTTGTCCCTATTAGATATGTTGTTAAGGGGATTTTGTGGGGGTCAAAAGAGGGTGGACATTCTTGGAGGGAGGAAGTTAGGATGGATTATGGTGGGGTGGGAACCGCGCCCCGAGCCTGAGCCACCACCGTGGTTAGATGCCCACCCAGACCCTCCCCTAGACTTTGTGCTGGTGCGTCCGGAGTTCGCACCTTGTGGGGGGGGTACTGTCACGTTCCTGACCTATTTATGTTAGTTTTTGTGTGTTAGTTGGTCAGGACGTGAGGTTGGGTGGGCATTCTATGTTATCTGTTTCTATGTTGGTTTTGGTTTGCCTGGTATGGCTCTTGATTAGAGGCAGGTGGTTTGCGTTTGCCTCTAATTAAGAGTCATATTTAGGTAGGGCATTCTCACTGTTTGTTTGTGGGTGATTGTCTCCTGTGTCCGTATGTCTGTTCGTACCACATGGGACTGTAGCGTTTGTTTGTTTCGTTTCGATGTCGTCTGTTTTCCTGTACGTAAGTTTATGTTTAGTTATGTAAGTTTATGTTCAGGTCTCGTCAACGTCGTTTTCTTGTTTTGTAGTTTGAAAGTGTTTTGTTTCGTTTCGTGTTGCCATCTTTATCGTTGTTCTAATAAAGATGGCTTATTTCCCGCAAGCTGCGTTTTGGTCTGAAGATCCTTCTCTCCTCACCTCATCCGAGGATGAGGAGAGCGTCACCCGTTACAGCAGGGCTGAGTATTTCTAGAGGTCTTGATTATAAAACAGGTTGCAGCTGGTGGGGATCTGCTCTGCCTCCAGCACACCTGTCTCCATCCACACAATCCCACACACACACACACACACACACACACACACACACACACACACACACACACACACACACACACACACACACACACACACACACACACACACACACACACACACACACACACACACCGCGAAAGAAGGAGAGAGCACTGCAGGAGTGGCAGCAGGTTAGGGAGACACAGGATGAGCAGTAGAGGGCGTGGCAGGCGCAGATGTAACACTACCCAATGCAAAAATAATCAGCACTTAGTATTAATTTAATGGATTGTGGTCAGTAACGAAATGTGAGGTTATTGCATAGGCAGGCCTACAGTACTGTTACAATAATATTTAAAATAGTCTATCAGCAAGTAGCCTACAATTTCTGCAAATAAATGAACAAATGTTTTTATCTAATCATTGTTTTTTCCTGTTGAGCCAATAGTGGTTTCAGCTATATCGTTATAGAAACGATGTAGGCCTTATTAACTTTTTAACCATGGTGGGAAAAGTACTCAATTGTCATACTTGAGTAAAAGTAAAGATACCTTAATTAACAGAAAATAAAAGTGAAAGTTACCCAGTAAAATACTACTTGAGTAAAAGTCTAAAAGTATCTGGTTTTAAATGTACTTAAGTACAGTGGTAGAAAATGTACTAAATTGTCATACAAAGTAAAAGTAAATGCTATACATCAAATTCCTTATATGAAGCAAACTAGACGGCACTATTTTTGTATCATTCTTTTATTATGGACAGAAAGGGGCACACTCCAACACTTAGACATGATTTCCAAACACAGTAGTTGTGTTTTGTGAGTCCGCCAGATCAGAGGCAGTAGGGATGACAAAGCGTTATATTGATAGGTGCCATATTTTTGTCCTGCTTGAGCATTCTAAATGTAACAAGTACTTTTGTGTCTCAGGGAAAATGCAAGGAGTAAAAAGTACATTATTATATTTAGGAATGTAGTGGAGTAAAAGTAAAAGTTGTCAAAAATATAAATAGTAAAGTAAAGTACAGATACTGTCACGTTCGTCGTTTGGATGAAGAGAGGAGGACCAAGGCGCAGCGTGATAGTAATACATTCTTCTATTTATTATAACGAAACGAAGAACACTTGAAAAACTATACAAAAAAACAACATGAAGCTATATACGAAAAGTGCAGACACAGGCAACTTACACATAGACAATAACCCACGAAATCCCTTAAGAATATGGCTGCCTAAATATGGTTCCCAATCAGAGACAATGATAAACAGCTGCCTCTAATTGAGAACCAATCTAGGCAACCATAGACATACAAACACCTAGACTAGAAAACACCCCATAAACATACAAAACCCCTAGACAAGACAAAAACACATAAATCCCCCATGTCACACCCTGACCTAACCAAAATAATAAAGAAAACAAAGATAACTAAGGCCAGGGCGTGACAGATACCCCCCCAAAATACTTAAGTAGTACTTAAAAGTATGTTTTACTTAATTTAAGTACTTTACACCACTGGTTGCTATGTTCATATGGCTAATAAGAAAAGATGACAAATGGCTTGAATAGCCAATGGGAAAAGTGTACAGATGTGCTTTCGAAACCGGCTGTGACTAATGTTCAGGAAAACATTAGGGAAGCTCATCAAGTAGGTTATATAGGCCTAATTGTGTGTGTAGAGAAGATCTGCATTGCTTTCAGTTTGCTAGACGAATGATCATGAGTACTCAACTTAGCTAACATTTCCCGGCCTAACTGTAACCAAATATCCAAACGGAGATTCAGTGATTTTTTTGTTGTTGTTGCCATTGATTGATTTATAAAGGCGAACTCCCATGCTTTTCTCAATCAAACCATATCCTTACCATCTAGTTGACCACACACGGCAATTGCCTTACATTTATTATAACGATTGGATGACTTTGGGAGTTTCACGTAACCACGGTTCTATGAACTAAGCAACACATTCAGTATATACAGTTTTTTTTTTTTTTTTCAGCAGCAGCAGCGCAAAATATTTGGGACTGACAAAAAATAATTCAGGGCTTAAGCACCAAAAGCCCAGTCCTGGTGACGTTCCTGTCCATCAACCAACCAACATGTTTATTGATTGGATAACAGAGTATGGGGACAGGAGACCTCGCAGGGTGTCACAGCACATTTACTGGACCCTGCAGAACACTCTGGAAGACATTGGACATGTGCCAGCAAATACCGAAGCCTGGTAGTCTTCCCAAACTTAAATACGCCCCTGAATGGTATCCTCGCTTAGGATGCCAAGGGTGACAGTGAGCACTGAGCAACGGAAGCATATTCTCTGACAGGCGTCTCTATATAGATCTTGTAATTTTAATGACCTACAGCTTGCCTTGCTGCTCCTCAGCTCTCTGTCTAGATTTCGATAGGGGATTCTATAGTATCACATCCTCATATTCTATTCTGCTGAAAGATCTTAATCAAAGTTCAAGACGTAAGGTGGTGATAGAAGTCATGGTGGTTGTGAAGCAATGGCGATCCGTCATTCAGATCAGGTGGTACAGAGCCTCACCTGTTTTGAGCCCCATATTTTTAGCAATTTTGGGGGGGGGGGCTTGCCTATTTTGCATGTTATTTTGGCATTAATACGTGTCACATATCAGTTTGCAAACAATGTAAAAAAAAAAATGTATATATCATTGAGTTAATAAAGCCACATACAAACATGGTCTCTTTTTTGTTTTCTTGAGTAAGGCAGCTCCAAAATGCAGGTGTTTCAGCCTAGCTCAGTGCTTTCTGTGGTGGTGGGGCAAGTCAGCAGAAAATACAGAGCGTTGCGCCGTGATTGGCTCAGTGTTCTGTCACTCATGGGGACACTACGTCACCGCCAAGTCTAAGGGTAGAGCTATAAAATTCAAGCCCCTTGGGTGCTGCATAGAGAAGTGCATTAGAAGTGCCCATCCAAGAAGGCTCAAGGTCATTGGCCACAGATGAAAAGACGTCAAATCAAATGATATCTACAACAGCTTTGATTGTACATCATCATGAATCAAGTCGACAATCTACTGGAAAATCATTTTTAATCATTGTCATATGAAGAGAAATAATGAAGAAAATGATATATAAAACGTATCAGTGCTCATTGGCTATTGGACATTAACATTACACAACAAGATTTAAATCGCAAATTCAACAATGAGTGGTTTGGAAGGAATCAGTGGCTAGCATTGTAAAACAATCATTAGCCTGCTATTCAGTGGAGTGGCTGTGTGGTCCCAAGTCTAAGATTAAGGGTCTATTTTCCTTAAAATTCTAAACATTCAACATTGTCCATGCTGCCAATGAAGCATGATTTGTACCGCTCTCAAAATAACTGTTAACTCGGGAACTGCAAAATCTGACTTGAGTGAGTTCAAGACAACTGGTAAAATACGTTTTGAACTTTCCTCCAACTCAGAATTGTAAATTCAGAACTCGGGCCTCTTTCTAGAGCTACGACCTGAAGATCACCGAGGTCATCATGATTTTTTCCCCAAGTTCGCAGTTGTCTTCAAAGAACCATAAATCCAGAGAATGCTAGACTTTGATGACAAAGTTTAATGACAACATTTTCTCACCAAGGACTACCGCGCCACCTTCCTGATCAAGTGAGCACAGCACAACAAGGTCCAAAAATGGCTTGTATGCTGCTGCATAAATTATGTAATATACCAGGGAGATATGTATACTGTAGCTAAGAAAGTAATACTAAGTGTATGTTGTGTAGTACTCTGTTAGTAGCCCATGTGCCTCACCTTAATAATTTTGTCTATTTTCACCTCTTAATTTCACCTACTGTTTGACTTGCTGGTGCACACTGCTATTCAGTGGAGTGGCTGTGTGGTCCCAAGTCTAAGATTAAGGGTCTATTTTCCTTAAAATTATAAACATTCAACATTGTCCATGCTGCCAATGAAGCATGACTCGATTTTGAGAAATGTAATCATTGAATATTGTAAGCGCTTTCATTGTCTGCTTATACGCACCCTTTATTTATTCTACGGTTCTGACTTGGTGTACAGGGAGAACACTGTAAGAACGGCCCAGGTTCTGAATTCTGTTGCTGTACATTTCAAAAGTGCTGAACACAGTTATTTTGACTACGTCCGTTTGACTATGTCTTAATCGAAATTACGGATTGCCACTTATCGGCTTGTCGTCCCCTTACGCCATAGTTTGTACATCTCAATTGTCATTAGCAACCACATTTGTTTAAACATGTTAGCCATATCCACTATGGTTTTTCAAAAGGCAGTAAATTAGGCTGAATAAACTGTTTTGCTGCCAGACAAGGCTCCGCTGATAGCCTGGTGTAGCAGTGGTAAGGTGTTGGGACTGCTGTTGGAACTCTGCTGTTGGGACAGCTTTATGTAGGCCCAAACAGTTTGTGGGCACCGTTTGTCACAGTTATAGTGCAATTAATGTATTGTTTAGTGTTGTGTTGTGTAATGGCTTTGCCCCCCCTCCCCAAAAAAGTGTTTGTCCCACCAATATCTACATGCTAAAATCACCACTGTTGTGAAGAATCAAAATTCAGGTTGGACATTATCTGTGACGTTCACTCATTGGATTAGAATGTTTAATAGGCTACATTTGATCAGGATGAAAACAAATCTCATGATTTAGACTAATAGATGGTCGAAAGTATGTGGACACCCCTTCAAGTTAGTGGATTTGGCTAGTTCAGCCACACCCGTTGCAGGTGTATAAAATCGAGCACACAGCCATGCAATCTCCATAGACAAACATTGGCATTAGAATGGCCTGTACTGAAGTGCTCAGTGACTTTCAACGTGGCACTGTCATAGGATGCCACCTTTCCAACAACTCAGTTTGTCAAATTTCTGCCCTGCTAGAGCTGCCCCAGTCAACTGTAAATGCTGTTATTGTGAAGTGGAAACCTCTAGGAGCAACAACGGATCAGCCGCGAAGTGGTAGGCTTCCATGGCCGAGCAGCTACACACAAGCCTAAAATCACCATGCACAATACTAAGTATTAGCTGAAGTAGTGTAAAGCAAGCCGCCATTGGATCAATGGAAACACGTTCTGTGGAGTGATGAATCATGCTTCCCTAAGCTGGCAGTCCGACGGACGAATCTGGGTTTGGAGAACGCTACATGCCTGATAAGAGAATTTTGTTGTCCAGGTTCATAACCCAATTTAATTATATTACTCAGTCTGCAAACCGGAATTTGTAAGATCCTGGTCGAATGAAACAGACGGAGGCCCAGCTAAAATAGATAAAAAGGTTTATTCACGGGAACGTTCTAAAGTCAAGAATACAAAACAATTCATTTTATACTGACTTCTCACGACCACACATTCACACAACCATACGCACGCACGCACACACACACACACACAAACACACACACACACACACACACACACACACACACACACACACGCACACACACACACACACACACACACACACACACACACACACACACACACAAACAGACGCACACACATGTCCTGCTACCCAGCCGAAGGAGATTAGTGACCTTGTTCTTGACAAGTACTCCCTGTTCTCTCCCAAATCTCTAGTCAGGTCGGCACCAAGCTCAGACAGTCTGTGTTTATAATACCGTAAAGACACATTGTCTTTACCCTCATTCTGACTAGGACTACACATTTATTGATTAGGATTTGATACATTCTAATCACTTCCATACAATTATGTGTTTCAGGGCGGAATATTCTAATCATTCAATTAACAGATAATTCTCACCTAACAATGCCCCAATGCATAGTGCCATCTGTGGAGGAGGAAGAGGTGGAGGAGGAATAATGGTCTGGGGCTGTTTTTCATGGTTCCGGCTAGGCCCCTTAGTTCCAATGAAGGGAAATCTTAACGCTACAGCATACAATGACAGTCTAGACGACTGTGTGCTTCCAACTTTGTTGCAACAGTTTGTGGAAGGCCCTTTCCGGTTTCAGCATGGCAATGCCCCTGTGCACAAAGCGAGGTCCATACAGACATTTTTGTCGAGATCGGTCAGGAAGAACTTGACTGGCCTACACAGACACCTGACCTCAACCCCAATTAGCACCTTTGGGATTCATTGGAACGCCGACTGCGAGCCAGGCCTAATCGCCCAACATCAGTGACCGACTAATGCTCTTGTGGCTGAATGGAAGCAAGTCCCTGCAGCAATGTTCCGACATCTAATGGAAAGCCTTCCCAGAAGAGTGGAGGCTGTTATAGCAGCAAAGGGGGGACCAACTCCATATTAATGCGCAGGATTTTGGAACGAGATGCTCGACGAGCAGGTGTTCACATACTTTAGGCCATGTAGTATATACAAATACTGAACAACTCAACATGTCAAGAACAGAAACTACAAATCAATATCAGGAGCTGACATTTGATTTACATAAGAGTACTCACAAGGTAAAACCCTGCCTGCTGACCATGCACTTATCCTCTCTCTCTCCTTCATCTAGCTCCTGCTACAGTCTCTGGCACAGGGGACTGAATAGCATAGAAGGCATGAAGACATCTTGGCCTGGGACCAAAAACG
The DNA here is from genome assembly GCF_029448725.1 of Salvelinus fontinalis. Taxonomy (NCBI): domain Eukaryota; kingdom Metazoa; phylum Chordata; class Actinopteri; order Salmoniformes; family Salmonidae; genus Salvelinus; species Salvelinus fontinalis. Next base: position 3,781,046 of record NC_074698.1, read on the forward strand.
GAGAGACTCTAGGGGCCAGGGAGGACCGCTCTTTGCCAGGGGATGGGAGAGTGGGGGAGAATTGGCGTTTGCTACGGGGGCCATGGGTTTTTCCGCTCCAAGTCATTGTCAGCGTTTGAGGTTCAAGTTTCGGATGTGCATATCGCTTTTGATTGCTTCAGGGTCTCAGGCTTGTTTGACACAGAGTGGCGGTGGGTCGTGTACCTCGCTCATTGGTGTTGAGCAGCTGAGGCTGAACTGAGTGCTATAATCACCCACTGGCACCTGGCTGCAGTTCCATTCCTTAGAACAGTGTAGAGATAGCTCACCTCTATCCCCTTGATGTCAACACAAGCGCTATATCTCGGTAAGTGTAACAAGACAACCCAGTGGGCACAGACGTCAATTCAACGTCTAGTTCACGTTGGTTCAGCGTAATTTCACTTCACAGAGAGGTATTATAGTGCGCCAATACACGTCCTACTTATAAGGTCAGTGTGATGTGGCACAGAGGCCCAGGCAGAGTTGGAGTGAGTTACAACCACATCACACCTGTGATTTGTGACAGCCCCATAAGCACATGCTGCTGTACATAGACATACTGCACTTAGTGTAGCTGTTCTTAGTAATAAGAGGGGAACCCAGTGTGAGGAATATGTGCATCCTGGGCTCATTTATTTACATTCTGTCCTATACTCTTATATTGTATGTTCTATTTCTTGCTCCGGTTATCTCTCCCTTAGCCTATAAATACTCTTAAAGGAGCGCACACTCATTTAACATGAAACTCACACACTCAGTCATGACACACGTGTTCAAAGAATTTGGTAGGTTTAAGCCAAGGGAACCTTGATGGGCAGAACACTTCCCTACATGTTGTGTTATAGACTTAAATCAATAAAATACGGTTGAAGTCGGAAGTTTACATACACCTTAGCCAAATACATTTAAACTCAGTTTTTCACAATTCCTGACATTTAATCATAGTAAAAATTCACTGTCTCAGGTCAGTTAGGATCACCACTTAATTTTAAGAATGTGAAATGTCAGAATAATAGCAGAGAGAATGATTTATTTCAGCTTTTATTTCTTTCATCACATTCCCAGTGGGTCGAAAAGTTTGACACAAGTTAAACAATTTACAGGCAACGCTACCAAATACTAATTGAGTGCATGTTAACCTTAACATGCACTCAATTAGTATTTGGTAGCGTTGCCTGTAAATTGTTTAACTTGTGTCAAACTTTTCGGCTAGCCGTCCACAAGCTTCCCACAATAAATTGGGTTCATTTTGGCCCATTCCTCCTGACAGGGCTGGTTTAACTGAGTCAGGTTTGTAGGCCTCCTTGCTCACACACGCTTTTTCAGTTCTTTCCACAAAAGTTATAATGGATTGAGGTCAGGGCTTTGTGATGGCCACTCCAATACCTTGACTTTGTTGTCCTTAAGCCATTTGGCCACAACTTTGGAAGTATGCTTGGGGTCATTGTCCATTTGGAAGACCCATTTGCGACCAAGCTTTAACTTCCTGACTGATGTCTTGAGACGTTGCTTCAATATATCCACACAATTTTCCTCCCCATTATGCCATGTATTTTGTGAAGTGCACCAGACCCTTCTGCAGCAAAGCACCCCCACAACATGATGCTGCCACTCCCGTGCTATATGGTTGGGATGGTGTTCTTCGGCTTGAAAGCCTCCCCCTTTTCCCTCCAAACATAATGATGGTCATTATGGCCAAACGGTTTTGGAGCAGTGGCTTCTTCCTTGCTGAGCGGTCTTCAGGTTATGTCGATATAGGACTCATTTTACTGTGGATATAGATACGTTTGTACCTGTTTCCTCCAGCATCTTCACAAGGTCCTTTGCTGTTGTTCTGGGATTGATTTGTACTTTTTGCACCAAAGTACGTTCATCTCTAGGAGACAGAACGCGTCTCCTTCCTGAGCGTTATGACGGCTGCCTGGTCCCATGGTGTTTATACTTGCGTACTATTGTTTGTACAGATGAACATGGTACCTTCAGGCGTTTAGAAATTGCTCCTAAGGATGAACCAGACTTGTGGAGGTCTACAATTTCTTTTGATTTTCCCATGATGTCAAGCAAAGAGGCACGGAGTTTGAAGGTAGGCCTTGAAATACATCCAAAGATACACCTCCGATTGACTCAAATGATGTCAATTACCCTATCAGAAGCTTCTAAAGCCATGACATAATTTTCTGTAATTTTTTAAGCTGTTTAAAGGCAAAGTCAACTTCTGACCCACTGGAATTATGATACAGTGAGTTATAAGTGAAATAATGTCTGTAAACAATTGTTGGAAAAATGACTTGTGTTGTGTACAAAGTAGATGTTCTAACCGACTTGCCAAAACTATAGTTTGTTAACAAGAAATTTGTGGAGTGGTTGAAAATTAGTTTTAATGACTCCAACCTAAGTGTATGTAAACTTCCGACTTCAACTGTATGCATTGCTCAAAACAGTATCACACAATACCCATGCAGGACATTTTCTGTAATATAGAGTATCTTTCTTCTATAGCCTGATAATAATTGTTCAAGAGTAATTTCCACTTCATTTGTAAATTGGCTAATCCAGATCATTTGACACATGTTAAAACATAAATGGGTATGAGGCCATACAGCCGATTGAGTAAAATAACATAACGGAGAGAGTAGGTGAGGGTCCCCTTACAGAAAGAACACTTGATTTCACACGTGGGAAATAAATCATGTGTTTTTGGAACACTTCACACGTGTTACTTTACAGGTTGTCACTTTCCCATAAGATCACGTGATCACATGAAAACATGCGTTTTTGGAACACTTCGCAAGTGATTTCATGTGGATTTTCCATAAGGGTCATTAAGGGTATAAAGGAAAGAGAAGTTTAGGAACCACTGTGATGCAGTATGACTAAACCTAAAGAACAACTGACATTTTTGAGTGATGTCTGACATTTTTGAGTGATGTCTGACATTTTTGAGTGATGTCTGACATTTTTGAGTGATGTCTGACATTTTTGAGTGATGTCTGACATTTTTGAGTGATGTCTGACATTTTGCTACAGGCAATACATATCCCACAATGGAGGCCAGGTGATGAGATGTTGGTTGATGGAACAAAATCTTTATTGATACCTGCTGTACATACAGTATTTTTGATTTGCTGGACTCTCAAAACAAGTAATCACTACATCCAGTCAAACAGCATGGCCAAAACTACCCGTTGTATAAGGCTCTTTTGAATGTCACATATTCAACAAGGTAATGTGGTCAGTAAATGCACTTGCAGCCACCCTTCCAAAGTGACGCGGGTTAACAGATCCATTTCTGTTTTCGCCAGGAAAGGATTAGGACAGCGCTGGGCCTAGCCTGACATTCAGCACGTCTCGGTGTCCTGAACGCTGAATATGGACCTTGTTCACAACTTACGCTGAATATGTTCACACCGGATCAGTCTACTCCCCCGTATGCCACAATGACACACGTCAACCATGATCTCATTACTGTCATGACTATTGACCAGGTAACCTTTAGAGGTGTCAAGACACAGTACACCTACACCTACCTGTGCAGCATACACTCAGCACAGCAAGGTGGTGCGGCACAAATAGAGTGAAGGCTTTGGGCTGGTGGCATTGTGTAGTCAAGCACACACGCTGCTAGGCTGAAAGCATTCACGTGTTATCCGATGAGATGTGTACTTTAAAAAAAACGGCATATAGATTTTTACCCCAAAATCAATCAATCAATGAAGTAGGGCCTACACACTTGCTCCAACAGATACCTGTATTGGGCTTTGTCAGGTATAACAAAGGCTCTCACACAAAAATGAAAAAGTGGGTATTGATCAAGTGACTGTTTATGTTATTTAAACAAATTAAAAACATACTAAGATGTGCATCCTTGATAGGTCTTTCTCTGTGTGTCTACTTTGAGGCCTGTGCTAGCACCATAGGACATTCAATTGACATTAAACAATACAATATTGCTGCTAATAAAGAAGCAATATAATACATTTGTCATATAATGCCTGTTATCTACAGTACCACAGCGGAATGGCAGAATAACCGGTGTTGTCGTCAAGTTACGGTGTGTGTGTGTGTCTGTCTGTGTGTGAGCGTGACTTTTGTCCGTTCATTACGTCCTAGACAACAGAGGTTGGTGTTGTCTGTGTTTTGACCCTAATTTGTCAAGTACGTTTTTTTTTTTTTTAGGACAGGTCACCTCTTCCCGGACTCATGGAAAAAATTCATGATTGATTTGACGCATTGTACTGATTGTTCCACAATCACATAGAAAAACAGGTCCCATCAACGAAAGGTGGTAAATGGAGAAAATCTCATGTTTCCTCCTGTTGATACATTAAAACATGTGTTATCCATCTATAAAAAGAGTGGCCCCAAACAAACGGCAACATACTCAACCGACCACCGCACTTTCAAGTGAAGTAATCATCCTTGGCAATTAAGAGAAAAAATGGGACAAGGTAAACCAGCTTTTCTTTTCTTTTTTTAAGTAGGAAGTCAGTGTACCGTTTAATACCATTTTAACTTAAACATTTAATCCCTGAGGCAGGGGCCAACGAGGCAGAGAAAGAGTGAACAAGTGCCATGAGGGTATAAACTACTGACACATAACCACTTCCTTTAACAACGTAGCTATGTGATCTATTAGATTTACATTTGAGTTATTTAGCAGACGCTCTTATCCAGAGCGACTTACAGGAGCAATTAGGGTTAAGTGCCTTGCTCAAGGGCACATCGACAGATTTCTCACCTAGTCAGCTCAGGGATTCGAACCAGTAACCTTTCAGTTACTGGCTCAGCGCTCTTAATCGCTAGGCTATTGGTGTACAAAGGCTGAGAATATCTTACTAAACATGTCGCAACATAATTTGACTTACTCGTTTTATACATTTCTTATTTTCTTTCATCTCTCTTTTAGTGTTTCTGCTGATGCCAGTCTTACTGGTCAGTTGCTTTCTGAGTCAAGGGGCAGCGATGGAAAACCAACGGCTCTT